>NW_026294424.1:5705000-6305000 GCF_007827085.1 Peromyscus californicus insignis | reverse complement strand
AAGATTGGAAGAAGCAGGTCTCTGAACCGGTTGACCCAGAAGTTCCTATAGGCAGAAATGCCAGATCCCTGTGAACAAACCTACTTCTTCCTTCCAGTCAAAAGCTTTGAAATAGGAATTCACTTTTGGAAGCTGGCCAATGACTCTCATGTACTACTGAGGATCTGGCATCTGTACGTGTAAGACGTTTCCCCAAATGTTTAGCTACTAAATCTGCTTTAAGTTAGTGCTAAAAACACAGATTAGGTACTCAAGTTCCACAGAAACTGTAAACCGGCAAACCAGAAACATTTAAAGCCATCCTACCCCACCCACTGGGATCAGCAGCATAGCAAATGCCCTTAGGCAGCAACAGTACATCTCTGTCTGCCACAGAAAGGTCACTCTGCGGGATCAGTGTTAAGACTGTAACATACCTGTAGGATGTTTTTAGGGACAGGCTGGCCTGGAATCTCAGCCGGAGCCAACAAGTGACTTTCAAGGTTTCGCTAATAAAAGAAAAGGAAGGAAGAAAACTGGCTTTAAATTCAACATGATTTATATTGGGGACCACAAAAATATAGCAAATATTCCCAAGGGAATTGACAGTTAACAACAGAATGATGCTCAAGTCACAGAAAACTGACTCCAACCAACTCACTCCTCTTTCTCATCCCATGTGTCTCAAAAGATCCTTCCCATGTACATGAAGAGTCATTAGGAAATACAAAGCCAGCATTAATCCATTCCTATCTAACTCTATGATCCCCCCCCCCCCCAACAAAAGGGTGAGACTGAGGAGCTTTCAGTCAGGTATCACCCCTGTTGATTTTGATCTTGAAGGAACCGTTACTGATTGTTATCACTGACAAGATTTACTGACCAAATAAAATATTAAAAAAACGAGGGGGCTGGAGATGGCTCAGTGGTTAAGAGCACTGGCTGCTCTTTCTTTCAGAGGTCTGACCTGGGCTCTATGCCAGCCCCCATATGATGGCTCACAAGCACCTATTACTCTAGTTCCAGGGGATCAGACATATTCTGGCCTCCACAGGCATAAGACACACACGTATGTACATCATGCAAGCAAACAATCATACACTTAAAAATAAATCTTTAAAAACAAAAAAGAAACAATAGGCTAGGCATAAAAGGCTAGGCATGATGGTGGTGCATGCTACTCTTTCTAGCATTCTGGTGGTTGAGGAAGAAGGATCAGGAGTTTGAGGCAAGCTTGAGCTACATGAAAGATGGCTAGTAAGGTAGGCAAGAGGCACAGCACTTGCCTAGAATGTATGAGGGTCCTGGAATTGATCCTAAGTGTCACAAAATTAAAACAAATATAATGAATAACATGCAAATTTGGCCAGAACTGTTAATGTTTCAGAGTTTCAGCCAGATGTGATAGCACATGCCCTTAGATCCAAGCACTTGAGAGACAGAAGCAGGTGGATCTAATTTCCTGGCTATCATACACGGTGAGTTCCAGGACTGCCAGGGTGACCTAGAGAGAGACCGTCTCAAAATACCCCAAAACCCAGAAACTATTATTATGTTACCATTTTAATTTAAGCTCCTTAAAATGTGTCTCACATGCAGGATAAAGTTCAATCTGTTCTGCTCTTAATCTGACAATGGTCTTGCTTTGAATTACTAACCTGCACCCTACTGCATGTCTGAGTATTGTGTAGCCCCTGAACTCAGCCAGCAGTACTTTCTGATGCAATTCCCCTTCCCTTAGAGCGAACTGTCCAAGTCCATAGCAGGTTCAAAGCCTTTAATTGTTGGTTGTGAAATTAGGACTAAATGTAGATGATTTTAGTAAGTAGGCAACTTACTCCATGGCTTAGTATATTTGCAGTGGAGTCTGCAATTCCATGTAATAGTTTGGGAATGAACTTCATTACTCAGAGGGACAGCAGCAGATGAGAACTATCATCCAACAGTTATGCCTGAAGACACTGACTTTAGCAGTAGACCAGGACCTCACATGCAAACCAAGCAACATGGATATATTCTAAGTTTGTGTAAATACTGACCTACCCACTTTGTATCATCAGTCTTGTTAGCAGGTGTCTGAGGCTCATTCCCTCACCTCGGCTAAAACTAGATATAAGAGCACTGAAACTCCAGTATCAAACCAAGTACACTCACGACTCAGGGTCAATATTGTGAATAAAATCAAAGGCTGAGCTATGAAATACTGAGTTCTCTTCTTTTTCTTCGAAGACAGAGTCTGTTTATGTAGCCTAAGCTGGTCTCAAGCCTGCCACTCTCCTCCTGCTTCCTCCTCCCAACTGCTCCCAGCTGCTTAGACTCCACTTCTTTGGACGGGAGAGCAGGAGAGTTTAGTTACACCCACAGCCCTTGGTTTTATTAGCCAGGTCTTGCTGTGTTGCTCATGCAAACAAAAACTTACTAGGTAGCTCAGGTTGGCCTTCAATTTATAATCCTCCTGTCTCAATGCCCCAAACACTAGGATGTGTGCCATGGTTAGAAACACATGTGTTCCTCATTTATGCTAGTGTGGAAATACCTCTGAAGCCGTTTACAGGATCTTTCCCCTTTGAGTTGAATGTTACAGCCTGAATGTCCTTCGAGGGGGCAAGAGGAAAGGCCCTCTGTTTGACCATAACTGTTGGTCAGCTAAGGAAAGCTGAACATCACTCGCTTCACTGGGTATAAAAACAATCAGGGCTAGAGAGATGGATCAGCAGCAAAAGCACCTGTTGCATGACAACCCAATTCAATTTCATGACTCACAATGTGGAAAAGGAAAACTGACTCCGAGGTTGCTCTCTAATCCCCACACATGTTGGGGCACACATATGCCCACAAAAACATATACATGCACACAAATTTTTGGGGGGGTGATGGTGGTGGTGGCTTCAAGACAGGGTTTCTCTGTGTAGCCTTGGCAGTCCTGGATCTCAGTCTGTAGACCAGGCCGGCCTCAAACTCAGAGCTGCCTCTGCCTCTTGGCTTGATACCTGTGTTTTTAAGGCTGGGTCTCAGGCGGCCCTGGCTGGCCCTGAGCCCCTGATCCTCTCAGACACTAGTATTACAGGCATGCACTGCTGTATTCAGTTGAGCTCAAGGGATAAGTTTCTTTTCGGTAATGGTGACCCCACATACTAGGTATGTGTTGATCTTACTGGGCCATATCCACAATTCAATTACTTTCCTTTCTTAGGAAAGGACTTCATAAAGTTATGCAGGGAATTGCATTAAATTGAATTATTCAATCATCCTATTGTCCCAGACATACACATTATTCAGAGATATGCTTTTTTCTACTAACAAATAGCATATCCATAATCAAGAAACAAACACCAACAACCAAGCAACTTCTAAAGAAATTTCCAATCTACTCAGAACACCTTCATAAAACCCATTTATTATTGCAGTGGGAGGTGATACAGAGTCGGAAAGAAAAGGCTGGTTGAGGTTGTGCTGAATACTTACACTGACTTTGGGCTGAGTAGGCAAAGTCCCACTTGCCTTCATGGTGCTCACTAGTTTGTTGAATGCAGTCATATCTCCATCTTTCTTGAGCTGTCGATTGCTAGTTACAGCACTCAGGGTCTCCTCTAAATGTTCTGCCATGAAGGGAGTTGAATTCTTCATTTGCTGGTCCACTTTCAAGCCCTTGAGCCCTGCTTCTACCTCTTCCACTGAAAGTACAACCCCTGAATGTGCTGAGAAGTTGAGAAAGTTCTGGTTACACCAAGCAAAGGGGTATTTGATAGGAATTCTCATTGGCTTTCATGACAATTATTTCGTAACTGAAGTGAGGCTGTCAAAAGCTGACACTGAAAATAGACCAACTGAACACTTATAATCAGTTTCTCAGTAGGACTACGGCTATAATTATGTACATAGAAAAACATGGCTGGGCAAGGTGGTCCACGCATTTAATCCCAGCACTCAGGAGGCAGAGGAAGGCAGAGCTAAGTGAGTGTGAGCCTAGCTGTACATAGGGAGGCTCCAGGACAGTAAGGACTAGAGACCCTGTCTCAAAAACTAAAGGGAGCCGGGTACACACCTGGAGAAACGGCTAAGTGGTTAAGAGCACATATTGTTCTTACAGGACCCGAGTTCAATTCCCAGCACCCACACCAGGCAGCTCACAACTGAACCGCCTGGAACTCGTTTCAGAGAACCCATGCTCTCTCACCCTCTTGGGCTCACACACAGACACATGTTAAGCTAAATAAAAAGAGAGAGAGAGAGAGAGAGAGAGAGAGAGAGAGAGAGAGAGAGAGAGAGAGAGAGAGAGGGAAGGAGGGAGGGAGGGAGGGAGGGAGGGAGGGAGGAAGGAAGGAAGGAAGGAAGGAAGGAAGGAAGGAAGGGAGGGAATAAACTACACCAAAAATATTTAGATGCTAGAAACTGAGAAGGCAGAACTATGGGGTATGACTTTTCAAAACTTGATAAGATCCTTACATAGTGAGTTCCCGGACAGCCAGAACTACACAGAGGGACTCTTCCCCCAAAACCAAAAAAACCCAAAACTTGAAAGATCCTATGTGTCAGGCAGAATGATATCTTATAACAAATCTCTCCAGACTTTGCTCCCAGGGACAAGAACTCAGCCCAATGACAACAAGACTACACTGTGGTCTCACAGCACTGACTGATGCTAAGGACTTGTTGCCTAAGTAAGAACATGGTAAATGAAGGCACAGTTGTGAGGAACAGGCAAGTTAGGCTTGAGAGGACAGAAACAGTCCTGGGCTGTTACAAATGGGCCCTAAGTAAAAACTGGAGTGAGGTCTGGTATAGTGCACCTTTAAAACTAGCACTCTGGAGACAGAGGCCAGAGGTTCTTTGTGAGTTATAGGCCAACGTGGCCTACATAGCAAGTTCTAGGTCAGCCAGGGCATAAAAGATACAAGGCTGTGTGGCAACATGCCAGGATCTTTTTGAAAAACATTAACCAAATCCCGCCATGCATCTGACTTGATGAGAAGCAGTACATCACAACCATTCCTTAAGAAGATGTGAACGTTAAATAGCTAAACAACAAACACTTACAGCTCTCCTTAAGTTTTTCTTTATTTGCAGAAAGGCTAGAAAGAAGAGGTTTTAAATCCACTTTGGCTTTCTGTAGCATTTCTAAAATGTCCACTTTATTTTCAGCATGGTCTTCCGATGGTATAGGAGCAAAATAATTCCCCGAGTTCTGCCCAGGAGAGAGGACGGCTTGTTCCAGACCTGATTGTGTAAATAAACATTCACAGTTGGTTCCATTGAACACAGATACTTCCCTTCAACAGCACAAAAAGAACAGACACTGAAGGCTTTTCAGTTTCCAAAACCCATTTAGCCCTAGTGGACCACTGACTAATGAAGACAAAATGAACCTTGGCAGGGGAGGCTCAATTCACACACACGTCTAGAATGTGAAGCTATCTTACCTGCGAGTCTCTCAAGTTCTTCATGCGGTGTGGATCCAAGGCTGCTGGATCTGCTCCCCGACCGGCTTGGGTTCGAGAACCACCTACTGAAGCGGCTGGCAGAGACTGACCCTTCTCCCAGAACATCTTCTATCATCTGACAAGAGAGACAGAGGGTTAAGGTGACAGTCTCTAGGTGAAAAGGACATGAAGGTTAAATGTTAAGCCACTGACTCTGAAACTTCCTTTGACACTGCTGACCCAAAATCACTTCCAGAACTTAGGAGTTGAGCCTTTTTCCTCCCCTTTCTGAGCAACTCAAATTTGGGCATAAAAAAGCCCAGACCTCCTATGCACATACAGCAAAGCTTCTGTTACTTTAGGGTATTTTGGTTCTCTACCATTTGCCCCATTAGAAAAGCTAACTTCTCAGGGTATTGTTTCATAATCACAATCTGTACCAGAGTGTAGCACTCTGACCATGATCATGGCTTCAGTTAGAGACTGTTTATGAAGGAATGATTAAAGAAAAACCACGGTTCCAACCTGGTGGTCTCAGGATTGAAAGGAATATTATGAAATTCAACTGACAACCTCAAGAAGCCAAAATATATAAATGCAAAGCCAAGAAGTGACCATTAAAGGCAGGTAGTGTTGACACACACGTCTGTCCCAGCACTTGGGAGGCAGAGGCAGGTGGATCTCTGAGTCTGAGGTCAGCCTAGTCTACAAAATGAGTTCCAGGACAGCCAGTGAAACCCTATCTTGAAAAACAAAACAAAACAAAAGAAAAATGATCATTATTCCAGGCAAGGGTGGTGCCAAATATGTAATTCTAGTACTGGAGAGGTTGAAGTCAGCCTGGGCCACACACTGAGATCTTGTCTCAAAAAAATAAGCATCAAAAAGAAAGGCACACAGGAGGATAATTAACTCTAGTCCAAGTGCAGGAAGTGGATATAAAAGTATCATAAAATGATACAACTCAGAGGAACAAATGAGTGTAGGCAAAATACAACTATTTTAGTGCAAACAGAAATTATTAAACGAAACAACAAACAAACCACCAAAACCCAAAACAAACAAAAGACACTAGAAGTTGTAGTTACTGTTTCAATGTTGAAAACTGTGAAGCTTTAGGGCCAGTGGTATGGCTCAGCAGGTCAAGCCACCAAAGGTACAAGCCTGATGACCTGAGTCCATGAAGGCAGGAGGAGAGAACCAACTCCACAGAGCTGGTCTTTGACCTCCACGGACGTACTGCAGCTCTGCAGCACCGTGTGTGCACTCACCCAAACGAAAACATTTGAAAGGTAAAATTCTTAATTGGTTAAAAAGTTCTAATTAAAAAAAACCAAAAAACCTGTAAAAAGCCGGGTGGTGGTGGCTTGCGCCTTTAATCCCAGCACTCGGGAGGCAGAGCCAGGCGGATCTCTGTGAGTTTGAGATCCAGGATAGGCACCAAAACTACACAGAGAAAAACAAAAAAACAAACAAACAAAAAAACAAAACAAAAACAAAAAACAAAACAAAAAAAATAAACAACAGCTTTGCATTTCAATCTAACATAATCTTACTAAATACAAAAAGTCAAAGACAAAAATAAAGGACAAAGTATTTGGACATTTTCTAAATAAATTAAATAAGTATTGAGAAAATAAGTTTTTTCTTTTCTTTTGGTTTTTTTAAGACAGGGTTTTTCTGTGTAGCCCTGGCTGTCCTGGAACTTGTTCTGTAGACCAGACTGGCCGAGAAATCAGAGATCTGCCTGCCTCTGCCTCCCCAATGCTGGAATTTAAGGTGTGTGCCACTATCACCCAGTGAGAAAGTAAATTCTATGTTTTGCTTTTTTTTTTTTTTTTTTTGAGACAGGGCTTCTCTGTTTAGCACTAGCTGTCCTGGAACTCACTCTGTAGATCAGGCTGTCTTTGAACTCAGAGATCTGCCTACCTCTGCCTCCTAAGTGTTGGGATTAAAGACGTGTGCCACCACTGTCCGGCTCTTTTTTAAATTTTGTTTTATTATTTAATACATTATGGATGTTTTGCCTGTATGTCTTTGCACCACCATGTATGTGCAGTGCCATCAGAAGCCAGAAGAGTGCATCAGTATCCTGGACCTGTAGTGAAGAGACAGTTGTGGCTGCCATGTGAATCCTGGGACTCAAGCCCAGATTCTCTACAGGAGCAGATAGTCCTCTTGACCACTGACTGAGTCATTTCTCCAGTCCCAACTGTGTGTTTTGTAAAATTTTATGTTCAAGAGTGGAAACAAACTTGTTCTTAGACACATTTGTGGAGATATTCATCTCAAAAAACAAGGTGCTTGAGTCCAAAAGGAACCGTAAAAGTTTGGCCATTTTTAACACATGACAAAGCAGGGACTCTGATAGCAGAACCTCATCCTGCACAAGAAATGAACACAGCTGATTTCTGAATGAGGATATCCTTTTGCTATATCCTTTCAACTATCAGCTGATGAAGGAGCTGGGATATTTCAGCTGTCCTTAGTAGAGTTTTTTGTTTTGTTTTGTTTCAAGACAGGGTTTCTCCATGTAGTTTTGGTACCTGTCCTGGACCAGGCTGGCCTCAAACTCTCAGAGATCCGCCTGGTTCTGCCTCCCTAGTGCTGGGATTAAAGGTGTTTGCCACCGTCGCCTGGCCTTAGTAGAGGTTTTTTAACTGACTCTTTAAAATATATATATATATATATATATACATATATATATATATATATATGGTGAGTGTGGTACATGCCTTTAATCTTGACACTTATGAAGCAAAGGTAGGTGAATCTCTGAGTTCCAGGCCAGCTAAGGCTACATAGTGAGACCCTATTTCAAAAGAAAAAAAAGAAAAGAAAAAAAAAAGATACCCCTCCCTGAAAAAGAGAAAGAGAAAAAAAACCACTAAGTTAAATTTAACCATAATTAGCTGCTCCATCCTTATGTATTCTTTTTTAACAACAAAAAAGTTGAGGCAGGTTTTACTATGCAGTCAGGCTAGCCTTGAAATGACTATGTAGCTCCAGCTAACCTCAGACTCAAACTCTTCTTGTCTCAGCATCCCAAGTGCTAGGATTACAGGTATGTACCCAGATTCCATACATGTTTATTTTTATTTTGCATGTGTGTGTGGTATGTATATATGGATGTTCTTGTGTGTAGGTACACACGTGTTTGGGTACATATGCATGTGTGCAAGTAGAGGTCAGAGGTTGATGTCAGGTATCTTCTTTACTCTCTATTTTATAAATTGAGCCAAGGCCTCTCATTTGAACTCACAAACATAGCTAGTTATGTTAGCCAGCTTGCTCCAACAATCCTATCTCCACTTCCTGTGTGCTAGGATTACAGGAGGACCACCATATTGCCCCAACATTTACTTGGGTTCTAGAAATCTACATTTCATTCAGTCCTCACCCTTTCACAGCAAGGGTTTTATCCACTAAGTCATCTCTCAAACCCCTCCATTTATATTTGCAAATGTGCTGTTACACTCACCGAAGCCAAGCATGGCACCTTGTCAAGGTTAAAGAACTCATTAAAGTCAAATTCTCCTGGGGACTGTTCAGGTAGGACGACATCCCTTGGGACTTCCTGATCAGCAGAGGGCTCCTGGGCCAGGATGACTTCCACCTCGTCCTCTTCGGCCACCCCTCCATTACATTCCACTATGCCTGAAAACAAAACGAGGACAGAAACCACCTGCTGAAGTACACGCTCCAGCCTCACTGTGTGCCTTTAGCTGTCAATACCCATGCAGAAGAACCACGCAGGACTGTCAACAGACTTCTTGTGCAGGTACGGCACTTCCTATAATGAAACATTTAGCACTACTTCTCCGGGAACTGGAATAGAGAAAAGTCATTGCTAAGTATCCAGAACATTAACAGAGTAGAGACAGGACTGTGGCCCCATTCCTAAATATCTCAATTTCCTATAGTATGTTATGGTTTCTTTAAAAAACAAAAAAACAACCATTCATTCATTCAATTTGTGTGTGTGTGTTAATATATGGCACATGTGTGCAGGTATCTCCTCAGGAGACCAGAGGAGGGTGTTGGCTCCCTCTTAGAAAGTTACACATATGTGTGTTTTTGAACAGCTTGATGTGGTGGATACTAGGAACTGAACTTGGGTCTCTGAAGCTAAAGGAATTGTCTACAAGGCTGGCTGTAGCCCATGACCAATGTAAAGCTTAACTGTAACCCCTTCCAGGAAGCCTATCCTGCCTTTTAAAAAAAATTCAAAGTACACTGATCTACCCAATACACATTTATTGCTACCCTTCATATAATTTTGGTATTACAGCAATTCTCTAGTGACATAGACCTCTACAGACAGATAACCTGCTCTAATCAGCTCTGTCTTATTCTATAAGGCTAGGTATATCCTTAATGTCCACTTCTTTTAAGGTGGGAAGACAGGCTAAGCAAAATACCTGTTGCTAACATTTTAATTTTACACAAAGTATGAGCTAAACAGAAACAAAACAAAACAAAACAAAGACCACCCCCCCCGCCCCCCACACACACACACCTACCCAAACAAACATGGCTTGGAGAGATGGCTCAGTGGCTAAGAGCACACACTGCTCATCCAGAGGATCTGACGTTCAGATTCCAGCACCCATATCAGGCATCATAACTGCCTATTGATAGGGCACTTCTGGCCTACTGGGGTACCGACACATAAGTGTACACATACAAATAAAATAAAAAGTTGAAAAATCCTAACCAAACACAAAAGAGGCATGTACAAACTTTGGGTTCAATTCCCCTACTTTGCATAAAAATGAGCCTGGTGGCACATGCCTGTAATCCCAGACTCAGGTGCTGGAGGTAAGAAAACCAGAACAAAGTCATCCTTGACTACACGTCAAAGTCAGATCTTATGTCAAAAACAAACAAACCAACAAAACTAGCAAACTCAAAACCAATAGAAAACCAACAAAAGACTAGGCCTACATCTCAGTGGTAGAGTATTTGCTTTACAAGTTCAAGGACCTGGGTTCAATCTCTAGTATAAAAATAACACAAACAAAAACCTAAAGAAAACACTGCTGGGTAGGGATGCAGCTCAGACTAGAGTGCTTACACAGCACACATGGAGACTCTGGGTTGAATCCCTCTAGCAACATACACACACACACAAACACACATTAAACAATAACAAAATGGCTGTGGTGACACATGCATATAATCCTACCACTAAAGACTATAGTGCAGTATAGTTTAAGGCCATCCTCAGCTACATATTGAGTTTGGTGCCAGCCTGGGCTGCATGAGACATTGTCCCAAAATAAAAAACTACAATGGTGGCTGAAATTTGGATTTCTTCTCAGCCACAGAAAACATTATTTTCTTTTTTTTGAGACAGGGTTTCTCTGTGTAACAGCCCTGGCTACCCTGGAACTCACTCTGTAGACCAGGCTGGCCTCACACTCATAGAGATTTGCCCGCCTCTGCCCGCCCCCAAGTGCTGGGATTAACGGTGTGCACGACCACTGTCAGGCAAAACATTATTTTCTTATAGAAGCTTGATCTCTACCATCAGTTAAAAGGCCACACTGGCTGATGCTGCTTTATCCTGGTGGAGAGTGGGACAAAGGTGTATCTCAAAGGCAATTAAAACAATTTCCAGGCTGCCTATGAACTCCCTGCATCAAAGGAATATGTGCCCACATAAAGATAAAGAAAATGCCTACTATGTTTAAGGTGTACATAAACAAAAAAAAAAAGAAACGGAAGAAAAGAACTGTGATGTCTCTCTCTCTCTCTTTTTTTTTTTTTTTTTTGGTTTTTCGAGACAGAGTTTCTCTGTGTAGCTTTGTGCCTTTCCTGGAACTCCCTTGGTAGCCTGGGCTGGCCTCGAACTCACAGAGATCCACCTGGCTCTGCCTCCCAAGTGCTGGGATTAAAGGCGTGCGCCACCACCGCCCGGCTATTCTCACTTTTAAATATATTTCATTAGCTTATTTCCATTTAAGTTTGTTTTAATTTCTGTGGAAGTTAGCACTAATTATCATTAAGAACATTCCTGTTACCTAATATTTGCCAAAAATATGTAAATTTTCAACTACCACTGAAAAGAACAAGAATTTATCAAATAAGTGCTCAGCAGAGTCTGAGTACTTATGAATACATTTCATAGTCATGATAAAGGTATGCCTTAAAGATTTGGCAGGCATTATCTTTACAAACAGACCCTGTCTCAAAAATAAGATGATATGAGTCAGGAACAGTAAAAATTTGCCATTTGAAAAATTACAAAACAAATAAACAAACAAACAAAAAAAACCCCAAAACTTGTCATTTGCCGGGCGCTGGTGGCGCACGCCTTTAATCCCAGCACTTGGGAGGCAGAGGCAGGTGGATCTCTGAGTTCGAAGCCAGCCTGATCTACAAAGCGATTTCCAGGACAGTCAGGACTGTTACACAGAGAAACCCTGTCTCGAAAAATAAAATACGAAACAAAAAACTTGCCATTTACTAACTGGCCCCCATTGCTAACTGTGCAATTAAAGCAATAAACACATATTACTTGAAAACAAGTTCAAAGTCCCTGCTGACCTTCCTTCACAGAGGCCGTGCGTCGCCTTGTCCGTTTTCTCCCTTTGTGATCTTCCTCCAGTATCTTATCATCGAAGCCAGTCAGTTCGATGGTTTCAGACTGACTTGTGGGTCCAGCTGAAAACCATTCTGGTTCTTCCTCAGTGTATGAATCATTTCTTCTACGCTCACCAAAGACACGTTTACTATCTCCAAACTCCCTCTGAAAAAGTACAGGAAAGAAAGGCTGAAAAGTTGTAAAATTCTAGTGGAAGCATTGTAGTCAGTCTGAAAGAACTAATACCAGCAACTGAAATGCAGATGCTATGATGTGGAACTGAAGTGCATCGCCACTCTTGCACTGCGATCCCTAGCTTCTCCAAGTAACTGGTTGGGCTAGGAGGATGCAGCTCAGAGCTAGGGCACCTGCCAACAAGTGTGTGGCCCTGGGTTTGATTGTGTAGCATCATGAAAATAACAAGAGTAATGCAGTACACAGGAGGTGGGCATCAAAGTTCCAAGCACTTGAGAACCAAAGGGGCCAGAGGACAAACCCTGAAACGCTTGTCCTTGTAGTCCCTGTCTCTGTCTCGATCTCTCAAGTCCCGCAGGTCCTTGTCGCTGAGACGGTGATCCTTCTCAAAAGCCCGGGCGGAGATTATCCTCCCACTGCCGATCCTTCGTCCACCAAGCAGGCGAAGCCCATCACTGTCTTTCTCCAAAGGACTTCCGGAGCGGCGGGAGCTAACAGCAGCTGTCACATGGCAGCCACCTCCAAAGCTTCGTCTCTGTGGGCTGAGAACAACATCTAAGTCATCTTCCTTCACACGCTCCCGTGGATCTGAAAAGACGCCAGAAAGAGAAAGGTCAGCAAACCAACATCTCTAGAAACCGTGTCCACGGCCGGAAGGAGGACAAAAAATGCAGAAAGGAGGCATCTCTAAAACTGGGCTCATCAACAGAGTCAAGGGAACAAGTCTATTTTTACTGGGTTTTAAAACACTTGGTCTTTAAGGGCTGAATTCAGGTTGTTAGGCTTGGCAGCAAGTCCCTACTGAGCGAGCTCACTGGCCCTCTATAATTACTCTTTTACATTAAATTTTAAAAATTTTTTATATATTTATTCCCTTTTTCTCTTCAGAGAAAAAATGTACTTCATAATAAATGACTTTCTATGATTAATCTACCTTTACTATGACTAAGATTTGTATGTATACAATTTTTAGCTAATCTTTTGTCCATTAATAAAATGACATGTCAGTATTTGAAAAAAAAAAATGCTTAAAAAGCAATAAACAGGTAGGTGGCGGCGGCATGCGCCTTTAATCCCAGAACTTGGGAGGCAGAGGCAGGCACATCTCTGTGAGTTCAAAGCCGGACTGGCCTACAGAGCAAGTTCCAGGACAGTCAAGGCTACACAGAGAAATTGTGTCTCGAATAAACAAACAAACAAAACCAAAACCCCAACACTTTATAGTCAATTTCTATGATTACTATGAGTTCAAACTCAGCGTGAGTTAGAGTAAGACACTGTTTCAAAATAGATGAACTTTAAACTTGGTTCCGTAGTCAACATTTAATTCAAATGAATCTAGATGTGAAAACCTAAACTGTAAGAGAATATCACTGCTGCTGGTTAGGCAAAGTGTTTTTTAAGGCACAGCAAAAAGAGTGTCATCCATTAAGATTGTCTGTTAAGCAAGGTTTGCTCTGAGTTTAATGCTGTTGTTTGAAGATGCTGTTTTGAAATCCAAGACTGGGAGAAAACATTTCAAGCACATTTTTCAGAGAAGACCTGAATCCACAGCATTAAAAACTCAGTAATAAACAAACAAACAAAAAACCCAACTAACTAAAAAATGGACCAATGGGCTAGAGAGGTTGCTTAGTGGCTAGTTAAGGTTGTTCTCTAGAGGTCTTGAGTTCAATTCCCAGCACTCCCATAGCAATTCACAACCATCTATAAATGCAGGCCATGGGACCCGAGACGCCTTCCTCTGGTATGCAGATGAATATACAGACAAACACCACACACATAAAATCCTTAAATAAACCTTAAAAATAAATAATGGACCAGTGAGCTGGGCATAGTGCAGAATGCCTATAATGCTGGCACTTGGTAGGCTAAGGCAGGAACTGAGTTTGACTGAGGTCAGTCTGGGCTACATAGTGAGGCCCTGTCTCAAAAAACTAAACCAGGGGCTGGAGAGATGGCTCAGAGGTTAAGAGCACTGGCTGCTCTTCCACAGGTCCTGAGTTCAACTCCCAGCAACCACATGGTGGCTCACAACCATCTATAATGAGATACAGTGCCCTCTTATGGCATGCAGGCAGAACACTGTGTATATAGTAAATAAATCTTTAAAAAAACAAAAACAAAAACAAACAAACAAAAAAACACAACAAAAAAGGATAAATGCCTGACCAGACACTTCAGCAAAGATATGTGGATGGCACAATCTATAAGAACATAAGCATAGTGTGTTCATTAATCACCAGGGAAAACAAATGTAATGGAACAGCACTGTGTACCACTAGGTGGCTATAATTAAGAAGGCTAACCATCCCAAGTGCTGCCAAGATGTGGAGCAGGAAGAACCTGAACACACTGCCAACAGGAATATAAAATATCTAACCACTTGGGAAAAAAAGGAGTTTGAAGGTGGCTAGGAGATGAGTCAGTGGTTAGGAGTACTTCTTGTTCTTGAAGAGGAAGGATCCAGGGTCAGTTCCCAGTACCCACATGCTAGTTCACGACCATCTGTAACTCCAGTTCCAAGGGATCCTATGCCTTCTTCTGGTTTTCTTGGGCACATATACACATGCATGCAAAACACTCATATATATAAAACAAAGTAAATCTAAAAAGAAATTTAAAAACAAAGTCTTCTTCTGACCAGCTTAGACACTAAGCATGTACATGGTGCACATATATATGTACAGACAATATACACATAAAAATAATAAATCTAATAAATTTTTTTAAAAGTTTGGTAGTTCCTGAAAATATTAAATACATGTAACAGCCATAATACTTCTAGGTATTCAACCATGAGATAAAAATTCTTTTTTTTTAAACATTTATTTATTTATTATGTATACAGTGTTCTGTCTACATATGTGCCTGCATGCCAAAAGAGGGCACCAGATCTCATTATGGATGGTTGTGAGCCACCATGTGGTTGCTGGGAGTTGAACTCAGGACCTGTGGAAGAACAACCAGTGCTCTTAACCACTGAGCCATCTCTCCAGCCCTGAGATAAAAAATTCTTATGTCCATACTGATACACAAATGATCACAGCAGCTTTGTTTAGAAACAACTCAAATTACTATTAACAGATAAATGGATACAATGACAATTTCATATAATAAAATTCTAAAAGCAATAAAAAGAAATGAACTATATACTCAACAACATGGATAAAGTCAGATATGCTTTATGAGAGACTGAAGCAGAGGGATAACTCAAGCTTGAGTCCAGCCTAGGCTACATAGTGAGTTTGAGTCCCTGGGCTACAGAGTAACCTTTTTTCCAGAAAGAACCTTCACATGAGGATTCTAGTCACAATTTTAGGAGTGTAAGGTCGTCTACTGTCAAAAGGGCAGTTCATTTCTTGGGGGGAGTAAGAAGGGGTAAAAAAAAAAAAGAGACACTGGGCCACTAGAGCACTTATAGGAGGTGACAAGGACGCTTATTATTGGTTGTGGTAATGGTTTCATATAGATAGACACATTAGGACAAAGGTATATTGTATGTAAGGGTTTTATATGTAAATTCTATTTCAATAAAGGTAAGAAAAGCATGTCAGAAAAAGTAGAAACTGAAGTTGAGTCCAAGTAAGAAAAACCTGTCTTAGTCTCTACTTTTAACCAGGAACAGTTTTTCATCTTATTTTAATTATTTTTCAGACAATATTTCACTATGTTGAAGTCACAAAGATCTGCTTGCCTCTATCTCTTGAATGCTGGGATTAAAGACATGAACCACAGCCGGGCAGTGGTGGCACATACCTTTAATCCCAGCACTTGGGAGGCAGTGGCAGGTGGATCTCTGTGAGTTTGAGGCCAGCATGGTCTACAGTGGGAGTTCCAGAACAGCCAGGGCTCCATAGAGAGACCCTGTCTCGGTGGGAATGAAAGCAGCAGCCAGAAGCATGTTCCCAAAATCACACTACCATTTATAAATGTCTGTGCACTTGCCTGCTATTCTGCGCACCAGGGAAGGTCGATCTGATTCTGGCTCTTTCTTCAGACTTTCCACTGGTGAGCTCCGCCCTGAAGCAGGGTAGAGAGAGGCATGCCACTTCTCAGGGTCCCAGACACCATCACTACAGGTTAAAGGATAGCATTAGTTAGTGTTTGCAGGTTAATTCTAATAGGTCCTAATTTCTACTAAACTTCAGGTTACAAGGAAACCTTCATTCCTTCAGAATGATTACCCTATTCAAGATGAAGACAGAAACAGTTATTACTTCAGTAATAGTACGTTGCTGATTACATAACACCAACAGGTACTTGAACAACAGGCATCTGTACACAAATGAAACCACAGTCCATAAACCCTGGGCCCCGTGAACTACAGTAACTGTTCCACACAAAGATCTCCCCATTGCTCCAGACAGCTCCAACTCTTTACCAGAGGACCTCCTAGAAAGTATCCTAGAGTTTTGTTTGTTTGGGTTTGTTGTTGTTTTGAGACAGTCTCACTATACAGCTCTGGTGGGACTGGAACTTGCTATGTAGACCAGGCTGGCTTTAGATTTACACAGATCCTCCTGCCCCCAACATGGAGTGCTGGAATTAAAGGCACACACCACCACACTGGGCTAGAATCTCTATGTGTAGTCTCAGTATTTTCCAAGTGGGACAGTTATTAAATTTCTTTTCTTTTTTTTTTTATTAGACCCACTGTGCTCTACCTGCTTTACACCCTTAACCATGAACATTGCTGGAAAAAGTGAGTCAACATCTCTTCACCCTTCCTAACAGGGAGATATTGCCTACCTTCTAAGGTCTCTGAAGAATCCAACAAATCCTCTCAAATGATAAGGGAGGTAACAGAATAAGCTCTTCACCCCTCTTATCTTTAGTACTGTCACTAGGCATAATACCTAATTTAGCATGAAAGCCAATATATTTGCTCAAGATAACTTTATTTCATGAGAAGAAAAGAGTTTCAATAATAAAATTTGAAGTATACAAAGATTTTACAATTTTAATGAAAAACAAGCCCACGAAAAATCGTAGCCAATCAAAGTCGCTATTATTCTGGTATCATACCATCAGGAGACTATGGTGACACATTCATTTAGATTCAACAGGCCTTTTCAACAGTCCATATATAGGCTTTAAAAGTCTAACTAGGAAAGCCGGGCGGTGGTGGCGCACGCCTTTAATCCCAGCACTCGGGAGGCAGAGCCAGGCGGATCTCTGTGAGTTCGAGGCCAGCCTGGACTACCAAGTGAGTTCCAGGAAAGGCGCAAAGCTACACAGAGAAACCCTGTCTCGAAAAACCAAAAAAAAAAAAAAAAAAAAAAAAAAAAAAAAAAAAAAAAAAAAAAGTCTAACTAGGGCTGGAGAGATGGCTCAGAGGTTAAGAGCACTGACTGCTCTTCCAGAGGTCCTGAGTTCAATTCCCAGCAACTACATGGTGGCTCACAACCATCTATAACAAGATCTGGTGCTCTCTTCTGGCCTGCAGTCATACATGCTGTATACATAATAAATAAATAAATCTTTAAAAAAAAGTCTAACTAGACTGAAGATGTAGCGTAATGATGAAAACACTCACCTAACATGGGTAAGGTCTTAGGTAGTGCTAGGGATGGAACCCACGAGGGAGGGTATGTGGCACACTGAATCAAGAAAATTAAACATGACACTTTATAAGTAAAAATACAGGCCCCTGATGACTGCAGACTCACATTTGAGAAAGAGGGGTAACCCCACATGCCTACTCCCCCCCTAAAAAGTAACAGTCTAAATAGAAAGCCATCAAAGAGAACTCTTAAAAATTATGATGAGGGCCGGGTGGTGGTGGCGCACGCCTTTAATCCCAGCACTCGGGAGGCAGAGCCAGGCGGATCTCTGTGAGTTCGAGGCCAGCCTGGGCTACCAAGTGAGTTCCAGGAAAGGCGCAAAGCTACCCAGAGAAACCCTGTCTCGAAAAACCAAAAAAAAAAAAAAAAAAAAAATTATGATGAGGATGCTGAAGTGCATGAAGCAGAGCTCTCCACAACTGACGGCTTCTGTCTTGAGGTACGGTTGGGAAGGGACTCAGTTTTCTTTAAGGGGCTGGCCACTGGGTATTTGACCATGCCAGTAAGTATATGGGCAACACAAACTGGACTTTTTTTCTTATGTTTTTTGTGGGGGTGGGGTGGGGGGTGTCACTCACAAGGGTGGGTAGGGGCAGACTTAGGAAGTTGAGTATGATTGGGTGTATGATATCAAATTCCCAAATAATCAATAAAAATATGTTAGAAAAAGAAATACAGGACCACACGATGTTTAAGAAATTACTAAGACTGCCGGGCATGGTGGTGCACACCTTTGATCCCAGCACTTGGGAGGCAGAGGCAGGTGAATCTCTGAGAGTTTGAGGCCAGCCTGGTCTACAAAGTGAGTTCCAGGACAGTCAGAGCTATGTACAAGGAGCTTGTCTCAAAAACAAACAAACAAAAACCCAACAACAAATAACTAAGGTAACCTTAAATATATTCCAGGACAGACAAGGCTACACAAAGAAACCCTGTCTTGAAAAACCAATATGTGTGTGTGCATGTATGTTTATAAAATACAGGGTCATTGTACATTTTCAAAACATTTTTTGTTTTTGTTTTTTTTGAGACAGGGTTTTTCTGTGTAGTTTTGGTGCCTGTACTGGATCTCGCTCTGTAGACCAGGCTGGCCTCGAACACAGAGATCCACCTGGCTCTGCCTCCCAAGTGCTGGGATTAAAGGTGTGCGCCATACCGCCTCAGACCATTTTTATATAGCTTCCTCAAACCAAAGTCTTTTACGATTTCTTAAGGACACAAAAGGCTCATCTGAATGACTCTTTGATAAAGATCTTAGATCCTCCCTTCAGCATCCCCAAAAGAAGTGCCCTGAAATCAAACCGTGAACCACAGGGTCTGGGAATGAGACCCTGGCACTAAGACTCCTAGGTTTAAATCTGCCTTGTGACTGTAACTGAGTCATTCTGTACTTTAGTTTCAGCACTGGTTAGTTGATGGCCATGCCATTAACTCTTAAAATACTTCCCTCAGTCATAACCCTACCAAAACAACAACTTTCTGCTGTGGATTATGCTCAATGTTAATAATAGAGCTGATTGGCTGATAGCTGAGCAGGAAGAGATTGAGCGCAAGAGCCAGACTAGGAGAATTCTGGGATGAGAAAGTTGCTGGCAAAACAAAGAGAAGCAAGATGAGAATGCTGTGCTGAGAAAAGGTACCAAGTCCTGTAGATAATAATTATGGTTAATTTAAGCATAAGAGTTGGCTAGTAACAAGTCTGAGGTATCAGCAGAGCATTTACAATTCATATTAAGTCTCTGAGTGGTTATTTGGGAACTAGCAGGTGGGAGAGAACCGTCTGATTACAACTTTCCAACTATGTTAATTTTTTTCATTTAAATAAATTTTTACTTATTTTTAAATTTATTTTTATTATTTTAATGTCTATGTATGTGCATTTGTGTATGTATATGCACATGAGTGCAAGTGTCCACATTGGCCGGGGTGTTGGATACCCCTGGAGCTGGAGTCTACAGGTGGTTAGGATCTTGATGTGGTGCAAAGAATTCAGGTCCATTCAAAGTACAGATGCTTAACTGCAGAGACATCACTCTAGCCCCAACAATGCAAGTCTTAAAAGTAACAGTTATACCTGTCATATTTTTCAGAAAGGCATGATGGCCTCTGTTTGGAGTAGGGACGTTCTTTTATATCCAAGAGCTCCTCCTAAAAAGAGAAATATCAAAACTTTGAATCACATTTCAGGCAACATCCTTCCAATTTATTTCCCTTCTGTGTGTCTACTATAAGCATTTTACACAAATTTTTTTGGGGGGAGGGAGTTGAGACAAGGGGAAGGAAGACTAGCCTTGAACTAATTCTCCAACGTCTCCTTCAAGAGTGCTGGGATCACAGGTGTGGTTTTCACATGATTCTTACAATTTTGGACTTAAAATTCCAAAAAGACTAGAATTGAACCAGCAACCTCAAACAACATTATCTATCAAACGGTAAAGATTGCTACAAGTTGGTTTCTTTATAAAATGTTTTCCCATAACCTCCTGTCCAACAACCAAGTAAAAATTCACAACACAAAATGCTCAGAAAGGCATGGAAATGCAGTCTTAAAGGAAAGACAGTTAGGTCACTTTTTAAAAATTATTTTATGTGGGTGTTTGCCTGCATATGTTTGTGTACTACGTGTGCCTGGTGCCTGCAGAGGCGAGAAGAGGGTGTCACATCCCTTGGAAGTAGAGTCACAGACAGTTGTCAACTGCCTTGTAGATGATGGGAATTGAACCTGGGTCCTCTAGAAGAACAGCCAGTGCCCTCAACCACTGAGCCATCTTCTCCAGTCCCAGGATAGGAACCCCCTGCCAATTGTAATAAAGTTGCAAGAATAAAAAAGAGCAGAAAACAATAAAACCCATATACTTAAAAAAAAACCTTTCATTTATTCGTGTGTGTGTGTGTGTGTGTGTGTGTGTGTGTGTGTGTTTGTGTGTGTGTGTGAGAGAACGTACATGTATGGGCTGTACAGAAACGCGTACCCATGCATCCTCAGAAGCCAGAAAAGAACTTCAGATCCCTCAGCGTTGGAGTTACAGATGTTTATAGGGATATCCAAGATTGTTATGTGAGTGCTGGGAAACCCTAGTTCTCGTGATTGCACAGCAAATGCTCTCAACTGCTAACCATCCCTCAATCCACTATGCATTTACTACATGTGTAGTGTATATTCATGTGTGTTCATTTGTATATGAGTGTACATGTGTTTACAGGTATACATGGAGACTAGATATTGGACTAGAGTACCTTCTCGATTTTCACTTTATGCTACAATTAAAAGAAAGAAAATTGGCCGGGCGGTGGTGGCGCACGCCTTTAATCCCAGCACTCGGGAGGCAGAGGCAGGAGGATCTCTGTGAGTTCGAGGCCAGCCTGGTCTACAAAGTGAGTTCTAGGAAAGGCGCAAAACTACAGAGAAACCCTGTCTCGAAAAAACCAACAAAAAAAAAAAAAGAAAGAAAATTGGGTTGGCCAGCCTGGTCTACAGAGTGAATTCCAGGACAGCCAGGGCCACCACCATGGCCCTGGCTTCGAATCTTTTAAGTGTTCTTTATCTAATGTTCCCTCATAACCAAAGGTAAGCATAAGAGATATATCCTTCTAGCTGGGCAGTGTTGGCACATGCTTAATCGCAGCACTCGGGAGGCAGAGGCAGGAGGAACTGAGTTCGAGGCCAACCTGGTGTACAGATTGAGTTCCAGGACAGCCAGGACTACACAGAGAAACCCCGTCTCAAAAAAACAAAACATAAGAGATACATCCTTCTCAGAAAGTCATCTCTGGGTGCAGGATGTACAGCTGCCCCTAATTAGTGATCACAAGGTCAAAGGTTTTTTTTTGGTTTAGTTACTACTTTCCCGTTTTGAATTAAGCCTGTGATTTGTGGGAGACAACTTAAAATCATCCAAATATCTGGGGTTTCATTTCATAGTTCCCCCTAAACTCCATGTCTAATGATTCTTGCTCACTCTTCATTTCCAAATTACAGCCATTTCCCCTTATCTCCCTGCCAGCAATTGACATTACATTGTAGTCCATGTTCCTCTTCTCCCATTAATTCTATATACTAGGGGCTGGAGAGATGGCTCAGAGGTTAAGAACACTGGCTGTTCTTCCAGAGGTCCTGAGTTCAATTCCCAGCAACCACATGGTGGCTCACAGCCATCTGTAATGAGATCTAGTGCCCTCTTCTGGCCTGCAGGCATACATGCAGACAGAACACTGTATACATAATAAATAAATCTTTAAAAAAAAAAATTCTATATACTGATGTAGACTCTCAGATTCCTAGTTTTTCAAACATCCCGCCCTCTCACCCCTTTTTGAGACACAGACTCTATGTAGCCCTAGCTGTCCTGGAACTCACTATGTAGATCACACTGGCCTCAAACTCAAGAGAGCCACCTGCTTTTGCCTCCCAAGAGCTGGGATTAAAGGCATGTGCCACCACACCCAGTTCAACTGCCCTTAATTTATGAATATCTTTAATTATTTTGATGCCCAAACAGTCCCAGATTTTGCCAGAGGGACCTTCTTCAAGCAGGGTATGTGCCCAAACCTTTAGTGAGACAATCACTGCTTCTGTAGTTTACGGTGGTACACAGCTGGAACCCCAGCACTCATAAGGCTGAGACAAGAAGATTAAGAGTTTCAGGTCAGCCTGGGTTACATAAGGGACCATGTGTCCAAAAGTAATAAATGAATAAATTAGCAACACTGCCTTTCTGGTTTATCTTGTGCCCATCCTGTCTCACCCTGGAGTCACCCATTTCTATGATCCTTGAAGTGTGGAAGGTACTGTAAGCCAAGGCCTGGGAGCTGAGTGTACTCTCATTTGTTTAAGTCCTTTCACCAAAATCACCAAGTAAGTGCTTCTGTATGTGTAGATAGTACCTGCTTATGTAAATGAAATGCCAAAACCTCGATTACCTCTTATTAGAACACACCTAACCATTTATAGAAGAAAACAAATTATACTGTAATTCACAAACTTTTATATGAATACAATACTACAACTGCTTTGCACACCACGGCAAGTCCCACTATGCAGTGACCTCTGCAAGGCACCCATTCAGCAATGAAAGACAATGCATGCTGTTTCTTAAATCTTGGGCTAAAAATGGAGGGCAGATTTACTCTCCCTACCCACAATAATGACTGCACACAAGCATACCATGAATTCACAAAGTGTCTTACAAGATGTGTGAGGTCTCTAAATGTTTTCAGGAGAGCACATTGCTCTATCACCAGAAGACATTGTAGTCTTAAAAAGCAGGCTATCTAGTGAGGCCTAACAGTGCATACCTGTAATCCTAGCACTCAGGAGGCAGAGGCAGGAAGAACACTGAGATCAGCCCAGGCTATCCAGTGAGACCTGTCTCAAAAACTGAGACACAAAACAAAACATATTAAAAATGCCAAACATAAGCCGGGCGGTGGTGGCGCACGCCTTTAATCCCAGCACTCGGGAGGCAGAGCCAGGCGGATCTCTGTGAGTTCGAGGCCAGCCTGGACTACCAAGTGAGTCCCAGGAAAGGCGCAAAGCTACACAGAGAAACCCTGTCTCGAAAAACCAAAAAAAAAAAAAAAACTGAGACCAGGGGACTAGCAAAATGGATCAGGGGTTAAGAGCACTGGTTGCTCTTCCAGAAGACCTGGATTCAATTCCTAGCACCCACATGGCAGTTTACAACTGTCTGTCTCTCCAGTTCCAGATGATCTGACACCTTCATACAGATATACATTCAAGCAAAATACCAATGCATGTAAAATAAGAATAAATCAATCATTAAAGATATTTTAAAAAAAGAACAAAAACTGAGACTGAAACCAACGAACCAAATGATAACCAACCACTCATGGCATCATCATACCTATATCATAGAGGCAATTGAATGTATTTAAGATTTACTTATAAACTGTTTTGGGTTTTTGAGACAGGGTCTCACTAAGTAGCTCTGGCTATCCTGAAACTCACTCTGTAGACTAGACTGGCCTCCAACTCAGAGATCCACCTGCCTCTGCTTCTTGAGTCCTGGGATTCAAGGTGTGAGTCACCACACCCGGTGAATTATTCGTTTTATTAACTAGAAATACCTAGAAATGTTTAGAGAATTAATATAAATGAAACTTCAAATTTAAGATAGTATTTGGAGACTGTTCAAATTTCTGAACAAAGCCTCAAAGCACTGACAAGCATGCTACCTCAAGTCACTTGTGGAGACTGGAGTCCAGGGAAATAGGGTGAACAGCCTGGCAACAGCAGACATTATAATACAGAAACTTTTCTCTTTCTTCCGAGACAGGATTTTTCTGTGTAGCCCTGGTTGTTCTGGAACTCACTTTGTAGACCAGGCTGGCCTTGAACTCGGAGATCTGACTGTCTCTGCCTCCCGAAAAAGTGCCTCCTCCCCACAAAAGCAACAATAAAACTCAAAATTAACATGAGTAACAAATGGTTTTACAAAAAGTAAAATGAGAGGCTGGTGAGATGGTTCATCAGGTAAAGGCTAATCTCAATCCCAGGCACATACATGGTAAAAGGAAAGAGAACCGACTCCTGTATCTTGCTCTTTGGCTTCCATATCTATGCAAGCATGCACAAACAATTTTTTTTTTTAAAGAGAGAAATGAGGAGCCAAAGAAGTGATTACAACTGAATGTAATATGGTGTCCTAGAAGCAATCCTCAAGTAGGGTATTAGTTAAAAAAAACATGTATAATACAGATCAGCTACTAACTGTATACTAACATTGGCTCATTAACTATAACAAATGTACTATATACTAATACACTATGTAGCCAATAGAGAAAATGAAGTGAGGGGCATATAAGAAGAATCTATGTCGGCCGGGCGGTAGTGGCGCAAGCCTTTGATCCTAGCACTCGGGAGGCAGAGGCAGGGGGATCTCTGCGAGTTCGAGGCCAGCTTGGGCTACAGAGTGAGTTCCAGGACAGGCTCCAAAGCTACACAGAGAAAGCCTGTCTCCAAAAACAAAAAACCAAAAAAAAAAAAAAAAAAAAAGACTATGTATATAAAAATGTATCAAAGGGCAGGGATTTTAACTCAGTGATTTTGCTTGGCCAGCATGTGGAAAAACTAGATAGAAATGTAAAATGTTGTGGCTGCTGTGGAATACATTCACAGTTCCTCAAAAAAGTTAAAACAACTAACATCAAGCAATCCTACTCCTCAGTAGATACAAAAAAAATAAATAAAACAGTCCATCCCAAAACGTATTGTGCATACAGATGTTCAGTGGTAGCTTGTAATAGCCAAAGAATAAAAAATCATGTCTATTAATGGTATACTGCTGTGAAATAATCTTTATGTACACTGTGAAGATTTGTCACTTGGGTTGGTTTAATAAAAAGCTGAATGGCCAATAGCTAGGCAGGATTTTCTGGGCAAAGACAATGCTAGAAAGAAAGGCGGAGATTCGGGAGAAGCCAGACACAGAATGAGTCAGACACACAAAATGAGATAGAGGTAAAAGCCAGGCGGTGGTGACACACACTTTTAATCCCAGCACTCGGGAGGTAGAGCCAGGCAGAGCTCTGTGAGTTCCAGGCCAGCCTGGTCTACAGAGCGAGATCCAGGACAGGCACCAAAACAACACAGAGAAACCCTGTCTCAAACACCACCACCAACAACAACAACAAAGTCACTTGGTGAAACATAGATTAATAAAAATATGGGCTAATCTAAGTTATAAGAGCTATATTTGGGCGGTGGTGGCGCATGCCTTTAATCCCAGCACTCGGGAGGCAGAGGCAGGCGGATCTCTGTGAGTTCGAGGCCAGCCTGGGCTAACAAGTGAGTTCCAGGGAAGGCGCAAAGGTACACAGAGAAACTCTGTCTTGAAAAAAAAAAAAGAGCTATACTTAAGAACAAGCCTAAGTGATCGGCCAAGCTTTCATAATAAGAAGTTTCCGTGTGGTTATTCAGGAGCTGGCAGGCAGAATAGAGAAAGACTAGTTACAGTACACAAAATGTGGTATAGTCACACAGTGAAACACTATTTAGCAATAAAGAGGGCAAAATTACAATACATAGAATGGAAGTGGCGGGGGGGAGAGTTCAGAAGGAGCCTAGAGAGTATTACACTAACTGAAAGAAGACAAACTCTACAATTCCATATATATGAAATGTTCTGACAGGTAAATTCACACAGACAGGGACTTGGGAGAAAGGCTAGTGACTGCAAACAATGAGCAGAGTTAGTCTGGGAATGGAAGTGACCTGCAAGTAGACAGTCACCATAGTTGGATAACTGATTTCACTAGAAACAGCTGAATAGATTTCACACTTTAAAACAATGAATTACACCAATTTTTTTTTTTTTTTTTTTTTTTTTTTTTTTTTTTGGTTTTTCGAGACAGGGTTTCTCTGTGTAGCTTTGCGCCTTTCCTGGAACTCACTTGGTAGTCCAGGCTGGCCTCGAACTCACAGAGATCCGCCTGGCTCTGCCTCCCGAGTGCTGGGATTAAAGGCGTGCGCCACCACCGCCCGGCTACACCAATTTTTAAAGTTTATTTAAAACAGCCAAGTAGGGGTTGGCAAAACAGCTCAGTTGGTAAAGTATTTGCCCTCTAAGCATGAAGCCCAGAATCTACATGCTAAAAAGAAAAAGCACCAGGCCTGGTTAAGGCAGACACAGCCAGATTCCTGGGGCTCATTGGCCAGTCTGCTAGCCTGCTATACTTCGTGAGGTACAAGACAGACAAATAAGGTAGTTCCTTTCTGAAGAATGACACATACAGACATGTACATGAAAACAAAACAATTCCTGGGTTATAACCATAAACATCTACATGAAACTGAATTTCTCATCTTAAGAACAAGGCTTCTTAAGTCATTTTTGTGGCCTCAAGGAGTACAAGATGCTCTTGTCCAAATCCTTAAGTATTTACTTGGATTATTCCTATAGTAAGTGTTCATACTTTCAAAACAACTCTAATGGACCTCAGAGATTAAGAATTAACACCTGGCAGTGGTGGCACAATCTTAAATCCCAGCTCGGGAGACAGTTCGAGGCCAGCATGGTCTACAAAGTGAGTTCTAGGACAGCCAAGGATACACAGAAACCCTGCCTCAAAAAAAAAACCAAACAAACAAAAAGAAAGAAAGAAAAGAATTAATGCTGCAGGGTCTGGTGGAACACAACTTAATCCGAGAACTCAGGAGGCCGAGGCAGGAGGATCTCTGTGTGTTTGAGGTCAGCCTCGTCTACACAACTAGTTCCATGCCAGCCAGGGTTATCCTATGAGACTGTGTCAGAAAACAAACAAACAAACAAACATATAAACAAACAAACAAAACCCCCTAAGATTTACTTGGGGTATAATAGAGCTCTTGCTTAGCATGAGTGAGGCCTTGGGGTTCATCCTTGATAACATGAAAGAAAAATAAGTTAATGCAGCTAGGCATGGTTGAGCATGCTTCTGATCCCGACACTATCTCTGAGTTCAAGCCAGCCTGGTTTACATAGTAAGTTCAAGTACAGTGAGGACTACAAGAGAGACTGTCTCAAAAAACAAACAAAGAAATCAAAAAACAGAAGAAAAGGAAATTAATTCCTTAATGTTTCTCAAAATGTGACCTGAAATCTACCTGGAAATTTAGGGAGGTAGAAGCCTTTCTTGCTGGGTTTAGACAGTTTAAATGTATTACATTTTAGCAATGTCCCAAGACATATAAGATACCACAAGCTAAAACAACACAGCTTACTCTTTCTTTCTTCTTTTTTTTTTCTGATTTCCTTTTGTATCCCTGGCTGTCCTAGAACTTGCTCTGTAGACCAGGTTGGCCTCGAACTCACAGAGATCCGTCTGTCTCTCTCTCCCAAGTGCTGGGAGTAAAGGCATGTGCAGCCACTACCTTTTCTTTCCTTTTTCTGAGGCAGGATCTCATTATGTAGATCTGGCTGGCCGTAAACTCAGAGATCCACCTGCTTCAGCCTCCTGGACGTTGGGAATAAAACTGTGCAGCTGGCAGCTTGGTCTTTAACTATATACAGAACACTTCTTACCTTTGTAATTTTTTCAGTTACTCAAGAAAGGTGTTCTTGCCGGGCGGTGGTGGCGCACGCCTTTAATCCCAGCACTTGGGAGGCAGAGCCAGGCGGATCTCTGTGAGTTCGAGGCCAGCCTGGGCTACCAAGTGAGTTCTAGGAAAAGGCGCAAAGCTACACAGAGAAACCCTGTCTCGAAAAACCGAAAAAAAAAAAAGAAAGGTGTTCTTCAGCTTACCATCTCATCAAGAGCCCTTAATGTCAATTATTCCTTAAAAGGGAACCCCTTTAAAGATATTTTCAAAGAAAACTTTCTATTTTAGCTGAAGATAAAATCCTTGGAAAGGTCTCCCAAGTATTTCACCAGAATGTGAGCACTCTTTCATAAACTTTACAGACTGTAGGCCTAACTCTGAAGTTATCTTATGGATACTAAAGAGTTTAAAACTTGGCTTTTCACTTTTCGCACAGGTTACTAAAACTTGACTAGGCAGAAGAAACAAGCTACTAACTGCCCAAGAACTACACTCTGAAGGAAGGTGTGTCAGCCTCCCTTAAAAAAACTTGTCACCTGAGCAGTGGTGGCACACTCCTTTAATCCCAGCACTTAGGAGGCTGGGCCTGATGTGGTGGCAGGCAGATCTCTGAGTTTGAGGCCAGCCTGTCTACAGAGTAAGTTTCAGGACAGCTAGGGCTACACACAGAGAAACTGTCTCGGAAAAAAAAAAACAAAAACCAAACCAAACCAAACCAAACCAACAAAACCCAAAAAAATAATGGGAGCTGGAGAGATGGCTTGATAGGAGTACTTGCTCTATAAACCCAAGAACCTGAGTTTCAATCTCTAGCACCCATCTAAAAAGCAGAGTATGGCTATATCCCAGTATGGGAGATGGAGAAAGGTGAATTCCACCAGCTTGCTGGCCAGCCAGGTTTGCCAAAAAGTGGGCTTCTGATTCAGTGAGGGACTGTGTCTCAGGACAATAAAACAGATAGCAATAGAGAAGATACTCATAACCTGATCTGACCTCTGCATATGCAAACATGGGTGTCACTACCTACACAGTCACACACGTGCAACACACACACACACACAAATAGCAATGGGGTAAAAGCACCTGTAGATGGCTATCAAGTCAATGTCATTCATGAAGCTAACTACTAAAGGGGACTCCAAGGACAGTTCTTACAGACAGTTAGGTTAGCACCACACTGAGCCAAATCTACTCTAATCTAACAGTGGCTGATCTGACAGAGACACTTCTAGTGAAGAAGTGCATAGGAAACTATGAAAACGCTACTAGAAAAAAATGAGAAAGCCTGTTTTCCTTTTGTTCAAAATTCTTCCACCTGTGCACCTGGCCAATGCAGTAAAAGTAAGCCTTGACTTTAAATAGTCAATACAACTGATAAAAACAATGTAAAACTGCAAAATAGTAAACAGGTTGATAACTACTCGAAAGAAACCTAAAACATTGAAGTTATTTTTAGGGCTATCTGCTTCAGTGTTAGAATGGAGATGAAGGTGGGCAGTACAGCTTAGGGGAAGAGGGTATACCTAGCAGGCATTGGGCTGTGAGGGCTCCATGCTCAGCCAAAATAACAGCAAAAGAAGGCGGTTACTCACTGCCATTTGGAAAGCTGTTGCCTTAATTCTAAAGCTGGTGTTAAAAGGACGCTCATCTTTGAGTAGGCCTGTTTAACACATCATCCAGTTTTTAGCATTTGCTGTGTATCAGGCACTGGACCTGCACTTTCTCATTCATTCACCATAAAAGATACTGCAAGAAGATCAGCTGTATTCTATCTTTACTTTGGAGGAAAAGAATGAATGAGATTAAGAGAAGCTAAGTGGCCGAGTCTGGTTACGTACACCCTTAGTCCCAGTATTTGGGAAGCAGAGGCAGGTGGAACTCTGTGTTTGAGGCCAGCCTGGTCTATGGAGGGAGTTCCAGGACAGCCAGGGCTACACAGAGAAACCCTGTCTCAAACAAACGAACAAACAAACAAAAAAAGAGAAGCCAAGTGTCATACTGAAGGTCACACGGGTTAAAGGTAAAGTAGTAATCCAGTCCATTAGTGGCACGCAACAATCCTTAGCCTCTCTTTCCTTCTCCAAAACTTTCATGGACAAGAAGGTGCATCACCCCTTTCCGAAGCTGTGCCACTAATTACCAGACTTGCTCCTGTCTAGCTGAACTACTGGGAACTCTCAGCCAAACTCCCACCTTCTTGGGTAGGTTGCCCTTAAGCCCAATATCCCATTACAGCACCCTTTCTTGAATTAAAGGTTCCCTCTACAAATTTCTATGTGCAATGACTGGCTTCTTATATAGGTAAAGTTCCTATCATGCTGGGCAAGTTGGAGAATACTCATAGGGTCAAAGAACCGGAGTCCCAACTTTTCAAGATGAGCTAAAATGGAAAAAGCAGGAAACAACAGTCAGAACCCAGTACCTATGGCCTTGCCAACCAGCTAAGAACTTCCAGTTAGCTATATATTCTGGAGAGCTGACATATTAAGATCGGATAATGATTTTTCACACCCTAATTCTGCTTTCCTCAAAATAGGCATCCTTATTTTTATGCTGGCTTAAATACAGCACTCAAAAGCTACCTGTCAGAGGTTACCACTCAACTGCTTATGGAAGATACATATAAAATTATCAAAGATGATTTTTGTATAGGAAACGGATCATCTCATTCCTGACTTCTACCTGGAATTTAAATCTTACTCTTCTCTAAGGCTTACTTTCCTTCTTTTTTTTTTTTTTTTTCCAAGACAGGGTCTCAGCATGTAGCTCTGGCTGTCCTAGAAATCACTATGAAGATCAGGTTGGCCTTGAACTCACAGATACCCACCTGCCTCGCCTGAGAGCTGTTATTAAAGGTGTGTACCATTGTATTGACTGCAAAACGTAGCTTTCATTCTTGGGAACACAGCTTAGCAAAACAGATCAGAAATTAAATATCAATGACTTAAGCCCCTCCAGGATGACAGAAGCACACGATCAACCCATTTATAATATCCTGGTTAACTGTCACAGAGGCTTAAATGTTGGTGTGAAGACACCATGTAACTTTAACTTGACTTCCTATACTTGAAAGCATAGCAGAGGCCACGCTCAACCTCAGAGAGCAGCTCTGTATCTCAGCTACCTGACAAACATCATTTGTCAGTTTTCCACAGAAGAGACTACTTCAAAAAACCAAACAAGAACTAGGAAATTTGGAATCACATACCCTTGTAAGTAGTTCAAAGCCATTTCCCTTCATCTGATACATTCAGAATTCACCTGCCAACGTTTTAGGCAATGAGTTTAAGTTGTGGAGCACTTCTCAAGCATGAGAGCACTTACATTTGGAAGACAAAATCTAAATACAGTTCAAAAGCTCTCTGATGGGCTGGAGAGATGGCTCAGCCATTCAAGGCTAGGCTCACAACCAAAAGCTCTCTGACAAATTGGTTAATCCCAGCGCTAGGGAGGTGGAGGTGCCTGGTCTGGTCTACAACTGGCTGATAGGAAAGCACTCAATCAAGAACTCATGTTACGCTAAAAATTCCCTCCCGTGCATACCTCATCATTCATCCATCCGTTCGTTCTCTCTCCTCTAACGCTGAAAATTACCACATGATACTTTATCAGTTAAGGAACAGTAAAGGCAGTACACAAATAAGGCCCAGCTTTACTAAGTAAAGGAGGCTAGGGACAATAAGCCATGCTGGAATTCATGAAGGTGTTCATACTAAGGAAATACAGACATGGGCTCAGCTCCAACACAATCCCTAGACTTTCCACTTTAGGAACGTTTCATATACTCTAGCCCAGGGCATTTTAGAAAGCCAGAAATGAACTTATAGTTTACCACAACTTGTTAATCTGTTCAGGAACACTTAGCAGCCAATACGACACAGCTGCTATTATCTTTACTAAGTGTACAAAATCTTGATGTGGTTCCTGAGCTAGGGAAGACAGCAAGACGACCAGTTTAAAACCAGCTGTAGTAGTGCACACCTCTAGCTTCACACTCAAGAGGCTGAAGTGAGAGAGTACCATAGGTAAACAATGTCTCCAAAAACAAAAACAGGAAGCTTAAAATCACTATGTATTCTTAAGCAATAGAAAATAATATACAATATATAATGAATGAAGGCTTGCATTTGTTGAGTTCATATCTGAATTACAACAAAAGAGAAAAAAAAAACGGACTAAAAAGTCCACAATTACTCCTGACCATGCCACTCCTACAGAAATTGGACTTTCAAGGAAACATCAATACAAAAGACACTGATCCTGTGAAGCATCCCAGAACTGGAATCCTCACCTGATCCCATTCTACCCAATCACACAACTGTTACAGAACATCTGAGTGCAAACACATACTTATCTACAAATTTCATACAGGGTCTGAGAAAACAGCCTTTCACCTAAAACCTACAGTTTAAACCCAGTAGTCACACTTCCAAGAAAATGACCAAACTGATTACTATTTAGTCTCCAGTGACTACCACTTGAAATAACTCCAATGAAATAGCTACACATTACTACTTCATCAGTAACAGAACTTACTTTTGTATAGCGATGGGGGGATTTGGAGGTGGGCAGTTTCTTTAGGTCAAAGAAAGCATCTCCATTTTCTGTTTCATCCACACTTCTCTTCTCCATGGCTTCTTGGTATACAATTTTTTTGCACCTGGGAAGATAAATTTCAGCACAAAATTGTCAAAGGGAACAATAAATATTCAGAAACCTTAGCTGCTTATGAAACAAACTTTGAGGGGAAAAAATTCTAAATAGTTGTGTAAAGAAATCCACCCCAAAATTATGGTATGAACCAGAACTAAATTGGAAAAAGAACCACCTTAAGTATTGAGGATCCACAGCATAAGGAAAGCAGAAGTGGAAGGGGCCCAACTCAGGGTACAACCTTTAATTATCTTTAATACAAAGAGAAACCAAAATAGTCACTGCCACGAGAACCGACCAGGCGGTGCTGGTGAAGTTTCCCGGAGTAGAGTAGGGGCAGGACTGGTTAGGCTGCCGATCCGGGAAGTCAGACTGCTGGAAAGTGCCTGTCACTTGTCAATGGATGGCACCAGCTGCCCCTTATTACCCCAGTGGATGAGGCTGGGGAAGCCGCCCGGGCGCACCTCTCTCAGCCGGCCACACCTGTGGCCATGTGAGGGGCGTCCGCGGCTAGGGAAGGTCCGGTGCGGGCCTCCCCTGGGAAACTCCGCTCCTTAAACCAACCCCCAGCCCCTCGCGCAGGCCCCGGGCCAGAGGCCTCCTCGGGAAGAAGGGCGGGGGCGATACTCACAGAGAGAGGCGGGCCGGAGGGAGCAGGGACCAAGTCCACAGGCCGGCCGCCTACAGCCGGCGCAGGCCCGCCTGCTGCCCGCCGGCCGCCCGCGCGCCTCGCGCCTCTGCCGCCCCCTGCGCGCGCCCCGCCGCCCGCGCTCCCGGGGCAGCGCGCCGTCCTCGCCCGCAGGCCGGGGCCCCGCTCTTGCCGTACCCTTGTTCGGAGCGCCCGCCGCCGGGCGGCCCCGCGCTTTGGCCGCCGCGTCCCCCCCGCGCTCGCTCCAGGCCCGGCGCCGCTGCCCGCGGCCTGTGCTTGCGCCCCCCCCAATCCGCTCGGGCTGGCTCTCCTCAGCCGCCGTAACCGCGGCCCGGCCCTCCGGCGTAGCTCTCCGCCCCCTCCCCCTAATAACCCCCGTCGCGCACCGCGGGCCCTGGCACCGCCCTCGCAGCGCCCAGGACCTGGGGTGTCCCCGGCGGTGCCTGTCGGAAAAGCCGCACTGTACGGCGCGCTCCGGGTTGAGCTCTGCGTGGGCCGGACGGCGAGAGCGCTATAGCCAGACAGGCACGATGGCCGAGGGGAAGTGGTCCCGACGGGGGCTGCGGGAACCTGCGCCCGAACGCTCAGGCGGCCGCTGTGGGCAGCTCAAGGAAGGGCGCCCCGTTCCCACGCGTCGGGAAGGGCGGAGCCAGTAGCGCGCTGTCCGGGACCCGCGCCACGCCGGCGCGAGCCGGGTGGCCTGGGTGGGTGGGCTTCGTCCGGTCGCTGGCTGTCACCAGGCTGGGTCACATCTGGAGCTTGGGCAGCAGGAGCCAGTTAGAAGACCATAGCGGTGTTGTGTTTGTGTTTACTATTGGCGTGATCTAGGGTAAAGCTCTGAGCGCCCTGATTCTCCCCCCGCCAAAAAAAAAAAAAACTTGTTCCTCAAGTTACTAGAAGAGAATTAGCCATAAGGGCTGGTGCATTAATACGCAAGTTTGCCGCAATTATTTTTGATACTACGTGAAGAATATTGACAAATTAATTGTATCTCCAATGAACAACCTGAATCTTGCTCTACCCTGCATGGGAAGGGAAGAGTTAAGTATCTGGGGGAAAATAGATGGCCGGTATCGGGCGCTTAGCCTTTGCCGGAGTCCCGAAACTCAAGCTGATGGGGATACAGATACGCATATAACTAAATAATCCAAGAACGGCGGCTCTGGGAAGGTCACTTGTGACCCTGGTCTGCTTGAGAATGCTGAGCTGTTTCTGCACGGTGGGACTGCCTACAGTAGATGTTTCTTGGGCGTGGAGGGAGACTTAGTTTTTTCTCTCTAAAGAACATGGAGGCTGAGCATGTTGGCCTAAGCATGTAATCTTAATTTTGTGGAGCTTGGGACCGGGAGTTCAAAGCCAGCGTGGGCAACATAGCATTTGAACATCATTTATTTTACTTGGGAAACTACTTAGCTTTCTTTCTGTGAGCCATGGCAACAAAAGTAATTTCCCCCCTTTGAAATTATTAATAAAGTCTTTCTCACAAACTATCTTTTGTGACAGGGTTTCAGTATGTAACCCTTACTGGCCTCCCAAGGGCTAGGATTACAGGTGTGTGCCTCCAGAACTGCTTACAAGAGACAGAAGACTTAGGCCTGAATCTCCACTGCAATGTAGGCTGTACAGAGTTAGGAATGTATTTATCTTTAGCTTGGTTTGCCAGACGGTAATAGTAGTAATAAAGATTAAATTTGGCAACGAGAGGGGAAAGCCTTAGATAATCTGCATAAAGACTCTTTGAAAAAACTTTTTTTTTTTTTTTTTTTGTGAGATAGGGTTTCTCTTTGTAGCAGCCCTGACTGTCGTGTAACTCTGTAGACCAGGCTGACCTATAACTTAATAAAGATCTGCCTGCCTCTTCCAAGTGCTGGGATTAAAGCTGTGTGCCACCATGCCCGGCTGAAAAAAAAAATTAATAAAGCCTATGCAAAGACACAGTGTGGGAAAAGAAAAGTGGTTGCTTTTCTTCTTTATTCCCCCCCAACACACACAGGGTTTCTCGGTGTAGCCCTGGCAATCCTCACAGAACACACAGAGATCCCCCTGCCTCTGCCTCCAGAGTGCTGGGATCAAAGGTATTTGCTACCACCGCCTGACTGGGATCTAGATTTTTTATTTATTTTTGAGACAGGGTTTCTCTGTGTAATTTTGGTGCCTGTCCTGGATCTCGCTCTGTAGACCAGGCTGGCCTTGAACTCACAGAGATCCACCTGGCTCTGCCTCCCGAGTGCTGGGATTAAAGACTTATACCACTACCGCCTGGCTAGATTTTTTTTTTTCTATTAACAACAGTTTATTAAAATGTACAACAGGCTCCAGGATAACACTTCATTCTAACTATAGGTGGCAAAGATGTTATTATAGTAAGGAATCCAGATGTTTAACAGGCTCCAGGTTAACACTTCATTCTAGCTGTAGGTGGCAAAGATGTTATGGCAGGGAATCCAGATGTTTAAATAGGAATGGAAGAGGGTCACCATCATCTCAGATATGAGAAACAGCTTACTTTTTGCCAGATTTCTTAATTCCACCTGTGGCCAGGGATCCCTTCCCCACGGCCTTGGCTTTTAGCTTCTTGAGTTTCTTCTCTTTTTGTTTCTGCTTGAAAGCCTTATCTTCCTCGTCCATCTCCTTGGGCTGTTTCAGGGGCTTCTTTTTGCCACCTTCACAGCCTAACATGGCACCTACAGACAGCCCCTTCACAAGCGGGATCTATAATTTTTTTTTTTTCAAGACAGGGTTCAGGGTTTTTCTGTGTAGTTTTGTCCTGGATCTCGCTCTGTAGAACAGGCTGGCCTCAAACTCACAGAGATCCGCCTGGCTCTGCCTTGCGAGTGCTGGGATTAAAGGCATGCGCCACCACCGCCCGTCGGGATCTAGATTCTTAAAGCTGAGAGAAAATAAGAATAATTCTCTCATTATGGAGTACAGCAGGCACCTACACCCAGGTGCTGAGTTAGAGACCCAGAGCTCAGGCATGCTAGGTACCAGAACTCAGTATTTGGAGTCAAGCTCAGGTCCTAATCAGTGCTAGGAAGGTACTCTTAAAAACTGAACAACATTCCTAGCCCAATAAATTTTCTCAAAGCTACCAAGTGTCACTTAGTGAAATCTGAGTGAATTTCACCACCCTGAACATCAGTCTCATCTGTCAGAAAGGAATCAAAGCTTGTACTTCTCTGTCTTGTAAAAGTAATTAGACATAACATTAAAATGAGCTGGGACTGGGGCTGGACATGGTGGCACAAGCTTGTAATTGCAACATTCAGGAGATGTCTACCTGTGACCTCCTGGATAGCATGGTCTCTACATAGTGAGTTCTAGGCCAGCCAGGGCTTCATAGTGAGACCCTGTCTCAAAAAATAAAAGGCAGAGCCTGGAGAAATGGCCCAGCAGTTTAGAGCATAGGCTGCTCTTGCTGAGGATCCAGGTTTGATTCTTAGCACTTGGATGATTTCACTCTACTTGTAACTCCAGTTCCAGGACAAACACCTTCTGGCCTCTGAAGACACTAGGCATGCATGTAGTGCACTTCATACACACAGGCAAGCCACTAATACACATTAAATAAACCTTTAAAAAAACATGAAAATAAGCAAACAAAAAAAAATTAGGGACTGAGGATGTAGCTCATTTGCACAGTACAAACTTAATATATCCAAGGCCCTCAGTTTGATTTCCCTAGCAACCACTAAAAACCAAAATAACAAAAAAGCCATACCAAAAACCAGAGGATTAAGCCAGTATTTGGCTCCCAACTTTATAAATTGAATGGGTACCACCAGCTGTTCTGATTCATTCAACATCACCTGATGGTGGCTTAAAGGCCAGGAGCTAAGACCCCTTAAAGGATCCTTTATTCACGTGCTTGGGAATTGAAAGTACTGTCAGCTGGGGCTACTGGAGCTTTGAAACACATGTCCTTTTTATTTTTTTATTATTTATTAGATTTACTTATTTATTATGTATACAGTATTTTGCCTGCATGTATGCCTGCAGGCCAGAAGAGGGCACCAGATCTCATTACAGACGGTTGTGAGCCACCACATGGTTGCTGGGAATTGAACTCAAGACCTCTGGAAGAGCAGCCGGTGCTCTTAACCTCTGAGCCATCTCCAGCCCTATCCTTTTTATTTTTTAAAAGATTTTTATTTTATATGTATATTTGAGTGTCTTTTGTATATGTATGTACAGCCTGGTGCCCTCAAAGGTTAGAAGGTGACTCATCTGGAACTGGAGTTTAGAGATGGAGTCAACATGTGGGTGCTGGGAGCTGTATCCCAGTCCTCTGCAAGAACTGCTGAGACATCTCTCCCACCCCTCCATGACCTCTTTATTATGTATGTGTGGTACCCTCAGAGGTCAGAGGAAGGTATCAGATCCCCTGGAACAGGAGTTACAGATGGTTTTGAGCAACCATGTGGGTACTAGGAACTGAACTTGGGTCCTCTGGAAGAACAAGTGTTCTTAACTGCTGATACATCTCTCCACCTCCCTATACATGGCCTCTTAATATGGCCCGAGCTTCAGATTTCAAGGATAAATGTCTAGATATTTGCAGTGTGGTTTTTGTTTTGTTTTTTCCATGCTGAGACTTGAACCCAGGACCGTGCATACACTAGGAAGGGGCTCTATCAGGAGCCACACATGCCAGCCCTGGGTTACCTTTTTCTAACCTGGTCCTGAAGGCATTGTTACTTTTGCTATATCCCACATTCTGTTCCTTATAAAGGACTCACAAAAACGATACTGTGTTCAAGAGGACAAGAATTGACTTGTTTATACGGGAGAAATGTCAACTTGTTGGTATTAAAAAGTGCCAGAAGCCATGTATGTCAGTGCTTAAGGAATTGTTGCTAACATGATTGGTGCCTGGAACTAATTTCCTAAAATCTCTTGTCTATACTAGTTTGGGACTACTCTTTACTGAGTCCTATTTAACAGATTATAGAACTGTGGCCTCACGTCTCTTCTTTTTTTTTTTTTTTTTTTGTTATTGTTGGGGTTTTTGTTATTTTGTCTTTTTTCCCCCACCCCAGATCTAAGGACCAAACCCAGGGCCTTGAGCTTGCTAGGCAAGCGCTCTACCACTGAGCTAAATCCCCAACCCCTTGTTGGTTTTTTTGTTTTGTTTTGGTTTTTCAAGGCAGGGCTTTTCTTTGTAACTGTGGCTGTCTTTGAACTTGCTCTGTAGACCAAGCTGGCCTCACAGAGATCTGCCTGCCTCTGCCTCCCAAGTGCTGGGATTAAAGGCGTGTGTTGTGCCACCACTGCCTGCCTCTCTTCATTCTTAAAAGCTTTGTTTTAGTTTGTGAGAACGAAGACAATGACAATTTGGGGTTAAAGGTAAAACTTTACTAAGGAAGGTCACCTGTAAACTCACTTCTGTGAAAAAGCGAGGCACTAGCTAAGCCTTTTTTCTTTGTTGCTTTTTGTTTTTTGACTTTTTTTTTCAAAAATTTTTATTTATTTATTATGTATACAGAAGAGGGCACCAGATCTCATTACAGATGGTTGTAAGCCACCATGTGGGTGCTGGGAATTGAACTCAGGACCTCTGGAAGAACAGCCAGTGCTCTTAACCTCTGAGCCATCTCTCCAGCCCTTGACTTTTTGAGACAGGGCTTTTCTATTATGTAACCCTGGTTGTCCTGGAACCAGGCTGGCCTTGAACTCACAGAGATCCACCTGTCTCTGCCTCCTGAGTCCTGGGATTAAAGATATTCACCCCTAGGCCTAGTTACAACTTTGGTTTTATAGAAGAGAAATGCTTCATGAAGTGCTAGACACCAAGAAGCCTATACTAGTTATTACTAATATGTGGTGGTTTCAATGAGAATGGCCACCACAGGCTCATCCCCTGTTGGTGGAACTGGTTGGGAAGGATTAGGAGGTGTGGCCTTGCTGGAGGAGGTCTGTCACTGGGGCTAGGTTTGAGGTTTCAAAAGACTGGCACCAGGGTTGGGATTTAGCTCAGTGGTCGAGCACTTACCTTGCAAGCACAATGCCCTAAGTTCGATCCTCAGCTCCGAAAACAAAAAAAAAAAAAAAGAGAAAAGAAAACAAAAGACTGGCACCTTCCAGGGTGCCCTCTCTGCCTCCTGCTTCCAGATCAAGATGTGAGCTCTCAGCTGCTGTTCAGTGCCATGCCTGCCTGCCTGCTTTCTGCCTTGCTCCTCACATGACCTCCTATCCCTCTAGAACTATAAACCCCAAATAAACCCTTCTTTCTACAAGTTGCCTTGGTTGTAGTGTTTTAACCTAAATTGGGAGGGATAAGGGGCCCCCACAGCAAACTGTTGAGTGGGAGGACTGGGGATATGAAATGAAGAAGACAAAGGCAATAGCTGGGACCAGGAGGTCTTGCATAAGCTGGTGACTTATGCCAAGCAAGTTTTTTAAGAAGCATAGCATCATATATAGTATTTGTGGTGGTTGGGGAGGACCGGCCAAGGTCAGCAGAGAGCTAAGTAACACATGTTGGCAAAGGGAACACGGGATACCTCTGACAACTGTCTAAGGACTGATAACCACAATCCACGGAGAAGAGTTAAGTCCCCAGAAACGACAATCTTGACTCCTAAGAGGCATCGGACAGGCCTGGCAAGTCTGTTCCTGGGCAAGGACACAAAACTAAATTCTCTTTATCCTTTCATGAAGGCCTCTAAGAAAGTCTTGGGTAGGTCTGGTCTCCCCACAGTGTTAATCACAGCAATAGAAAGTAACACACGCTACATCTTCCTGGTAGGACTGATGGTTTTCCTGTAACTCACATGGAAATACTGCTTATCTTTTCCTCAGATTGTCAAAGCTGAGGGTAATGAATGCACACAATGGGAAAAAGCATCAGCAAATCAACTCAAATCCAGAGTACACTTAGTGGCTGGAGAAACTGCTCAGTACTTACTGCTCTTGCAGATGACTCGGGTTTGATTCCCTGCACCCACTTTGAGCAGCTCATAACCACCTATAACTCCAGCTCCAGGGTATCCAATGCCTTGGATTTTCAGGGCATCTGCACTCACACGAACATTCCCTTACCAGACATGAGCACACATACATATAATTAAAACCAGGTATTAAAAAAACGTACCCACTTCTGGCGGGCGGTGGTGGTGCATGCCTTTAATCCCAGCACTCAGGAGGCAGAGGCAGGCAGATCTCTGTGAGTTCGAGGCCAGCCTGGTCTCCAAAGTGAGTTCCCGGAAAGGCATAAAACTACACAGAGAAAAAAAAAAAAAAACTACACAGAAAAACACTATCTCGAAAAACAAAACAAAACAAAAAGTACCCATTTCTAATCCTGGATATATCAAATTTATATGATTTATGTGATGATACTTGTAAGACTAATTTATAGCAAACTAAAAAATGGTTCCAGTATTTTGACTATGAAATTAATCTAATTACCTTATCAATACCTGAAGCTATAACTTCAGGTGAGTTATCACCAAAAGGTTGGTTTTCTCTAAAACATAACTTCATTTTGTTTAGTTTTTTCTTTTTCTTTTTTAATGTGCAGTGGTGTCTGGACCCCTGGAAGTTAAAGCTGCCATATGAGTGCTGGGAATTGATCTGGATCCTCTGGAAGAGCAGTCAGTGCTCTTAACCACTGAGTCATCTCTCCAGCCCTTTTGTGGGCACTTTTGAAACAAGGTCTTGCTTTGTAGCCTTAGCTCGCCTTGAACTTTCTGTGTAGACCAGGCTAGCCTGGAACTCATGTTCACCTGCTGCCTCTTCAGTGTTGGAATTAAAGGTGTGTGCCACCCCACCAGGCCCAGCTGTTTTGTTTTTGAGACAAAGTCTTTGTAAATTTCAACAGTGGTTTTAAAATTGGTAATTTTTCCTGCCTCAGCCTCCCGAGTAGCTAGGGAATACAGGCATATACCACCAGGCCAGATTTATTTATTTTCCTGTTACCTTTTATTTATTTACTTGTGTGTGTGCATGGGCATAGCTTGTGGCTAGAGGTCAAAGGATGACTTTTCAGCGAGTTCTCTTCTGCCATAGAAGTCCTGGGGATTGAGTTCAGGTTCTATGACTTAGTAACAGGTGGCTTACCTCCTGAGCCATCTTGACAGTTCAGCCAACTGTATTTAAACACTATTTATTTGCTTCCTATTCATATAGTCTCACTCTAGCCAAGGCTGTATGTACTGCAACTTACTAAATAGGCCTGGTTGTTTTGAAACTGCAGTGATCCTCCTGCCTCAACCTCTTACAGATGGTTGCCACCAATAAATGGTTTTAAACACTTTGAGTTCGAGGCCAGCCTGGTCTCCAAAGCGAGTTCCAGGAAAGGCGCAAAGCTACACAGAGAAACCCTGTCTCGAAAAACCAAAAAAAAAAAAAAAAACAAAAAAACAAAAAAAAAACAAAAGCCACCATGTAGGTGCTGGGAATCTGGATGGGCAAAAAGTTCTCTTAACCTCTGAGTTATGTCTGCGGCCTCTTGGTTCTAATCTTCACCCACCCACCCAACAGTCTTCCTTGTTTTTATTATGAAACCTTAGTCTTTTCTCAAAGCTATGTCTTCAAAGATAGAGCACTAATTGGCCGATCTAATGCGGAGATTACCGACGTGTGTTACCATGCCCAAGTCCGACACCTGTCTGCCGCACGCCGCTTCGTGCAGGAGGCGTTACTGGAGACCCGCATCCAAGAAGCGCCCATACTTCCGGCCAAGAGAACCGTCAGCAGCCGAGCTCGGAGAGAAGCCAAAGGCCTCTCTATTCCCCGGGAGAGCGCGCGCACTAAACACGACAGAGCAGCTTCCGGCGCGGGCCGCGTTGCCTTGGAGACGGGGGCGGGGCCGCCGGCGCAGGGCGCGAAATCGGGGGCCGCTGGCCTTTTCTGCAACCTCTTCCCTGCGTTCACTGAGGACTCGTCTCCCTCAGGTACGAGGCCAGGCCTAGCGACCCCAGCCTTTGAATGGCTCATCCCCCTGCTTCAAAGCCGGTAGAGGACGGGTGCCTAGAAGCTGAGCCCTGAGACTGCTCTTTCTCCTGTTCAAGTGCAGGAGATGCTGCCTACCCACAAGGCTTTGGTCCAGGCGTGGAAATGAGAGCGGAGCGTGCGTGAGGTCGTTCGGAGTCCGCCCTCCTTGCCCGGGCTGCTCTCGCGCTGTTTTTGCAGGGCCTATGCATCCTCCTCCCCCTGGTGGAGAGCTCTTTAAGGTGATTCTCCTGCCCGCGCGAAGCTAATTAGATCGAAATTCGATTCAGGGATGTACCTGGGCCAGGGCCTCTTTGTATACGGTGCTCTCGAGTGACCTAGCCGAGAGCTGAACCCACATTGCATTTGTACCACGGATCCTCTTCTGGAGGTGTACTGAGGCTTGAACGCCAGTGGCACCTCTGCCCCCTGTTAGCCGATGACCTTGAGCATCACCTGAAAGTGATTATAAGTACCTGCTGAGGTGGCATTGTTAAAGTGGGTCGTTCATGGAAAGTGCTTTGGAGAAAGCATGGAACCTGCGCTATAAATGTCATCTTAATTGTAGTCCGTGTGCCTTAGATTGTGTGGTAATTACCAAGTGTTGAGAAAATAAGATTTGATGGCAAGGCTTCCTGGAAGCAGTAGTTGAAACTTACTCAGGGGCTTGATATATAAGTGTCCTCTTTTTCTTTAATAGAATCTTTTATTTTTTAAAAATTATACAGTACTGTAGCTACTTGTGTGTATTTCACATTATCATGGTTTTTAAAATATATTTTTTTTAAATGAAAGGTTATACATTAAAGGGGCCCTAGAACTGGCTCAACGCTTATTAAGAACTCTTACTGCAGCCGGGTGGTGGTGGCGGCGGTGGCGGCGCACGCCTTTGATCCCAGAGCTCAGGAGGCAGAGGCAGGTGGATCTCTGTGAGTTCGAGGCCAGCCTGGTCTACAAAGCAAGATCCAGGACAGGCTCCAAAGCTATAGAGAAACCCTGTCTCAAAAAAAATAAATAAATAAACAAAATAAACAAACAACAACAAAAAAGAACTCTTACTGCTCGTCCAAGGGACCCCAGTTGATTCCTATCTGGTGGCTCACAAGACACCTGTACTTCCATCTTAGAGGTAGATTGCTTGTCCGGTGCTTTGGACTCCATTTCTAGTATCTCTGTAACACAAAGTTGTTCACACTAGCCTGACCTCCGATTCATGACTATTAAAAATAATAATAAAATAAATAAGATTTATGTGTGTGACTTTTGCCTGCATGAGTGTCTGTGTACCTTGTGCATGTCTGTTGCCCTCAGAAGCCAAAATGGGGAGGTCAGAAGACATTGTCAGATTCCCCAGAACTGGAGTTACAAGTGGTTGTGAGCCACCATTGAGTGTTGGGAATTTAATCCGGGTACTCCAGAAAAGCAGTCAATGTTCTAAACAGCTGAGCCATCAGTCCAGCTCCTATGCTTCCCCCAAACCCCCACCGCAAAGATTTACTATTTTTTTAGTTATGTGTCTGTGAAGGTACATGTGCATGTGTGTACAGGTGCCCTTGGAGGTCAGGGGCATTGGATCCCTTGGAACTGGAGTTACAGGTAGTTGTAAGCCATCCAGTGTGGGTGCTAGGAATCAACCCAAGTCCTCGGCAGGAGTATCATGTGTTCTTAACTGCCGAACTCTCTCTCCAGCCCTGATCTCAGCTTTTTAGACTGTGGGTCATGACTCCATATAGGGGGAGTTTAGAAAAATTTGACAACAGTAAAGGCTTCTTAACATGTGACCAAAATGAACTAAAAAATAAACTGTCGTGAATCTCAGGTGTTTGGGGCAATCCTCGTCTGTGTTGCTTGCATCACATGACCTTGTTTGTGGTGGCCTTGCTTCTGACACACATGTAGTCTCACTGTGGGAGCAGTCACACTACCACAGGCCAACAGACAAGGCCTGAAATTCCTTAGTTGAAGTTCAAGATCCACTTATGAATTACAGTATTTTTACTTTTCTGTTTTGTTTTTTTTGAGACAGAGTTTCTCTGTGTGGCCCTGCTGTCCTGGAACTCGCTCTGTAGACCAGGCTGGCCTCAAACTTGCAGAGATCCACCTGCCTCTGCCTCCCGAGTGCTAGGATTAAAAGGCATGTGCCACCACAGCCTGGCTCAGGAGTAACTTTTTTTTTTTTTTTAAAGATTTTATTTATTGGGGCTGGAGAGATGGCTCAGCAGTTAAGAGCACTGACTACTCTTCCAGAGGTCCTGGTTCAATTCCCAACAACCACATGGTGGCTCACAACCATCTGTAATGAGATCTGGTGCCCTCTTCTGGCTTACAGGGACACATGCAGGCAGAACACTATACATAAGTCTAAAAAAAAATCAACACATAATAGAGAAAAATAGACTAAAATTTTTTTCATTTATTTTATGTATATGAGTGCCTGTATGCCTTTATGCCAGAAGAGGACATCAGATCCCACTGTAGAGGGTTGTGAGCCACCATGTGTTGCTGTGATCTAACTCAGGACCTCTGGAAGAGCAGCCAGTGCTCTTAACTGCTGAGCCATCTCTCCAGCCCCCAGAAGTAACTTTTTTTTTAATTTATTTTTTATTTTTTATTTTTTTTTTTTGGTTTTTCGAGACAGGGTTTCTCGATGTAGTTTTGTGCCTTTCCTGGAACTCCCTCTGTAGTCTAGGCTGGCCTCGAACTCACAGAGATCGGCCTGGCTCTGCCTCCCGAGTGCTGGGATTAAAGGCGTGCGCCACCACTGCCCAGCCAGAAGTAACTTTTTAATAGTACAAATTAGAAAGAATAAGAAAAGTGCTTTGGCTACTTCTGTGTCAACTTGACACAAGCTAGAGCTATCTGAAAGGAGGGGACTTCAATTGAGAAAATGCTACCATAAGGTCCATTTATAGGGCATTTTCTTTCTTTCTCTTTTATTTTTATTTATTTATTTTTTTGAGACAGGGTTTCTCTGTGTAACATCCCTGGCTGTCCAGGAACTCACATTGTAAACTAGGCTGATATCCAACTCACAACAGATTTGACTGCCTCTGCCTCCTGAGTGCTGGGATTAAAGGCATGTGCCACCACTGCCCAACTGTAGGGCACTTTCACAATAGGATACTGATCAGGGAATCCTGACCCATCGTGGGTGTAGTCATCCCTGGGCTGGTGATCCTGGGTTCTATAAGAAGGCCAGGATGAGCAAGCCAGTAAGCAGCATTCCTCCATGGTCTCTGCATCAGCTCCTGCCTCCAGGTTCCTGCCCTGTTTGAGTTTCTGTCCTGACTTCCTTTGACGATGAGCAGTGATGTGGAAATGTAAGCCAAAGAAACCCTTTCCTTTCCTCCTCAAGTTGCTTTGGCCATGGTGTTTCATCACAGCACTAGAAACCCTAACTAGGACAATAAGAGATTGTTCATGCTTAGTTAGCATTGAATTAAGAAGTAGAGGGGCAGGGACCTCAGAGCAGGCAGGCAGCTATTTAGAAGTATGACCCCTGGGAGTGTACAAGCAATTTACTCTCTTCTGTCCCTTTTCTGCAGTTATAAGAGGAAGATAAAAGGCTGTGGTTCATCAGTAATCCAGGCACAGAAACACATATAATCACTGGTTGAATTTCCATCAAATTGTTCAGCAGAGCATGGAGAAGAAGATTGACTCCAGGTACGTGATGGAATCGGGCAAAATTGGCAGCTGAAGTTACGGTTCAACTGCTGGGATCATGGGCATGTGCCACCTTTCTTGGCTAATGCTGAAATACAATGTTTGGTAAAAAGTATGATGTTTCAGCGGGGCGGTGGTGGCACATGCTTTTAATCCCAGTGCTTGGGAAGCAGAGGCAGGTGGATCTCTGAGTTTGAGGCCAGCCTGGTCTAGAGTGAGTTCCAGGGCAGCCAGGGCTACACAGAGAAACCTGTCTAGAAAAAGCAATAACTAAATAACTAAATAGATAAATAAATAAGTAAAAGTATAAGGTTTCATATTGATACCAGAGTTATATTATCTGAAAACAATTTTTAATTGCTTTTTTTGAAAGACTTGGAGCCAGGTATGGTGATGCATGCCTGTCATCCCAGCACTTAGGAAGTGGAAGCAGGAGCATCAGGAGTTCAAGGCCAGTCTGGGCCATATGAGACCCTGTCTAAAAAAAACTACAAAAAGATTTGCTTCTTTTCTTGTTTAAGTAGCAGAGGTTCAGTACCTGCAGAGGTCCAAGGGCGTTGGATCCCTTGGAATTAGAATTGCAGGGGTGTGTGAGCCACTGGATATGGGTGCTGGGACCTGAACTCTGGTCCTCATGAGAGCAGCAAGCTCGTTTAACCATTGACCCATCAATCCAGTTCCCTAAAATTTGGAAAAATTGTATTACAAACATTTATTTTTTTATTTATACATTTATTTATTTATTTATACATTTATCTATTTATTTATTTATTTAGACACCATGTTTCTGTGTAGCCCTGGCTGTCCTGGAACTGACTATGTAAACCAGGCTGGCCTTGAACTCAGAGATCCACCTGTCTACTGCCTCTGTCTAGTGAGTACTGGGATTAAAAGCGTGCACCACCACTGCTTTGCTAAAAAGTTTATTTTTATGTGGCTGGGTGTTTTGTCTGCATGTATGTCTGTGCACCAGTACATGCCTGGTGCTGTTGGAGGACAGAGATGTCAGGTCCCTGGAACTGGAGTTATAAATGGTTTTGAGCTACCATGTGGGTGCTGGGAGCCTAACCCAGGTCCTCTGAAAGAACAGCAGTGCCCTTACCCACCAAGCCATCTCTCTAGCCTCTTCCTTAAGATTTTATTATTATCTTAGTTTCTTTTGAAGTACTAGAGACAGAACCTGAGACTTTGTGAAGTTTATCTCTGAGCCAAAATCCCAGCCCCTCAATTGTAGTTTCTACTTAGGAACTTGTTTCTAGTTTGTGAATGATTTCCTTTAAAATAGAATAAAAACTAATTAAAGAACATTCTAGGCCTAATGACCCCACTGTTGCTCTGCGGTTTCCACCTAGTGCTGGCCCAACAGTGCTGGTTGCTGGATTTCTGTTAGGTCAGGCTGCTTTCTCTTCGGACATAGTCAGCCTCAGTCTCCATGACCGTAACAACAGCTTTGTTGAGTGTTAAAATGTATTTCTAGTGTACGAAGACTTCTTTCTTTCCTTTCCTTTCTGCTCCAATTTAAGGTCTTTTAGGGATGGTGTGGCTAAGAAACCTTGTTCTCCAAAGGCACTGCCCTTCAAAAAGTCTTCTGCCTTCTCTGGGATCCAGAGGGAGTTACCTAGAAGCTGTCATTCTTTATACTATCATACTTCACAAAATTGGGCTCGACACCGACTAAGAGAACTGCGAAGCAGGTGAGACTTTTCAGTTGTTTTTCTTTCTTGCCCAAATTGAAGGAATGATTCTTATTTTTCCTATGCCAGTTAGTTGGAGAACTCTGCTGAATGGAATATTCATATCAAAAGAATATTTAGGGCCAGGGCTGATGGTGCTTGTCTTTAATCCGAGCCCTCAGGAAGGAAGCAGAGGCAGACAGGTTTCTGTGAGTTTGAGAGTAGCCCGATCTACTTAGAGAGCTCCAGGCCAACCAGGGTTACATAGCACGAGACTTTGTCTTGGAAAAAAAAAAAAAGAAGAAGAAGACGATTTAGGAAGCTGCAGACAGTCTGCATCATCCAGTGTTCATTTATGGTCTCCAGTTGTGACGTATACAATTAGCTGAGTCCTGAAGGATCATGTAAGACTAAGCCAGACAAAAGGTAGGAAGAAGAGGGTTTCAGGCTGAGCCCAGAGATTGACAAGAAGAATGAGCGCATGGGTGTGTGTGTATCAGGCACTGTGCTAGGTCCCTGCTTTCAGCACAGCCACAGGGAATGGCAGACACCCTGTGCGCTGATGTCTTCCGGTGGCACGGCACTGCACAGGGCTTGGAGTAGAGGGCACTGAGTGCCCCACCCCTCCTTGCTCAGTGTTCGGGAAAGGTCGGACACCTGGATCTTTGCCGGGGATTTTAAACAGGAAGGAAGATGAGGAAAGGATGGTTCCCCTCAAATCTGATGTCCTCATCTTGTCACTGACCAAATACTTCATATTGAAAGGTGTTCTGTGTTGTCTTGTTTAAGGTGAGTCTGGATGGTGACACAGGCAGGGGAAAGCAAGAACATGGTGGTTCAAAGCCAGTCTGGGCTACAAATGGCATCTGTCAAAAAAAATTATACTTCTTGGGACAGTGGTAGCGCACGCCTTTAATCCCAGCACTCAGGAAGCAGAGGCAGGTGGATCTCTGAGTTTGAGGCCAGCCTGGTCTGCAGAGCGAGTTACAGGACAGCCAGGGTTGTTACATAGAGAAACCCTGCCTCAAAAAAACGAACAAACAAACAAAAATTATCCTGTTTCCTAAAATTATGACGAAGGAAAACAGAGTGTGTGCTCCAATGTGAGTCTTCTCTTTGTCCACAAAATAAAAAGAAAACAATTTGATGGGATTTTATTTGTTTTATTTTATTTTATTTATTATTAAGAAACTTTCTATTCATTTTACATACCAACCACGGATTCCCCGTCCTCCCACCCCCCAGCCTTCCTCCCCAACCCATCCCCCATTCCTACTGTTAGTTATTTGGCGGCGCTCTTACCCTGTGAGGAAATGTCACGAAACACGACAGAATCCACTAACAAGAGTTTTATTAAGATAAGAGAGACAGACAAGTGTGCTCAGGCCTGTGGAAGAGACACATGTGTGGAGAAGAAGAAGGAAGCCCGGAATATGGCACCGGCTTATAAAGGCTGGGTGGCACAGGCGTACACAGGTCTATGTGGCTACTCTATGCATGCACGTAGATCACATGGTTGCGTTGTGCGCTCTTACGCAACCATGCAAAACCACAGGGTTGCCGGGCGGTGGTGGCGCACGCCTTTAATCCCAGCACTCGGGAGGCAGAGCCAGGCGGATCTCTGTGAGTTCGAGGCCAGCCTGGTCTCCAAAGCGAGTTCCAGGAAAGGCGCAAAGCTGCACAGAGAAACCCTGTCTCAAAAAACCAAAAAAAAAAAAAAAAAAAAAAACCACAGGGTCCTGGTCACAAGAGACACTTTTATCCGGAAATGGCTATTTTGACCTGGAACTGGCTAGGCGGAAGTGTCTAGGTCCGCTGGACATGCCCAACCATGGGGGCATGTTGTGAATCTATCACCCACCTCCTCCAAGGCAAGGCCTCCCATGGGGAGCCAACAGAGCCTGGTACATTCAGCTGAGGCAGGTCCAAGCCCCTCCCCCTGCACCAAGGCTGTGTAAAGTGTCCCCCATAGGCACTGGGCTCCAAAAAGCCTGCCTATGCCCCAGGGATGGATCCTGATCCCACTGCCAGGGGGCCCCTTAAGCAGGTCAAGCTACACAACTGTCTCACCTATGCAGAGGGCCTAGTCCTGTCCCATGGGGGCTCCGTAGCTATTAGTCCACAGTTCGTGAGTTTTGATGAGATTTTAAAAAGATAATGTTTATATGCCCTGTGTTGAGTTCTACTATTGCTAGGTCTAAGCTCCCACAGTCGGGCACAGAAAAAGTCCTTCAGCTTATCTTGGTGCATGTTAAACTGTAGGACTCAACTTTCTGCAAGCTTTGAGATTTACAGTCTCTGAGTTTTATTATAGCAATGCCTGTCTTTAAAGAGATAATTATAAAGTGGCTGGGTTTGCAAGTTAGTGATAGAGTACCTGCTTAACCCGCAAGAGGCCTTGGCTTCCTGCACACACACACACACACACACACACACACACACACACACACACACACGCACACACACACACTGGGTGGTTGGGGGAGATGACTTTAGAAATTGATAGAGGCCAAACTTTCCTTATTCATATATTTTGTTTACTGGACTTGTAAAAAAGACCTTGAGTGGTATGGTGGCACATGCTTTTAATCCTAGCACTCAGATAAGCAGAGATTGGTGGATTTCTGTGAGTTCCAGGCCAGCCTGAGCTACATATAAAAACAAAACAAAACAAAACAAAAACAACAACAACAAAATCCACCTGAAATCAAAAAGAAAGTATTTAAAAACAATTTGCTTGATAGTAGGTTTGGGTTGTGGTTTTTGTTTTGTTTTGTTTTGTTTTGTTTTTTTGGTAGTGTTTTTAAAGACAAGGTTTCTCTGTATAGCCTTAGCTGTCCTGGAACTAGCTGTGTAGACCAGGCTGGCCTCAAACTCACAGAGATCTGCCTGCCTCTGCCTCTCGAGTGCTGGGATTAAAGGCATGCACCACCACCGCCCAGGCTGATTTTAGTTTTCTAAACCTGTCCTCTCCATTTCTGTTTGATGAAAGATTAGCTATGACATCATCTTTTGATTCAGACTCTGGTCCCTCCACTTGACACTTTAAAGGTTCCCTCTCTTTTCCAGAAAAGTCCTGTTAGCCAGGTAGAATTTTCAAATGTGTGTGAGCCCGGTAGAATTTTCAAATGTGTGTGTGTTTTTCTTTCAGATGTGTGGCCAGAAAGTTCTTGTATTTGTGGATTCAAATGACTTTTGGAAGAGTAACTCCCTCCAGAGCCAGGTATTGTTAGCCCAGAGCACTGAGCTGCTTTTGGGCTTCTTCTGTTTCTGTTACTTATTTTATTTAAAAATTTTCAATTAAAATATAATTATGTCTCTTCTCCCCTTTCCTCATCAACATTATCATTGTCTGTGTGTGTGTGTGTATATATACATATATTCACACATTATCATCATCTGTCTATATGTATATATACACACATATATATGTATATGTGTTTATTTTAAAGATAGGGTCCCACTTTGTATTTCTAGCTGGTGTGGAACTCACTATGTAGACTAGGCTGGCCCCCAGCTCAGAGTGCTGGGAATAAAGGTGTGTACCATTATGCCCAGCATTTTGTTATTATTCTTGTTTTGTTTTGTTTTGAAAACAGGGTCATGGAACTGTCATGGAACTAGCTCTGTAGAACAGTCTGGCCTTGAACTTACCGAGATCCAGCTGCTTCTGCCTCTGCCTCTGCCTCTGCCTCTGCCTCCTGAGTGCTGTGATACCAGGCTTGGCTTCAAAATGAGCTCTTGGTACCTCCAACAAGCCTCCCTGCTAAGTAGCCCTCCCATCCCCAATTAGCATGAACCAATTCACCCTTCTGGGTGCTCAGGTTAAAAATGTAGGCGTCATCCTTGACTCATCTTGTTCTTTTCTGCTCCAGTGTAAAATATCAGACACCCCAGATCATGCTGGTCTAACCGTCAAAATATATTGAGAGTCCACTTCTTGGTAGCACTTGGTGTGGAGATGTCCTCTTCCTGCCTCACCCAGGAACTTACCTCACTCCTTTCCAGTCTTTTGTCAGTCTCTGCTCAGTAGATGCTTGAAGAAATCACATCATGTCATTCGGGGTCAATTGTCATTTGCTTTCAGTAAAAAGCAAAGCCAGAATCCCCCGGTGTGGTGCACAGGCCTTTACTCCAGCACCTCAAGAGGCTGAGACAGATAGATTGTAGTTGATTTTTTGGGGGTTTTTTTTTCCTCACTCTTTGCTCTTTGGAGGCCCAGCTGCCAAATAAATACACGGAGACTTATCCTTATGAATGCCCAGCCTTAGCTTGACTTGTTTCTGTCCAGCTTTTCTTAACTAAGTTATCCCGTCTACCTTTTGCCTCTGGGCTTTTACCTTTCTCTATTCTGTATATCTTTCTTTCCTTCTTCCTCCGTGGTTGGCTGTGTTGCTGGGTGGCTGGCCCCTGGTATCCTCTCTCCTTTTCCTTTTCTTGTTCCTTGCTCTTTATTCTCTTCTCCTTCTATTTATTCTTTCTCCCTGCCAGCCTCACCTATTTCTCTCCTGCCTTGCTATTGGCTGTTTGGCTCTTTATTAGCCCAATCAGGTGTTTTAGACAGGCAAAGTAACACAGCTTCACAGAGTTAAACAAATGCAGCATAAAAGAATGCAACACATTTTTGCATCATTAAACAAATATTCCACAGCATAAACAATGTAACAAATGTAACATATCTTCAGCTAATATTCCACAACAGAAGATCTGATTTCCAGGCCAGTCAGGAAGACATACTTTGAATCCCTGTTCAAAGAAAAACAGCGTCAGGAGCATCTACTGTGGTCCTTCAGACCAGCTGACCCTTTGTTTTTGTATTTTACTGATTTATTTTTCATTTCTAGAAAGAGGTCATATATTTTAATTCTCATGAGGTCCTCCTTATTTTGTGAATGTTCTTAAAACACAAAACAGCCGGGCAGTGGTGGCGCACGCCTTTAATCCCAGCACTCGGGAGGCAGAGCCAGGTGGATCTCTGTGAGTTCGAGGCCAGCCTGGACTACAGAATGAGTTCCAGGAAAGGCGCAAAGCTACACAGAGAAACCCTGTCTCGAAAAACAAAAAAAAAAAAAAAAAAACCACAAAACAAAGCCAGGTGTGATGGCACATGACTTTAATCTCAGCACTGGGGGTGTGGTGGTGGAGGAAGCAGGCAGATCTTTGTGAGTTCGAGGCCAGCTCAGCCTACAGAGAAAGTTCCAGGACAGCCAGGGCTACACAGAGAAACCCTTTGTCAAAAAGCAAAACAAAACTGCATTTAGAAGTTTTTAGGTTTGGGTGGGTGGGGGGCAGGCAGCAGTGAATTAGAAGTCAGATGCTTCTGGGGGAAAGACCAGGGACCTTGTTGAGAAGTCTCCAGTCAGCTTCTGTGCTGGTTAGTTTTTTTGTTTTTTTGTTTTTTTTAGATTTTTCTAATACTGTTTTTGTGTGTATGAGTGTTTTGTCTGCATGTATGTGCACCAAGTGGATGCCTGGTATCCTTGAAGTCTAGAAGAGGACATCAAATCTCCTGGAACTAGAATTGTGGATGGTTATAAGCCACCATGTGGGTTCTGGGAATCAAACCTGGGTTCTCTGCAAGAGCAGCAAGTGCTGTGAAGAGACACCATGACCATGGCAATTTTTTTTTTTTAAATGCTGAATGATATTTATTGAAGGAGGGAAGAGGTCTTAAATACAGGCTTACAGCACAATGGGAGAACCCCGGAGGGCAGAAGTTCGCTACCGATGTTTTAAAATCTTGCATCTAAGCTGTTAACGCCCATTATGCAGGATACATAGACAAGGAACTTCCCTTAAGCATTCAGGAGGGTGGAACCTGGCAGGGAATTAGCATAGGGAGGATATCAAGGTCAAGGTCAGCAAGCAAGGCAACAGTTACCCAAAACGGGGGCCAGGGACCTACAGGTCCCCCTTTTACTAAAAAATGAGCTTCTGACTTAGGTTGCGTGGGACGTCAGCAGGTCACCTTACACGTCATGGAGATGCCTGCCCAGGCCACACAGGCGCTCTGTCTTAGGTTGGTGAGCGCCCCCCCAGGCATTACCCATCTCTGAATACTCATTATCATACAGGCTCAATCGTGTGTGAGTTGCAGAGTTAACTGCTGCCATGGCAATTCTTATAAAGAAAATATTTAATTGGAGTGGCTCACTTACAGTTTCAGAGGTTCAGTCTCTTATCATCATGCCAGGGAGCATCGTGACATGCAGGCAGATGTGGTGCTGGAGGAGTAGCTCAGAGTCCTACGTCTTGCAGGCAACAGGAAGTTGACTGAGACACTGGGACTATCCAGAGCATAGGAAATCTCAAAGCCCACCCCACAGTGACACAGTTCCTCTAACAAGGCCATGCCCACTCCAACAAAGCCACACCTCCTAATAGTGCAGTGCACTCCCTGTGAGAATGTGGGGGCCAATTACATTCAAACTACCACATGCTCTTAACTGCTGAACCAACTCTCCAGCCCCTGGTTAGTTGTTGACTATCATCCTGATGAAACTAGAGCCACCTAGGAATAGGAAACTTACTTGAAGAATTGCCTCCATCAGATTGACTTTTGAGCGTCTCTGTGGGACATCTTCCTGATTGCTAACTAATAGAGGAGGGCCAAGCACACTGGCTGTTGCCATACCTAGGCAGGTAGGCCTGGGCTCTATAGGAAAGGTAGCTGAGCAAGCCAGAAGAAGCAAAGCTAGTAAGCAGTATTCCTCCTTGGCCTCTCCTTCCATGTCTGCCTCCATCTGCCTGTTTTGAGTTCCTGGGTTGGCCTTCTCATGTCCAAAGGAAACTGCAGTAGGCAGTCCAAATATCCAAAAGTGAGCTCAGCCTGGACTATAGGAGGATTTCTGGTGGTTAGATAAAAACCAGCATTCCTCAGGAACTCGTGAAGCCATTCAGCCTGCCAAAAGTAGTCATTTCCCTTACTTCTGGCAAAAGGGACCTCTAATTAACATATACCTGTGGTACCTATCAGCATATTAAGGTCCATGCTAACCTGCAGGCTCCCTCAGTCCCTTCTCATAAGTACTTGTTATACATCTCAAAGCCCCCACCCCCAATCTCCTAGCCCTTCCCACCCCCAATCTCCTAGCCCTCCCCCCCAGTCTCCTAGCCCTTCCCTCCCCCAGTCTCCCAGCCCTTGCCCCCCCAGTCTGCTAGCCCTTCCCTCCCCCAGTCTCCTAGCCCTTGCCCCCCCAGTCTGCTAGCCCTTCCCCCCCAGTCTGCTAGCCCTTCCCTCCCCCAGTCTCCTAGCCCTCCCCCCCAGTCTCCTAGCCCTCCCCCCCCAGTCTGCTAGCCTTCCCTCCCCAGCTGTTCATCCTCCTTAGACCCCTTGCTGTTCCCACTGTGCTTTCTTACTCTCTAGCCCCAGCTAGTCTCCCTTCTCTTTCAGATAGCCCTGGCTACGTCCAGTCTTCCGACTACGTATTAGGGTACACAATATATCACCACAAAGGTGCTTCAATCTCTGTGAGTTTGAGGCTAGCCTGGTCTACATAGTGAGACCCAGGACAGCCAGGGCTATGTAGAGACCCTGTCTCAAAAACCAAATCCAAAAACAGTGCTTGCCGTCAAGCCTCAGGACTTGTGCTCAGTCTCGGGAACCTGCACTGCACACCTTTCCTTACACACAGCTAAGAGGGAATAAAAAGTTTCTTATTTAATCTAAAAAGAATTCAGAAATGCTGACAATTGTAACAGTTTTCAATTCTTCTTCTTAGGTTTGTGTGTGATGTGTGGGGTGTACACATGCCATGACATACGTGTGGAGGTAGTGGACCACTTTGCAGAGCTACTTCTCTTTCAACCTTTTCATGGTCCTGAGATCAAGCGCAAGTCCTCAGGCATCCTGCGGCTTTATCTAGTGCATCATCTCACCCCCCCAAAACTATCGTTTTTGATTCCCTCATAGCATGTGAGGGTTTCCACTTTCCCTTGTCTCTGTGACTGTTGAAATCCCTGGTGTAACTGATTGTCGTGTTCCTAGTGCATGTAGCACTGAACTTGTAATCAGACACAGTTGGCGTGCCGATTATAAGGTGTTTTAACTGAGAAGGTAAGGGCACTGTGAAGCTGACTGCCAGCCTCCTCACATTCAGCTTTCTGATGTTTTCCCTTCTCCCCAGGTTTTTCCATGAGCAGAGACTGCTACAGAAGGTCTTTGGAGAATGGAGGGAAGAATGGTGGGTCTCCCAGAGAGAATGGAAACTCTGTGTTCGAGCTGACTGTCACTACAGGTGTCTCATTACTTTACGCTTGTTGAAATAGAGATTTTACACTCTATCAAACAATTACTCAATGTCTTGTTTCTGTTCCAAAAGAGCAATGTTTTGGATTGCTTTCTAGATTTTAGAAATCTTTTTGGGAATAAGTGAATCCATTCTTATGTGCAGTTACGTCCATGTCCATGCACACATGTGTGTGTTCCTTTGAGTCTGTGGTTATGTTGGCCATGCTGGAGACTTGTGAAGTTCACTCACTTCCATGTATTTCTAAATCTGAGAGTTTTTTTTTTTTTTTTTTTTTTTTTTTTATAATTAGTCCTAAACCAGGTGATGGTGGCGCACACCTTTAATCTCAATACTCTGAAGGCAGAGGCAGGCGGATCTTTGTGAGTTCAAGGCCAGCCTGGTCTACAGAGCTAGTTCTAGGACAGCTAAGGATACACAAAGAAACCTTGTCTTGAAAAAAAAATTAGTCCCAGCATACTAATTATGATCAAGAAAGGGTGTGTCCTACCGAAAAGAAAATTCAGAAAATAGAGAGGCTGGGTCAGGTAGCTGAGCGGATTAATCCCCAGCACCAAAACACAATTAAAACACCAAAAGGGAAGAAAGAAGAATCTTCTACTCCTTGCCACTCCCGTTGCAAGGGGTAATGGAGGGAAAGTTAAAAATTACACCAAATGCCCATCTTTAGGGCAGGTGCGATAACTTAGCAGATAAAGGCACTTGCTGCCATCTGGTAACCTGAGTTGGCTCCCCAGAACCCATGAGAGAGAGCCAGCTCCTTCCTGCCCATTGTCCTCTGACCGCCATACTTTCGCTGTGACCCATACCCCCCTCCACACAATAAATCCAATAGCAAAATTCTTTGTTCGTTTGTTTTGTTTTTGAGATAAGGTCTCAAAACTTACACTCTGGAACACAGTGGGGAAAAGGACACATTGTGCTATGGAGAGGAGGGACGGTGGCATTTTGTTATTTTATGTGGGAGGGGGCTTCACCTGCGTGTATGTCTGCGCACCATGTATATGAAATGCCTGCAGAAGCCCGAAGAGGGTGTTGGCCCCTGGAACTGGAGTGACAGATGGTTGGGAGCTGCCTGTCATGTTGGTGCTGGGAACCAAACAAAGGTCCTCTGGAAAAGCAACCAGTGTTCTTAAACACAGAGCTCTCTCTCTAGCCCAATTATTTTGGATGGTTCTACTATGAAGGGTCAGAACAGCCCATTACTTCCCATAGGATTTCCCTGTGCTAATCCTAGGTAGCACCCTCATTCCAAACAACCCTAATGTCTGCTGATCAATTCTCCATCAACTACAGGTTTCCCCTTCTAGAATGCTCCTAAGTGTAGAGGTCACTGGCTATGCTGGGTGGAGTTACTTTGTTGTCTTACCTTAAGCACTGTTTGCATTTTGGCTCCTCAGATACTATTTGTACAACCTGATGTTCCAGAACTGGAAGACATTTGTGTACCAGCGACGGGAGATGAGGAAGGGACTCTGCAGAGCCCAGCATCACGGTGAGAGAGGGGAGGGTTCTGGGAGAGGGAATCATCTGGTGAGAGAGAAGATGTAGTTGAACCCCCTGCCTGGTCAGATCCTGTGTCTCCATGTGGTGTAGTTTGGACACTTGAAGCTCATTGGGCAGATGTGTGAGCAGACTCTACCTGGCCTGCTGGTGTGCTTAAACAGAGCACAACACAGCTGCTCCCCCACAGTGTGGACCTGTGCTTCCTCCTTTCCCTGTCGGGGGTGACAAGCCTTGCTTAGGTCGGTTCTGTTCCTCAAGCTCCAGCAGCATGTATCTGGTTTTAGGAGAGCCCTCTGAAGAAGTACCCGTTACTGCTTCCTGACAGTAATCCTCACCTTCCAAGAATGTTGATGATTCTTCATCACCTCTTTGCATTTACTCCTGTTTTCTGTGTACACATAGCTATAAGAGTGGTTGGACAGAGGTTAGACCATGCCACTCTGCAAGCTCAGTGGCCTCTCAATGAACTCGATGCCCTGGTGTGATTTTCGAGGTTTCACCTGTTCTCTCCCCCCACCCTCTGACCACACTGAATATGCACTTCTTACCTTTCTTCGAGATCCAAAAGATTCAGGCCCATTTTCATTTATTGATTAATTAATTTTTTTTATGTGTCTGTGAGCTGTGCGCATGCAGAGACCAGAAAAGAACATGAAATCTCCTGGAACTGGACTGTAGTTAGTTGTGAGCTGGGAATTGAACCTGGGTCCTCTGGAAGAGTAACCAGTGCTCTTACCTGTGGAGCCGTCTCTCCAGCTTTGATTCAGGTGCATTTGAAGTGTTGTTTTCCTTAGCCAGGTGTGTTGAGACATGCCCATAATCTCAGCTCTCAAGAGGTGGAGGAAGGAAATGGGAACTAGACTAGCTGACTACACAGAAAGTCTAGCCTCAGCTAGGTAGCAAAATTGTCTCAAAAAAAACCTAAACAAGTGGTGAATGTTCCCTTCCCTGTCTGGCTTTCTCACCTCTCCCCAGGATGGTGGATTCTTAGTTCAATATGAGACAGATTGTTTCTGGATTTAACCTGGAAGTAGCTAATGGTTTGTTGTTGTTACTTTTTGTTTTTGTTTTTCGAGACAGGGTTTCTCTTTATAGCTTTGGTGCCTGTCCTGACTCTCACGCTGTAGACCAGGCTGACCTCGAACTCACAGAGATCCACCTGGCTCTGCCTCCCGAGTGCTGGGATTAAAGGCGAGCGCCACAGCTGCCTGGCTGTTGTTGTTACTTCTAATTCTCATACAGTAAGAGTCATTCTTTTTGGTGTACAATTCTATGGTTTTGGCAAACGCAGAGTCATTTTGTATGCAAAAATACCAAGTGTTCTTTTAGGAATGGGGCAGCTGTGCTGGTGCATGCCTGTAATACAGCACTGGAGAGTCGAGGGAGCAAGCAGATGGCTAGCCTCAGTGCACAGGAAGCTCTTGTCTCAAAGAACAAAACAAGTTGAGCACACAGGCCTTTAATATCAGCACTCAAAAGCAGGTGGATCTCTCTGAGTTCAAAGAGAAACCCCATCTACATAGTGAGTTCAGGCTAGCCAGGGTTACATAGTGAGACCCTGCCTCAAAAACAAAAAAAGAAAGAAAGAAAGAAAGAAAAAGAAAAAGAAATAAAAACCTCCTGCAAAATAATAATAATAATTTGCCGGGCGGTGGTGGCTCACACCTTTAATCCCAGCACTCGGGAGGCAGAGCCACGTGGATCTCTGTGAGTTCGAGGCCAGCATGGTCTACAGAGTGAGTTCCAGGACAGGCACCAGAACTACACAGAAAAACCCTGTCTCGGAAAAAAACCAAAAAAAAAAAAAAAAAAAAAAAAAATTTAACTCTACAAATAGTTATCTGAGTTATCTATATAGATAGTTCAGATATTTCATTCTCATTTTACTTTGCATTTCTCTAATAATTAATGATAATGAATATCTTTTCTTGTTCTTACCATTAATGTACACATCCACATGTGCTCACGTATATATCTGTGTGTGTGTGTGTGTGTGTGTGTATATATAATTGTATTAGGATTCTCTAAAGGAACAGGACTGATAGAATGAACTAATATGTGTATATGTACATATGTATATTATATATTCTATTATGATAATATATAATCGGTTCTTTTAATAATACATATTATTATATACATTAAAAGGGGATTTGTGAGAGTGGCTTACCGGCTGTGGTACCCACAGGCCAACAATGACTGTCTCCTGATGGAAAGGCCAAGGATCTGGTAGTTGTTCAGTTCCCAAGACTGGATGTCTCAACTGTTCAATCTGGTGCTAGAGTCCCAGGGAAGTCCTGGAGAGCTGCTGGTCTTCAGTCTGTGTTGGAATCCTGAAAACGTAGGTTCTAACCCCAGCAAAGGAGTATCTCAGGAACAGGGTTGATGAACTTGCCATGGAGTGTGAGGGCAAGCAGGAAGACAGCAAAGGCTTCCTCCTTCCATGTCCTTTTCTGTGGGCTGCCACAGAAGGCAAGGCCCACATTTAGTGTGGGTCTTCCCACCTCACGTTGTCCAGTTGGGAAAAGTTCTTCACAGGTGTACCCAGCTGTTTGGGTTTTAGGTAATCCCAGATGTAGTTAAGCTGACAACCTAGATTAGCCATCATATTTGTGTCTGTTGAAGTTCTTTTTAAAGGGTTTTTTTTAGATTTTTGTATTTCATTTGTTTGACTGTTTGGCCCTGCACATGTGTCACAGAGATCCGCCTGCCTCTGTCCCCCGAGTGCTGGGATTAAGCAGCACCACTGCATGCTTGTTTCTGGATCCTTAAGCTGCAAACTGAAGTCATCAACGAGAGACTGTTTCTGACAAGCGTTCACTCCTGTATGAACAGCTCCCTTAAGCACTGTTACACTGCCCCAGGTGTTAATGTGCTGTCTTCAGTTAAAAAATGTTTTCTGATTTCCTTTTTGTTCATAGATTATTTAGAAACATGTTTCATTTCCTACTATTTTGGGGCTCCCCCCCCACACACACACAAGATTTCTCTGTGTAGCCTTGTCTGTTTGAACTCATTCTGTAGACCAGGCTGGCCTTGAACTCATAGAGATACTCTTGCCTCTGCCTCCGTGTGCCACCACCATCAGCTTCTATTTTTAAAATTCTTTTTTATTTTATTTCTTTTTAGATGAGGTCTTCTATGTATCCGCAGGCTGGCTTTGAACTCTTTTTTGTTTTGTTTTGTTTAATTTCTTTTAGATAGAGTTAAGACCCTGTCTCAAAAACAAAAGCAAAACAAAAAATCCTGTTCCTGGGTTATGTCCTAGGACATATTTCTCTTGGAACCTAAAAAATTATTTTATGTGTATTAGTGTTTTCCTTCACATATGTATGTGTAACATGTGTGTCTCTGGTTTATACAGAGGTCAGAACTGGAGTTACAGACTGTTGTGAGCTGCCATGTGGGTGTGGGAACGGAATCAGGATCCTCTGCAGGAGCAGCCAGTGCTCTTAACGCTGAGCCTTGAACTCTTGATCTCTTTGCTTCTGTATCCTTCGTTAAGGAGTTCTAGTTTATTCCATTATACTCAGAGGATGCTATTTAGTATAATTTCAGTTCTTTTGATATTTTAAGGTTTTCTTTCTTTTTTTTTTTTTTTGGTTTTTCGAGACAGGGTTTCTCTGTGTAGCTTTGCGCCTTTCCTGGAACTCGCTTTGGAGACCAGGCGATATTTTAAGTTTTATTTTGTGGCGTAGATTGGTTTTCCTGTTTTTGTTTATTTTTTGTTTTTTGAAACAAGGTTTCACTGTATTGCCCTGGTTCTCCTGAAATTGCTCTGTAGACTAGGCTGGCCTGGAACTCACAGAACTCTGTCTGCCTCTGCCTCCCGAGTGCTTGAGATGAAGTCATGGGCCACCACCCAGTTTCCAGGGTTGGGAAAAGGGGTCTCAGTAAAGTGCTTTGCAAAGCAAGCCTGAGAACCTGAGTGTAGACTCACATAAAAAGCCAGACATGCCTTCAAACTAGCACTGGGAAGTGGAGGCAGGAGGATTCCTATGGCTCTCTGACCAGTTAGTCTAATTTAATTGGAGAGCCCCAAGTTCACTGTGAAACTCTGTCTTAAAAAATAAGGCCAGGGGAAAAAATAATAAAACCGGACATGGTAATGCACATCTTTAATCCAGCACTTGAGGCGAGTGGATTTCTGTGAGTTTGAGGGTAGCCTAGTCTACAGAGGAAGTTCCAAATCAGGCAGGCAACATTGACCCGGTCTCAGAAAAAACAAAAGGTTGCTAGGCGGTGGTGGCACACACCTTTAATCCCAGCAGAGGCAGGCAGAGCTCTGTGAGTTCGAGGCCAACCTGGTCTGTAAAGTGAGTTCCAGGACAGTTACGACTGTTTACACAGAGAAACTCTGTCTCAAAAAAACCAAAAAAAAAAAAAAAAAAGAAAGAAAGAAAGAAAGAAAGAAAGAAAGAAAGAAAGAAAGAAAGAAAGAAAGAAAGAAAAAAGAAACGCAGAAGGTGGAGGAGCTCAGGTGCAGCACAGTCGGCAGAGTGCCTGCCTGCCACAGTAAGTTTTCTTTAAATGCCGGGATCTGGCACCACTGGAACCTGTGCAGTCTCGGTTCTTTTTTAATTTGTAACACTACACAGTATCTCCAGAAGAGGGCGCTTGGAGGCTGGAGAAGAGATAACGCATTCAGAAGTACAGGAAACCCTTGAGCTGGTATCCCAACCTGAAATAATGTATCCTATCCTTTAAATGTTTACTTACGTTTGTTTGTTTGTTTAAATGTGTGAGGCTCCTGTACACCATGGTGCTCCTGGGAGGTCAGAAGACAGCCGGCAGGAGCCAGGTCTCCTTTTGTGTGAGCTCCAGGGATTATGCTCAGGCCACCAGGCTTGGCAGCAAGCACCCTTAACCACTGAGTGGTCTCACTGGCCCGCTCTACCCGTTTTTGTGTTTTTATTTTTTGTTTTTGTTTGTTTTGTTTTTGAGACAGCGTCCTTTTTTTTTTTCTCCTGGTTTTATTTTTAATTATGTTTATGTATGTATGTCAGTGTGTAGAAATGTGCAGGAACCTGCAGAGGCCAGAAGAAATGCATCAGATCCCCTGCAATCCATCCTGGAGCTGTATGGAGTCCCAGAAGGCTGTGAGCTGCCCAGTGTGGGTGCTAGGAACTGAACTGACCTGTGCCAGAGCAGTAGATGCTTTTAACTGCCGAGCCATCTCTCCCGTCCAGTGTCTACCCTTTAAAAAAGATCTCTTTGATGTCTCTAGATACAAAGCAGAAGATGCGCCAAGCCTGGAAGTCCTGGTTGATATACATGGTTGCCCGTAGGACCAAACATCACATGCAGTCCACTGCTGTAGAATTTAGGCGGAGGAGTGTCTTATGGTGAGTGTGTGGGGCACCACATGTCGGCAGTCATCATTTTAGCTCAGCCTTGGGTTGAGGCTTTAATTCACCCATCTTACCACAGTGCTTAGAACACAGTTGACAGCTATAAATACCCCTTGATAACATCCAGCTATAGTATTGAATGTTCATATAATCAGGATGAATTGTAACTAAGTGCTTACAGTGTCCTAAGCCTATGTTAACTTTGTGTGTAGAATTTTTGGTGGTATGGGGTATAAGCTGGCTAATTTTATGTCAGCTTGACACCTAAAGGTCCAGTTATCTGAAAGGAGGGAACCTCAGTGAGAAAGAGCCTCCATAAGATTGGGCTGCAGACAGGGATTTCCTTAATTAGTGATTGATGAGCAAGCCAGTAAGCGGCACTCCTCCATGGCCTCTGCATCAGCCCCTGCCTCCAGGATCCTGTCCTGTTTGAGTTCCTGTCCTGACTTCCTTCAGTGATGAACTGTGATGTGGAAGTGTAAGACAAATAAACTCTTTCTTCCCCATGCTGCTTTGTTCATGCCGTTTCATCACAGCAGTAGAAATCCTATCTAGGGCAGGGTGGTATAGGGGAGTGAGCTTAGGGTGTATCACATGCTATAGATACTCCACTCCACCACTGAGCCATGTCCATTTACTTTTTATGTTGAGTAGTCTGGCCTTGAATTCTCTCTGTAGCTGAAGCTAGTACTAGGCCTTTGACCCTTGTGACTCAGCCAAATAGTTGGGGTTACAGGTCTACATCACTAGGTGGGGCTGTGGATGTGTCATAGTGTAAAATATTTCATTTAATGGAAAGTATTTCATTTAATGTAGAGTATTTCATATAATGTAAAGTATTTCATTTAATCCTTCGGTTTTGTTTTGTTTTTTTTTTTTTTGGTTTTTCGAGACAGGGTTTCTCTGTGTAGCTTTGCGCCTTTCCTGGAACTCACTTGGTAGCCCAGGCTGGCCTCGAACTCACAGAGATCCGCCTGGCTCTGCCTCCTGAGTGCTGGGATTAAAGGCGTGCGCCACCACCGCCTGGCTAATCCTTCAGTTTTAATCCAGAGTCTCTCTGTGTAGCCTTGGCTGTGTTGGAACTAGCTCTGTAGACCGGGCTGTCCTCAGACTCAGTGATCCACCTTCCTCTGCCTCCTGAGTGCTGGAATTAAAGGTGTGCATCACCTCCTTTTCTTCTCTCTCTCTCTCTCTCTTTCCTTTTCTTTTTTTTTTTTTTTTTTTTTTTTTTTTGATACGGGGCTTTAATATGTAAGCCTGATTGGCCTCAAACTCATAAAAATCCTCCTGCCTCTGCCTCCCAAGTTCACCACCATGCCAGGCTGTACCTTCCTTTTTTTTTGGTTTTTCGAGACAGGGTTTCTCTGTGTAGCTTTGCGCCTTTCCTGGAACTCGCTTTGGAGACCAGGCTGGCCTCGAACTCACAGAGATCCGCCTGGCTCTGCCTCCCGAGTGCTGGGATTAAAGGCGTGCGCCACCACCGCCCGGCTGTACCTTCCTTTTTAAGACAGGCTCTCTCAGTGAACCTGGAACTCACCAATTCAGCTCGGTTTGCTGGCCAGCCGCTCAGCTTCCAGGGAACCTTCTTGACTCCATCCCTGTAGCATGGAGATTGCAGGTGCTTGTCACTGAGCCTGGGCTTTATGTGGGTGCTAGAGATCCAAACTCAGGTTCAAGCACCCTACCTCCGGAGCCATCTCCTCAGCCTTAAATTGATTCAGGGAGCCTGACCTGGCTGCTGGCACACGCCTTCCATCCCGGAAGGGAGGCAGAGGCAGGCGGATCTCAGTGAGTTCAAGGCCCGCCTGGTCTACAGAGATCCAGGACAGCCAGAGCTACACAGAGGAAATAGGAAGGAGACTAAGATGAAGGTGTGGCTGCAACAGGAGGAAAGGAAGGAGACAGCCTGCAAGACTGGGGACCTGAAAGCCCCTCTTTTCCTTTCAGATTTTCTCATCAAGTCTGGGTTTTAATGTAGCTAACTCCCAGTTTGGAAAACTAAATTGTGTAGCTCCGAGCACCAGAGCCTGTCTGTAGTGCTGAAGTGCCCCAGACTGGTGCTCAGTGGGTGAGAGCTTGCCTGGCGTGCACACGCCCCGAGTTCATCTCCAGTACTGCAAACAAATACATGGATGGTGATTTATAGTGCTTAAGGTGGATCTGACATTAGCTCGTGGCCCTTGGTCTTCTTCAAGTTTTGCTTTAGTTAGTGTGAGAGAAAGAGACGGCGCATGTGGAGGTCAGAGACAGATGTGGAAGTGAGTTCTCGCCCTCCACCACGTGGGCCCAGGGTTCGAACTCGGGTTTTCAGACTGGGTGGCAAGCACATTTAGTCTCTTCAGCCCTGGACTGCTCTTGATTTTTGCTTTTCTTTGCAGCAGTGGGTCGAGCAGATGATGTCAGTTTAGAGGTGGCACTGTGAGCAAGAGAGACCTGGGCTGAAGTTCAGAAGCACAGCCCTAATGGTCCTTCTCTTTTCTGTCCCCCGCCCCCAACTGACTCCATCTTTGATTTGCTCTTTCAGTTTCTGGTGGAGCAGGTGGAGGAGGCGACTAGCACAAGCTCATGCGGACCATGCTCTCCACACAGCGGCTGTGAAGCGTAGGGCCCGGAGCCTCCAGCTGCAGGTCTGTCGGGCGGGCGTACACTCAGGTTTTGATGTCCTAGGACTGTAATTAACAGGAAGGCTTCTCACTGCTGCTGCTTGTTGGGAGTGCAGCCTGGGCACCTGGGGAGGTGGGGCGAGAGAGCATGCAGGGGGTGAGGCTGCGGCAGATGGGCACTGCTGTTAGGAACGCGTACCCGCTCTCCACAAGATTTCCGCGCAGAGCCGAGTTCACTACATTGGTTAGAAACTGTTAAAATATGTTCTCATCTCCTCATTATTGTTTTTCTGCATCAAATGGAAAATAGTGCAGGTGGAAACCAAGACTGAAGAGAAAACCCTTCTGCTTCGCCCTCACAGGGTGTTTGGCTTTTGGTTTTTGAATCAGGGTCTCATGTAGTCTCGACTGGCCTTGAACTAGCTATGGAGTAGATGATGATCTTGATCTTCTAATCCTCTTGCCTCCACCTTCCAAGTGCTAGGACCATGCTCACCACTCTGCGTGAATGTAGGCTATCTGCACACACTGGGCATACATACAGACACATACCCATGTACATAAAAACAGTAAAACCAACTGTTGGAAAACTGAAAAGATGAGTTAGTGGCTAAGAGTACATACTCTTGCAGGGGACCTAAGTTTGGTTCCCAGAACCCACAGTAGACAGCTCGCAACTACCTATAACTCTAGCTCCAGGGCATCTGATACCTTCCGACCTCCTCAGGTACCCAGGTGCATATACCTGCACACAGACATACACATACACATACATCCCAGCACTCAGGAGGCAGAGGCAGGTGGATCTCTGAATTCTAGGACAGCCGGGGCTGCACAGAGAAATCCTGTCTTGAAAAACAAAACAAAACAAACAAACAAAAACAAAAAAACAGAAGATGAAGAAGAAAGAAAGAAAATTCCAAGTGAGATTTCGGCAAGATGGTAGTTGGAGTGTGTGTTTGTGTGTGTTTATGATTTATTTATTTTATTATACATATGTAAGTTTTTTTCCTGAATGTGTGTATATATGTGCAGCATGTGTGTGTCTGGTGCCCATAGAGGTCAGAAGAGGGTATTGAATCCCCTGGAACTAGAGTCACAGATGGTTGTGAGCTGCCTTGTGGGGCCTGGGTCTCAAACCTGAGTCCTCTAAGAGAACAGGCAGCTCTCTTAACCACTGAGCAGCTCTTCAGACTCAAGGTTCTGCTTGTTTGAAAGTGACTAGTAGAATTTGCTCATGGAGAGACGACATATTTCTTCAGAAAAGGAATTCTGTGGTGACCTCTGCCTTTGCCTGAGTAGCTGCCACAGTGGAGTTACCCTTCACTGACATGGGCCCTCTGAAGGAGAAGCGGCCTGTGGGGAAGGGTCGGGGGAAGCTGTGCTCTTGACTTGGGATGCTGAGCCTGATCCGGAGTCCACAGAGCATCTGAGCTGCTGAGGGAGGCTGAGGCAGGACTCTACTATTGGAGTCCATGGAGGAGGAGGCGTTTGAGCTGAGGAGTGAGCGGATAGTGGAGTGAGTGACAGGAGAGCCTGGGGACAAGGACCCAGCAGAGAAGGTGCCCTCTGCCACGTCAGATGCCATTCTGCCGGGTCAGGCAGGGCGAGGACAGACTTGACCTTTGGGCTGAGCCACGTGGAAATGGTTGATAGATTGATAAGCAGTTTCAGTGAGCACATGGGAGTGCTTTCAAGAAAGCCTGCTGGGGAGAAGTCACAAAATGGCCGTCTTGAGCTTGGGAAGGAGAGGGCTGGTGTCAGCCGCGTGGCACAGTGTGCTGAAGGGTAAACCTTTCCTTTGGGGGTTGTGTCTGCAAATACTGAATCACAGAAAAAAGGTGGGTAAACATACACCTCACCCTGTTTAACCCATGCTTCATGGGGCTTTGTTTTTGTTTTTGTGAGACAGGGTCTCACTGTGTAGCCCTGGCTGTCCTGGAACTCACTGCACAGACCAGGCTGGCCTGTGATTCACAGAAATCCACCCAACTCTGCCTCCTGAGTGCTGGATTAAAGATGTGAAACATCATGCCCAGCCACTCTTCATGTTTTAACAACTATGCAAATATACTTTTTATTCCTTTTTAAATATTCAGGAAAAGGGGGGAGGGGGCCTGGACCAGAGTTCAATTCCCAGCACCCCTATCAGATCGCTCACAACCATCTGAAACTCCAACTCCAGGGGATCCAACTTCTCTGGCTTTCAGACACCTGCACACACATGCATATACCCACACAACAGACACACATGCCACATATTTAATTAAAAACAATAAAATTAAAAAATAATAAAAATTCAGGGTCTTTATTTTATTTTATTTTATTTTTTTTTTTTTTTTTGAGACAGGGTTTCTCTGTGTATCCCTGGCTGTCCTGGATCTTGCTTTGTAGACCAGGCTGGCCTCGAACTCACTGAGATTTGCCTGCCTGTGCCTCCTAAATGCTGGGATTAAAGGCATGCGCCATGGGGATTTAGCTCAGTTGTAGAGCGCTTGCCTAGCAATCGCAAGGCCCTGGGTTTGGTCCTCAGCTCCGGTTTAAAAAAAAAAAAAGAATAAATATAGTTCTCTCTTGATGATCTTTTCTGTTCTTGTACAGTGTCTCATGTCCCCTCCTGGCCTTGCGCTCCTGGGCCTTTTGCTTCTAGCGCCTGCGTACTGTGATCACAGGCCTGTGCACTGGGCCTGCCTGGTGCTTAGTTGTTCTGGCCTGTGGGAGGCCAGCTCCCACCTTTTCAAGGGTTCCTAAGAGGAGGAGAGAGGAATAAGAAAATATTAGGTAGAATGGAAAATGGAGATGAGAAGAAAGACAGAAACACAGGATAGCTTCTGGAGGACCTGGACCAAAACCCACCGGCCCTTTCTGTTTATTCAAAAGGGCTTTTTTAACAATGCCAAGGGGCAGACAAAAGACCTCCCCCTTGCTAGATCAAAGCACACTGCACAGCCAAGTGTAAACCCTTCCAAGCACCTGGTAACCACGCCTGTGGTCAAATCAACCCCTTCTGCAGCCCTACTGGGTAAAGCCAGCTCAGGTTCTGGGACCCTGAGTAATCTGAGCCTCCACACTGGCCACTTGACAGTTGTGGATGTAATGTTCACCTCTCCACACACTTAGATGTACTTCCATTGTAGATTAAAGGGGAGGGGGTGCTTTCTTCTCTATAGCCACAATGTTGTTAATTCCAATGCCTTTCATATTGATATGACACAATATAACACAGTTCGTATTAAAACCATACATTAGGTCACCACGCAGAGCTACATAGTGAGATCCTGCTTCAAAAAGAAAGAAAAGGAAAGGAAAGCGGGGCTGGAGAGATGGCTCACTGTTACGAGCAAATGTGCTCTTCCAGAGGACTGAGTTACATTCCCAGCATCCACGTCAGGCAATTCAGCCACCTGTGCCTTTAGCTCCAGGGGATCCAATGCTTCTGGCCTGAGGGCACCTGTGCGTACACACTTGAAATAAAGCCATACATGGCTATTCTTGTGTCTGATGTAGAGCCCAATAAAAAGCCACATTTTTGATTGTCACATCCTGAAGGGCATTTTTTTTTTTTTTTTTTTTTTGGGGTTTCTCGAGACAGGTTTTCTCTGTGTAACCCTGGCTGTCCTGGAACTCACTCTGTAACGCAGGCTGGCCTCCAACTCACAGAGATCCACCTGGCTCTGCCTCCCAAGTGCTGGGATTAAAGGTGTGTGCCACCACCACCTGGCTCTGAAGGGCATTTTTTAAAAGAATTGTTTATTTTATATATATGTGCACTGTCTTTATACATACCAGAAAAGGAAGTCAGATCCCATTACAGATGGTTCTGAGCCACCATGTGGGTGCTGGGAATTGAACTCAGGACCTCTGGAAGAGCAGCTAGTGCTCTTACCGCTGAGCCATCTCTCCAGCCTGTGAAGGGCATTTTAAAAAAAAATTTGTTTTAGCAAAAAAAAAAAAAAGCCAGGTGGTTGAGGGTGCACACCTTTAATCCCAGCACTCAGGAGGCAGAGGCAGGTGGATCTCTTGAGTTCAAGGCAGCCTGGTCTAAAGAGCTACTTACAGGACAGTCAGGACTACACAGAGAAACCCTGCCTTAAAACAAAACAAAACACAAAAAGAACAAAAATAGGATGGGAGAAATATAGTACATTTGTCCACTGGTTTCTCAAACCTAGTAGAAAGTGAAAGGTGAGAGGGGCAAATTTCCAGTGATACAGTTGAGAAGGCAAGAGAAGATGGCATGTAGCCATAGTAAAGGTGACCTTTGACTGGAGGAGCTTGGCCAGTTTGGCTAGAGCAGGGGCAGGCAGAGTTACCTGGTACTGCTTGCAGAAAATTCTCAATTGCCTTTTTTAAAGATTTATTTCTTTATACATATGTATTGTGTTGTGTGTGTGTGTGTGTGTGTGTGCTCACAGAAACCAGAAGGGGGCACCAGATCTCCTAGAGCTGTAGTTACAAGTGGTTGTGAGACATCCAACATGGGTGTTGGCAACTAAACTCAGGTCCTCTACAAGAACAGTACTCACTTTTAATCACTGAGTCATCTCTCTAGCCCCCTGCCGTATTTTTGGAGGGGACCAGAAAGAATGGTATTCACCTGAGAGGAGAGAAGGAAGAGGTGTTACAGATTTAGAAAAAGAAGATAAGAAATTGGTGGGTGATGTCATTCTGTATGCTGTGAAAATGTGTTGCTCTGATTGGTTGATAAATAAAGCTGTTTGGCCAATGGTGGAGCAGAATAAGGTTAGGCGGGACATTCTAAAGAGAGAGAGAGAGGAAGGAAGACAGAGCAGGAGAGACTCTGCCAGCTGCTGCCAGGAGAAGAAAGATGTAAAGTACCGGTAGGCCATGAGCCACTTGGCAAAGTATAGATTTATGGAAATGGGTTAATTTAAGATATAAGAACTAGATAGCAAGAAGTCTGCCATGGCCAAAGTTTAAAAAATAGTATTAGCCAGGCGGGACACAGGAAAACTTTCAGCTACAAGAAATCTTTATATTCAAACTAAGGCATGAGTTATCTCTGCAGATACATGAAACCTTCTCATGGATACAGGTTTGTGAATAATTTTAAGGGAATCCTGTTGTCCACTTTCACCTTTTACAAGCATGCTTCCCTGAAATGTAAGAGAACAGCGTCTTGATAGGCATCCCCTAGCATCACTTCCAAAGAAAAGGCAGACCTGCATTCATCCTAAATCAGAATTTACTATATTATACTCAGAGTGTCATTTAATTTCATTATTCCATGTGTGTGTGTGTAAATTTTGTTTGCATGTATGTCTGTGCACCATGCATGTGCCTGGCACCCCAGAGGACAGAAGAGTGTCAGATCCCCTGGAACTGGACTTATAGATGGTTTTGAGCCATTTTGTGGGTGCTGGGAACTGAACCTGGTCCTCTGTAAGAATAACAACCCTTGAGGAATCTCTCTGCCACCCCCATCATTCCTTTTTAAGACAAAGTTTTTATTATCTATGGTTGCATGGAGCTGTCATAGAAATTTAAAACAACAGCTTTTGATGGTCTCCTAGCATGTAATCTCCGCTTCATCCCTTGTATATATAGGAACAGCTCCATGTCTTCCCTTAGTTAATCCACCAGTGTAGCTGAGCTCAAAAACTTTACGCCGAACTCCATCATGTACTTGCAAATTACTTCTCCACCCCCACCCCCCACCCCTGTCCCCAAGACAGGGTTTCTCTATGTAGCTCTGGCTGTCATGGAACTCACTCTGTCAGGGAACTCACCAGCCTGGCCTTGAACTTAAGAGATCCACTGCTTCCCAAGTGCTGGGATTAAAGGTGTGCACCACCCTCACCCTGCTGCAAATTACTTTTTACAACTTCTCTTCATTTTTTCATTTGTAATCCCCGCCCCCAAAGTTTGTTTTGTTTTGTTTCAGGCAGGATCTCATGTAACCCAGGCTGGCCTCAAACTCACTGTGTGGCAAGGACATTGAATTCTTGATCTGGTCTTTTCAGGCTTGGTCACGATGGCAAGAACAGCTCCTAAATAGCCGTCGGGAAAGGTGGAAGGAGGTCAGTGCTGTGCGACACCATCAGCGCTGGCAGAAGCAGAGAGCTTTGAAGGCCTGGCTTCAGTACCTCCACATCCGCAGGGCGAAGAGATGGCAGAACGGTGAGTGGGAAGCTGGGCTCCCGAGCCTGGCTGCACCGACCCCTCTCCCCATCGCCTGAGACCCTCCATGAAGAGGAAACAAAAGGCATTACACCACAGTTTTTTTTTTTTATTTGTTTTTTTGTTTTGTTTTGTTTTTCGAAATAGGGTTCTCTGTGTAGCTTTGTGCTGTTCCTGGATCTTGCTCTGTAGACCAGGCTGGCCTCGAACTCACAAAGATCCGCCTGCCTCTGCCTCCCGAGTGCTGGGATTAATGGTGTGCGCCACAGTTTTGAGGACAAGAAATTTAGTAGAAAAGTATATCATCTTGATTCTCATTTATTTCCTCCTGGCTTTTACTATTCAAATAGTCTCAATGTATTGATTATTTTATATATTTCAAATGGACCTGTTCATATTGTGATGAGTATGATGATATCTACAGTTTATTGTGCTTGTTTCTACGTTTTTCAGCTTTATCAAGAATGCTAGTTTTAATGATTATTTGCATTTTTAGAATAACTTGTCTTTTTTGTCTTATTAATACAGTATTTATTTATCTTCTTTCTCTCTGTCAAACCCTGTGCCAGTCACTTCCCCAGACTTCGTGGACGGTACAGGAAAAGGGACAGACAAGGTAGAAAAGACGGGGAGGATGGGCCGTGTCAGGTGGTGTCAGGACAGCTACTTCACACGGCGAAGAGGATGAGAAGGCCACCTTTAGGCAACAGAGCCCCAGGCCTCTGAAAGGCAAAGCCCAGAATTATATAGGAGAACTGGTGCTTCAGAGAAGAGTTCCTGGCTTAACCAGTGATGAGGCTCCCCAAATAGTCCCAGTTCAGCCCAGAGCCAGCCACCCCGAGTGTCAGCCCAGCCCTAATGAACCTGGCTGCTGTGCTGATGTCCCTAGAAATGGCGCTGAGTGAGAGTGAGATGGGAGACTGCTGAGCCGAGCAAGGCTCCTCCTGTCCATCAGTGTCTCTGGGTGAAGAGCACTTCAGCTAGAGATTCACTTCATAGTTGAGTTCAGGAGCGGGTGGAGGTGAACGTGAGCAGGCCTGTATTCAGGAGTGAGGGGCTGAGGCAGAACAGCTCTCAAAGCAAAGATGAGACAGATGGGTTTGTATTTGGTTTGGGTTTTTGAGACAGGATATTGCCGTGTAGTCTTGATGGGACTTACTGTATAGTCCTCACTGGCCTTGAGCCCACAGAGACTCGTCTGCTTCTGCATTCCGAGTGCTGGGATTGAAGGTGTCCTGCACCATGCCCGGCTGTCACATGGTACCTTTACTTAGCCATTTCCTGTTGATAGGTACTCGCCCTGGACCTGCTTGCCCCGTCTATCCTTTCTCCTGCCTTGCTATTGGCTGTTCAGCTCTTTATTAGACCAATCAGATATTTTAGACAGGCAAAGTAACACAGCTTCACAGAGTTAAACAAATGCAACATAAAAGAATGCAACACATCTTTCTATCATTAAACAAATGTTCCCCAGCATGAACAGATGTAGCACATCTGTAACTGATGTTCTGCACACAGTGGCCTAGGACGGCCGACCACAGCTCTCTATGGTGGGAAGAGTTGGGTTCTCAGGATCTGAAGCCACAGCTCCCACAAGGCCCTGACCTCAGGCCATCACTGGCTCTGCCACCGTGTTTCTGATTCTAGACAAGGAGCTCTGTTCCTTCTCCATACATCATGGCCTCAGGAAACACCTTGGATCAGCCCAGCCCTCAATACATACTTGGATTATTTGAATTTGTCCTCCCTTAGACAAATGCATAGAATTTGTGATACTGAAATCTTTAGGATGTTGTTAAGTGAAAAGGAAAGGAAAAAAAGAACATATCACAGATTCTGTGGAAAGTTTGGCACTGTGGGATTCTCACAGATGCTATCACTGTGGTTAGTTTCTCAAAAAGTTTTAGAGTTAATAACCCCTAGTGTTGGGGACTAGATCGGCCCAAGGCTTTCCCTTCTAAAATCAGGAAGGTGCTTGGCATAAGACCTGCTTATGCAAGACCTCCTGACCACAGCGGTCCTGTCTTCTTTGGCTTCTCATCTCCTGGCTCCTCCTCCTTAGCACCCCGTCACTGAGAACAGCCTGCTGGTCTAGGTCACTCTAGGAGCATGATCACTGATGCTTTTTGTAAGCACGCTTATCGAGTTTACACAGAAGCAAATCAAACTCTGGACTAGGCCGCGGGTTAGGCTCTCAGACTCTTGTCCAAGTGAATCCCGTTTACCTCCTAGGCTACCAGTGTTAGCTTAGCAGCGTTCCCTGTCTGTTGGAGTACAGTGGTGGTGGACCAACTCTACAGTTGCCCAAGGCTGGCAAGCAAAGGCTTTTAGGCTGATTAGCACTATGATCTTTAATCACATGCCTCAGCCAACTTTGGAGGTCTCAGTTTCCCAGCCACCAGCTGATTAATGTTGGAAAGCTGTCTATCTGGCAGCTAGGGTCATCATGCCTAAAAGTTCACAAGGTCCTTTGCCAGCATGATCATGTGATCACTGGAGTGTTGTGGTGTGTACTTGGAGACTGGTCCTATCCAGGAACCCTCCAAGTAGAGGCAAAAATCAGTGTCTTTGAAAGTGTCCGTTATCATTCTTCCATATCAGCAGCTAACTAGAAGCCTCAGCCCTTGGGGAGAAAATATTCTGTTGCATGTTCTTCTCTTATTGGTTGGTTTCTGTTGCTGTGATTAAACTCTGACCAAACCAGCTTGGTAAAAGAAAGGGTTTATTTGGCGTATAGTTTACAGCCTATATTATTGAGGGAAGTCAAGGCAGGAACCTGGAGGCTGTAACTAAGCAGAGACCATGGAGGAGTGCTGCTTACTGGCCTACCTACCTCCTGCTGTCTTACTCAGTTACCTGTCTTATAAGGCCCAGGCCCACCTGCTCAGGGATGGCACTGCTCACAATGGACTGGCCATCCTGTATCAACCAGTTACTAGTTAAAAAACAAAACAAAACACCAGTGGCCTCATAGACATGCCACAGTCCAATTTGATGGAGACAGTCAACCAGTTCCCTCTTCCCAGATATGTGAAGTTGGCAACCATTTATCCATCACACATCAACCCTAAACACACAGACCTTTTTCTTGGAGAAAAAAGTAATTCTAGAGGTCCAATGACCTTCTAGCATCTAGACAACTCTTTTGTGTTGTGGTGTTTGGCGTTGGACTGAAGCAGCCTCACATGCTCACATGATAAAGCACATACTTTCTCACTGAGTTACACTGTCCACCTAAAACCTTTAGTAAGGATTCTCCGTGGGAGTGCTTTGGGTCCAGCTTCCGAGTCCTCTCCCTGCTGCAGGGGAGCAGGTCCAGCCTCCGAGTCCTCTCCCTGCTGCGGGGGAGCAGTACCCGAGAGTTATTTCTCGCTTGCAGAGATGGCTGCACAGTTCCACCGTGTCACTGTGCTCCAGATACGTTTCTGTGACTGGCAGTGGGCCTGGGAGTGGAGGCAGAGCTTGTCTGCCCACCAGGCCTTGGTGGAGAAGCTGGCCAAGAAGATGGCCGTGCGGAGGGCCTTTGCACACTGGAAGCATTGTATCCTTTGTACTATCCTGTTCAGCACCCCCCCCTCCCCCACACACACACCAGCCAACCCCCACCAGGATGTCCACAGTGTGAGGATCTGGATACCTCAGATACCCATCCTTACATTTGTCCATGCAAGTCTTAATTCATGTAGAATCCAGCTTAAGTTCTTGTATTTGGGCTCTTGGGTAGGTTTCTGATAAACATGACCAACAGCAACTTGGAGAGGAAAGCCTTTGTCTCACCTGACAGCTTACATCATGAAGAGAAGTTGGGCTAGGAACTCAAGGCAGGAACTGAAGCAGAGGATCGATGCTCACTGGTTTGCTTTCCAAGGCTTGCTCAGCCTGCTTCCCCCCCCCCCCCCCCCCCCCCCCCCCCCCCCCCCCCGCCCCGCCCGCCCGCCCGAGACAGGGTTTCTCCATGTAGTTTTTGTGCTTGTCCTGGATCACGCTCTGTAGACCAGGCTGGCCTCGAACTCACAGAGATCCACCTGGCTCCACCTGCCGAGTGCTGGGATTAAAGGCCTGTGCCACCATCGCCTGGCCTCAGCCTGCTTCTTAAACAACCTAGAACCATCTGCCCAGTGTTGGCACTACTCACAGTGGACTGGGCCCTACCACATTAGTCATTAGTCAAGAATGTGCCCCATGGACTTGATACAGGCCAATCTGATGGAGGCACTTTCTCAGTTGAGTCCCTTTTCCCCAAATGATTCTGGCTGGGTCAGACTTACAGAAAAACTAACCAGCACCTGAGCGAAACCAAATAGTCACAGGGCTCCTTGTCCAGTGGGAAGACAGATAAGAAAACTGGTCTTGACAGTGTGGTGTGATAGAGCTCCTAAAGGCTTATACCAGAACCATGCCCGTGTGCCCAGCCCTCAGAAAGACCTTAAATGTAAGACCAGCCTGACTACCAGTCCAGACCCTATCTCAGACTTATTTGTTTTTGTTTTTTAAAGTAAAAGGTGCCCAGTGGTAGTGTCTCATGCCTTCAATCCCAGCACTCTGTAGGCAGAGGCAGGCGGATCTCTGAGTTGGAGGCCAACCTGGGCTACAGAGTGAGTTCTAGGACAGCCAGGGCTACACAGAAAAACCCTGTCTCATGGTGAATATGGCTCATGGGAGGGTCAGCGTGGTCTGGGGACCTCTCATAGAGCCCCGTGTGCCACACTCAGGGATTTGCTCCTTGTCTTGATGGCACGAGGGCTTCAGGAGTTTTCAAAAGCATCAATGCACATGAATTTGTGCTTTAGAAAAGTCGTTTTAGGGCCAGTGAGATAGCCTGCTGCCAAACCTCATGACCTGAGTTTGCGCCTTGGAGCCCCCTTGGTAGAAGGAAGGAGCAGACTCCTGCACGTTGTGCTCTGGCCTTCACCATGGCACATGCATGCATACAAACACAGATGCACGTAACTGGAAATTTTTCTCAATGGAAGATGGTCCTAGATTAGAGGAGAGACTTGCCCAGAGAGACCTGCTGTGAGGAGTCGTGTGAGGGACAGATCAGGTGATTGGACAGAAGAGAAGCCGGCCGTGAGAGAGGGGTCGGGAGCAGAGCACAGGGGTTGTTAGCTGAGTACATGAGGGTTGTGGGAGGAGAAAAGGTCTGACGAGAACTGAGGCCCCCAGCTCAGTCATCTGACTGGACCGGGATGCCAATCAAGTTCCCTTGCCAGCGATGATTCCAAATGCTTATTGAACTCGGGGGCAGGTTAGCTCAGACTCTGCCTTTCATCAAGTGGGCATCGAGAGGATAGAGGCACGACATGGCTCTTTGATAGAACTCCCCTGTACTTCCCTGGATCACCAGGAGACAGAGGTGGTCATCAGCCTGCCTAGCAGGCCTGTTATGCTGAGAGCCATGCCCTTTAGGTGGCTCACAGGAAGTATACATATTGTGTTGGGCCAGAAGCCTTGTTAGACTGGAGGCCTTAACGGAATTCTTGGCAGACATGCTTCTACAGGCAGAAGAGGCTGCCCAGCATGCAGCAGCAGCAGAACACCACCAGCGCTACCTCCTGGTAAGAGGACCAGGGTCCAGGGCAGCCATGGAGGCATTCGCTCAGGACTCCTGCCCCATACTAGCCCTGAGTGCAGCCAGCTATGAGTTAGCTATAGTCTGTGTTCGAATCTTGAAACTGAAAGAGTAATGGGTGGAGTCGGGGATGTGGAGTTGCAAAGGGACTCAGAGGGGTCTGATGCTGGGGTTTTTACAATTAGCCTCTTTTGAGTGGCGGAGACCTAATGTGTAACACAGACAGAAGTCTTGATCCTAAGCCTGAATCAAGGTCTGCAGAGTTGGTTCCAGTTCTGTGGGCTGCCCCTACCTCAGGAGCTGGCCTTCAGAGACTTTAGGAGCCTCTGGTGTTCCAGAGAACACAGTATGGAAATCCCCAACCCAGTCCAACCTCTTCACTCTGGTGCTTTGCTTCGGTAAGATGTATGACAGAATTGGGGATGTGGTCCCAAGGATTCTGTCATAGTGTCTTTCTGTTGCTGTGATAAAATATCCAGTAAAAGCAACTCAGAGATGAATAGAATTCATTTAGACACATAGTTGAAGGTACAGTCTGTCGAGGCAGCAAGAGCTCGAAACAACTGGTTATATTACTCAGCTCCCCTGCTCTACATCCTGGGTCCCAGCCAGAAGTGAAGTGGGTCTTCACACTCAAGTTAATTCAGTGAAACAATCCCCAGTAGGCAGGACCAGAGGCCTGATCGCAGAGAGTCCTAGATTCTGTCAAGGTGACAATAAGTTCCAACCATCACAGATTCATCCTAGTTTATTCTGGCAAGCCACATCCATAATTATGCAAATGAACATACACATTAACTCTTAGGTGGCTCCCAAGTCTGGGACTAAAGACATGGGTCACGGGGAATCAGTTTCCTGTTCAGAGTCGAGGGCGTGTCGCTGAGAGCTCGGTAGGTTCGGTTCTATTAGGTGCAGGGTAGAGACGCTCCAGCGAGATGGAGTGACCCTCAACGAACCTGGCCTCCGATGCTGCTTTCCTCGTTCACACGGCTACAGATGCCGCCGATGCTTCTAATAACCCTGTGTTGTTTCTGTGGGCAGCGTTCTTGCTTTCGGGCCTTCAAAGGCAATGTGGCCCAGGCCCGTCTCTGGCGAATAAGAAGGAACCTTGCTCACCAGCTTCGTGACACCACGGTGAGAGTTGCCCCCTGCCCCCAGACAGGGTCTTGCTGTGTGGTTAGCTCAGACGGACCTCGAACTCACTGTATAGTCTGGGCTGGTCTTGAATTCACAGTCCTTCAGAGTCCTAGAGTTATACATGTGTACTACTGTGCATGGCACTTCATTAGATTTTAGACTCCAAAATAATAATGCCAATTTTCTTTGTTAATCTGCACCTGCTAATAGAAAAAAAATGGTTTTATCCTTTTTTAGGGCTCCCTACTCACCTACCCCACTCCAGTCTGCTAAGAAAATTAGTGCTTGGCTCAGATGATAATGTGCTTTTCACCGTGACTAGGGCACCCTGGGTCATAGAAACCCTGCTGAGTCCTGTGTTTATTTACCAAGGGCAGTGGCTCTCTTCATTGGTTTGTTTTTGAGTATAGGTTTTTTTCTTTCTTTTTTTCTTTTTTTAATGATTAAGCACACAGTAAAATAGAAAGAATTAGTATAATGATCTCTATACTGCCTAGACTCAACATTCATTAATGTTTGCTTCAAATTTTCTCCCCAAAAATTTCAAAGTAAGTTATAAACACTTAAATACTTCAGTATGCATTAACCCCAAACAAGCAGTTTTCTATATACCACAGATCTTTATAATCCCTAACAAAATTAACAGCAGTATTCTACCGCCATCTAGGTCATTTTCAGATTTTCACAATTGCCTCTCAAAATGTCTTTCGAATTAGGATTCGATTGGGGCTCGTGTGGCACACTTTGTTGTTACTGCTTTGTGTGTCTGAGGCCAGTCTTTCTGTGTAACTCAGAACTGTCTCCATTCCCCCCACCCCCTTAACAGAACCCACTGCTGTGCTCCGATGGTGGTGTCTCCTCAGCACCTAACCTAGAGCAGCATCCTCCCGAGCCATACTCTGAGCTTTCTGATTTAAGTCTCTGATTCTCTGGAGCTAGAGTTTCAGGCTATTGTGAGCCACCTGATGTCGATGCTGGGAACCAAACTCTGGTCTTCTAAAAAATCAGCAAGTGCACTTAACTGTTGAGTCATCTCTCTAGTCCCCAGTTTTTTTATTTTTTATTTTTTTATTTTTTTATTTTTTGGTTTTTTCGAGACAGGGTTTCTCTGCGTAGTTTTGGTGCCTGTCCTGGATCTTGCTTTTTAGACCAGGCTGGCCTAGAACTCACAGAGAATCCACCTGGCTCTGCCTCCCAAGTGCTGGGATTAAAGGCCACCACCCGGCATGACAAGTGTCTTTACCCACTTCAACATCTTGCTGGATCAAAATTTTATTATCTTGATAGCAAATTCTAGGCCAGCCAGAGCTTTACTGACTCTTCCCAAAACACTGCCAGATTTGCACTATAGCCATGAAACACCAGGTCCACTGTTCTTCCCTCCAGCTGTTGGCAGCTGCTTCCTGCCTCTATCAATTTGATGTTTTGGAGGCTTCATAGGAGAATCGCAACTATTTGTTCTTTTGTGTCTGGCTTATTTCACTTAGCACAGTGTATCCCTTTTTCTTGACAGTGACATTAGCTCTTTGAAGACGTGAGGCCAGTTGTTTTTATTATGATCCTCATTCTCAATACATCTGTTGTTTGTTTGTTTATTTGAGACAGGGTTTCTTTGTGTAGCCCTGGCTGTCCTGGGACTCACTCTGTAGACCAGACTAGCCTTGAACTCAGAGATCCTCCTGCCTCTGTCTCCTGAAGGCTGGAATTGAAAGTGTGCGCCACCATGCCTGGCTCATTGTTATTTTTTATATCATTTAATTTTCCTTTATTCTGTGTAGTTCTTATAAACTAGACAGTAGACCCAGAGGCTTAGACATGGAAATTAAACACTTTGACAGCATCTTCCTAGGTGCCAATATATAAAGAGTTTTAATTTCTAAAGTGACTTTGAAAAATGCTTTTGTCTGCTGAGTGGGACAGTAGAATGCCTGTAGTCATAGTACTAAGGCCTCCTCCCGCTTCTCACTCTGGGACTCTTGTTTTCTGCCTGTCATTCTGCAGCTGCTTCGAAGGTTCTGGAACCTCTGGCAGTCTCGAATTGAGCAGAGGGAGGAGAGGGTTCAGCCTCCCTCACTGCATGCAGCCTGGAGCCACTACAGGTAGGAGCTCGACTGATTCAGCCTTGGACTCTCTAGGGACACCTGGTGATTTTGACGTAGTGTTTTCCAGGAGCAAGTGACAACTCTGGCCTGAGTCAGTTTCTCAGACTCAGAAAGGCCTTTCTGCCAGGTGTGGACCATGCCCTTAATCTTAGTACTCGGGAAGCAGAGGCAAGTGGATCTCTCTGAGTTCAAGACCAGCCTGGTCTTCATATCGAGTTCTAGGATAGCCAGGACTGCACAATGAGACCTGTGCATCTCTCTGCTTGCATTTCTCTTGTGCACCCATCATAATCACACTTATCTGACACATTTGCACAGAACTGTCACCTGGATAAAACACAGAAAACAAACAAGCAAGCAAACAAACAAAACACCCAAGGGCCCTATCCTGGTGAAGGGCCCACTGTAAAGTAATGGCTCGTGAGTGTGGTTTGCTTTGGGCAGTTCACAAAGGTGGGATGATACAGGTCACACTGGATCCTGTCCATTACCGGGTGTGCCTGTCTGATCACTGCCCTGCCCCCATTCTGCAGGCCTTTTGGTGCTCGTCCATTGTGGCTGGCCATGTAGCTCAGTGCAAAGTGCTTGCTTAGCATAGACAAGGCGAGTTTGAACCCCTGCACTGCAGCAAAAGATTTTTTAAAAGACCCTGTGAATTTTTACGGTTAAACGTCATGCTAGGATGCTGTTTGGGGCTGGGTCTTCCTGGAAATAGGGAAGGTTCTCGATTGTTTAGAGCAAGCCATCCTGTTACAGACATCTCTTTATTTGCTTATTTTGATTTTTCCAGACAGGGTTTCTCTGTGTAGCCCTGGCTGTCCTAGAACTCCCTCTGTAGACCAGGCTGGACTCGAACTCAGAGATCCACCTGCCTCTGCCTCTCAAGTGCTGGGATTAAAGGAATGTGCTGCCACTGCCCGGAAAATACATTTATTTTTAAGTAAATATCTATGAAGAAAAAATTTAAATATATAGAAAGAAAGTGAAAAAAGAAAATAAACGTTGCTAAATTCTGTCTTGACTCCTTTTCCTTCCTTGCCTCCCAATGTCATCAGGGTAACTCGAAGTTACTGGTCAAGTTGGGGAGCTTTTTATTATTTATTTACTTACTGTCCTAGGGATCCAACCCAGTGCTTTTCACGTGGTAAGCAGACGTTCTACCACAGAACTATGTCCCCAGCTCCAGAGCATAGTTTCAATGAGTCAATAAGAATCCTAATTGGGGCTGGAGAGGTGACTCAGTATTAAAGAGCACTGGCTGCTTTTCCAGAGGACCCAGGTTCAGTTCCCAGAGTGCACATACATGGTGGCTCACAACCATCTGTAACTCCAGTTCCAGGGGACCCAGTGCTTTCTATGGGCACCAGATAACATGGTATACATACATTCATACATGCAGGCAAACACACACATAAAATTAAAAAAGATGAAAAGAAAAAGACGCAGAGTTGTCAAGATGTGTTATTATTCTAAATCCTGCTTTACAAAGCCAAGCATGTTATACTCACACTCAGTGTTACTACATGCTGTGACTCCAGGAAGTTAGGGTGCCCGGGGGTTTCCTGTCCTAAGTCCTAGACACCCTGTGCTTGGCGCGCTAACTAGGTTTCCAGTGAGTTGCCAGGGTTGGAGTGTAGCTCAGCAACAGGCACTTGCCTGGCACAGCTGAAGCCCTGCACAGACTCAGCCAAGCAGACCCCAAGAAAGTGCTGGAAGTTTGAAGCCGGCCAAAGCCCAGGATCAGGAGACGACAGCTGCGTGTTAGTTAGTAAGTTCTTCTTACTAACTTACTAAGTTAGTTAGTAAGTTCTTCTTACTAACTTACTAAGTTAGTTAGTATGTTCTTCACTTTCCTCTCCCCAAGGATGAAAGCAGTAAGCCCCCGGGGTGCTCTGAACCCCCAGGGAGTGACCGGACCCAGAAGCAGCTGCCTTGAGCACAGTACCATCTTAGAGCTTGACACCTGACCGTGCCAACACACAGTTGTTTGGGTTTTGTGTGCTTTGTTCCAGGATGACAGTCCTCGGCAAGTGTGTCAGGGGGTGGTTACAGTATGTGCACCAGAGAAGACGTCTGCAGGTACAGAGCACACCGGAGCGGGCCGCTCCCTGCTGCTAGTGGGTTCGCTGGCTCTGGGAGGAGGCTTGGGAAGGGCGTGTGCCAGGAGACCTGGTTCTGCTTGGGGGATGCTGTACTTGGAGGGACTGTAAAGACATGGAGGTGTTTCCTCCAGCCCTCACTGGTGGTGGAGTTTGAACAGCTCCCATTCCTTCATTGCTGGAAGGAAGACACAGGTGCTGTTGGGAAGGCTCTTCCCTATCCTTCAGGTGTCCACTCACATCCATTTGTTTTCTGAACTGTCCGGCACCCGCCTGCCTCATTCCCCAAAGTGCTGGGGTTATGGAGTGTGCTGCCCTGCCTGGCCCCCACGAAAGAGATGCCTGCTGCACACCAGCTTTGCCTTAGGCCCTGTTCCTGTACTAAGGGTATAGAATTCCTGCTCCCTCAGCCTTCAGCCAGGGTGTCTGGAATGCTAAATGAAGACTTTTAAATAAAAGGGTGTGTGTGTGTGTGTTATGTGGTGTGTGTGTGTGTGTGTGTGTGTGTGTGTGTGTGTGTGTGTGTGTGTGTGTGTGTGTTATGTGGTGTGTGTGTGGCATATGTGACATTTACAGGTGACCACAAGGCCAGAAGATCCCTTAGGGCTGGAGTAACAAGCCATTTTAAGCTGCTTGATGTGAGTACCAAGAACCAAGCGTCAAAGGGCAGGAATTGCTCCTGCTGGCAGTCATCTCTTTAGCCCCTAGATGGAAGATACTGATCGAGAGTGACTCTAATAGGGATGTTGTTCATCTGATGACATTGTCATGGAGAGTGCCCGTGCTCGGCCGTCCTTGGCAGTGAGGAAGAGGATGACTCGGACTAAACTCCCTCAGTTTTCCTGCGTCGTCCCCTCCCCCCCTCCCCCCATCGGCTGCCACAGTCGGACTGACCCACCTGGGCCGCTTTCTCAGCTGTGGGGTGAATGGGAATCGGGAGCTCAGTGCACAGATGCTTCTTGGCCCACCTCTGTCTCCATAGCCGCCCCCTGGCATTCCGGAATGTTCTGTGGGCTTCTGCCCTTTGCTGTACCTGTAGTCCTCTGCAGCCCACCACTCCGTCAGCCGAGGTGCTCCCTCACACCCGTGCTGTACCTGTAGTCCTCTGCAGCCCACCGCCCCGTCAGCCGAGGTGCTCCCTCACACCCGTGCTCTCTGCCTGTGTAATTAATCAGAACGTTAACACAGCTGTGTGCTGACCCTTCTTTCCCGTTAGCCTGCAGCTGCTGTTGCTGCTTTTCTTAGTTCTTTCTGAGACAGGGTCTCTCTGCGTAGCCCTGGCTGTCCTGGAACTCACTGCGAAGACCAGGCTGGCCTTGGACTCACAGAGATCCTCCTGCCTCTGCTTTCTGAGTGTGGGGTTTAAAGGAGTGCAGTCACACGTGGCTAGCCTGTAGCTTCTTAGGGGTATGGCCTGCCTGTCCTAGCCCAGCACAGTGCTCACCAGTGAGTGCTGATTCTTTGCATGGATGAGCTGTCTTTCTGGAAGCTGGGTGTGGTGGCACACACCTGTAAACCCAGAGGCAGAGGTACAGGATTGCTGCCAAGTTCAAGGCCACTTTGAATAGTGAGGTTCAGACCAACTCAGGCTGTGTTGTGAGACAACCTTAAAAAAAGGAGCCTGGTGTGCGCTGGTTCATACTGCCATCCTAGCACTTGGGCGGAAGAGACAGAAGGGTCAGAAGTTCAAGGTCATCCTCAGATGACCAGCCTGGGCTACAAACAACAGCAACAAACAAACAAAGATGTAATTTGAAAAAGAGAGCTTACTTGCCTGTAATTCTAGCAGTAGTGAGTTTGAGACCATCCTAGGCTACATCCTGTCTCAAGAAAACAAACCAAAAAGAGAAGAGTCTCCGTGATGGCCAGGATGGTGCAGGGGAAAGGTGCAGGGGGATTGTGCAGCGGGATGGTGCAGGGGGAAGGTGCAGGGGGTGAAGGTGCAGGGGGTGAAGGTGCAGGGGGGTGGTGCAGGGGGATGCTTCTGGAGGAGGAGCAGGTCAAAGAACAGCAGGAGCACACCCTAGCCCTACTCTGTAAAAGCCTTTTGCTAAAAACACCTGTCACTGTAGCTATAACAGGAGCACAGTTCTTTCTGTTTTAGGGAAACACGAGATTTTTCATTGTGAGTTTCCTTTAAAAAGTAATGTAAGCCGGGCGGTGGTGGCGCACGCCTTTAATCCCAGCACTCGGGAGGCAGAGGCAGGCCTGGGCTACCAAGTGAGTCCCAGGAAAGGCGCAAAGCTACACAGAGAAACCCTGTCTCGAAAAACCAAAAAAAAAGTAATGTAAGCCAGGTGGTCATAGCACACACATTTAATCCCAGCAGTTGGGAGGTAGAGGCAGGTGGATCTCAGTGAGTTCAAGGTCATCCTGGGCTACAGAGTGAGATCCAGGACAGCCAGGGCTGTTACACAGAGAAACCTTGTCTCAAAAAACCAAAAAAAAAAAAAAAAAAAAAGGTAGTATGACTGGGCATGGTGGCACACATCTTCTTTAATCCCAGAACCTGGGAGGCAGAGGCAGGTAGATCTCTGAGTTCAAGGCCAGCCTGGTCTAGAGGGAGAGCTCCTGGACAGCCAGGGCTACACACACACACACACAAGAAAGAAAGAAAGAAAAGGAAGGAAGAAGGAAGGAAGGAAGGAAGGAAGGAAAGTACTACGGCCACTTATGGTGCCTGCTTGTAATTCCAGCACTCCGGAGACCGAGCGGGGAGGAGGAGGAGGAGTTTTTGCTGGTCTGAGCTTATATATAGTGAGCCTGGAATACTTAGCAAAACCATGTTTTTAAAAAAACTAAGCGTGAGGGTTTAATCCCAGCTAGCACAGCCAGGACTACATAGAAAGACCCTGTCTCCAGGTTGGGGATTTAGCTCAGTGGTAGAGCGCTTGCTTAGCAAGCTCAAGGCCCTGGGTTTGGTCCTCAGCTCTGAAAAAAAAAAAGACTCTGTCTCAAAAAACAAACAAACTAGCAAGCAAGCAAAAGTAACATACAGATGTGGGGCTGGAGAGATGGCTCAGCAGTTAAGAACGCTGGCTGCTCTTCCAGAGGACCAGGGTTCAATTCCCAACACCCACATGACAGCTCATAACTGCCTGTAACTCTAGTTCCAGGAAATCTGACACCTTCGTGCAAGTGAAACAGGAATGCACATGAAATAAAAATAAATAATTTTTTTAAAAAGTAACATACAAAATGATAAAATATCTATTTGTTGCTGAATTGGGAAGATAAGTTCATGAATATTCATTAGACTTCTTTTTTAAGAATCTTTTTTAAAAATTTTATTTTATTTATAAGTATGTGTGTACATGTATGTGCACATGAGTGCAGTGCCTACAGAGGCCAGAAGAGGGTGTTGGATCCTCTGGAACTGGAGTTGTAGACAGTTGTGAGCCACCATAAGGAGGGTTCTGGGAACTGAATCTGGGTCCTCTGTGGGAAGAACAAATGCTGTTAACCACTGAACTGGATCCCTCCAGCCCCTAGACTCGTTTTTAAAAAACATTTTTAAGTATGTGTATGTTCATTTCTGCATGTATGTGCGCATGAGTGTAGTGTCTGTGTAGGCCAGAAGAAGGTGTCAGATGTCTCGGACCTGGAATTACAGGGATTGTGAGCTGCCTCACCAGGAGGCTGGAACCTCAACCTGGGCCTCGGGAAGAGCAACATGTGCTCTGAGCTGCTGAGCTCTTCTCTAGCCTCAAGATTTCTTCTTCTTTTTTTAAAACGTTGTTTATTAAATGTATATGGGTGTTTTATCTGCATGTTTGTCTGTGTGCCACATGTGTGCCTGGTGCCCACAGAGGCCAGAAGAAGGCATAGGATCTGATGGGACTAAATTTAAACAAGTGTGAACCATCATGTGGGTGCTGGGAATCAAACCTGGGTGTTTTAACTGCTGAGCCCTTTCCAGCCCTTCGTTTGTTGGAGACAGGTTCTCACTGTACAGCCATGCCTGGCCTGGATTCAACTGTGTAGACCAGACTGGCCTGTACTCACTGCGTAGACTAGGCTGGTCTGGAAACTCAACAGAGATCCACCTGCTTCTGCCCCTAGAGTTCTGGGATTAAAGGTGTGTGCACCATACCCAGCTTCATTTAGATAAACACACATACACATATGTATACTTCTTAGTCTAAGTATATATGACTACCTAGATTTGTATCTAGAAAGATACACAACATGCAATTAAAGATACAGATACTTTTCATGTTTCATATTGCTTTTGGTTGTTTGTTTTCGAGACAGGGTTTCTCTGTGCAGTCTTGGCTGTCCTGGAGGGGGCTATGTAGATCAGGTTGGCCTCGAACTCACAGAGATCCACATGCCTCTGTGTCCTGAGTGCTGGGATTAAACACATGTGCCACCACGCCTGGCTCATGGTACATTTTTCATCTAGCGAATTGGCAAAGATCAAACATAACATTTTCCTTCAGTTCTTACTTGTATGAGAAGAAATCTTATCTCAAGAGTGACTCTGAACACCCATTTGAAAACAGTAAGTCACACAGGCCGTTTGCTGTTTGTTGTAGTTCCTGCAGGCCAGAGCAGACGGTCATTTCCAGCAGAGAGCGCTGCCAGCTGCCTTCCGTGTGTGGTACAGCCTCTGGAGATGGCACCAGCAGGGGCGAGTCCTCTACACAAGAGCAGTACGTTTTCACAGGTGTGTTGTGCACTCGTCTGTCTGTCTGGGACAGACGGCCCTGATCTGACCCTGCCAGCTGTAGGCCTTGGCTTTGCTTTACTGCTTCCCCGCTTCCAGCCCCGGTTCCTCTGGGTTTCAGTAAGGAGGGGCTTTTGATCTCTTGTAGCAGGACAAATCAGCCAGTGCTTCCCCTGGGAAGACTTTCGTCCATCTTTATTGCAAGTGCTTTCAAAACAGCTCGTGTTTTATGCCTCTGCGCTTGTTACATGAGCGCTAGGAGTTTCCTGTTAGTGTTGTGAGGAGAGCCTTGATGGAGCCTCACTCATTCGATTTCCCTGAAACACTGCGCTCCTGTCGTGTAGGATACAGTCTTTTGAAGTTTTCCAACAGTGGTTCTCTCAGCATGTGGGTCAGGGCCCATTGGGGGTCACACAGCCCTTCCACAGGGGCTGCCCAAGACCCTCGGAAAACACAGACATCTACATTATGATTCCTAACAGCCAAATTACACTTAGGAAGTAGCAACAAAAATCATTTTATGGTTGGGGGTCCCCACAGCATGAGGAGCTGTATTAAAGGATGGCAGCATTAGGAAGGCCGAGAACCACGGCTTTAGAACCAGTCACGCAGAGTTAAAAGGTCCAGGAGCTGAGTGGTATCTCTTTAGCTCCCAGGGAGCCAAACTTGCTCAGAACCATTTCACCCACCAGCCTCTCTTAGAATTCTGTTTGTCTTTGTTGTAAATGCCTGACTTTTAGTCAGTTTCTCTCATTTGCTTGTGTTTAGGGAGACATTAGAGAAGCAAGTATTTGCTATCTGGCGGCAGAAGATGTTTCAACATCGAGAAACCCGCTTGGCCGAGAGAATGGTGTGTAGCTCTCCTTGGGTGGGTTCTTGGGGGGAGGATCTGTTTTAAGCACTGGTCCTGGGCTGCTCTTCAGGAAGTTGCCCCAACTCCAGCCCACCCTGCCAGGCTCCTGCCTGGGGCTGCTGAGCCGGGGAGGGTCTGGACATTGATGCTGACTGGGTTCACAGGCAGCTGCTGAAGGAGCGTTTCTTTTGCTGGTCACGGATTCCTTTAGCCTCTGATCTGCTCTCCTGGACTGTTTCCTCCCACCCTGCCTCAGGCTATACTGCAGGCAGAGCAGCAGCTTCTGCGGAGGTCCTGGTTCATGTGGCAGCAGCAGGCAGCAGCCTGTCACCAAGAGCGGGAGTGGCACACCATGGCCTGTGCCCACCGGCACAACAGACTGCTCAGGAAGGCTTTCTGCACCTGGAGGGAAAGAGCCCAAGGATTTAGGACAGAGTGAGCAGCGTTCTCCTCCAGCCCCCCACCGCACTCCCCAGCGTTGGCAGCAGCTTCAGGTGCCCACTCATAGTGCTGTGTCCCAGAAATTCAGCCTGAAGCAGGGTCAGCACCCTGGGATCCATCATTGTACTCACACGCCCAGAAGCTATACCCTGCTTCCTGCCTGGGACCGTGTAAAGTGACAGGTCAGTGGTGGCACAGAAACGAATGAGCCCATTTTCAGGTGACTGACCACTGGCTAGTGGGCAGGCTGTGGCCGTTTTTACCAGACCACAAGGTGACAGTGGGGAGCGCTTGCCGCCCATGTGTCTAAGGCAGACATGTCTAGCCTTGAAGCCTTGAGGTTGCAAAAATTTGAATCTCTGTGGCCTTTCCTGGGAGAGGCCCTGGTCCTTAGACAGCTCTCCCCTCCCAGAGCTCAGTGAGGAAGAGGACCAGGCTGCCAAGGGAGTCCCGAGGCCCCTTGTGCTCTAGACCCTGCTGAGCCTCTGTTTCCCCACAGGAGGATGGGCAGGGCACAGGCTGCACACTTCCACTCTGCACGGCTCCTGCGTTGGGCCTGGAGCATGTGGAGGGAGGTAAGACTGCGGCGTGGGCACAACTTGAGTGTGGCTTTTGGACAGGTGGGGCCGTTTGTCTGCATGATTCAGCAGAAAGATGGGCTCCTCCTCAGTACCTCTGGTCAAAGGCAGCAGTGAGGGATTGGCTCAAGGTTCCTTGTCCTTTGTGTCTGGCTGCTCTTATCTGAACTTACTGTAAAGATCCTGGTCTGCTGAGGGTGTAATGTTGAAGCCAACCCCTGTCCAGCATTTCCTGTTGGGTACTTGCTCGTTTGAGACCCACCGACCCCCAGGAGGTCTGTATTTATAGATGAGACTGAGGCGCAATTAGAGTAGTCACCTTATGTGAGCTCACAAAATGTAAAATAGAGACAATGTAGCAATGAGCTAATCCCTCCGCCCCCCCCTGTCCTTCCCCGCCCTCCCCCCCCCACCCGCCGGCCCCAGGCCCACAGTACCCACTCTTTCCTGTGCCCAGTGCCTGGCCCTGAGGACGAAAGAGCAGGAAAAGCTGAGGCGTGCGGCTCTTCACAGTCGGCACACCCTGCTTCACAGGGCTCTGCAAATGTGGCTGGTAGGAGCCAGCTCTTTCTTCCAGGTCTCCTTGCTTTGGGGTGGGGAGGTCTTTGGAGGTGTTCTTTGTTCATGTACCCTCCCAGAGGGATCTGGCAAGGCTCAAACAGTGGGTACCCCAAAAAGTGCTTCCTGGCGTACCAGCCTTCCTGGAAAGCTAGTTTCTGTATAAGAGTCCAGGAGTTGGGCCTTGCGGGACATTACAGTGGGAATGGGTACTGGCCTTGGAATTGGGGGGCTTTCAGCCTCTCCCCACTCTTTGAACTCTGGGCATGGTAGCCACTGTGGTGAATGCACCTCTCAGGCTGACTTGTACAGAGAGAAGTGAGGGCCCAAGGGTGGTCTCCCATCCTTCTCATCTCCCACAGGTTTACCAGGACAGGGTGAGGAGCGTTCTACAGGAGGTGGCAGCCAGGGAGAGACAACACAACAGGCAGTTGCTGTGGTGAGTCTCTGAGTGCCTGTAGGTACTCGGCTGAGGGAATAGACTCCTGAGTCAGATGTGGCTGAGTGGGGGCAGTTTTGCCTCAGGTCATGCAGATAACCGGCCTCAGTGTCTAGTAGTGCTCAGGTGTGGAGTTCTGGCTTAACTCAGCCTGTCCTGATCCCCTCCCATGTGCAGGGGAACCTTGGAAGGCAGCTCTCACTGAGACACCTCACCAGAGGCCCACACGGACCCCGCTCGTCCTGTTCCTCTCTGCTTCACACCTAACGTTCTGTACCTCTCGAGGCATTATTTCATCTCCTCCTGACTGGAGTCTGCAGTCTGGGTCACCTCTCAGACAGTCCCTTCCAGCTGCCCCTCTAGAGTCATCCCCCATGGAGGTGTGATTCCCAGATCTCAGGGACCCCAAAGACCACCATGAAGACCTAATCCCATATGTACAAGCAAAGAGCCTTTATATCAAGCCCAGGCGGTGAGAGCAGAGTCCTGAGCCCAGGCAGGGTAGGGTTTTTATCATAGCAGAGGTTGGGGTGAGGGGATTCCCAGGGTTCAGGACCCTGATTGGCTGACATTTGTCTCAGGGTGTCTTGGTGAAAGGGAAGTAGGTGTGTGCTAGGCTCAGGGACATCTGGCAAGCTTATCTAGTCTTATTTAACAGTTGGAATGTTTGGGGTGTCAGGTACTTCCCCTTAGATGCTGGCCCATCCCTGGGTGTCAGCTTATGGCTTTTCCTGGATCCGGGTGTTGCTTGCTAGTAAGCCTGTCATAGCAGCTATGTCTGGGCCTCTAAGCCTGTCATGGCAGCTGTGTGGTCAAGCTGTTTGGGGCCCCCTCCCACAAGAGGACCATCTGTACCTCTTACCACTGAAGGGTACTCAAGGCCCATTTCCATTCCTCCTAATCCAAGTTCTGAACTCACTCTTTTCCAGTTGGACAGCCCTGGTCCCTTTCCCTCTGCATTTGTTCAGCACATGCTGTTCTGGCTGAGTGTAGGCCATGGACCTTGTGGACTTTAAACACTGTCTCCTCTGAAGTCCCACAGTGCATCATCCAGTCCCTCAGATAGACCAGAATGAGAAGCAGGCCTCCGGCAAGTAGGCACTGGAGTTTATGTGCCTCTTATCTCCTTGTGAATCACCCGAATTGTTACCATCTGGTTATAGCTGTGTTCTCCTTATCACATAACTCCTGAAGACTCAGTGTACTGCTGGCCGCCTGGTGCCTAGTCCCACCTAGTACCTAGTACCTGGCACAGAGCAGACACTGAGCGTCTGTTGCTGGGTGTAGACAAGAGCGTGAGCCTGAGGGACAGTGGAGCGGGTGCTTTGAGGCAGAGTCCTTCCTTACTCAGGAGTTGGGAGAAGTAAGGTGATTCACAGAAGCCTCCCAGACCTCCAGACTGGGGTCACTGCCCTCACCTGGCCCATGTCTTTGCAGGTGGGCATTACGTCGTTGGAGGAAAAACACCATGGCCCGTTTGGATATGGCCAAAAAAACCTCCCAAGCAAGAGCCCACTACAACAGGACTCTGTGTTCCAAGGTGAGATACAAACTGGTCACCAGGAAGCTTAGGGGTCACATTCCAGCCAGCATGTGGTATTGGCACTTAAGAAGGAACTCCCAGAGTGGGTAACGATCTTGCACACCCTTCAGGTCCAATGCTATGGAGAGCATGGTGTGGGGACATAATACAAGGGAGTGGTTCACACAGAAACAGTAGCAGAGGCAGGCCCTGGGTCATGGCTGTTCTGAAGAAAGCAGGTTCCTGGGAGCTCTTGAGTGGCATAGGTCTACCTGCTGGTGACCATGTAGTTCCCTAGGGAGGCAGTAGCTGCACTTGGTGAAGGCTGACCTCTTCTCAGAACTGCTTGAGACAGCCTGGGTGGCCCCTGCCTTGGGAGGAGATGATCAGATCTGGTTGGGTTTAGTGCTCCAAAGAGAGAGGCCACTCAGCTTCATGATTACGAAGGAGGCACCATGCTTCATCTGGCTCCCTGACTTCTTTAAAGTGTTGAGTAGTGCTGGGGAGAGGGTGCCATGTTTAAAAGTACATGCTTTTCAAACACGAGGACCTGAGTTCAAATCCCAAGCTCCCAAATAAAAATTGAGTATGACTGTGTGTGTCTGTAGCCCCTGTCCTGGAGTTGGAGTAAAAATCAGAGGATCCTGAGAACTCAGTGTCTGGACAGTCTAGCCAAAATAGGGAGCTTCAGCCCAGAGACCCTGTCTTAGGGGAATGAGACAAAGTGTGTGGAGGAAGACATTGGATGTGTGGGCCCTCTGCACCCACACACGTACATAAACATACATATGTACAACATCTCTCCACACACACAGGGTTTTGGGTTTTGTTTTGAGATAGGGTCTCACTATGTCATCCTGGCTGGCCTAGAATTCACTGTGTAGACCAAGCAGGCCTCAAACTCACAGAGATCCACTTGTTTTTGCTCCCCAAGTTCTGGGGTTAAAGAGATGTATGCCAGCATGCCCCGACCCACAAAGGGTTTTGTTACTGGCTTCCAGTGTAAGAAAGAATTAAAATAATGTATGACAAATGATAACAGGATTATAATGTATGTAACAACTTCACTTGTGGCACAGTACAAAGTTTAAATCTTCCTGATTGGAAAGTCCGAGTGTCTGAGGTGTCAGGCTTCTTGAGAGGGACCTGAAGCCCCAACACAGGCCTGTGTGGCTGGCTGGCTGTGAGAGCCAAATGTTAACTCTTCAGTCTTACCTCACGAGGACCCACCAATGGTCACAGTGTGTCCTTGACCTCAGAACATGAAATGATCACCTCTCTTTCCCTGCCTGTCCATAGGTCCTGGTGCAGTGGAGGGAGGTTACATCAGTGCAGATATATTACCGAGAAAAGGAGGCAGCTGCCCTCAGGGAGGCCCGGAAAGCACTGAGCAGGGGTAAGAGAGGCCTCTGGGAACAAACAGTCCGGAAAGAGTTTGAACACGGGGCTTCCCAAGGTTCCATGTGCTCCATGGGCTCCATCTGTGTATGCTGGTTCCCTGACACTCCCATGACTAGGAGGCATGTCCCTTTGTGTCCTTCTTGTTTAGCTCACATTTGGCCACTCACGTTGTTGGTAGCTTCTGATATTACTAGGGGACAGTCACACAGCAAACTCCCTGATCATCTGGTTCTTAGAATCTCTTCTCCCCCTCTTCCAAAATGTTCCAGTGTAGCACGAATCCTAATTGGTCTCATTAAAAACTCAGAGCCCTGGCCGGGCGGTGGTGGCGCACACCTTTAATTCCAGCACTCAGGAGGCAGAGGCAGGCGGATCTCTGTGAGTTTGAGGCCAGCCTGGTCTACAGAGCGAGTTCCAGGAAAGTCACAAATCTATACAGAGAAACCCTGTCTCGAAAACAAAACAAAACAACAACAACAAAAAACAAAACAAAAAAACCCTCAGAGCCAGATATCAGGGTAAATGCTAAAAGATCAGAGACAGAGGAACAAGCCACAGCTACCTCTCACTTCAATAATTCCTCAGCCAAAAGGACTGAGCTCCTGTCTCCTCCCGCCTTACATTCCTCTCTCTGCCCAGCCATATCACTTCATCTCTCCACCTCCCTAGTGCTGGCATTAAAGGCGTGTGCCTCCCAAGCACTGGGAGCAAAGGCACAAAATCCCAAGTACTGGAATAAAGGTGTGTGCCACCATTGCCTGACCTCTATGGCTAACTAGTGGCTTAGCTCCGCCCTCTGATTTTCAGGCAAGCTTTATTTATTAGAGCATACACAAAATTTCACCACATTCCAGAGTCTTAGGTATGGGAGTGTTTTGTAGATATATCAGTTGGGACTGGGCTCCATACTCTGCATTTTGCTTGGTTATGTTTATATTTTCTTTTTTTTTTTTTTTTTTTTTTTTTTTGGTTTTTCGAGACAGGGTTTCTCTGTGTAGCTTTGTGCCTTTCCTGGAACTCACTTGGTAGTCCAGGCTGGCCTCGAACTCACAGAGATCCGCCTGGCTCTGCCTCCCGAGTGCTGGGATTAAAGGCGTAAGATTTCTTTATTTATTATGTATACAGAAGAGGGCGCCAGATCTCATTACAGATGGTTGTGAGCCACCATGTGGGTGCTGGGAATTGAACTCAGGACCTCTGGAAGAGCAGTCGGTGCTCGGTGCTCTTAACCTCTAAGCCATCTCTCCAGCCCATGTTTATGTTTTCTGTAATGATCTCCATCTATCGCAAGAAGTTTCCTTGATGAGGGGTGAGACCCTTTACTTTTTAAGGCAAAAAACCAAACCAAACCAAAACCAAAACAAAACAAAACAAACCAGGCCAAAAGTCACATCACCTGGAGTCTGACTTCGGAGGGTGCCCTCTACTTCCGTAGGATTTTTCGTCTATGAAATGAGGCTGTAGTACTTTTGTGTTAAGTTGTTATACTTAGGGATGGTATAGTTGTAGCTAGGGAGATAGGTACACTTAAAACAGTATCCAAGACATGGTAAAGTGGCTGGTCTCCAGCTCATGACTGCTGCCTTCTCTGACTGAATGGGTCCAGAAGTACCTCCTGTATCAGGCATCCCCAGGCCCCAGGACGAGGTCTACACAGTGGGCCCAGAGAGTCAACACTGCCAAAAGATGGTTTTATCACAGTCCTGGTTGCCACGGACTGGCCCATCGGGGGTACCACGACCGTAGGAGAACCAGGGCTTGGGTAGTCAGGAAGGCAAGGATTCGGCGAATGACAGACAGACAACACACTCAGAAGTGGTTTGAATCTGCTGCAGTTTTACTTCTGCAAATCAGTAGTTTATATACAGAAAAGAAAACTATCAAGTCATACAAGGAACAACAAGAGCTTGGCAATAGTTCAATTACATCATCTTTAAAAAACAGCAAGCACACAGTTATTAATCGGCGCTAGACATTTCCCTTCACCCACAAGAACTTTATGACCCAAAGAGCAGTCTGTGTTTTTAGTACGGTCCCTAGTTTATTATTCATTTTTACTTTTCTGGTTCTCATGACCCACTTAGCCAATTTGGATGCTGCAGATCCTCCCTAAGTCTTTCTTTAGTTTTTTTATCACATATCTTTTTTAATATAAAACCTTTTAACCTGCTGAAATATGGACTCTTGTACTTTTACGCCTGTAAGGGGAAGGAGTTCTGCTGTAGTCCTTACATTTCCCATATTGAACTTCCTCAATGGAGGGGCCCACCATCTGCCTCCTATGAGATAACGTTTTCTGCCATAAATCACTTTAGGTGGGATTTCTAAAGGATTCCTAGTGGGTGAGTGTTCATTCCCTAGAAGTGCCTGAACTATTATACTTTCTGTTATCTAGTGGCTTGGGGTCTTTAAGGAATAGCTCATTTTGCTATATCTAAATAAGGTCCATGTCCAGCTTCCCCTTTCCTCCATAGTTCACAACCCAAGCATTCATTAGTTTTGGCTGTGCTTCATAGATTAATTAGAACATTGTCAGAAAAGCAGTTATACACAACCCATAGCCCAGGGAGCTCATGATCCGTGAAGCACGTCTCCTTCGAGAAGGAGGCATAACACGGGCACTCTGCCAGGGACCTCCAGGGAGCTTAGTCCCGTGGGACACGTATCTCCCGTCCACTATTATTGATATAATTGTTCATGTCACACGGATGACACTGGAGTTGGTGTGGCACCTGGTCATATCTTAGGCTCACTTGACTTCACTCTCTGAGCTTTATTTCCCTCTCTGAGCTTGGGCTCCAGTAGGAAGCTCCCTTTTGGGACTGTGGGTCTCCTTTCGCATAGCTGCCAGCCTCTGTGTGGGTCCGTGGGGCCTGGCACACCTTCAGTGACTGCACGGGTGTGCCACTTCTGGGACAGCACTTGGGGATGCAGCAGCAAGAAATTCTGGTCCAGTTCCCAGAGTGCAGAGATGACCTGGCTTTACCCAGTGACGTGGATCCTGTGGCTGTCACCTCACATAACATCTCCAGCCGCCTAGCCCTTCCCTGCCACACAGTCACCTAGGAATGAAAATCCTGTACCGTTATCAGTGGTTTCCGTCTGCCTCAGGTCGTCTCCGTAACTCCTTTCGGCACTGGCGGTTCTGCAGCCAGAGGGCAGCCCAGCAGAGAATGCAGCTGCAGCGGGCGGCACGGCATCACCGCCAGCAGCTGCTGCTGGAAGGGATGGCTGGGTGGAAGGCATACCATCTGGAGTGTGTCAGGAAAAAGGTGAGGCGGCTGGTGGCAGCTTTCCAAGCCCTGCATGAGTCAGGGGTGTCTGGACCCCGGGCCCGTGTCCTGGGGAGGGGTCTCCAGACAAAACTCTAGGCGGCTAGAATGCATGCCTGTGCTTTAGGATTCTGTGGGAACAAGGCTGCAGGAGCCATTCTGGGCAATTCCTGAAGGTAGGAATGGCCATCCTGAGAATCAAGTCTACGCCAGGAGGTGGCGGCTTAGAAGAGAAATCTGGTTTCCCTGACCCCTGGCTTTTCAGATCTGGGGAAACTATGGAGCCCTTCGGACCCGGCACCTGTCTAGGAGCCTTTGGCGGCATCCTGAACAGCTCTTGGCAGGAGGCTGTCTACTTGTCTGGAGCCTCACCAGTGGCTGGGGCTAGAGAACGGAGAGTCTGACTCCTGTGCATTTGCTCTCTCCCAGCTTCTGCAGAGGCAAGGTGCCCAACTCCTGGCAAAGAGACTCAGTCGGGCCTGCTTCTGCCAGTGGAGGAAGCAGGTAGGAGGAACCTGCAACACTTCTTTCCTACGGGCTCAGAGACTTGAGCCCTCTCAGCCCCACGTCTAGTTCCGTCTTTAATGCTGTCTGTCTGAAGCTCCACCTTTGTGCCCCCCCCCCATCAGCTTCATCCACACCCCATCTGTTGAAGACCGGTCTCTTCGATTCAGTTTTTCTTACAGTGTCATCTTAAACACACTGGAATAATACCCCAAAATTAATTTGAAATGAATTTTAAGTCTTTGTTGACGTCTTGATTAAAAAAAAAAAAAACCCAGACGGTCACACGCATTCTGCTCAGCAACACTCTTGCCCTAGGCTGGAGAGCCTCCCAGCTCTGCTCCTGGCCCCATAGCAGTCCTCTGTGAACCCTATTGGCTCCTTCCATTCACCCCTTCTGATTGCTCTTTACAGTCCCCCTTTCTACTGTCACTTCTTCAGTCCATAGACCCTGAACATGTTGATATCTCAAGGTCAGGATGAGGCCAGGGCCTGAACCCCTCCCAGTAGAAGGAGGGTAGATGCTTTAGCTAGAGACTGGTGAGCGGGGAGTGACCACGGCCATGTTGCCTGTGCATTCCTCTGAATAACCGTCCTCTGGCCGACAGCTGGCAGCCCGGAAGCAAGAGCAGTGGAGTACAGCCCGGGCCCTGTGGTTCTGGGCCTTCTCACTACAGGCAAAGGTAATGTTTTCCAGCTTCCTGGTTACTCCTGCCTTCAGGGCAGCTCTGTGGGCAGGGGCATGGGAGCCAAATGGAAGGCTGAGCCTCATCTCTTGCTGTCTCTTCTACAAGGTGTGGACTGCGTGGCTTGGCTTCGTACTTGAGAGGAGGAGGAAGGCGGCCCGGCTGGAGCAAGCTGTGCAGGTCTACCACCAGCAGCTGCTGCAGGAGGGGGCCACGCGGCTTCTGCGCTTTGCCGCCAGTGTGAAGGCCTCCCGGCAGCAGCTCCAGGCCCAGCAGCAGGTCCAGGTAAGCCAGGGCTGCTGGTGAGGAGCTGGCAGGGCAGGGCAGGACCTGATGAGAAGTTGTGTTGCAGGCAGCCCACAGCCTCCACTGTGCAGTCCGCCACTGTGCTGAGCTCTGGAAAAGGAAGGCGCTTGGTCCAGGCAGGGCGGCTCAGCCACCGGCACCCGTCACATTCAGCAGGAGAGTGACATTTAAGGATTCCTTTCTCTCCGGAGTTGCTGCTGAGGCTGAGGATGCCACCCTGGAGACCAAGAAGTTGCGAGCTCCTCCATCTCAGGGCATCCTGGGCAGCTTGGCAGTAGCTGCAGGGGAGCCCTGCCTCCTAGAGCTGTGAGTGGCCTGTGCCTCACCTCTGCCTCTAGTCCTAGAGCCAAAATGGGGAGTATGCATGAGGGACAAACAGCCCTGGGAAGGGCAAGATGAGACTGCCACAGCCTCGTCACATCAGAGCTGCTCAGAGGCCTCACCCCGTCAGGCTCTCCTTCCCAGGGCATTGGGGAGGCAGTGGAATTTACCAACTTTTTGACTCATCAGAAATGAGACTGTTGTCCCTTCCCCTGTGACATCTGCTTCTCCCTGCTTTATGATACTCAACAGACGGTCAAGCCCTCATGCCTTGCCTTAGCCTGCAGTCTCTCTCCTTCCCCCAGAAGCCCCAATTTTTGTGGGTACCTGTTCTTTTCCCCACCCCCTTGGATGGCTTCTCGCAGCCCTATGCACACCACCCTTGCCGAGGCAGCTGCCATTCCCAGAGTAACCAGCACTGAGTCTCAGAACTCATGGTGGGTAGAGTATACCTACCAGGCCACCATCCCTGCTCTGTCCCTTCATTCCTAACCTTGGCAGAACCCTGAATGCCTCAGAGGCTGCTTGCTCCCTTCTGATATGGACCGGGCATCATATTGTCAGCTTGCTGTGCAGGTCAAAAGAAAGGTTGCAGCTCTAGCACCCGTGGATCAGGTTGACTGTAAGGGTTACGTCGAGTTGTTTAGGCTCAGGCCTGCCCCACGCACAGTGGCCCCCAGCCAGAGCCTTGCTTTGCCTGGCCTTCAGTCTGCCTCTAAAATGGCAAGGATTGAATGAACCTTAGAGAGATCTCAGGTCCATCGCCCTGCAGACCTAGTCAGTCCAAGGAACAGACTATTTCTCTCCAGCAGTAAGGCCCGCTCATCACGGAAACAGCCACGACGTCCATCCTTCCTGCTGGAGCATTTGCGGAGCCAGAGGTCCCCAGGCTGGTGCACCCTCAGGGAGCAGCAGTAAGTTAAGTGATTGCGAGTCCTCAAAGGCACTGGCAATTTATCTGGGTCCTATATTTGTTGGATGTGTGGCCTCTTTAATCCAGAGAAAGGTTCCACAGTGTGACCAGCTCCTGCCTTCCTTCCACTCAGGTTGGAGAAGCCTCTGGAAAAGGGTCAAAGCATGGCTCCACCAGGAGGCCTTTCCCCGATGAGGCCCTTCCTACCTGTGGTTCTGCCCAATGCCCCTGGTTTGAAGCTGCCCCCTCCAGCAAGTCCAGGCCTGGATCTGTTGCCTCCTTCTTCCTTCATGCCCCGTGGGGTGGGAGACACCGCCAGGGTGAGTCCTCCACCTGTCATCGGCTCTCCTCCCGAATCCTTCCTCCAACCCTTGTTAGGATTCTTTCTTGGTCACTCGAGAAACTTGGGTGCCCTGCGCACCAGGCCTAAAACACAGCAGTGGCCAGTCTCTTAACACCCCAGCCCTTGAGGAATGTCCTGTGGTGGGACAACCAGAGAACCTTACAGGCAGACCCTCAGCAAGGCTTGGGGACAGGTGGGCTGTGGAAGCTTGAGTAGGAAGAGGAAGAAATTGAGGGGCTGTTCCAGGGCACCACATCTGGCCTGGAGCATGAACTCAGCACCAAGTAGAGGGCAACCAGGAAGACATGCTAGTGCTCTGATTAGCTCCTACCGTTGGGGGACAGGCGGTTGGGGACAGTGAGGCAGGACTTGCTGTGGAGAGGGAAGAAAAGGAATCCAGGAACACTTAGGGAAGAATTCTTTGACTAAAAGGAAACAGGTGGGGCCCAGTGTCTGGTGAGGCGGCTGGTCCCTCTTTATCAGGAGAGAGAGAGAGAGAGCAGCACTCAGTCGGTCTCCAAGGCTGTGCGTGTCCCCAGTGCAGGGCAAAGGTGTCACCTGAAGAGCACAGAGGACAGAAGGTCCTGGGCACAGGTAGCCAGGCTGTGAGAGCATGAGGGTGTGCTCCTGAAACAGGTGGCAGTACTGAGTCAGCTCCTAAGAAGTTGGTGCTGCCTGGGGAGGGAGGGTGGAGACAGGAAGGAGGCAGTTTCTGGGGATGAGTGGCTGGTAACAGAAGCGACACACCTAATCCCAGCACTTAGGTATAGAGGCAGGACAGAGCTCAGAGTCAGCCTAGGCTACACAGCAAGACTCATCTGCGTCAGTAAATAAGTCAACAAAAACTGAAAAAATGGTGGCATGCCTACTCTCCACAGAAGACTTGGGGCACAGGAGTGTCGGGTTGGGGGAGCTGCCGTGGACTCCCCTTCCCCACTGAGGCCGAGCTTAGCTTGCTAGCTGAGCATCGTGGGGTGAAAGGCTGGGGAAGGGCAGAAACTGTCTGTTCCTGGGGCAGCACTAGAAGTGCCCTTACACATGGGTGGCACTCAACAGTGGAGATTGCCTGTGGGACGTCCCTGTGTGTCACCCTCCAAAACAGGCAGAGCAGGGCTTTGTGTGCTAGCCAGTCATCCTGTCACTGCAAGGCACTGTGGGCAATGAACGGGGGACAGGATTCACTTGCCAGGGTCCCCACAGCGTCATTGCTCAGCATCCACCCTTTCTTCTTCAGGTGTCAGCAAAGCCCACCATCCCTGGACCTCAACCTCTGGCATGCCCAGCCCTAACCAGGGGCCCTCAGCCCCATCTTTTCCTCCCTGAGGATTTCACAAGCACCAGGATTGGGCCTGGCTATGGCTCCGAGGCTACAGGTGAATAGGTCAAGGCACTGGGGCCACCCTTCCACCAAAGCCTGCCAGTCTCTTTGGTGGTTCTAAAGAGGGTGGTGGGCAAAGTCAGACTTATCTTCCCATTGCTGCAGGCCACACAGAGCTTGAGGCTGAGCTGGAGGAGATCCAGCAGCAGTTACAGCACTACCAGAGCACCAAGCAGAACCTTCGGTGAGCTGCCCTGGGACCTGCCCATGTAAATAGCTGTGGCTTGGAAAGGCAGGGGTTCCACTTCCCCCAGCAGGTGCTGGGGAACCCCTCTGTGTGTTGTGGTGAGTGTCCTGGGTCACCTTTATCCCCTCCAATGTTGGCCTCACGTAGGGTTGGAAGCTCTGCCTTCCATTTGGAGGATATGTAAAGCCAAGCAAGGCTTGTTTATTCTGTTACCCACCCAACAACCATGGCTGTAATACTGACAAGGTACAGACAGCACAAGCCTGGGTCCTAGCTACACCCAGTGCTCTGGGGACTGATAACATACAGCAGCTTTCAGAGAAAGGAGGGAAAAGTCTGGTCCCCTAGAAAGGACAGGAAGAGTAGTTTTCACATGGGCCACCCGAGTTGTCGTTTGCTGGGGAAGACAGAAGAGCATTGCTCTCCTCAGCCATTGCCGGCAGCCTGAGCAGGGCCCTTCCACACTGTCTGTCCCAGCCCTTCAGTATTAGCCAATATGCCTCTTCAAACCAGAAAGGGCTCCCTGGAGGCTATGCCAAGAAGTCAGCCTGATAGGCAGCAGGTGTTCCCATCCCCAGGTCATGCCAGCGACAAGCCAACAGTCTGCGTAGGTGGCTGGAGCTAAGCCAGGAGGAGCCCAGGCCTGAGGACCAGGATGTAGAACAGCAGGTGAAAAAAGAGCTAGAGGAGGTAAGACCCGGGTCAGCCCCGGTTAGCCCAGATCAGCCCCTGGGCTGTGCGACCTTTCAGCTTGCCTTGTCCCACTCTTGCCCCCAGGTGGAACTACAGATCCAGCAGCTGGCAGAGGAGCTCCAGGCCCAGCGTCAGCCCATCCGTACATGTATGGCTCGTGTTCAGGCCCTGAGACAGGCTCTGTGCTAGTGGGCTTGCCCCTGGGGGCAGGTGCTGTCCTTCCCCAGGCCACAGACACCCGCCCTCCTTCAATAACAGAATACAAAAAGCTACAATGGTTTGGGGTTTTTATTTCAAAATGTCTGGCAATTAAATGAATTACTGTTCAGAAGTCTCCTACTTTTCATACAAAATACTGTATTACTGATACAGTTAAAAAAGTTCAGTGATTTCTCCTACAGGAGAAATTCATGGCATCTCCAAGATCAACATGAAATCTGGCCTTGTCCTTCCCACTGGGTTCCCCATGGTCTGCATACCTGGCAGCCACCTGGAACAGGATTTCTAGGCACTGACCACCGTACCCTCTGCCTCCAACAGCCCCTAGACCAATAGCAGCGTGTCTCCTACTTCCCACAGGGCTGGGCCTCCACCTCCCCTTCACTCTGGACACTGCCAGGCAAGTCAGTAATTGGTTTTGCCTACTGGCAAAGGGACTCAGCCAGCTTTAGAAGGTCAGACCCTGGGGCCTACAAAGGTCTACATCATTAGTCAATGCCCTCAGAAGACAATGGCAAAGTCTAGGTCAACGCGTTCAGCAACACATAGATGATTTTACTTTTCCAGCAAGCAGAGGGGTGGATCTGGGAACAGAAAGCAGTTGTGAAGGCCATGTGGCCTGCTCTAAGAAGAGGGTAGATCCACAGTCTGTGCCAAGGATGCACCTCACCCTGTGCTCAGGGAGGGAGGCAGAGAAGCTAAGGCAGATGAACAGAGGGCTGACAGAAGGCGGCCCCGAGACAGGTGTGGGGTGCAGCTTGAGGGTGTGGTAGCACATAACCGTTCTCACAGTACTCAGGAGATGGAGGGTCTCCAACTTACACAAAATTTTAAAAAACCTCTCCAAGTGATTCTGAGGTCAAATCATACCCACGCTCTGTAAAGGGGGTCTAGGTCCTGACAGATTCCAAACCTCTCCGCTGCACCTCTGGACAGGCAAGAACAGATCACTCAGGTCCTACCAGGTCAGCCCCACAGTGTCTCTCGACCGGACAGCCTGGGGTGCCTCTGAAGACCTCATGCTCCTGTGTGGAAAGATCCCTTGGCAGCGCAACCAGGAAGACTAGAGGGAGCCCAGCGCTTCCCCAAAGCGGATCTTCTGCCCTGCCTTCAGCCTGAAGTTGAAGTCCTTGGGTGCCTCAAAGATGAGCACGATAGTGGAGCCCAAGTTAAACTCGCCCAGGTGCTCGCCTTTGCGCATGGGCACACCCTCCTTGTTGGCATGTGTTATAAAGCTCAAGTCATTGTAGGAACCCTTGCTGTATCTGGGGCTGTTCGTTTGCAGGTCCTGGGGGCAAGAAGGAAAGGGTTAATTAGCCTTGTGGCCTATCCTCAACCCTGCCCAGCTCAGGAAAGGTAACAAGGACAGCATCTCAGGGCAAAAGGCTGTCGCCAGTCAACAGGCCCAACCTCTGACAAGGCTGGGGATAGGGGGCGTGGACAGACCCAACGCTTGTCCACACATTAATGGTGCCAGGCTAGCAGCAGCAGCAGTCATAACACCTAGAAAGGCAGCCTGGGGAGGGCGCCAGGTTTTCCCATCTAAGCCAGTTCCACCCATCTGCATGCTCCACCTTTGCCTCGGAGCCTGGCTCCTGGCAGACAGGCAGTGTATCGGAGTGAGGTTGGGTCTCTCACCTCTCCAGCCATCTCCAGGCAGGTGAACGGCAACAGGGAGACGGAGGCTAAGAGGCTGAGCTGCTTAAACAGAGCTGCTGCTCAGCAGAGCCAGGCCTGGCCAGAGCTGGAACGCCCCTCCCCACCACAAAATTGATAAGCCGCAGAGATCTGACTGCACAGCACATGGAATGGCTGGACCCAAGAGGTTGGCCTATGGGCTCTGCTCACTCTGTCAAAGTAGATGCGGATCGAGCCCACGTTGGTGGCGCCCACTGCCGTCAACGAGAAGAACCCATGTTTCCAGTCCCCAGTTAGGACCACACGCTCATTGTGACAGAAGAGCTCCTTGATCCATCGGGCCATGCCAGGGTTCACTGACATCAAGGAACCTAAGGAGATAGGAAAACAAGCGACTTCCTGCTCAGAGCCTGGTGTGTGCATGCCAGAGTGGCCTAAAAGCCACAGGGACTCAGGCTAAGTGTTGTTTAAATTCCAAGCAGGACCCAGACACCCTTGCCTATAGCCAGCCAGCCTCAAGTGGTCATCTCCTGGCCTTGACAACACCAGCCTAGAGCCCAATCCTCTCAAGTCAAGAGGCCAGGGGCCTCTAATGTCCAGAGAGGCAGCTCTCACCCTCAGCCAGCCCTGGCCTACCTGGGAAGTGGCGCCGATGTGAGACGGTCCAGTCAGTGGGGGAGTGGAAACAGTGGTAGTCTCCGGGGGCCAGGTAGATGACACAGTGGTAGAGCTCATTCCCTTCGCGGGTGACCAGCTGGTTCCTGAAGGACTCATGGGAGGAGGCTGTGGGGTGGGGCAGAGAGGCCTGGCTCTTTGACAAGCTCCAGGTACCGTTCACCCCACAGTGCGCACCTGGCCCATGGCCTGCACGTAGCCTAGCTGGAGGCTCCAGTGTCTGCATACTAGCCTGCTGCCCCAAAGCCTCCCAGCCTTTGAGTTCCCTTGGCCCCTTATGCCCTTTGTTAGCCTCTGATGTCCACCCCAGCTCCAACCCCAACGAAGCAGTGACCCACCTGGAGGGAAGGGCAGGTCCTCTGTACAGGCTCGAGGGCCCAGGAATGACTCCAGGGAGTAGGTTACGCCCTTTACCTGCTCCACCTCACAGTTCTTCACCTGCCCAAAGGTGAGGATCTTGCCATCTGATGGGCTGATCTGGAGGAGACAGAGAGGCTTGACACTAAGGGGAAGGAGTTAGTCCTCACCTTCAGTGGCTCCCTGAACTCCACCGCCTGCCAAGCACCTAGGGATCCCCAGTTTAGGACATGCTGACACTGGGGGACTACGGCACATGAGGGAGCATCCCAGAGGGCCTCAGCCAATGTGGGCTGCTGAGCCTGGCTTAAAAGCAGACAAGGAGTTCATTTCCTAATGAGAGACAAGGGCCAGCTGGGCCTTACCACACTGTGCAAGCCACAGACAGGCCGGGCCTGAGGCTTCAGCTTGCGCCGGAAGAACTCGCTGAGGTTCCGGTAGTGTTGCAGGTCCTCCACAGCAGCCTCTGTCATGTTTACCCCAAAGGTCCAGATGTACAGGCTGTAGACCGGCCTCCGCAGCCAGGAAGGAAGTTCCACCTGGTTCAGGCGGCCCCAGGCACGTGACAGCAAACGCGTTGGCACCGACTTGTACAGGGCCACCTGCAGGCCACAGTGCAGGAGGCTGAGTTGGTCACAAACTGAGAGCTGTCACACATCACACACTCCCCCCCCCCCCCCCCCCCGTGTATGTGATATATACATACACACACACACACACACACACACACACACACACACACACACACACACATATATATTAGAGAGAGAGAGAGAACACACCTAGAGAAGCCACCACAAAAGCCCAAGTGTTCAGGCTGGTTTGTGATGTGGCTGTTTCTCAGAAGGAACCAGACTGTGCTCACCAATACTCAAACAAGGGCTGGATGTGCATACAGCCTGGACCATTTTTTTGCTATTTCATGCAAAGGTCAAAGAGCAGCTGCTTTAGTCCCAGAGGTAGAGACTGGCCCAAACTGTCTCCTTCTTTTTTCAAATTTATTTCTTTTTATTTTATGTTTATGTGTGAGAGTGCCAAATCTTGGAGTTACAGTTGTGAGCTGCCATGTGGGGGCTGGGATTTGAACCTGAGTCCTTGGGGAACCTGCTGGGCCATCTTTTCAGCCCCCTGTCTTGGTTCTTGAAGATGGGAGGTAGTGGACAGAAATGGAGCTGATACAAGCCTAAAAGACTATCAGGAGGCATGCTACCCTCGTCCTAGCTCACTGTCCACATTCCATACTACTCAAGAAGGCACCCGGAGATTCCCAAGAGCAAGGGCGGGTGTATAGTCCAGAGCATCCTCTTCATAGGAAGCAAGGACGGTGTTCTCACTCTCAGATCTGCAACATCACCTTGCCACATCTGCACCTGAGCAAGCCCATGGGCTCTCAAAAGGCAGGAGGAGACTTCTCTTTGAAAACTTGCTGCTATCCCTCTAGTATGGAGCACCAAGAGACAAGTGGCAGGCCCACTATTGGGCCAGATGGTCCTGCAGAACTCTTGAGCTGCTGCTGCTGCCACTGCTGTGTGTCTGAACACAGAGCACCAACGCCCTTAAAAGTGAAGTCATTTTCAACTTTGAACAGTCCTTCCCCATACTAGTGTCTCCTGGCTGATGCTGATCAGCCACTTGGACAGAGCAACACCATCATGTGGCTCCAGGCTACACTAGTGTCTAGTATACTCTCTTGGGTTTTTGCGATGCCTACCTAGACTACCAGTGATCAAGAAGCAGGGCCTCCTTCGTGGGGTCAGTCTGTAAAGAAACTGAGAGCAAGACAGCCCTCCAGGCGTACGCTGGCCAGGTCCTGCCCGGGGCAGCCCTCTGTGCAGTCCTGAGCTTCTCAAGCATGTATTCCAATTCACAGGCCCAGTCTAGTGCAGCCTTCCTGAACTGCCTGCTGGTGTCCAGATTTTACTTGGATTTTTCTTACAATCACCTCTCTGCTTGCTTCCGCCTGTCAGAGTGACATCATTTTCTGATTGACCAATGTGTAAGTTCCTCCCGAAACCAGTGCTCCCAATGACACCAGTGAAGCTGTAGACTGTCACATGGTCCCCATCAAACACCCTTCTCACACAGATCTACCCGAGAGTGCAGCCACTGCTTCTACTTCTGAAGACTTGTTTCTTCCTCCGTCTTCCCTGTAGGCCTGTCTAGGGAGGGCCATGGCCAAGAGGCCTGTTCACACTTACCCTGCTCACGGGCCTCCATCCCACCCGGCTGAGGGGCCTGAGGGCACCGAAGGGCAGGAGGTAGTAGAGGATGGTCAGGGGCCAGGAGCGCAGTTTCAGAGCAGGTCTGGACATGCAGCTAAGCTGGCCTAGCCGCCGCCGTAGGGCCAGCTGGGGGAAGTACAACCTGCAGGACACATGTTCACACATGGCCTGGGTCAATGCCTGAGTCTAAGAGAAACTGAGGAGCAAGCCCCTCAGCCAATGCCATTCCTGCTCCCTCACACACACACACCCCCCCCCCCCCCCAGCAAGCTGCCTCTCCAATGGAGCCAAACGGTTCCAGCAGGCATTCCAACCAAGCCCTGGTTCTGAGTCGGGGACCTGGCTGCCTGACTTGTGGGCTCACTTCCCAGTGTCTCCCACCTGCCAGCTGACTGGGTGGCAACAGGACAGAGGCAGTCCAGGCCCACCTCCTGGATACTCTAAGGTAGAGCCCCCTCCAAGTACTGCAGCAGCCCCAGCAGAGGCCTTGGGGGCCTGGAGAATCTGCCTTATACCTGCAGCCTCCCATGCTAAGGAGGGTTGGGACCCAAGGATAGTTCTGTCCTGACAAGGTGCCAGAAAGACTGAGTATAAGCGAAGCAGGGCACAAGACTGAAGTGCCATGATCCTAGCCAGCTGGACCACACAACTGTGTCACCTGGACAACCTTCAGATCTTTTGCTTCCTCTTTTGCTAAATGATAGGACATAGCTGTGGCTCCATCTGCCTGTGTCTCTGCGTCAGGCTCTCTAAACCTCATCCACAGAGTTAGGAGGAGGACCACCACCTAGTTCCAAAGCCGCCTCCTACGCTGCGAGAGTCACATGTGTGCCCATGGGGTCCACCTGTTTGACAAGTTCATTGTTTTCTATACAGCCAGCTTTGCAAAGGCACAGAGGCCTTTGCCCTGTAACCTCGGCTTCCTGAATGCAACTAAGTTCTGTCACACTCAGGTCCTAGAAAATACTCCTGAGGCCTCAATGTAGCCATCATGAGACCATAATGCCACCCACTCTGAGAATGTCCCCAGGCATTCAGATTCTTGTTTGAAAAATCACATTTGATTAAACAAGCTAAGGCTGCCATCTGCAACTGTGCTTGCTCTCAAGAGAAGCCGAGTCCTCTGTCTCCCAGAAACTGAGCAAGCCAAGGAACAAAAGGAGATTTCAGCAGATAACGGGGTGAGTGCCTGGCAGTCCATCAGTGATGGCAGAGGAGGGCTGAGCCTAAGCTCCCAGTGCTAAAGCCACAGCACCGCAACTGTCCTGCATTCATTTTCTCTCTTCCACTCCACCCCACTATGTTTTTAAGACAGAAGGAGGTGGCAGGGACCAAGCAAAGACAAATCTCTATTCCCCTGTGGGCTGCCCCGCCCAAGTCACTGCAGAAGAGAGGAGACCAATCCCGAAATGCTGGGCAGGGGAGGCTGGTCCTCTCCCAAGTGTAGGAAGCAGGGGTCAGGTGGTAGGAGGGGGCCTGGATGCCCTTGCTAAGGACCAAGACATAGGGCAGAAGCCCATTCCTGTCTCCCCCCACTGGGCCCTCCTCCCAGCCAGAACCACAGGTACCTGAAGTGGGCTCTCCTACTCGGGGCACTCAGGACCCCCTCTCCAGGCCCCTCCAGCCGAGGGGGTCACTCCCAGACCTCCTACTGCCACCTCCACATGACAGCCACTAGCCTTGACCTCTGACCTTCCTGAGATAGTGCCGGGGTACAGTAGGGTTAGGTCTCGATGGGCAGCATCTCACCATTTCGCTGCTGCTTGGAGCTCTGGTCCTTGCGGCTTCTCTGACTGACACATTGTGGTAGGCACAGGGAGGGTGTCTGAGCCTCCACAAGAGTGCGCTCGATCACTCGCTCCCTCGCTGGCTGGCTCACTCACTCGCCTTTGTTTTTCTCCTTCCTCCCCTTCCCCCTCGCCAGAGGCATCCAGTGTGGTCACTGCTCCGTCGCTGGTGGCAATGCTTCTAGTCCGTTCACTCCTGGCTCACAGGCACGGGTTAGAGGACCCCACAGCTACTGCAAACAGACAGGCACCCGTCACACAGGTGACTGCACCTGTGGTCAGGCCACCTGCTCAGGCTTTGCCGCCAGGGCACAGCCTGGACTGCGCCAGCCAGCGCTACCACCCAGGTTTGGTCACCTGTCTCGTCCCTGCCAGCTGTCCAGTGCAATTCTGCCTGCTCTGCTGGGGGCAGCAGATGGGCAAAGCTCTGGGGCTGTCTGCTCCAGCCGGCCCTGGTAGAGGTGACCAGACACTGCCACGACTTCTCGGCGCCACTGGGTTCCAAAAGCACAAGGTGGGAATCTGAGCCCTGTGCTCCAGGCTGAAGGCCCCTCCCTCAGAGGACCTGACCCATTTTCCATTCAGATTACAAAGTAGCATCTGAGGAATGACTGAGGGGCAGCCAGCCAGGACGTCCAGGCAAGGCATCATGGTGTGTAATCCCTCTCGGCCTTGGAGCCTCAGGGTACCTGGCTCTGTGTAGTCCAGCTGTCTTCGCAAACTCTAACACCTGGGCTATGGCAGGGAAAACCAGCATGGGGTTGGGCAGCAGCCAGCACTGAAGCCCAAATCTTCCTATCCCGCCTTTCAATCTTTCTTCCAAAAAGCACTTTGGCTAGGCCATTCCCTGGCAATCTTCAGGGCCCACCCCTGCTCACAGCCTCCCCACTGGACAGATAATAGGGAGAAAAGAGCAAGCATTCCACAAATGTGGCTATCTCAGGCCAAAGCAATTAGGGCCTCAAGGTCCTGGGGAGGATGGGAGCTCACAGGGGCTAACTGGAAGCCCATCCACCTGCTCTCCAGCCTCAATCACAGCCCTGGAAGGAGTCAGGCACCTGTCACCGCTTTGCAGATGAAGAAATGCTGGCCTCAAGAGTTACTGCCTGTAACCTGGCGGTAGTAGCGCACGCCTTTAATCCCAGCACTAGAGAGGCAGAGCCAGGTAGATCTCTGAGTTCAAGACCAGCCAGGTTTACAGAGTGAGTTCCAGGGCATCTAAAGTTACAAAAAGAAACCCTGTCTCGAAAAACAAAAACAAACAAACAAAAGAGTTAATGCCTGAGACAGAGAACAGACTCAGGCAAGGACCAGCTAGGCAACACACAGTGACAACTCCTATCACTACCTACACAAGGCACGTGTGTGACACTGGTAAATTCATTTCAGCCAAAGAGGTAAAAATCCCAGCCCTGGCACCTGCCTGCAAAAGCCCCTGAGTCCCCGGTATGCAAACGCCTGGGTATGTACAGATTTCTCCCTGTGACCAAGGAAGTGGAGGATTGGTCTACCCCAGCACACAAACCTCCTCTCTCAAAAGATGCCAGCACCAGATCAGTACAGGTGGGAGCCCCACTCCATCCAAGGGCCAGGGCCAGGGCCAGGGCTAGGGCCAGGCTTTCGGTTCAGCCATGCTTCTGCTTTAAGCTCTATGAGCCTTCTGCTAACTTCCCATGCGTAACAGGAAGTGTGCTCTGACCAGTCATTCTACACTGAGTGCCCACACCCACTGCCTGGCTGAACAGGCTTCATACTGGCCAGGCAAATGGGCTCCGGGGTGATGTGCCATCATGTGAGTTGGGGTCAGGCTCTCAGAGGTCTTTCCTTGATCTATAAAGTCTAGGCTGTGAAACGTTGTTCACACCCAGTTCACACCCGGGTTCACACCCAGGATTAATGGGGAAACAAGTATGACCTGTGGGATGGGGGGACCCAGAGCCTTGGTTTCCTGTTAACGTTTCCTTACTGTCCTATCAAGTAGGATGCTCTGAACACGTGAGCCTGCAAATCCAGCTCTACTAAAACATACCAGTTCTCAACTGAAACTCCTACAGAAACATAGGCATTTTGTCCAGGCTGGGTCCTGGACAAGCTGGGTGGTCCACTGTGAGGGGATGGATGAGCAATGTGATTGTTTGTTTGGTTGGTTGGTTGGTTTTTTTGAGACAGGGTTTCACTGTGAAACAGTTCTGGCTGTCCTGGAACTCACTCTGTAGACCAGGCTGGCCTCGAACTCACAAAGATCCGCCTGGCTCTGACTCCCAAATTCTGGGATTGAAGTTGTGTGCCACCACCGCCTGGCTGAGCAGTGTGTTCTTGCCTTTATCACAGTCTTCTCTTCTACACTGGAACACCTAGGTATCAACATTTCCTAAAAACATCACACAGGGATCCCACATAGTCCCAGGGAACAGAATGAACTTAGCTCTTCCCCAAGAAAGAGGCTGAGTCCTATCTATCTGTCCAGTCAAAAGCCACAAGAACGGAGACAGGCCCACCAGGGTTCCTTCTCCCCTCCAAGCCAAGCTACTTCACTAGCAATGCCCCATCCTCCCCACTTCACAGACCTCCACCACCCTCCGCCTGCCAAAGCCCTTGGACCTGAAGCCAGGGATCTGACCTCCTAGCCTCTGAGTGCTCAAGGCTTTGGGGGAGTCATGGGCAAGGAGGAGCCCTGAGGCAGGTGAGTGCTGACACAATCTGGGAGGCAGACTGTAAAGGTACTACATGCCTGAGGGTCACTCACCTGCTACATGAGAACTCAGAGGGATCTACGGTGAGCATTCATCTGACCACTACAGTCCTGAGAGCTGGTCAGGCCCTGATAAAGCACTGTGGTTCTCCCGGCCTGTTTCTTCATCTGGAAACAGGGAAGGGGAAGCTCCTCTGCCCACTTCCCTTGAGACTCAGAGCAGGGTCACAACAAGGCCACAACAACCTTATAACCTCAACTCCTACCTCAAGCTGGTGGCTTTCCAGCTCTCACTTCCCTTTCCAGCAAGGGAAGCACACTATGAGAAGGCAAAAGGGGGGCAACTCTGAAAGGGGAGCCCAAACTATCAGCTCCGCCTAGGGAGTAGGAAGTTTGGGCTGTGTAAGCACATGGGGACAGGAGTTAGTTCTGCAAGGACATGCTGTTCCGGGGCTCATACCCATGTCCTCCTCCATCCACCACCACTTGAGACGGAGGCAAGGACACTGGGTCCCCAGTGGAATGGAACATTCCAACTGAAGTCAACAATGGACCAGGCCAGTTAGCAGCGGCAGGTGTGTGGGGGAGTGTTAAGAGGGTCGATGTGCTGTGGGGTGGGTGGCACAGGTATGCTCTGGGGTTTGTGCACACTTCCTATTCCTGACTTGGGAGGTTCTGCTCTGGGCAGGAGGTGAAAAGCAGGCAGACTCTACCAAGCTCTTCCTGAACAAGAAAACTCAAAGCCCCAGCTCACGCATCTACTGCTCACTTTCCACTCACATCCCTACCCTGGAGAGCATAGGCCAGGTGTCCCCAGCTCCCTGAGGCAGGTGTGTCCAAGGAGGCAGCTAGCTCCTGCTCCATATTTCTAGGCTGGAAGTAGACAGAATTTCAGAAGTAGAGGACAGGAAAATGGATCTTCCCTGGGCAAACCCAGCAATTCTTCTGGGAAGTCACTAGCAAGGAAGAGGGGACAAAGAGAAGGGCTGGATGGCCTGTAATCAAGTGGCTGAGGGATGTGGTGGGAGAAAGAGAAGGACAAGTTTTCCTCAGGGAATCTTCTCTCAGACCATCTATGCATGGTACCTGGGCCCCGAGGCAGAGAGGGTGTGCACTGACTCCAGCCCTCTGAAGTGGTTAAGTCTACAGGGATGCTCCCCTCTTCCTGTGGTGCCTAGGCTCCAGGCCCCAGGCAGCCCATGAGAAATGCACGCTGGGAGCCCAGGGCCGCCCCCAATGCCTGTACTTCCCGCATCTCCCAGCATCGTGCTCACTTCCTGCCCAGTCTTTTGGGGACTAGAGAAGCTACAGGATATGGAGGAAGTGAGCTCAAGCAGCCGACTGCCTGGGGGGCAGGAGAGCAAGACAGTCGGAAGAGAGTCCTCAGTTCCCAGCTGTGAAAGAGCCAACTAGAAGGCAGCAGCAAAGTGCTAGGAGGCACTCCCACCCGGTCCTCCCACCTCAGGGACGGGAGGGGAGAGCTCCCTGAAAAGCTTGCCTGCCTGCAGCTGCAGGTCCCCTTGAGGCCTCTGTCAACTCACTCACTCACTCACGAGGACAGTCCCAAGCCAGTTTCTGGGCTCTGGTCTTCAACTCCTCCAGCTTTGGCTAGGTTCGGAAGCCTTAGAGTCTCAGAGCAGGCCGGGGCTCCGGTTCCTGCTGAGGGCGAGGGCAGGAGGAGCAACACCAGACGCTGTTAAAGTCACCACACCCCTCTGAGCACCAGCCAAGCACAAGAAGCTCTGAGGGCCCTTTAAGAGGAGGGGCTACAACCTGGAGAAAAGAGGAAGAGGCCGGCAGGGGCCCTGGCCCCACCCAGGCATAGTCTCTAACGGCAGACCAAAGATTATGACCCCTTTAGCAACACCAGAAAAGATGGACCCTTCCGACATTCAACACCCAGTAGAGCAACATGGGCCCAGCACTTCCTAGAGGATGCCTCCTGGGACTTCAGGCTCCCTGAATCCTCAGCCTCTGGCTGGCTTCTGGGCTATGGTCCTCCACCAACCCTGAAAGACAGAGGCCTCATGAAGACTTGTCTTCTTCACTGGATGGACCACAAAGTCACTTCCGGCATCCCTTTTTAACTCCAGAAGTTCTAAAGACATGGGAATCCTTACAATTTCTTCCTACACTGGATCATAAAGACACGAGGTTACCCCCTGCCAACTTCATTTGTCCCCCCGCCCCCCCTCCAAGCCAACAAACCTCTGACAAAGTCCAGACTAGAAGAACAATGTGGATGGGTGAAGAAGAGGAGCTGTGAACAGGGGCCACTCACCCACAGACGGAAACCAGGCAGTGCTTTCCGAGCTGGAAATATCCTGTGGGGTGTCTTTCTACCCCACTGAAGGGGAAGGTCCCAGACTGCATTCAGCAGACCACCCTATACCACCTATAGGGTGCCAGGCCTGCCCAGCTGGCACTCAACTAACATAAATGGAAATGAATGGGCCTAACATTTTCCAGAGAAAGTGGAAGATTACAGGGGGATCAACATTCATTCTATCAGATGAGCCTCGTTCATGTCACGAGTCAACTCAGTAGCAGCTGAGAGCCCTGGGATGGTTGTCTCTTCATGCTAGGCTACTGTAAAGCGTACACCTCCAGCCCCTTCCGGCCACACAGAATTTCATTCCCAAAACAACTATTGTTTGGAAAAGATGATACCCCGTGACAGGGCTTCCAAAGAGACAGGTGGGTCACAAACACTGAAAAAACACGACATTGTTCAGACACAGCCCCACACACCTGTCCTCCTCACCTGGATCAAGCCCAAGAAAGTGCCCCGTGACAAGCTCAAGGACTGTGCTGCAGCAGGGGCAAGCAGACACCTGGAGGGCTGTCCTCTGAGAGGTCCATGATATTCCATACCCATACCACACCACGAGAATGGGGACACGGTGCACACCGGCTGCCTCTACTCCGCTGGCCTGTAGTAGACACTACAGATCAGTCTCTGACCTCGCTGAGCTCCAGAAGACTTTCGACTCTTCTGGAGAAGACTGTCTGGAGTCTGGGGGAGTGGCTCAGTAAAGTACTTGCTTCATAAGAAAGAAACCTGAGTTTGACCCCTGGGGGGTGGACACCACATGCCTTTTCAGAGGGAAAGACCTTTGGGATTTCAAGCCATAGTTAACAGATGGATTTCTTCCTGGGGTGCCCTACCCCCACCATAAGCTTAGTTCACCTCACACAGGTCCCTGTGGGCTCACCCATTCCCTCTACTCTTCTGGGCTTCTGGCTCAGACTGCCACCTAGTGCCACTGGGAGACTCTGCAGGCTAGACCACTTAGCTGCCAGCACCCAAAGGCAAGGGATCTGGAGCCCCCTTAGAGCACAGGCTAGATCTCAGGTGGATGAATTTCATGCATTCCCTGCCTGTACACTGTATAATGTCCTGTGTCAGGAGTGAAAGGTACCCGAGGGACAGGGATGGCAGGTGGTCACTGTCACCTCTTATTCCCCAGGTCCAGAGAAACAGTGAATACAGCTAGTATCTCTGAGTAGCACAAGAAGCCACAGGCAGGTTCATTTTCTATATAGACAGCTAGGAAGCCTGGGACAAGCATGAAGCGCTCTCCACACAAGATTCTCCCAGCCTTGCCCAATTCCTCTTTTTTGTTCAAAAATGTTTTTTAGGAAGCTCACTCCTTACACCATTTCTAGAAAGCCCGCTGGCCCGTGCAGAACCATTCACCCATAACTTGAGGGCCCTATACCAACACTAAGAGATAGCCTGCTTCAGGGTGGAATGAGCCCAGCAGAAAACATCCCAGGCCTCCAAGTCATCATCTACCAGCCTACGAGACAGCCTTGTTTTCTTTTCAATTTCATTTTATGCTAGCCCATCCTAGTCTACTTTTTCAAGATTGCTAGAGTCTCACTCATAGCCATGTTAGCCTGGACCTCACCAAGTAGGCCCCAAGTGGCATTGAAATTGCGGCAACACTCCTGCCTTCCTGAGATACTGGAATTTAGGCTGGTCTTGTTTTTTGTTTGGTTTTGTGAGACAGGGTTTCTCTGTATATCCCTGGTTGTCACGGAACTCGCTGGCCTCGAACTCAAGAGATCTGCCTGCCTCTGTCTCCTGAGTTCTGGGATTAAAGGCGTCCCGTCCCCCCCCCCCCCCCACCGCCCGGCTGGCTTTGTTTTTAAATTGCACATCTTTAATCTCAGCTTTTCCACACATTGGCAACTCAGTGCCAGGGTGGCAATCTCCCAGTGGTACAGACACAGAGTTGTGCCAAGGTTAAGGGAGGCAGAAGTAACTGAAGTAGGGTTGGAGGGCTGGCCACATGGCAGCATAGCCTACACCACCTAGAGGAGTGGCTGCGTGCCTCAGAGCTATGGGCCCTCACAGAAGCAGCCAAGGTAGTGCCTGGAGACCCTCTGAGAGTCCTTCCTGCTCTGGAGCCCAGAGTTCTCTGAGGACCGAGCTGGCCTCTGTTAGCCAGTTCCAGCAGTGGGAGAAAACTGCTCCAAACATTGGCACTGCCATGGAAGCTGAGCAGGTCAGCAGACTCTCCACAGCCAGGCTATCTGCCCATTAACACACACAGCTGTGTTCTCAACACTTACTAGGCACTCCTTGCCTGCACATAATAGCCTCACTTAACAACTGCCCGAACAGCAGCCCTGCTTCTAAATAGTAATACGGCAGAGAATTTAACGTCCACTAAGAAACTGTCAGGGCACGCCCACTACTGCCCACAGTTGAGTACATGGTGGTACAGGGGTATTCTGTGTCAGGCTGGTCGCACTCCCAGGTGGGAGGCATGAGGGAGTGCCTGGCACTTCACAGGGTCTAGCTCCTTGCTTGAGCTGGATAGTGGGAGAATATACAGACTAATCTGTCCTTTCCTCCTTTCCTTACATTGTGATCTTGTATCACACATTTTAAACAAATTCTAAGATGAGGCTAAAAGTCAGGAAGCAGTGCTAAGTGGGTGTCCTTGACCAGGCCAGCTTCCCCTGGCTGAGGTCTGGCCTCTGCACAGCTGCCTCCACAGCTCCTCAGACCATGTTTACATAATAAGCATCCTTGCTTATTTTTCTCAGGTGTATAAAACAGTATTTAAGACAAGAATTCATAGTGCAATGTACTTTAAAAGGATTTAAAGAAAAATAAAATACAACTCATGGAGATAAAGCTAATATAAAGATTAATAACTATTGGACAGAGGCATTCCCTATAGAAATGTACACGTGTTCACAGGGTTGGGAGCTGACTCGGTTGGTAATAAAGTGCTTGCCTCACAAGCATGAGGTCCTGAGCTTAGACCCCCAAAATACTCATGAACAAAACCTGGTATGGGGAAAAACCAAAACCAAGCATGCTGGCATGCACCTGTCAGACCCAGTGTTGGTGAAATGAAAGGGGTGCTCTGGAAGCTCACTACGTGGGGATTCCAGGAGAGAGAGACTGCGTCTCCAACAGTGGAAGGAGCCCAAGGCTGATACCTGAGGTTGTCTTTTGATCTCTACATGTCCTTTATCTGTGCCTGCACATGCACCTGTCCCTACCCCAAAATATGCACATAAATATACACACATTAAAAACAAAGTTCCGCCGGATGGTGGTGGTGCACACCTTTATTCCCAACTGAGGAATAAAGGAAGCAGAGGCAGGCGGATCTCTGACTCTGAGGCCAGCCTGGTCTACAGAGTGAGTTCCAGGACAGACAGGGATACATAGGAAGACCCTGTGTCAGAGAGAGAGAGAGAGAGAGAGAGAGAGAGAGAGACAGAGAGAGACAGAGACAGAGAGACAGAGACAGAGAGAAAGAGAGACAGAGAGAGAGAGAGACACACACACACACAGAGAGAGAGAGAGAGAGAGAGAGAGAGTGTTGGTTCACAGGAAATCAACATGTGTTATCAAACATATGGAAAGTTGAGGCAGGTGGATCATGAATTTGAAGCCAGCCTGGGCTACACGGTGAGACTGTCTAAAAAAAAAACCAAAATAAAACAAAACACCACCAACAAAATTATAGCACTTTGAAAGTTTTCCTGTTTACCCTCCTATGGTGGTCTGAATGAGAATGCCCTTCCTAGGCATGCTTTGTCCCCATCCCCAACTGGTGTTTGGAAGGATCAGTAAGTGTGGCTGTGTTGGAGGAGTTGCTCCAATTGTAGACAGGATATAAAGCTTGCAGCTGCTGCTCCAGCGCCATGCCTGTCTGCTTCCCATGATAATGATCATGGACTAACCTATGAAACTGTAAACAAGCCCCCAGTTAAATGCTTCTTTTTGTAAGAGTTGCCTTGGTCATGGTGTCTCTTCACAGCAATAGTGAAGGGCTCTTTCTAGCAAGCCCAAGCATGGCAAATACAGGCCCAAGCACGGCAAACATGGCACCAACAGGTTTTGCCCCACCCCCTTGCTAAACAGATTATATTCCTAAAGCTAGTGCCCAAGGTCTATTCCCTTATTTGGCCACTGACTCATATCTGAGACTAAATACCAACAATTAAAATTTATTAGTGGCTACACTGGCTAACCTGTCCAGCATGGACTTACCAACTCATCCTGCTCACCACGGCACAGACTTCCCCTTTTCTCCTGAAAAGTTCGCTCCTGCAGAAAACACCTGAAGCCTGCTTCTGCCTCTGTCAGATCCAGAGTCGATCCATGCCCCCACCCCCCACACACCAGGGTAATACATCTGCTTTGTACTGAGAATTTGGTGTCTGAGTGTATCCTGGACAGACTCAGAAGGACCTCCCCAAACCCCTACAAATAGCACAGTAATTAAGACACCCCCCCCTTTTTTATTTTGTATGAATGTTGTGTCCCAGAAGCCATCCATCTTAAAACAAAAAATAATTTAGCTGAGTGTGGTGACACACATTTTTGTTTGTTTGTTTGTTTGCTCATTGTTTTTCAAGACCGGGTTTCTCTGTGTAGCCCTGGCTGTCCTAGAACTCTCTCTGTAGACCAGGCTGGCCTTGAACTCACAGAGATCCGACTGCCTCTGCCTGGGACTGGTACTAAAGGCGTGCACTTCCTACCCGCTGAGTGGTGCACACTTTTAGTCATAGCATTCAGGATTCAGAGGCAGACAGATCTCTGAGTTTGAAGCCAGCCTGGTCTACAGAGTAAGTTCCAGGGCAGCTGCGCAGAGAAACCCTGTCTTGAAAAAACAAAACAAAAAAAATTATATTTTTTATGTGTTTGGCATGCATGTATGCATGTGTATCATATGCATGCTTCTGCCCACTGAATTCAGAAGAGGGTGACAGATCCTCTGGAATTGGAATTATGGTTGTGAGCCATCACCATGTGCCAGGACCCTCCTTCTGCATCCTACCCTGAACTCTCCAGCTCACGGGGCTGGGCTGCTCTTCCCTGTATAATCCAGCCATTTTGGTTGCCTGTTCTCTTTCTACCTTTGGGCCTCCTGGCTGCTGCACTTGGTTTCCCTCCCTCCCCTCTTCATTCTCTCCCCCTCCCACATGGTCGCTCAGTCTGCTCATGTCCACTCTGGACTCTCCCAGACGTCTCTGCCCTGACTATGCTCTCCCACATGTCTACAATAAACCTTTTTCTCCACCATGCCTAGCAGCCATGTTCTTTCCTTTCGTATGTATGTATGTATGTATGTATGTATGTATGTATGTATGTGTGTATGTACATATGTATTTATTTTATTCAGTATCCATATTCTCCTATAAAAAGGCTCTCAGCTCTGGTCAAACCAAGGGAAATTTCTTAGCTGGTTGTCAATGGTGGTGGTGGCGCATGCCTTTAAATCTAGCACTTGGGAGTCAGACGCAAGTGGGTCTTGTTGAGTTCAAGGCCAGCCTGGTCTACAGAGCAAGTTCCAGGACAGCCAGGGCTACAAAGAGAAACCCTGTCCCAAAAAACAAAGAAAACAAACAAAAAAAAACCTTGACAATTTCTTATAAGGTTAAATATATACTTAGTAAATGAACAAATATTTTTATTTTTAAGTAACATAAGAGAAATGGAGGAGCTGGAGTAATGACTGCAATTCGCAGCACCCACATGGTGACTCACAGCCATCTGTAATTCCAGTTCCAGAGGACCTGAAATCCCATGACTTTCAAGGGGCAAGGAACACATGTGGTGTGTACACACACATGCAAGCAAAACACTCATACACATAAAATAAGTAAATCTAAAAAAATAGAAATTTAAAAAGAAATGCAGGCCGGGTGGTGGTGGCGCACGCCTTTAATCCCAGCACTCGGGAGGCAGAGCCAGGTGGATCTCTGTGAGTTCGAGGCCAGCCTGGGCTACAGAGTGAGTCCCAGGAAAGGCGCAAAGCTACACAGAGAAACCCTGTCTCGAAAAACGAAAAAAAAAAAAAAAAAAAAAAAAAAAAAAAGAAATGCAGAGAGATTTGCCAATGTTTATATGTGATGTTCACACTGACGGTATGACATACACAGAAGAAAAGGCTGCAAACAACCCCCGGTCCACCAAGATGAAGGACCAAGAGTACTGTGTGGCACACCCTACAACGTCATACATGCTCCAGTTCTGAGTTAACTTTACCATGGTGCAAAAGGCACGCAGTCAGTACAAGCCAGACCTCACACTTGGTACTGTGATCTTCTCCTGGGCTAGTGGCATGCATTACAATAATACCTAAAGATGCTGTGCAGTGGCATGGAACCACCTCACCCAGTCAGCCAGAAAATACAAAGGCAAACAGCCAATATTGTATAATGTGCTGTGCTGCTGAGCCATGGCATTCAGCAGGCTTGATATGTTAAATACAGTTCTTACTGAAAACATTTTTAATCTATGATAGGTTTATCAGGAAACAAGTCCATCCTAAGTGGAGGAACATGTGCCCTACCTGGCAGGAGAAAGAAATGAACTACTAACATATGTGGTATTAAGACAAATTCTTTCCCTCTCCCCTCCCTCCTGCTCTCTCTCAACCAATGATCTGTAACTGGAAAACCCTCCCTTCGCAGAGAAACTTCAGGCCCATCAGCCTGTTGGAAACTGATGTCTTTACATCCACCAACGTAGGCTAATTGTAAGCTATTGCAGAGTATCATTTGAACTATGTAAAGATGTGCCACTATATATGCTGTAGTTGTTTAGTTATGTAAAGAGGTGTTACATTTGTTTCACCTTGTCTGCCTAAGGCACCTGATTGGTCTAGTAAAAAGCTGAATATCCAAAGGCTGGAGAGATGGCTCAGAGGTTAAGAGCACTGACTGCTCTTCCACAGGTCCTGAGTTCAATTCCCAGCACCCACATGGTGGCTCACAACCATCTGAAATGAGATCTGGTGCCCTCTTCTGGTATGCAGGAATATATGCAGACAGAATACTGTATACATAATAAATAAATCTTTTAAAAAACCCTGAATGTCTAATAGCTAGGCAGGAGAAAGGATAGGCAGGGCTGGAGGGAGAGAACAGAAATCTTTGAGAAAAGAAAAAAGAGAGAAGGGGGAGGAGAGAACAAGGGAGACAGGCCTGGGGCCAGAAGCCAGGCAGACACCAGCCAGCGAGACATAGAGAAGCAGTGAAAGTAAGATATACAGAAAGAAAGAAAAGCAAAAAGCCTCGAGGCAAAAAGTAGATAAAGAGAAACAGATTAAGTTAATGGAGCTAGCCAGAAACGTGCCTAAGCTAAGGCTGAGCATTCAAAACTAATAATAAGTCTCCGGGTCATGACTTGGAAAGTGATTGGTGGCCCAAAAGAAAAAGCCTGGTACAGTAAGCAGCTTCTAGGACCATGTCACTGCTGAGGAGAGGAATCGAATCATGACTGAAGCCAAGAAGCGCAACCAAGCTGGATGCAGAAAAAAGAGCTCATCAAATATCGCCCTCATCAACACTGACCAAGGTAAGTGGGCACTAGACACCAACTAATCTCTCAGTGGAATCTGAGGTAATTCAGGGACATCCAGAATCTCCTGCTGGATTCCTGGAGCACCTCGGGGAGGCTGACAGGGAGTTTACCCCAGAAAACCAGCATCTATTAAGATGGCTTCTGTCACACTGTTAGCCCCAGATGTTCACAGGGAGTTACAGAAATTAGAAGGGCTTGAGGGATTGAATAGGTCACAGTTATTGGCAACAGTCCTGAAGACTTTTAACATTAGAGATACTGATAGAAACCAAGAGTACCCCAGGGGACCAAATCAGCCTTGGGCCAGGTTGGAGAGGGGCCAGCGGACACTGGAAGAATGGGTGCCCACACAGGCAGGAAAAGGGAAGACAGACCCTCAGTCTCACAAGGTCAGACTGACAGGGCTAGGGCTCCATACCAGTGAGCCCCCAGGAGCCCACGGTCACAGGAAAAATAGGGGGAACATTCTCTGGTTCCTAGTGGATACAGGTGCAGCCCATTCAGTACTGTCCCAACCCGAGTCCCCTCACTAAGAAAAGAACCACCAAGGGGCCACAGAACCAGAACCTACACTTGGAACGCCACCCAAGAAGTGAACCCTGGATGAGGTACTGAGATTCATTTTTGTTTTGTTTGTTTTGGTTTTGGTTTTGGTTTTGAAGACAAGGTTTCTCTGTGTAGCTTTGGCACCTTTCCTGGAACTCACTCCGGGCTGGCCTCAATCTCCTAGAGATCTGCCTGGCTCTGCCTCCTGAGTGCTGGGATCAAAGGTGTATGCCACCACCCAGCTTATTTTATTTTATGTGCACTGGTGTTTTGCCATAGGTGTTGGGTCCCTTGGAACTGGAGTTACAGACAGTTGTGAGCTGCCATATGGGTTCTGGGAATTGAACCCGGGTCCTCTGGAAGAGCAGTCAATGCTCTTAATCTCTGAGCCATCTCTTCAGTTCCAACCCCTGCATTTTAAATTGGTTGCTAACATACATTAAAAGAATAATCACCGGGCGGTGGTGGAGCACGCCTTTAATCCCAGCACTCGGGAGGCAGAGGCAGGCGGATCTCTGTGAGTTCGAGGCCAGCCTGGTCTACAGAGTGAATTCCAGGAAAGGCGCAAAGCTACACAGAGAAACCCTGTCTCAGACAAAAAAAAAAAAAAAAAAAAAAAAAAAAGAATAATCAATTCTGTTAAAATATTGGCCCCACAGGCTCAGTTTCAACCTGTACCTCTGCTGGAATCAATGATTTGATTCTTATGATCTAAGCCAGTGGGTAATGTGACAGCTAAGGAAACACCATTTTGAACCACCCATCTACTTTAGCAGTCATTGGCCTCTGACCCAAATTCCTGAAAATCCCTTACCCCCTCCCCAGAACTGTGTAACTATTGTGAAATAATTAACCGCTTGTCCTGGTGTCTGTAAGCTCTTACTGCTATGGGCAGCGGAATGAGGCAGTTCCTCACAGAGCTGTACACTCTGCAGAAGTGGAGTAATTGTGATGTTCACCTTTGTCCACCGGCTTCAGTGCGCATGTCTGATTTGGCTTTGGAGACTGTGGTCCTGCTGCTACAATACATTTGGCTGATTATTATCTGTATTAAGTCTGTGGTCTTTCCTTAGTGGTCTCAAAGTCTGTAACATTTGAAAGAAGCAAAGGCTCTCTATCAGGACCATTTAATATTTTGATTTAAGATTCTGTGGTTCTGGTCAGCTGGTGCTGAAGAATCAGCAGTGATTAACAAAAGACCAGCACCACTTTACAGGCACCGGTGCTGGTCAGCTGGGGCTGAAGAATCAGCTGTGACAGATGAGAACAGCGTCACTGAAACCTTCTGGGAAGTGTTTCCTCAGGGTCAGGACACAGAAGCTGTGTTCCAGAAGTGGCCAAGGTTGCACCTTGTGCAAACAGCTGAACTTGGTAGTGTAAGAGTCACTCAGGTGGTACTGGTTTTGAAGGCATGAAGAAGTCATGGAGAGCAGTCATGTCTTGGCACTGTGTGATAGGGCTGGAGTCCCTGAAGAGAGAGCCCAGGAGAGTCTATTGGTGAAAGAGCAGTCCAGTTGCAGTAAAGACCTCAGCATTTTGGAGATGTCACTACTAAAGGAGAGCCATCAAGAACAGAGTAGCCGCCAGTCGTGGTGGTGCACACCTTGATCCCAGCACTCAGGTGGCAGAGACAGGTGGATCTCTGTGAGTTCAAGGCCAGCCTGGTCTACAGAGTGAGTTCCAGGACAGCTAGGACTGTTACACAGAGAAACCCTGTCTCAAAAACAACAACAACAACAACAAAACAAAACAAAACAAAAGGAACAGAACAGCCACAAGGTTAGGATAGCCTGAGCCTAGAAGACAAGCTGTATGTACTTTCTTTCTTTCTTTTTCTTTTTCTTTCTCTCTCTGTCTCTCTCTCTCTCTGTGTCTCTCTGTCTCTGACTCTCTGTCTCTTTCTCTGTCTCTCTCTGTCTCTGTCTCTCTCTGTCTCTGTCTCTCTCTTTCTCTGTCTCTCTCTCTCTCTCTCTCTCTGTCTCTCTGTCTCTGTCTCTGTCTCTCTCTCTCTCTCTCTCTCTCTCTCTCTCTCTCTCTCTCTCTCTCTCTCTCTCTCTCGTTTTTCAAGACAGGGTTTCTCTATGTAGCCTTGGCTGTCCTGGAACTCAAACTGTAGACCAGGCTGGCCTCGAACTCACAAAAGCCTGCCTACCTCTGTCTCCCAAGTGCTGGGATTAAAGGCATGCAGCACCATCGCCCAGCTAAGATAGAGTTTCTTAATAGACTTGCTTGTCATAAGACACAACTTGTTCCAGATCTCTTGACCCCAGCTTTTCTATTTTCTTCATCTTTTCATCTCCCGGTGCTCCACCTCAGGGAAGAACAGCCTACTGGTCCAGATCAGTTCCGGAAATAAGTTCTCTCTGCTCAAAATCCGTTTGGTTTTTGTTTGTTTGTTTTAACAGGCAGGGTCTGGCTTGAAAATAGCTATGCTAGCCTTGAATCTGCAGCAATCTTCCTGCCTCTGCCTCCTGTGCGTTGGAAACACAAGCATTACATGCTATACTATATTCGGCCCGTGTAATTCGTCATAAAATTGTTAAAATGCTTGACCTTCCTCCTTCTGTTGTAAAACCTCAACAGAATTACACAAAGTACCGAAGGAACCTAAGGTTCTTAGTCAGTGTCCTAGTGCTGTGACGAGACACCACAATCAAGGCAACTCTTATAAAGAAAACATTTAGTTGGGGCTAGCTTACAGTTCAGAGGTTTGCTCCATTATCATCCTGGCAGGGAGCATGGTGGCGTGCAGGCAGACATGGTGCTGGAGGAGCAACTCGGAGTTCTACACCCACATCCACAGGCATCAGGGAGAGACACTGGGCCTGGCTTAGGGTTTTAAAACCTCAAAGCCCACCGCCAGTGCTACACTTCCTCCAACAAAATCACACTCACTCCAACAAAGGCCACACCTCCTGATCCTTCTCAGGTAGTGCCACTCCCTAATGACCAAGCATTCAAATATATGGGGGCCATTCTTATTTAAACCACCACAGGTACTATAGCCATAGTCTTTAGATGTCTGACTCAAGAGCAGGCACAGTAGCTCATGTCTGTAAGCCAGCACTTAAGAGGCTCTAGGTCAAACAAACAAACAAACAAAAAAGAGGCTCTAGGTCAGCCTGGGCCACTTAGTGAGACCCTGTCACAGGCAAACAAACATGTCTGATATGAAAGATGAGAAAATGTTTTTATGGAGAGAAATTTTAGAATTATTTAAAAAAAAGCCTGGCTGCTGGCACACTAATAGGTATTAGTTAATAGAAACACGAGGATACTGACCACTCCCTCGTGTCCATCTTCTGGAAATCCAAAAAGTGCTATTTTTGGTAAAACAATATCATCCTATCCCCTCAGCTGTGCTGGTGATTTATGGCTCAATATAACAGCAACCATCAGCTTTTTAAGTGGGTGTTAGCAATTTGTACTCACTCAGGTCTTCCAACTTGCCTAGTGAACACTATTCCCCATGGAGCCACTCCCCAGCTCCCTTAATTCATTATTTTAAAAGTTCCACAATAATTAATAGTAACAACCGGGAAAATCTCTTTATTTGCAATTACAGTTAGGTAGGGAACGGGGATAAGGAGTGCTGCTAATTCATGTCTCTCCTTGTCCTGCTGCCACTCAGGATAGTGTCGACCGTGCACACTACTTTCTGTGAAATGAACTGCCGGCATCTCACGTGAAAACCCAGGAATCCTGTAGCCATGTTACTCAAGTAAGGATGGCTACCTAACTCCCACAGTTTAAACGCAGGTGTTTGAGACCTCATACCGCACAGGCACACACATCAGTGTCTCGTCAGTCTAGGCATGGCCTCTTCAAGTTACCTGACCCCATCCTTTTACAGCCATCCTGTAAACCATGGTGCACACCATTTCAGACCAGCTACTGCAGGGAATGAAGTAGGAAAATGACAAGTTTGAGGCCAACCTAAGCAACTTAGTAAGACTCTGGCTCAAGTAAGATTCAAAAGGACTAGAATACAGCTCAGTGGCAAAGCACTCACAGCATGCATGGCACCCTGGGTTCAATCCTCTGTGCCACAGAGAAATGGAGGGGCAGAGGGAGGAGAGGAAGGGAAGGGAAGAGGGCAGAAGAGGAGGAAGGGATGGAATGAGGGAGGGGATGGATAGAAATCTTTAACATTGGATTTTACTGGAGGAAAATGGTCTAAACCTCAAACACTCCAGAAACTATCCTGGAAGGAAGCTCATCACATACCAGTGACAACAAATACCAGCTACAGAGACTGTTTAGAACATGGAGGAGTATCATTTGTTTTCCCACCCAACTTGCCACTTCACACCTAAGGATGCAGAGGACCAGAGAGAAAGTGACATTTCCAAGTTCATACAGCTGGTATGTGGTGACCTGCCATCAGCATGATGGTGCCCTGCCACTGCCTTACACAGGATTCAGCTGTATTAGATAAACTATATGGAGGAAATCCTGAGAAAATCCAAATACCAGAAAGCCTCAGTCCTCAGCTTCAGCCTCAGTCCAGGCTCCGGGGACCAACCACTGGTCCTTTGATGAGTCAGGTTTTTCTTTTGTTAAATTATGGATGAAGAGAAGGCAATCTTGTGGGGCTTTTGAAAATATGTATGAGTATATACATGACACGTACGTGTGGCTATTGGAACAGAGGCTCAAGGTGGATGTCAGATGTTCTGCTCCACCGCCCTCCACCCTGTTTCCTTGAAGCAGAATATCTCACTGAACCTTGATCTAAGTTCAAGGCAGCCCCAGCAATCCTCCTGTGTCTGCCCCTCCCACGGCAGAAAAAGTTACAAGTCACATGACCACATCTAGCTTCGTAGTTGTGGGCTGGAGACCTGAACTCAGATCCTCATGCTTGTACATCAGATGCTCTTACTTGATGAGCCATTTCCCTGGCCCTAAAACTACATCTTTACATCATATTTCAATAGTTACTGAATGTCTACTGAATCAGGGGGTCACCTGGGCCAGAGAAAGCATTGGTGGAAAAGGTACCTCATTATGCAAGATGCATGGTTCAAGAATAGTGTGGCTGCCCTATCCCTGACCATGTAACAAACTGGTGTGGGGCATTCTGAGCACTAATGATAATAAAGAAATTTGACTCCAACAGTCTGGTTCCTGGTGAGAATGAATCCATATCACAAAAGGCAACAGGTCACCCTCCTCAGCCCCAGAACAAGAGCCAAGATGGCTGGTGGCAATACCAGTGCAATAAATGATCATAACAGCAAGCACTTTCTGCTCAGGTGCATGGGAAGACAAGTTTGACAGCACATCAAAGGTGTGACTCCCACAATAGTTCAAAATCCACCAGAGACATGAGCCCCAGGAAAGAAGATGTGATTTGTTCAAACAATTTCAATGGGGGCAATTTAGATAGTGACAGCTGTTTGAGATGCAAGCAGTTCACGCCCACTCAGTCCTACCTCCCAGTGACTAGCAAGTTTGGGTGGAATCTCCAACCCCAGCTTCTCAAGCTTCTGATCCCTGTACTTTTCATACTGCCGGTACCCCGCATAACCACCACCTGTTGCCAACAGGAAGGGCACAGGGCGCAGCAGGAACAAGGATCGGACTGGAGCAGTATGGATTTTTCTGGCACCTGTAACAACAACAACAACAAAAAAACAGATTCTGAGCCTGGGAGACAGAAGTAAAAATGAGGAGGTTACTGTTAACAATACTGCATATTAATAACTTGCCAAAAGAGAGTACATTTTGAGTACTTTTTACCAATAACAAAATAAGGAAGTTACACGAGATAATTTCAGTAATTTGCTGAATTATATCACTTTACTATGTATCTCAAGATAAGTGCATCAACGGTCCACCCTGCTGGGCAACCTGGTGGTACATGCCTATAATCCCAGCACCCAGGAGGGTGGAGAAAGGGGTTCAAGACCAGCCTGGACTGCACAGCAAGACTCTACCTCAAAAAAAAAAATAATGCTGTATACCTTAAATATATACAGTAAACAAACAAACAAACTAGAAATCCCAACAGCAAAGAGCAGATATGTGCCGCTGACTGGATGGAGGGAGGTAGCCCCACAGCACCTCATTTCAGTGGCTGGCTTTAGTTATTCGGTTTTGGTTGTTTTGAGACAGGGTCTCATGGAGCCTGCCCAGTCTTAAACTCACTGTGTATCTAAGACTGACTGATGCTCCTGCCTCTGACTTTCTAGCACTGGGATTGTTTGTGTTGGTCACCACAACCAGCTAATTCTTTTGGTTTTTTTTTTCTGTAGTACTGGGGACTGAACCTAGAGTCTTGAACATGCTTGGCAAGAGCTGCACCACTGAGCTACATTCTTAGCACTGGTTCTTTTTAAAAAATGTATTTATTTAATCTGTGTATGTGTGCACACACACAAATGTGTTGTACAGGTACCATGTGAATGCTCAGAATCAAACAGGTTATCAGATTTGGTGGCAAGTTCCTTAACCCACTGAGCCATTTCACAGGCTTGCTGGTTCTTTTTTATTTTTCTGGTTTTTTTCGAGACAGGGTTTCTCTGTGTAGCTTTGGAGGCTGTCCTGGAACTCACTCTGTAGACCAGGCTGGCTTTGAACTCACAGAGATCTATCTGCCTCTGCCTCCCAAGTGCTGAGATTAAAGACGTGTGCCGCCGCCGCTGCCGCCACCACCACCACCACCTGGTGCTGGTTCTTTTTTAAATAAGCAAAGGATGTCATAAATTTTGTCCATTGTCTAATCATTCCTAATGACCTCCCCCTTCAGCTGCTGAGCAAGATACCAGGATATATGGTTTTTGGTCTTAAAAAATCCCTTACTCTAAATACTTGGGGTTACACTTGGGTCCCAAATATCTGAGTGCCAGCTGGAATAAAGACTCAACAGGCTATAAACTGTGTCTGAGTGGTCATCTCTGGTGGACTCCCCACAACAAGAGCAAGATTTACCATTTGCTTTGCTCCTGAACTGCAGCTGACACCCACAGAGCACACTGCTCAATGTTTCCTGAAACCTTTTTTCTTTAAAGATTTATTTATTTATTACATATACAGTATCTGCCTGCATGTATGCCTGCGGGCCAGAAGAGGGCGCCAGATCTCATTACAGGTGGTTGCTGGGAATTGAACTCAGGACCTCTAGAAGAACAATTAATGCTCTTAACCTCTCAGCCATCTCTCCAGTCCCCCCTCCCCTTCTTTTTAAGGCAGAGTCTCACTCCATATCCCAGGCTGGCCTCAAGCTCAAGGCAGTCCTCCTGCTTCAGTCTCCCAAGTGCTGGGATTAGCACAGCCAGCTTCATTTATAGGCTTTTCTCTGGACTTTTCTTTCTTCCTTCCTTCCTTCCTTCCTTCCTTCCTTCCTTCCTTCCTTCCTTCCTTCCTTCCTTCCTTCCTTCCTCCTTCCTTCCTTCCTTCCTTCCTTTCTTTCTCTTTCTTCCTTCTTCTTTTTTTTTTGTACTTATATGTGTGTTTGTGTTCACATGAGTACAGATGATAGCCAAGTCCAGAAGAAGATGTCAGATGCCCCAGTGCTGACGTTACAGTTGGTTGTGAGTGACTAGGAGTTAGATAGGTCTTAGGTAGGCAGACAGGGAGAGGGGCCATGGCTTGGTAATAAAGGTGGCAAATTTCCAATATGGCCAGCTTCTTCCTCACCCTCCTGACTCTGAGACAAAAGCCTGGCAGCTTAAAACACGGCCTTATAGGCATTTTGTCTCCCTCCAGCAGGGCCCCTGCTGACGGACTAGCTCGACAAGTTCATGCCTGGCTCATGATCTACAACAGTTCTGGGCCAACCAACCATCTATCTTCAAACTGACCAACCAGAAATTAGGGGAGAAAAACTCTTCAGAGACTTAAAAACCCATCCCTTGAGAAGAGACTGGGTTTTTTGGCTTCCTGAGTTCTCCCTCTGCTTTCAGAGCATTCTCTTCTCTGTGTGTCCGCTGCATGTGTGTCTCCTCACTCCCAGTAAACTCCTCTCCTCAGCTCCTGATTCTGTCTGCAGTGTCTGCTCATTGTGCTTGAGATTTTTCCTTTAACTGGCAGGAGAAATGCACTTGATCGAGACTCCTAGACTGTAGCATTTTAGAGGCTCGTCCAGGATTTCTTCTGAGGAACACTGACTCATCAAGGTTAGAAATCAGACTAAACACTGAGAGGATAGGAAGGTGTGTCTGTTAGGCTGCTGCTGGTACTGGTCCGTGTCCTAGAATGGGATTGGTAATTTTATTTTCTTCTTTCTTACAAGAAAGAGAGTGTGTACCCTAGGAAACCAGTGAAACTGTTCGGTGACCAGAAACCTGTGAAAAGATACTAAAACTAACCTAGGGTCTGGCTCCACAGCAATGCTGCACCGTCTGGTCACTGACCCCGGTGCATGAAGGAAGGACATTTATAGGGAAATAGTTCTATGTGGAAACAGACAAATCTTTGGCTTTTTCAAAGCACCTGAATCTCCTATCCTGCCTCTTCTGCCTGCTTGGGACTGAGACAGGCAAACTGCTGTTTTGAACTTAAATCGGGTGTTGGTAAAATTCTTCTCTCCCTCTCTCTAGAAAAAAGTAAGCTATCTGAGAGGCCTCCAGCTGATAAGAGCTTCTCTGCTCCCCTGAGCTTAGACTACGGAATTCCTTCCTGTTTCTTTGTTTTACCAGCTGAGGCCATGGTACTGCTTCCTCCTACACCCAGGCTAACTAACCAAAGGGTCTGTTTACAGAAAAGGGTAAAAAGGTCCACATTTAATCTGTGGGATGGGAGAGGGATGCACCTCATCAGGGAGCCAGGTTATCTTGGAACAAAAAGCAAGCCCCGTGGCTTGTCATCAGCTTGGCTATTGACCTCATCAAGACAGAGCAACCATGTGGTGGGCTGCCATCTTTGCTAATGTTATAAAGAAGGCCAATGGCATGTGATTTCACTGCCATCTTGGTTAATGTAACCACATGGCATAAACCAAATATGGTGGCACCCATAAAGTTTCCTTTCTGACTAAACCCTCTGGTTATTACTGTATTTCTTTTTTTATTAGACTTAAGAGGCAACACTAGGCCTCCAAGATGTTTTTTTTTTCTTAATGTTCTGCTTTGTTTTAATATTGAGGCTTTCAATTGCAATAACAGGTTTAAAAAAGAAACAATCTAATATGACCACATTCTGAGTTCTTTTACAATTTTGTTGTTGTTGTTGTGCTGCTTTGTTTACTATCCTTTAAATTATAGGGACTTAAAACCCAATTTACATAGAGTGAATTGTGAGAAGTCCCTCCTAATTGATGTGGGATGTCTTTCTGTATGCTGTGAATATGTGTTGCTCCCATTGGTTAGTAAATAAAGCTGCTTTGACCTATGACAAGGCAGGATAGAGGCAGGTGGGAAATCTAAGCAGAGATACAGGAAAAGGGCAGAGTAGAGTCAGAGATGCCAGCTAGCTGCCCAAGGAGCAACATGCCAGCAGACCAGTAACGCCAAGGCCATGTGGCATTGGCAATATATAGATTAATAGAAACGGGTTAATTTAAGATGTAAGAGCCAGCTACTAATAAGCCTGAGCCATAGGCCAAACAGTTTGTAATTAATATTAAGCCTGAGTCAATTATTTGGGAAGCGGCTATGGGACTGGGGTGGGACAGAAAAGCCTCCATTTATACCTAATTTAGCGTTAGGCCACAGAGTGGCCCCTAAAATAGTGGTACAGCTGCCGACAGCCTGCAACGGCTACCCAAGCTTAGCTGGGGCGGATGGCCATGAGAAGACAGAAACCTAACCCTCAGCATTTCTCAGAAACCCAGGGACTCAGGGACCTTGTACACCAGATAATCACAGCTTCCTCATTCCTCCCTAACCAGCCATCGACCTCAAGGGATATCTGCTACACATAAACTGACCTGACTGCATCAGGCACAGGCACCTACCTCCTGGTGGGCTCAGCTGGGTACCCTGTTCTACCCAAGGCAAGAAAAAAAAAATCTCTCAAGAGGGAAGGATCTACCCATAAGCCTTCAGGAACCCTGTGAAGGCTCTTGCTCTCCCAGACTGGGCAGCTGTTCTCCACCCTGTGAGACATTGGGTAGTCTGTTCCCTAATAAACTTCTTTCTACCCATGGAGTGGTCTTGTTTGTGGTTTTGCTGTGTCTACTTACAGATAGATAGATAGATAGATAGATAGATAGATAGATAGATAGAGATAGATGGATCGATCGCTCGATCGATCATGGGTGTTTATCATGCTTGCTTCCTATCTGGATTTAAAACAATAATAATAATAATAATAATAATAATAATAATAATAAGGATTTACAGCTCAAAATGAAAAAAAAAACCATGAGATTAGGGAGACCCCAAGACAGAACAAGTGATCCCCTTTTTTATTGTTTAGGCTACTATTTCAGATTCACTGGGGTCCTACTCCCCTTTGCAGGAGCTAGAGTTTACTAAGCTTACATCACAAAAACAGGTCATTATTTAGATCCCAGGAAAACAAATAAAAACCCAAAAGCTCTGTCTCGCAAAATGCATGTCGTCTTAACCTTGACTATCCTATAAGGAAAATAAAATACAACCAATAATGATACTTAGGGTACACGTGAAAAGTGGCAGGGCTGGAACTTCAGGCATGGATAAGTGCAACTCAGTCCCACACTGGGAACCAGTCTTGAGGAGTTTAGGTCGCATTGACCACCCTTCAATTGGCAAGGTATGGCTGTCTCTGGATGCTGGTCTGAGAGACTTGCGGAGGATTAGGTGAACTTCCATCTGCTTCTTTCAATCTTGTTTTCACTTTACAGATGGGAATGAAACCCTCCAAGACTCCTTCAAGTTCCCCACTTGCCTCCTGGACAACTGGAACAAGTTAGACTCGTAGACGCTTAGAGAAAGCTTTAGTCTTTTCTCAACCAGTGCATGGCCTAAATACCCTCTAGGAAAAATAAAAAGTGGCTCCCAGGGGCAATTCTTAATTATAATGCCATCCTCCAATTAGAGCTATTCTGTAAACAAGAAGAAAATTCTCCTCAAATTTTCTATGTCCAAATTTTCTTTTACTTTCAGGATCTTGCTAAATATTACAGCATGGACCCACAGATTCTAGCTGTAGTAAACTTAGGTGTGTCTACTCAAGGTTTATTTTCAAGTGCTTAGTTTCTGCTCAGGCTTCACCTAAATATTACACATTAGTTAAAAATACTGAACTGAGCCAGGCGATGGTGGCACATGCCTTTAATTCCAGCACTTGGGAGGCAGAGGCAGACAGATCTCTGAGTTCGAGGCCAACCAGGTCTATAGAGTGAGTTCCAGGTCAGCCAGGGCTACACACAGAGAAACCCTGTCCCAAAAAATAAAACAAAACAAAACAAATCAAATCTCTGGGTGTTCAATAACCACATTTGGAAGCATACACTGATGTGGTCAGAGGAACTAAAAGGGAGAATATTTTCCTCCTTGTCCTCCAAGGTCAACAAAGTCCCAGGAAACAGTGGCACATCTCTCAAAATATCCTGTACTGGAACTGTGGAAAATCACTCCTCTTGTTGAGGGAGGAGTGGACTCTGACCAGTGCCAAGCCTGCAAAGAGGAGGTTCAACAAAGAGGAAAAAATTCCTCCACATTCCCAAATGAAACAATGGTCAAGCCAGTCTTTTGACTTATCCTCACATAGAGGGATCAACCCACAAAAAAAAAGACTAGAGGAGGCCAAGGCCCTTCCCAAGCCCAAGTAACCCTCAAGGACCAATCTTCAACTGACCTTGACCAAAAAAGGAAGATAGATAGATAGATAGTTAGATAGAAGGTAGATAGATAGATAGATAGATAGTTAGATAGAAGGTAGATAGATAGATAGATAGATAGATAGATAGATAGATAGATAGATAGATAGATGGATAGATAGATAGATAGATAGATAGTTAGATAGATAGATAGATAGATAGATAGATAGATAGATAGATAGATAGATAGATAGATAAATTAGTTTTGGCCACCTCCATGGTCTTCAACACCCAGCAGAAAAGTACAGACAGGTTTAAAATAATCAGTATGTTAAACAGTTCTCAGATGCTATGCTTAACCATATGAGATGTTAATTTGAACATCCATTTCTCATTAGTGAGTCTCTTCTTGATAACACTATCTGTTTCTAGAGGAACACTTCTCACAGCTATAATATGATATCCTTTGTCCTAACCAATCATATTCCTTCTCAGCTGAGTGGCACTCAGGAGGCAGAGGCAGGCAGATCTCTGTGAGTTCAAGGCCAGCCTGGTCCACAAATTGAGTTCCAGGACAGTCAGAGCTGTTATACAAAGAAACAATGTCTTGAAAACAAAAAAACAAAACAAAGCAAAAAACAAAAGATAGGGTCTCAGTGTAATCTAGACTGGTCTCCACCTTCCAGGTGCTGGGACTGCAGATGTGTACCAATCATGTCACCTGCCAGATACCCTGTTGGCAAACTCACGGGCTTTGGGAATTAGTCAAGATGTCAAAATGGGTGGGCAGTGGTGGTACAAGCCTTTAATACCAACACTCAGGAGGCAAAGACAGGTGGACCCTTCAGTTCAAGGCCAGCCTGGTCTACAGAGCAAGTTCCAGGTCAGCCAGGGCTCTACAGAGAAACCCTGTTTCAAAACAAAAATAAAAAACAAAAACAAAAGATATCAAAACCGTGACTCTGAAACATTGCTGGATAACCCTATTAAAAAAGATATTTTTCGGGCTGGAGAGATTGCTCAGAGGTTAAGAGCACTAGCTGTTCTTCCAGGGGTCCTGAGTTCAATTCCCAGCAACCACATGGTGGCTCCCAACCATCTGTAATGAGATCTGGTGCCCTCTTCTGGCCTGCAGGCATGCATGTAGACAGAATGCTGCATACATAATAAATAAAACTTTAAAAAAAAAAAAAAAAGATATTTCTCTTTAAAAATGTCAATTAGATGCTGCTGTCCCGGTGTGATTTCAACAAGTGGAACCCAGATTTTACTCAGGTTTGGCCCATATTGCCCCCCCCAGGACATTACAGCTGGCACATAGGCAGAAGCCTTGCTTGCTGGTAAGTCAATGCCGGTAGGTCTTCTACAGGATTCCGGTAAGAAGGTTCTGGTGCATAGTCCCGGCTACACAATTACGCCTCACCTTATTAAACAAGACTTATGTTAATGATGATGTCAAGGAGCTTTCCTCACTAGCCTTGTCTTTTAATGTTCCACATGAGGTTATAGTTGAAGAAACTCAACAGTTGGCTTCTAAACTTAAGTCGGCTGAAAGGCTCCTTGAACTCTTTAAGGAGACAAATGGCTTTCTCCACAGTGTAGCTTCTGGTGACGATGGTGGCAGAGATCAAGCCTGCCGAGGATTCTTAGGGTGGCTTTCTTGCCTGTTCTCTTCCTAAGGGCAAAACTGCCCCAGCTGTTCTTCTACCTCTGCTCTCAGTAGGAATTAGAGTACTACCGAAAGTGTCACTTTTTATGTATAGACGCTACCTCACTCATATGACAAGCTCCACAGATACACATCCTCACCAAACTGCTCTGTGCTTTGAATCTTTGCCATTGGTTGTGCAATGGTCCTCGGGTCAATCCTCCTCTGAGGCACTGCTTCCTCCTTGCCAACTCTTTATTGGCTTGAAGCAGTTAAGAGACTTAAAAAGCCCTGCCCTTGAGAAGAGACTCAGCTTTTCAGCTTCCCCAGTTCCCCCTCTGCTTTGAGGAGGGTCTTTTTCTGTGTGCCTGTTGCATGCCTGCGTCTCCTCACCCCCAGTGAACCCATTTCTCTACCTGCTGCTGATTCTGTCTACGGTGCTTGGGATTTCTCTGCTGCTACCTGTTTAGCTTGAAATTCTTCCTTTCAATTCTTTAACTGGCAGGGAAAATCAGCCTGAGCCAGATCTGCAGACAGTCGTGGGCACTGGGAACTGAATGAAAAAAGGCTACATGTTCATTGCTGAGCTCTCCCTGCGTGTTCCAGCATGCAGTTACTAATTAGTAAGAGCCCCAAGGGCTCCCATTAACCAGCGTGTTTGTAGCAGGCTTTCTGTTGGTCTCATCAACCAGCTCATTTCACTCCCAGGGTCGGTACTGGGCCATTAGAAACAGCATTCAGTACGTAAACAAAAAGATAGGTGGGTAATAAAGACAACACAACCAGACCACTAAGTTCTCACTCCACAGTGCTGGGGGTGGGGAGGTGCCACTCCACAGTACTTTCTACTCATGAGTCTCAACTGGAACAGACTCTCTGAAGAACAATTTGGCCTAAATACTAAAGTGCAAAATACATAAACGTTTTATAGAGTCTCAATATATAGCTCAAGCTTTCAAACCCATTATCGTCCTGTCTCAAGCTACCAAAGGCTGGCATTATAATAGATATGCACCATCATGCCTAGCTTACAGACACCTTCTGGCCCAGGAATTCTGCCTCTACACAGTTACCCTGAAAATGGCAAACGTATTACTGTAGGACTGTCTGTGGCAGAAAAAGCTAGAAACAAATACCCAGCAATGAATGGCAGTCATACAGCAGAGTACTACTCAAACAATGAATAGTTGTTGAGGTTCCAGTGAGGACTACAGGCCAGTCACCATGACTTACAGGAGTGCTTCAAAGGTATTTAATTCTAACAACCCTATGTTTTTCCAACTTTCAGTTAACTTCCAGTTGAGTAAACAGATGTTCAATTGCTCCTTACCCGTGCTGAAGGTTTCAAGAGGCAGCTTCTGTAAGGAGCCGAGAAAATGGTGCATGGCAGTGTATTCATAGTGGCCGGGGCTACAACCAAGAAAAACGAATCATTACAAATAAAATTTTTGATTCTATTTAGAAACAGAATTAGTTTATTTGACTACTTATTTTTCCTTGAAGAAAATGTTGAATGTTCTGATATCTGATACTTAGAGTGACTCCACAAAAGGCACACTGTTCACCTGATGTAGAAATGCACTGTAGATGGCCCAATAAACAGTATGTACTGCCCATCAAAAGCTCACAAACGGAAAGCCTCTAAGACACATCACAAAACAAACAAACAAACAAACGAATGAATAAATAAAATTAATTGGTTGACAACTTAATTTTTTTCTGAAATTATTTTTTAACACTGTGTGTGTGTGTCTCTATGTGAGTATGTGCACATGAGTACAGGTGCCTGTGGAGGCCAGGGAAGGTGTCAGATCCAACTGGAGATGGAGTTAGATGGCTGGGAGTAGCCCAACAAGGGTGCTGGGAACTGAACTTGGGTCATCTCTAAGAACAGCATGTACACACTCTTAACTAAACAATTGAGCCATCTCTCCCAGCCCTACTGACTGGCAATTCATCCTGCAGCCAAGGTTTTGGCCTTAAGCTTCCTATGTAACTGAGGATAACCCTGAACTCCTTGTCCTGCATCTATTTCCTGAGTGCTAGGATCACAGGTGTGGGTCACCAAGCACAATTTAGAAATCCTACAATATTGTATCAATGTGAGCTTCATGGCTTTAATCACAATTAATGAAAGAAACGTTCTCATAGGAGAAGCTGAAACAGTTACATTATAGAGTGTCCCAGGCTCTATACTGCAGACACCAGGATTCATACAGTAGAAGAGAATACCAACAACATGGAGTTTGCAGAATCTGAGTAAGGGTATCTTGGATTTCTAGTCACTATTTTTTTATTTTTCTAAGTTTGAAACTACTATATACAATGAAAGTTTTTTTTTTCATCATTAATCGTGAGATCATAACAAGTAGAGAAACAAGGTCTCAAAACCTAGTTTTTCTGCAGGTGTTTCTGCACACGAAGAAGAGCTGCACACAGATCTGCATATGCTGAGCCCTGCTCCTTGAACCTACCTACCTGTCAGGGGCTGAAAATTTAATGCTTTAAATATTTATACTGATGCCGGGCGGTAGTGGTGCATGCTTTTAATCCCAGCACTCAGGAGGCAGAGGCAGGCAGATCTCTGTGAGTTCAAGGCCAGCCTGGTCTACAGAGTTCCAGGACAGGCTCCAAATGCTACACAGAGAAACCCTGTCTCGAAAAACCAATATATATATATACACTGAGGAACAGGGAGGAGTGGCCACCAACACACCACACTAAGCTAGTCTCACTAGCTCTACCAGTTTAGAATGTTTTCTTTCTTTCTCTCTCTCCTTCCCTTCCTTTTCTCCCACTGAATTGCTGTGGTTTGTTTGTTTGTTTGTTTTTAGTTTTTCCAGACAGGGTCTCTCTGTATAGCCTTCACTGTCTTGGAACTCAGAGATCTACCTACCTCTACCTCCTGAGTGCTTGGGACCAAAGGCATGCATCACCCCTCCAGGCTTTGGACTGTTTCGAGACAAGGTCTCACCATGTAGCTCAGGCTGGCCTGTCTCTGCTCATCATGCTGGGATTGTTTGTGCACTACCATGGTAGCTCTGGTGTACAATGTTTTCATTGTCTTTTGTGGATACTGTGCTGTAGTGACAGAGTGAGCAGATGCAAAGGACCTAGAAACATTTACATACTCTTTCTGAGTAGCGTGATCTAAGAAGTGCCACTTCCCTAGGGGAAATCAAACATGTCCCAGCAGTGACAAGTGATCACACTGATAAGCAGAGCACTGACTTCTAGTTAGCAACTAGATTTCCCTCATCAAAGATCAAACTTTCAATTCTCTGAATTTCAATTCAGATAACCCCCTAGTTTCTGAAATGTTTGTTTGTTTTGGGCCTCCTTGGGCACCAGGTACTTAGTGATACACATGCCAACATGCAATCACTCACATACACACTTTCTTTTTTTGAGGCAGGGTCTTAGGATGTAGCCTTGACTAGCCTAGAACTCACTCTTTAGACTAGGCTTGTCTTGAACTTGCACAGATCCTCCAGCCTCTGCCTCCTGGGTCGTGGGATTAAAGGCATGTACCATCATACCTGGCTTCATTTTCCAAAGTACTGATCTGAAATCTAGATAAAGAAACTACATCCTTGAAAGTAAATGTTTCTTCCTTCTTTGGAGAACGTTATAATATTAAAGTGGTAACTTTCACTATATAAACATCTAAATTGATATTTTTTTGTGAGAAAAAGAAATGCATTTATAACTTTTGTACATATTATTTACCTTATGAATATTTAGCTGTTAAATGCTATACACATAATCAGGTTTCAGAACTTTGATTTTCTTCTCAAAAAACTTGACTTGAAAACACCCTCCCCACGTGGTGCTGATGTGGCTAACCTATGGGCCTGGCTTCTCCTCTCTGTGAGGGTGGGAGTCTCAGCCTGTGGACAGCTGTTAACAAAACTGAGCGCTACCATCTGAGAACAGCTGCTCTCCCTATACAACAGCAAGCCTAAAGCCCTGCTTTTCAAGGGGAATTAGAACAAAGACTAAGGGCAAAGTATGTTGGGAGACTGATGCAGGAGGATTGAGAAAGTTCAGGACTAGGGGATTTAGCTCAGTGGTATGGGGATTTAGCTCAGTGGTATAGCGCTTGCGTAGCAAGCGCAAGGCCCTGGGTTCGGTCCTCAGCTCCAGGAAAAAAAAAAAAAAGAGAAAAGAGAAAGTTCAGGACTAATCTGGTACATAGCAAGAGAATGTCTCAAACCACAAAAATAGGCCGGGGCAGTGGTGGTGCAGGCCTTTGATCCCAGCACTCGGGAGGCAGAGCCAGGCGGATCTCTGTGAGTTCGAGGCCAGCCTGGTCTACAAAGCAAGTTCCAGGAAAGACACAAAGCTACACAGAGAAACCCTGTCTCGAAAAAAAAAAACAAAACAAACAAACAAAATACAAGAAGGGAGGGTCTAGACATCGCTCTACTATTTCCCCTAACTCGATGTTTTGGGGAGGACGGGGATGACACAATCATCCACAATTGTTTGTCCACCATCTCTGGATACACAGTGTTGAGGCAGTCTGCTTATGCACCCACCTTCCCCCCAAGAATGTCCCCTTATTGTCAGCTTGTCTCTCATGACATAAATACTGTAATTCCTGCAGTTCACACAGAAACTGTGCCCATGTCTCTCTCCAGTTCCCACCTCACTTTTCTTCTCTTTCATCACAGCTTTTTTTGTTTGCTTTTTGAGACAGGGTTTCTCTGTGTAGCTTTGGTGCCTGTCCTTCACTGTCAATCATGTCCTCATATTTTTGTTCCTATCACGTCGCCCTCAGTCAGCGCCCTCCAAGCCCCCAATGTCACTAAATACACACCAGGTCTCTTTCTTGGCCTGGCAGCAGCAAAAAACGTTTTTTTGTTTTGTTTTGTTTTTTTGTTTTTTGTCTCCCAGAATCTCACTCCTGACTTCTGGGGTCTTGAGTGCTCCTCCTAACTTCCTGGGACTTTGTCAGTCTTCTTTTTTTTTTTTTTTAAATAATTTATTTAACTTTATTTTATGTACATTGGTGTGAAGGTGTCAGATCCCCTGGAACTGGAGTTACAGACAGTTGTAAGTTGCCATGTGGGTACTGGGAATTGAACTCAGGACCTCTGGAAGAGCAGCTAGTGCTCTTAACCGCTGAGCCATCTCTCCAGTCCCTTGTCAGTCTTCTTTGCAGATTCTCTTTTGCTTTCTAACTTGGATATGAGGCCATGCCCAGGTACAGACCTTTTCCCCCTACCCATTCTCTCTCTGGAACTGCTTCCAGGCACATAGCTTTAAAGAGTCACTCAGTACTTCTTAGTGTTCAGCTGTGCCTCTAGAAACCTTGAGGTCTAGATTCACAAGCAGCTCCCCACCACCCCTACACTCTGGACTCATCTAAAACCGAACTTGTTCTAAACAGATTTCCTGACCTGGAGTAGCACCCTTTCCACTGGCTCCTCCCTAGAGTTTTCTACCTGTGTCACAGCAGGCCAGACACTTACAAATCTGCTGCTTCTTCTAGACACCTGCTAGCCTACCTTTCCCAGCCTCCTTTGTAGCAACGTGTGAGGGGTACCAGGTACAAGTGACGCACCTGCCCCCACCTCTCTAGGGTAAACATTACCACATACAACTGGGCTGGTTGCACCTCCAGGGCTTCTGAACATTTCTGTCTGAGCAATGAGAAGTACTCAAAGGGCTTTACAAGAAAAACCAGAAAATGTTCCTGGGTTTGCCCATCAAGAAGGAAAGGGTACTCTCCTCCACCTAACTTGTAGAGGTAAAAACCAAAAATGGGAGGGGGGGAGGTGAGAGGGGAGGTTGCAGAAGAGGAGGATGTTGGTGCCCTGCTCTATCACTCTGCCTTATTCCTTTGAGACAGGATCTCTCACTAAACTTGAAATGAGGCTGGCAGCCAGCAAGCCCCAATACTTCTTTCTGTCTCTGCTCTCCCCTCAGCACTGGGGTTCCAGGCCTGGGCACAGTCATGTCCATCTGTTGGAGTGTTAGGAATCTAAACCCATATCCTCATGCTTGAGCAATGTGGTGGTTTGAGTGAGAATGGCCCCACAGGCTCATGGATTTGCATACTGAGTCCCCAGTTGAACCATTAGGGAAGATTAGGAGGTGTGGCCTTGTTGGAGTAGGTGTGTCTCTACTGGAGGAGGTGTACTGAGGATGGGTTTTGAGATTTCAAAAGCCCATAACAGGCCCAGTGTCTGTCTGTCTGTCTCTCTCTCTCTCTCTCTCTCTCACTCTCTCTGCCAGCTGCCTGTGGATTAGGATGTAAAGCTCTCGGCTGCTGCTCCAGCACCATGCCTTTCTCCTTCTGGTCATGATGGTAACAGACTAATTGAAATTGTAAGCGAGTCCCCAAGTAAATGATCTCTTTTCTAAATGTTGCATTGGTCACAGTGTCTCTTCACAGCAACAGAACAGTGACTGAGACAGGAGGTAAGCAACTTGTCTTACTGCTCACTGAGCCATCACCTCATCCCCCACAATTCCTTAAAAACAGGATCTCTTATGTAGCTCTGGCTGTCCTAGAACTTGCTATGTAGTTCAGGCTGTCTTCAAACTCACTAAGATCTGCCTGCTTCCACCTCCCAAGTTCTGGGATTAAAGGCCAAGCTTTTAATGTTTTAATTTTTTTTTTTTTGTTTTTGTTTTTGTTTTTCGATTTTTCGAGACAGGGTTTCTCTGTGTAGCTTTGCGCCTTTCCTGGAAATCGCTTTGTAGACCAGGCTGGCCTTGAACTCACAGAGATCCTCCTGGCTCTGCCTCCTGAGTGTTGGGATTAAAGGCGTGCGCCACCACTTCCCGGCTTAAATTTTTTTGAAAGGTTTTTGTTATGTGTATGGATGTTTTGCCTGCATGTTTGTCTGTGCCTGGTACTCTCCGAGTCTAGGAGATTCGATTCCCTGGAACTAATTACAGATAATTGTGAGCTGTTGTGCTTGGAAATGAAGAGCAGTCAGCGCTCTTCACCATCAAGCCATCTCTCCAGCATCTAGGGCAATTTCTTAATTAATGATCGATGGGGGAGGGCCCAGTCCTTTGTGGGTGGGGCCACCCCTGGGCTGGTGGTCCTGGGCTCTATAAGAAAGTAAGCTGAGCAAGCCATGAGGAGCAAGCCAGTAAGCAGCACCCCTCCATGGACTCTGCATCAGCTCCTGCCTCTAGGTTCCTGCCCTGTGTGAGTTCCTGCCCTCATTGCTTTTGAGGATGAAGTGTTATATGGAAGCATAAGCTGAATAAACCCTTTCCTCCCCAAGTTGCTTTGGTCATGGTGTTAGAAACCCTAAGACAAGTTGGTACCAGCAGAGTGGGATATTGTTGTTGAAGACCTGACCATCTTTTGGGGACAATTATAGAAGGACTTTGGAACTTTGGGCTTTATAAAAGGGAAAAAAGCCATTAAGTGTTGAGAGCTCAGTGAGCTGTTCTGTAGGAGCTTTGGAGACAGAATCTTGAGCAGTGCAGATGATATGAGGCTTGGCTTGTGGGTTTCAGCGGGAAGTTTAAAGACTATCAGGGCCATTTGCTATTTTGAATTAAGATCCTGTCATTCTGGTCAGCTGTGATTAACAAGAGGCCACCACCACTGAAGTGAAACCTTTGCATTACTGGGACAGTTGATGCTGGTCATTTAGAGCTAAGAAATTCTTGGTGATTAGAAGAGAACCAGCATCACTGAGATGAAGTCTTCTGGAAAGGGTTTCCTCAGGACCAGTACTTAGAAGCTGTGTTCCAGAAGCAGCCATGGTTGTACCTCCTGTGGGCAGCTGAACTTGGTAGTGGAAGAGTCACCCAGGTGGTACTGGTATTGAAGGCATGAGGGGTCATGGAGAGTAGCTGAGGCTTGGCACTGGGTAGCAGGGCTGGCGTCCCTGAAGGGAGCCCAGGAGAGGCTCTTGGTGAGATGCCAGTATCCTAGGATGACCACCAAGATCAGCAGCAGCAGTGGAGTAAAGCCATCCAGAGACTAGAACACAAGCTGTGTGTGCTGCAGAGGGCGGGGCTGGAGAAGTGACCCAGGCCCCTTGGAGGCGCCCAGAAGATCGTGAGTGAATCCCAGATGTTGGACATTGAGTTATTTACACTGTTGGAATTGAATTTTGCTTTATTCAGATTGTGACTGTGCCCTGGTTCTTCCCTCTTGAAGTAAGAAAGTATTTAACTTATTTTTTTATTTTATGCAAGCCCATATAAACTTTTAGCTGGACAGTGGTGGTGCACACCTTTAATCCCAGCACTTTTGAGGCAGAGGCAGGCAGAGGCCTCTGTGAATTCGAGGCCAGCCTGGTCTACAGAGTTAGTTCTAGGAAGGCCAAGGCTACACAAAGAAACCCTGTCTTGAAAAAAAAACAAAACAAAGGATCAGACTGAAGCCAAGCTTGTAGGGCATTTTCTTAACTAGTGATTGTAATCTACATGGCAGCAGAACAGACAGCAAATGGCAGAGACCAGAGATAGTGCAAACAGAGTAGCAAGAAAATGAGTGAGGAGGGGAAACAGGCCTGAGACGGGAGCAAGACTGAGGGGCTGGTCTTGTTTCTGTTTTGAAAAGACCATTGTGTTGTCTGTGGCAAATGGGAAATAGAGGGCCAAGAGTCAAACATTAAGACTGGTATTGAAGGCATTCTTGTGGGAGATGGGATGGCTTGGATAGTGACAGACTATGAGAAATGGTCGGACTAGGAAGTGTTCTGAAGGTAAGGACTGAATATAGATGGTTCGAAAGAAAGGACCTGGGTTTGATTCCCAATGGCCACATGGTAGTTCAAACCACCTGTCTTACTGTAGTTCCAAGGGATCCAATGCCCTCTTCTGGCTTCCATGGACACCAGGCACGTGGTGCAGACATAAATGCCCGAAAAAAAAACACCATAAACATTAAAAAAATGTTTTGAAAAGAAAAAAAAAAGATTAAGGCCCAGATAGAACAGATAAGCTCAATCAGGTGTCTCTTCTACAGAAAGAACCAAGGGTATGAATCTTCAAGCAGGCTATTAAAGCCAGTTGTGGACACACACACGTCCCCAGCACTTGAAGGCTGAAGCTGGAGGACCAGCTTGGGGAACAGAATGCGATCCTTTCACAAAATCAAAATAAAATGAGATTAAGCACTTGGCTCTGGGTCAAATCCTGTGCAATCAATTCCCTCACCTGTAAAATCAGAGCCCATCTCATTAGCACTAAGCCACCATGTATGACATCAAAAACACCTTTTTTTGTATTGCTAGAAATGAAGTTTTCTTTAAAATGGAGTTTGTTTGCTCTCTCAGAAGCAGACTAACCAGGCTGGACACTGGTAACTGGAAGTTGATATAGTCAGTAATAATTGAATATCTTTTTTTGTAATAATTGAATTTTTTTCTTAAGATATCTTGGGCTAGAGAGTTGTCTCACTGTTTAAGATTTATTTATTATTTTAAATAATAAATAAATCTTATTTATTCATTATTTTAAATAAACCTTTTATTTATGTATATGAGTGTTTGCCTGAATGTATGTACACGTACCACTTGCATGGATGGTTCCTGAATAGCTCAAAAATAGGCACTGGATTCCTTGGAACTGGAATTACAGATGGTGAGCTGCCATCTGGGAATTGAACCTGGGTCCTCTGTAAGAGCAGCCAGTGTTTTTGCTTTTGTTCCCCCCCCCCCCCAAAGGAGACAGGGTTTCTCTGTGTGGCCCTGGCCATCCTTAACTTACTCTGTAGACTGGGCTGGTCTTGAATTCAGAGAGTCACCTGCTTCTGCCTCCCAAGTGCTGGGATTAAAGGTGTGTGCCACCACCGCCCAGCCAGTGTTCATAAACAGTGAGACAACTCTCTAGTCCAAGACATCGTAAGAAAAAAAATTCAATTATTACAAAAAAAGATATTCAATTATTACTGACTATATCAACTTCCAGTTACCAGTGTCCAGCCTGGTTAGTCTGCTTCTGAGAGAACAAGACAAACTCCATTTTAAAGAAAACTTCATTTCTAGCAATACAAAGATAAAAGCTGAACCAAGTTTCAGAAACATAAACACCCAGTTAAGACTCCAGTCAAGGCAACCCCCCCTCCCCAGGATGGGTAAGCTGCTGGCCAAGAAATAGCTAAAACAAAGGTTTAATTCATCGAAGTCTCCAATAGTACTGGGGGAGTCTCCAAATGTATTTTGTCTTCTGTAGTTCTTCTCTTGGCTAAACGTTCCTGTTAACTGAAGTATGACCCTGAAATGCAAGGGCTTGTTTGTACCCCCTAGATTGCAGTTTTTCCTTTTAAAAACCCTTCACTCTGAGAGCTCAGGGCCATCCTCCGTCACCTGACCAATGTGTTGGACGAGGACCAAGCCCGGCTTGCTTGCTTTAATAAACCCCTTTGTACTTGCATGGGATATTGGCTCTGTGGTGGTCTTGCTTGGGGGTTTCAAGACATGGGCACAACACTTCCAGTGTAAATGTTTTATATATATATATATATTTGCCTGTATGCCACATGTGTACAGTGCCCACAAAAGAGAGAAGGGATCATTAGATCCCTTGGAACTGGAGTTACCACGTAGGTGCTGGGAACCCAATCCAGGCCCTCTATGAGAGCAGTAAGTGCTCTTAAGGGCTGAGCCATCTCTCCAGCCCATAAAGAAAACTTTTTAAAAAGTTTTTTTTCTTTAGTTGTATTTCCACAAAAGTTTAAAGACAGCCCAGGTGGGCAACACACTTTGCTTAGAGACAGGTGTTTGTACATCTTTAATTTTTACAGAAAACTGCCAAGATCCTCTGTGTGTGGGGGTGTGTTTTGCCTGTGTGTATATCTGTACTATGTGCATGCAGTAGCCATGGAGGCCAGAAGAGGGTTTCTGATGCCCTGGAATTGGAGTTATAGATGGTTGTGAGTCACTATGTAGGTGCTATGAATGTAACCCTGGTCCTCTGGAAGAGCAGCAGGTGCTCTTAACCACGGAACAACCTCTCCAAGCCTATAACATGTTTTTAGTATCACCATGGGTGCTAAACTTTTAACTATAGTCCTCACTTCTCTCTCCTACTTTCAAAAGCTAGGAGAGTTCTAAAGCTCAAGTGGTAGGTCTCTTGAAAGCTTTACCCATATTCTACCTGGTATTAGAATATTTACTAAGTACTCATTCCTCCTTTCTGTTAAACTGTCTAGACTTGCCTGAACTTATAACCTGGAGGGCTTATAAAAACTACAGCTGTCAGAGCTCCAAGCAATACCTCCTTCTGAATCTGAAACTGGCAGAAGATTGGTACATACCTGCTCATCTCTATCTTTATTAAACATTCCAGCCAAACCAACTTTTTGGCAGGTTGGGGTAGTAATGTTTGAGACAGTCTCATAAAACCCAGGCTAGCCTGTAACTCCCAATGTAGCCAAGGATAGCCTTGAATTTCTGATCTTCCTGCCTCTACTTCTCAAGTATTTGGATTATGAGTGTTAGACACCAAGCCAGCACCAGCCTCGTGTGTGTGTGTATGTGTGTGTGTGTGTGTGTGTGTGTGTGTGTGTGTGTGTGTGTGTGTGTGTGTGTGTAGAGAGAGAGAGAGAGAGAGAGAGAGAGAGAGAGAGAACAAGTTCACACCATGAACATATGTGGGGCTCAGAGGACAACTTCTGGAAGCTGGTTCTTGATTGCACCCTGTTGAGGCAGAGTTCTGTTGCAATAGCCCCTGAGCGCCTGGAGTTCTCCTGCCTCCACCTCTCGATGGGATACAGAGGGGGGCCACTTGATTCAGCTTTCCACAAGGCTTCTAAGGACCAAACGTGAGTCAGCTAGTGCTTTTACCAGATGAGTCATCTCCCTACCGACTCTCATCAAACACGTTAGAAAACACATCCGACACTAAATCATAACCCATGTTGCTCTCCTACTACCACACATCACTCATTCACTGAAAAACTTTGGGGCTGGAGAGATGGCTCAGCAGTTAGGACTACTGGCTGCTTTTCCAGAGGACCTGAGTTTGATTACCAGCACCCACATGAAGGCTCACCATCCTGGGTAACTCCAGTGGCTTCTGCGGTCACCATGTATGCACATGGTACACAGACATACTTGCAGGCAAAACACCTCAACACATAAAAATAATTTTTTTTTAAAAAAAAAGAAAAACTTCCCTACGATGTGGAGCTTTCATCTACTTCTTACACCTAGATAGTACTTTACTTAAAACTTAGAAAAATGTTATCTTTTGTGTGCATGAGTTTCTATCTTAATATATAACAAATCTGAAACTATTACTCTTATTCTGAACATATCCTCACCCCTCTCCACCCTTGCGCCAAATTCCAGTCTTGCCTATGTAACACTTGCACTGAAGTATGTCTTTTTTTTTTTCTTTCCATTTTTTAATGGTGAGTGAGGCATATCCTTTTTACCACCATTCAAAATTCTTCAGGGGCTGCTGGGATGGCTCAGCGATTAAGAACACTAGTTGCTCTTCCAGAGGACCTGGGATCAATTCCCAGCACCCAGTGGCAGCTCACAGCGACCTGTAACTATAGTTTCCGTGGATTTAATGTCGTCTTCTGGCCTCCATGAGTACCAGGCACACACATGGGTACACAGTCATACATGCTGGCGAACATGCATACACATACATTTTTTTTTTTTTAATTGAGCAATGTTGGGGCTGTAGAGATGGCTCAGCAGATAGGAGGACCAGAGTTTGGTTCCCAGCACAAGGTGGCTCACAACCTATACCCCCATGTAATTCCAGGACATTCCTGAGGGCCCTATAAGACACCTGTAATCACAGATATGCCAATCTGGGCTGGCTATAAAGTGAATGACTCAGCCAAGTAGAGAACTATCTTTCTTCTCCTCCCTGAGTTAAGAACTCACTCCTCTTCTCTTCTCCCACCCCCTAAAAAGCATAAATAGCTGGCTCATGCCTGTAATCCTGGCATTTGGGAAGCACTTGAGAGGCTGACAGGAAAATTGCTGTGATTTCGAGGCCAGCCTGGCTTCCATAACGAAACTTTGTCTCAAACAGACGGAAAAATGAATGGCATTTATAAGATCCCTCAGGTCTCTTCCACCTGTAGCAGCCTAGGAACTTACGGAACAGAGACGTGTGGGTCAGCAGGATAAGGACCACAATTCCACAACAGACTTTTCAGATAACCACATCTAATCCTTTCGCCTCAAAGCTTTAGAACCCAAGTGAAAGTCGCTTGGCAGCGCTGTGCTCTTCCTGATCACACCATCCTGCCAGGGATGCAAACACTCAAGAGAGGGCATTCAGCTCTGCTTCCACTCTAGGGACCATCAGTTTTGTTGTCCCAGGGCACTTCCACCTAGCCGGAAAGGACAAGCGAGAGCCTTCAGGCCACACCCAAACTCACTTCACAGTCCACGCGGTAGCTGTAGCGCCAGCGCTTGAGCCAAGGTAAAGGTGGCTCCGTGTCATTCCTGTCAGACCTACTCGCGGCGAGCCCGCGACGATAAATGGCTCCTCTCCCCAGAATCTGGCTTGGTCCAGGCTGGCCCCCGCCCCAGCAGCCTCCCGCCAGGCCGTACCTGCACCGCCACGGCATGACTCCAGGTAGGGAGCGCACGTACGGGCGACCCCCTGACGCCGCCATCTCAACTCCTCCTAGCAGCCACGCCCCCTTCCGCCCTCGTACGCACGCCTGTGTGGTCGTCGGACCAATCAGGAAAGCGAAGGGCTGGCCCCGGAAGTCTCTGCGTACTGCGCCTGGTGACTGCGCCCCTGGCGCATGTGTTGGCATGCGCATGAAGCCGTAGGGTATGTCGCTCCTGCACCCAAAAAAATCTGAGCCACCCTGTGCTCCGTGTGTGCATGCCACCTGTATGCGGGAGCCCGCGGAGGCCGGAAGAAGGCGTTGAATCCCCTGGAGCCGGGCGTCCTTCGGTTCTCACATCACGGCTGTGCTTGCTGCCTGGGGCTCTAGAGGGCGAGGGGCTTGTAGACATGCAGAAAGCTGTCAAACTAGGCTCCTGCTGTGAGTGATGGTCTTTTCAGTTGTGAGGGGGAAACGATTTTTCAGTGGTACCTGACACTTTTCTAAGCGCTGACTTGGAGACCCGCAGCCAGCCCTGGGACATTATTCCCATTTTTAAAGAGGTCAGCGAGTTTAAGCAATTGCTCAAGGGCACATTAATAGGCAAAGGGCTCATAAGTTGTATGATAGAAAACCCAGTATTTCTACATCAACGATGTCGAAAACCATTTTTTTTCTGAACTTTTTTTTTCCTTTTTAAAGCCCTAGAAAAATGGCTGAACATGGGTGCAAAACCTGAAAGAAGTCCCGATTTTTCTTATGTTAAGCATAGTCGTCTTCACCAGATATTTGACATAAGAGAAGGATATGCTAATCAGTGCGTGAGATTATTTCCGTGTAGTTATTTAAATTCAGTTACAGCAAAACCAGCCACTAAAAAGAACCTGCAAGCCAGGCAGTGGTGGCGCAAGCCTTTGTTCCCAGCACCTCTATGAGTTCGAGGCCAGCCTGCTCTACGAGTTCCAGGACAGGCTCCAAAACTACACAGAGAAATCCTGTCTCAAAAAACAAAACAAAACAAAAGAACCTGCAAGTAACAGATTTGGTATTAGAAGAGATACCTCCCTTTGATGTGGTTTTTCAAAAGTCTGAAAAAGAAACACACATTCAGCATACTATTGGTATGGAATTGAGTGTTGTAATTCAAAGGGATGAGGTAAATTGTTTCAAAATAATGCAGGATTCCCAGCACTTTGGAGTGTCCTGAATCCCAGGCCAGCCTAGGCTACATAGACCTTGTGTTTTTTTTTTTTTTAAAGCCTTATGTAACACAGTGGTAATACTGTACAATGACTATACACAATTTGACGTTTTTTCAATTCTTTTGAAAACATGGAATAAATATACTGTATATACCTTTTTAAAAAGGAACAAAACTCAGCCTGGTCTACAAAGTAATTTGCAGGAAAGGCGCAAAACTACACAGAGAAACCCTGTCTTGAAAAACCAAAAAAAAAAAAAAAAAAAAAAAAGGAGCAAAATGAAAAACACTATTATAATAAAAGAAAAAAATGAAGGCTGGAGAGATGGGGCTTAGTGGTTAAGAGCACTAATTGCTCTTCCAGAGGAGCCAGTTCGATTCCCAGCACCCACATGGCAGATCACAACTGTCTGTGACTCCAGTTCCAGAGATCCCATCCCCTCTCTGGCCTCAGAGGGCACCAGGCATGCAAGTTGTGAGCAGACATACATGCAGGTAAAACACCCATACACATAAAAAATAAAAATAAAAAAAATGTATATATCTGAAAAAATGAATTCGACTTATACTTTACACTAAAATGGGATCTAAAAATCTGCACTTAAAACTATTTAGAGTGCTGGTGAGATGGCGTAGTGGATAAAGGCACTGGTTACCAGGCCGGCCCACCTAAGGTGGGTCCCCGTGGAAGTTAGTTGTCCCATGTGAACTTGTGTGCAAATGTACACACACACACTTAAATGCTTTTTGAAAGCAAAACTTAAAAACACGCAAGGGAAAACTTTAAGATTTTGTATTTTATGTGAATGTACATGCTGATTAGTTTTTTATTGTCAGCTTAGGGCAAACTAGAGACACTCCAGAGGAGGGAACTCCAGTTGAAGAATTGGCCTCTATCAGATGGCCTGGGGGCATGTTTGTGGGGTATTTCCTTGATGGTTGGTTGATGTAGGAGGGTCCAGCCCATTGTGGTGGTACTGTCCCTGGGCAGGTGGGCCTATCCTGTATGAGAAAGGTAGTTGAGCAAGCTAGAGCCAGCAGTCCAGTAAGCATTCCTCTGTGTTTTCTGCTGTAGATATCTCACCTTGAAGTCTCCCGATTATTGATTCTAATCTGTAAAATGTAATAAACCCTTTTCCCCAAGTTGTTTAAGGTCGTGGTTTTTTGTTTGGTTGTCTTGTTTTTTTGGTTTTTCAAGACAAGGTTTCTCTGTGTAACAGCTCTAGCTGTCCTGGAACCCACTCTGTAGACCAGGCTGGCCTGTGGTCATCATTTAATCACGGCAACTGAAAGCAACTAGGACCATGTGTGTGCCTGAGTCTCTGTATGTACACGACATGTGTGCTGGTGCTGGTGGAGGCCAGAAGAGGGCCTTGGAGTCCTTGTAATTGGAGTTACAGGAAGTTTGAGCTGCTCACTGTGGGTACTAGGAATCAAATTCAAGTCCTCTTGAAGAGCAGCTGGTGCTCTTAACTACTGAGCCATCTCTCTAACCCATTTTTTTTTTTTTTTTTTTTGCTTTTTCAAGACAGGGTTTCTCTGTGTAGTCCTAGCTGTTCTGGAACTCGCTCTGTAGACCAGGCTGGCCTCAAACTCACAGAGATCCACCTGCCTCTGCCTCCCAAGTGCTGGGGTTAAAGGTGTGCATCACCCATCACCAGGCTGACCTCTAAGAAATTTTATTTGCTGGATTTAACAGTGACTTCTTGAGTATAACACCAAAAGCACAGGGAACAACAAAAATATAACAATTTAATTTAGAATAAAATTAAAAAGTTACTTCTTTGCATCTATTAAGCATGTTATTTTTCTCAATTGTATTAGTATGGCAAATTAAATTTTATCTTATGTGTCTATGTTTTTTGCCTACATGGATGTACATGCATCACATGCATGTATGGTGCCCATAGAGTTAAGGTGTCAGATCCTCTGGAGGCAGAGTTGGGGATGGTTGTCAACTATCCTGTGGAAGCTAGAAACTGGACCTGGGCCCTCTGTAAGAGCATCAAGTATTCTCAAACACTGAACCATCTCTCCAGCCCCTAATTATTTTTTAGAGATTTATTTTTATTATTTTAAATTATGCATCTGTGTATATGTTACATACATGCAGGTGCCCTCCCCCGGAACTGGAGTTATGTCAGGCAGGGCGGGGCACTGCCTGACATGGGTGCTTAGGAATCAGACTCAGGTCTTCTGGAAGAACAGTACATGCTCTTAACTGCTGAGCCGGCCATCTCTCCAGCTCTCAATTTTCTATTTTTGAGTCAGGGTCATGATATGTAGCCCAGGCTGGCCTGAGACTCATTATGTAACCTATACTGGCCTTGAAGTCATGATCCTCATGTCTCAGCCTCCTGAGTACCAGGATTACAAGTGTGACCTACCATGAGTATTTTATTTTCTTTTACAGGGGCTTTATTGAGATAAAACTCATATAACATTCAGTTCACGTTTTAAGTGTGAATTCAATGGCTTCATATATACAGATGTGCAAGCAATATCATTCATTTTTAGAATATTTTATCATCTATCAGATAAAACCCATTCTGTTCAGTGATAATTTCTATGCACTACTGTTGTCCTCACTAAAGTCCTAGGCAGCCACCAACCTACTTCCTATTCCAGTGATTTTCCTATTCTAAATTTTCATATAAATGTAATACCATAGTATGTGTACTCTTGTAACTTGTGTATTTGGATTAGTGTATGTGCTGGCTAGTTTTATGTCAACTTGACACAAGCTAGAGTCATCTGAGAAGAGGGAACCTCCGTAAGATCTGGGTGTAGGCAGGCATTAGGACATTTTCTTAGTGATTGATGGGGGAAGGCTCAGCCCGTTGTGGGTGGTGCCACCCCTAGGCTGGTGGGCCTGGGATCTATAATAAGGTAGGCTGAGAAAGCCATGGGAAGCAAGCCAGTCAGCAGCACCCCTCCACGGTCTCTGTATCCGCTCCTTTCTTCAGGTTCCTGCCCTGTTTGAGTTTACTTCCCTTCATTGACCGTGACTCAGGATATGTAAGCCAAATAAGCCCTTTCCTCCTCAAGTTTTTGGTCATGGTGTTTCATCACAGCTTTAGAAATCCTAACTAAGACAGTGTGTTTTCAATTATAAATACAGCTGCTGTCAGCATTCATATAAAAGTTTTTGGTTTGGGGGTTCTTTTGCTTTTTGAGTCTGAGTTTCTTTATGTAGCCTTGGCTGTCCTGGAACTCACTCTGTACACCAGGCTGGCCTTGAACTCACAGAGATCTGATTGCCTCTGCCTCCTGAGTATTGGGATTAAAAGGTGTGTACCACCACTGGCCATGCACATACAACTTTTAAGGTCAAGTGATTTCATTTCTCTCGGGTGCAGACTTAGGAGTATATTGCACATTTAATTGTTTCAGGAGTTGCTTTTTTTTTTGAGACAGAATTTCCCTGTGGAGCTCTAGATGCCCTGGAACTTTCTCTATAGACCAGTCTGTCCTCAAACTCAGAGATCAGTCTGCCTCTGCCTCCTGAGTGCTGGGATTAAAAGTGTGTGCCACCACGCCCTGCTTTCCATCATGTCCAGTTTATGGCATGATGCAGGTTGAGACCAAGGCTTTGTGCAAGCTATCCAAGCACTCCACCTAATTATAACCTAGATTCTCCCTTTTAGTTCTGCCAATTTTCTTCACATATATTTTGCGGGAGAGAGAGGGAGGGAGAAAGGGAGGAAGAGAAGAAGGGAGGAAGTGAAGAAGGGAGGAAGGAGAGAGGGAGCCTACATGGTGAGCAAGCCAGGGAGACACTATATCCCCCACCCAAAAAAAAGCCAATAGCTCCTGAGGAACAGCACCCAAGGTTGTTCTCTGGCCTCCACTGTATGCTCCATATATATATAAACATATACATACATATATAATATACATACATACATATATATGTATGTGTATGTGTGTGTGTGTGTATATAACACACACACACACGCACACACAATTAAGAGTATCTCTTCTGGCCCCAGATGGCCCTGGCTGTTGCCAGCTACCAAACACAGGAGGGTGTGGGCACAATGGCATGGGCTTGGCAGAGCTGATGGGCTGACCAACTCAGCTACCTCCCAGGCCCAGATCCAGGGCTTTGAGTTGGCCCTCCCCATCTGTGAGTTGCTGGATGGCCCAAAGGGGCTGGTCCTGCAGATTCATAGCCACAGGATCCCCATGACTCAGAGCAACAGCAGGGTATCTGAGAGTTTCTATGAGCGTCCAGTATTAATGATGTAGCAGAAGCCAGAGGCCTTGAACTAGACTAATGACTCCTTGCAATGAATATTTGCAAGTAAAGCTGTTTACCATGGGAAAATGGGATAAAAGTGTATACTATGTGACACACCACAACTTCCAATGCCACTAAGATGAACAAATATGTTATGGAGAGGTAGGAAAGATGGAGGAGCAGAATGGTACATGCATAGAAGGCTGCGATAAACAGAGGACTGTTTTTATTATGTTTTTTTTTTTTTTCTTTTGGGTCTAAGAGGTTACAAGGGTAGAGGAGGGTATGGAAGGACTGGGAGAAAAATGGGATTGGGGTGCATAGTGTGAAATTTGCAAAGATTCAGTAAAAATTATGTTTAAAAGAAAAAGAGTATCTCTTTCAGGCAGGGCATGTAGCTCAGTGGTAGACTGTTTGCTTAGTACATTTGAGGCCCTCTGGAGATAGAACCCAGCACCTTGTGCATTCTAGACAAGTGCTCTACCACTTAGCTACATCCTGGCCCTTAAGCTATGTATCTTGCAAGAAGATACTGTTGGATCTTATTTTGTAATTTAATCTGACAATATTTACTTTATATTTAGTCCATCATTAATTAAATTACCAATAGTTAAGACTACAATAGATGGCCTGAGTCTTCCATTTCATAAAATTATACTCCATTTCCATTTCTCTCCTGTCTCACTTTTTGAGAGATCAGGTTTCCATTTTAATTATCCCATTTTCCCATGTGATTAGTAATTCACTTTTTCTTGTTTGTCTTGCTTAGTTTGGTGGGCTTTACTTTTGACTTTTGGAAACAGGGTCTGTCTGTCTTAAAGTTTCTATTGCTGTGATGAAACACCATGACCAAAGTAGGCTGGGGAGCAAGAGCTTTATTTGCTTTACACTTTTATTTCACTGTTCATCCTGGTTCACTGAAGGAAGTCTGGACAGGAACTCAGACAGGGCAGGAACCTGGAGGCCGGAGCTGATGAGAAGCCATGGATAGGTGCTGCTTACCTTTGTGCCCATCCTGTTTTCCTAAGACAGGGTTTCTCTGTGGATCCCTGGCTGTCCTGGAACTCACTCTGTAGACCAGGCTAGCCTCAAACTCAGAGATCTGCCTGCCTCTGTCTCCTGAGTGCTGGGATCAAAGGCATGTGCCACCACAGCCTGGCTACTAAGCCTACATTCTTATAAAATCCAGGACCACCAGCTCAGGGATGGCTCCACCCACAAGGGGCTGGGCCCTTCCCTATCAATCACTAATTAAGAAAATACCTTAGAGCCGGATCTTATGGAGGCATTTTCTCCATTAAGGTTCTCTCCTTTCAGGTAATTCTAGCTTGTGTCAAATTGACATAAAACTAGCCAGCACAAAGTTTTATATAGCCCAGGCTGGCCTCAAACTCCCTGTATACCCAAGGATGATCCTGCACTCCTTATCCTCCCGTATCCACCTCCCAAGTACTGTGATTATTGGTATGTGCAGCTATACCTGGCTGTCTTAGTCAGGGTTTCTACTGTGTGAAGAGACACCATGACCACAGCAACTCTTATAAAGGAGAAACATTCAACTGGAGTGGCTTATATTTTCAGAGGTTTAGTCCATCATCATCATGGTGCGACACGGTGGCATGCAGGCAGACATGGTGCTGGAGAAGGAGCTGGGTGTCCTACATCTTGATATGCAGACAACAGGAAGTGGTCTCTGACACTGAGCAGTATCTTGAGCATATGAGACCTCAAAGCCCACCTCTGCAGAGATACACTTCCTACAACAAGACCACACCCACTCCAACAAAGGCTTATCTCCCAATAGTACACCTCCCTTTGGGGACCATTTTCTTCAAACCAACACACCAGCATTATTTCTGTGTCCATTTTATAATGTTTACTCTAGAGCAGTGGTTCTCAACCTTCTTAGTGCTGTGACCCTTTAGTTCCTCATGTTTTGCTGACCCCCAACCATAAAATTATCTCATTGCTACTTAATAACCATAATTTTGCTACTGTTATGAATCGTAATATATGAAATGCAGGATATCTGATATGTAACACCTAAAGCAGTCATGACCCACAGGTTGAGAAACACTGCTCTGGAGATAAACACATGTATATGTGACTTTTTAAAGATTTGTAAGGGGTCTTAGTTTGCTTTATGTGGCGGCATTCCTGCTGAGCTCCTGGCTTGGCTCCAGAGAGCAGCACCTAGCCCTAATCCTTCCTTTGTTTAACCATACCTATGTGAATCTTGTTTGAGAGTCAAGGATCAGAGAGTCCCCCAAGGATCAAAGGCCTATGCAAAACTTGGTTCAGGAAACCTGAAAACCAAGGTACCTGATATTCAAGTAATCTGCATCTAGCATTGGTCTCTGGGAGCTCCTTTTGGGTTGCTTTGAAGATATGGAAATTAACTGGCTAAACTGTATTAGAGAGAAATAAAACTGCCCTAGGGGAAGGGTTAGTGCTTTAGTCCTTCCAGGCTGGACCCCCTTGCAGCCATGATAGGCTAAATTCATTCTTAAGATGCCTCTGTGTCTTCATTTCACGGACCCGCATGAACCCAACACACTCGTGTAGTGACCACACAGCTACATTTTTATATTGTTGTGATAAAAGACTGTGACCAAAAGCAACCAGCCTGGTATGAAGAGCGTTTATTTGGCTTACAGGTCACATTCCATCATCAGGGAAAACCAAGGCAGAAACCTAGAGGCAAGAACTGAAGCAGAAACCCTAAGGGAACACTGCTTACTGGCTTTCTTCTCATGGCTCGCCCAGCTTGTTTTCTTATATAATCAAGGACCAGCTGTAACAGGGTGGCACTGCCCACAGTGTTTTGGGGCCCTCCCACATCAATCATTAAACAATGTGCTTATGTTCATAATCCTTGATAACTCATTTCCCAAAGGAACCCAATTTGAATTTCACCTTCAGAAAACTCTGGATCTTTCTGTACATAAGAAATGACTCTGAATTCCTATCAGAGAAGAAAGTCTCCAGTCAAATTTCAAATTGTGTGTGTGTGTGTGTGTGTGTGTGTGCAGGCCAGAGGGTCAATGTCCAGTATCTTTCATCTGCCACTCTCCATCATATTCTTTCAATCAGGGTCTCTCATTGAACCTGGAGCTCACCACTTTGTCTAGACTGGCTAGTTAGTGAACCTCCAATATCAGCCTGTCTCAACTTTTCTAGTGGTAAGGGACAGATTCATGCTGCGGCCCCTGGCTCAGTGCTGGGGATCCGAACTCAGGAACTCATGCTTGCCTGCAAGCACTTTACATGCTGAACCATCTCCCCAGTCCTCCAATCACATTTCTAGGATGGCTTACTCTAAAGCAGTAAAAGAAACTAGACAGATGTGTACTGACCCAGGAAAACCTCAAAAGTAAAATGCTGTGTTTGTCACCTTCCCATCGTTAAGACAAAACATCTAAGACAGTGAGAGGAAAGGCTTCCTTTGGCGTGAGGAGGTTTCAAGGTGGCCATTGCTTTGAACCTGTGGTGGCATGCACGGTACACTACAGTGACAACATGTGACAGAAGAGGCCTGCAGAACTCATGGTGACTGAGAAGTCCAAGAGACATAGGAAGACCAGTCTTAATACCCCTTCCAAGGGCATGGCACCAGTGACCATGACCTGACTTCTTCCTCTATGCTCCACCCCTTAACTGTTTGGCCACCTTCTCCTGGGCCATAGGCTGAGACTAAGCTTTTCCTGCCTTGGAGAACAATGAAGATAAAAAGAGTAATGATCTAGAGGTTAAATATTAAGCACAGTATTTGGATTGTAGGTTATTTATGGGGCGATGGAGGGAGAGAGAGGAAAAGGAAGAGAGCAGACAGGGCACTGAAGGACAACAAATGTATGGAAAGAAGACATGCTGAGCCGGGCGGTGGTGGCGCATGCCTTTAATCCCAGCACTTGGGAGGCAGAGGCAGGCGGATCTCTGTGAGTTCGAGGCCAGCCTGGTCTACAGAGTGAGATCGAGGACAGGCACCAAAACTACATGGAGAAACCCTGTCTCGAAAAACCAAGAAAAAAAAGACACGCTGAAGCCTGACAGCCTAGTAGGAGTTTGGTCTTGGAATCATATGAACAATGCCAATCCTTACTGTTTCGTTTTTGTTTGCTTGGGTTTTTCTTTCTTTTGTTTGTTTTTTTCAAGACAGGGTTTCTCTGTGTTGTTTTGGTGCCTGTCCTGGATCTCGCTTTGTAGACCAGGCTGGCCTCGAACTCACAGAGATCTACCTGACTCTGCCTCCCGAGTCCTGGGACTAAAGGCTTGCGCCACCACCTCCTGGCTTGTTGTTGATTTTTGTATTGCTGGGAACTGAACCTAAGGGCTGGTGCATTCCAAGAAAACACTCTACCACTGAGCTACATCCTCACTCTCAATCCTTATTATGATGGTGGAAGTGTGGGTGCTTGTTATTTGCTCTCTGCATTTCTTGAACTTCTTTTTTTTTAAGGCAGAGCTTCATGTAGTCCATGCCAAGTCTTGAATCACAATGTAGCTGAGTATAACTCCTGATCCTCCTGCCTCCACCTCTTCAGTGCTGGGAGCAAAAGTATGTACCATCACACCTGGTTACTGTGGTGTGGGACTCAAACCTAGGACTTCTTGATTGCTAGGTAAGCAGTCTACCAACTGAACTACATCCCCAACCCAATATATTTTAAGGAAATAGGAAAGTGGGGCCTGCAAAATGGCTCTGCAGGAAGGTACTTGCTGTCAGACTCGAAGACTCAAGGTCAATCTCCAGAATGCACATGGGGAAAAGAGAGCATCATCTCCAAGTTGTCCTCTGACCTCCACACACGCACACCAAGTCCTTGCCTCCATGAGACCCTGTTTCAAAGAGGCTGGAGAGGAGAGATGACTCAGTGGTTCAGAGTATTCGTGGCTCCTTCCAGAGGATCCAGATTTGGGTCCTTGTACCCAAACATCAGCCTACAATCTTCTGTAACTCCAGTTCCAGGAGACCTAGAACCCTCTTCTAGCCTCCATGGGCACCAGGCACACATAGTGCCCTTACATACATGCATGCAAAACATTCGTATACATAAAATAAAAATAAACACATCTTTTAAAAAGGTGTGGGCTGGGGATGGGGCTAAAGAGATGGCTCAGTGGTTAAGAGCATGTCCTGCTCTTCTAGAGGACCTGAGTTCAATTCCCAGCAGCTGTGTGAGGCAGCTCACAACTGCCTGCAACTCCAGCTTTCCGTCTGGTACTTCTGGCGTCTGCAGGTACTACATTCGTGTGCACATACCCTCCACTCCCCTACATACATACACAATAGTTTAAAATATTAATTCTTTTAAAGGGGAAGCAATATTTTTTTAAGGTAGGCATGGTGACATGTACTTGCAAATCTCAGTACTCAGGTGGCTGAGGCAGGAGAATGGGGAGTACAAGTCCAGCTTCAGCTATATAGTGAGACCATGTCTCAGGAAAAAAACAAAAAAAATGAGTGTGTGTGTGTGTGCCCCGGGGCGGGGCGGGGGGGGGGGGGGCGGTGGCGGCGCAGAGATGGAGGAAGAGAGAGACCTTTAAAAGGATTCCTACACATGTAAGTATCCAGCTTTACCATACTGACAGTATACCCAAGTAGGGACTCCAATTTGATGCCACTTCCAATGAACCAATCAGATGGCGAAGGCCAGCAGTGCATGTCTGCTCCCGGAACTTCGTAGAGCCACATACTGTGTGTTATCAGAACCTGAGCAGCTACTACACAGGCCCTTCGAGGAATGACAAGGAATGAGAGAGGAGAGATTAAGCAGTCTTTAAATATTAAAAGAGCCATTGAAATGGACTTGGTTGGTCTGTACAGCAGCCATATATGGGCAAGTCACTCATCTATTCATGAAGCTTTTCTGAGGTGCCACCACCCGGTCACACAGGGACACATTCTGAAAATGTGTCCTAAGATGTTGTTTAGGTGATTCTTGGTGCAAATGAATGTCACATTGTGAATGCCAACAGAGCATTTACACAAACCTAGATGGGAGAGGTCTGTCATTCAATGTGGCTGCTTTCAGAAGGAGGAAGGTGGGACTGGAGATGGAACCTGAGACACTACCCTACACATGCAAGGCAACTGCTTTACCACTGAACCATATTCCTGACCGCCTGTGGCCTCCCGACACACTGAACGGGGGATGCTGAGGTGGCTGCCTGTTGTCCAGGAAGCTTTTTTACTCACACATCTCTGAGTTCAAGGCCAATCTGGTCTACATAGTGAGAGTTCCAGGCCAGCTGGGGCTACATAGTGAGACTGTCTCTCAATAAATAAATAAATAGATAGATAGATAGATAGATAGATAGATAGATAGATAGATAGATAAATAGATAAATAAAAACAAGCGTACACTCTAAAATACAATAAGAACTTGCACAGATCAGTAAGCCATTTATTAGCACTATCAAGTATATACTGTACATAATTGTGCTACATTTTTACATGATTGGCAATACACTGGCTTGTTTGCACCAACACCAAGACCTGAGTAATATACTGCATTACATCATCACAGCTGTGACCTTGCTAGGCCACAGGAATTTTTCAGCTCCATTACCATCTTATGGTATTATGCAGTTTATTGACCAAAATGATGTTTAGGCGGTAAACAGCTGCAAATATCAAACACTGTACCAGAGGCCAGGAGGGACTAGAGCTAACAAAATAAAAGACCCTGATCTTGAAGAGCTTATATTACAGTTATTAACACAGACAGGAAGGTGGTGGTGCCACAACAAAAATCTTGGGGGGCAGGGGTACCCCTACGAATGGGAGGGGACCACTTTCAAGACCAATGATGTGGGAATGCAAAGATCTGAAGGAAGTGATGGAGGGAAGCATGCAGGAATGGGAGGGAGGTGCATGGGAGCAGTCAGCGTGGCGATGAGGTGGGAGCCTGTCTAGTGCACTCCGGAACACCAGGGCCCAGGCTGGAGCCTGCTCACACGGTCTCCACCACTTTGGTGAGGGGTGAAGAAAGGAGCAGCTGTTGCTGAGGACAGAGGGGCACAGAGGCTCGAGAAGGATGCTACAATAAATTTACCTCCAACCCCAGAACTTGGAGAATTAGGACTTTTCTAGAACACTTCTTGAAAGAAGTTCCAGAAGAACTGTAAAAAAGGAGTTTTCTACCTACCCTTCAGGAGGGTAGTCCATCACCTAACTCATCGGGAGGGGTCTTGCATCAGGATTAGTCCTCTCACGCAGGAGGCCTCACCAACGCCAGGAACCTGTGATGTGAGGTGTCCAGTAACAACGCCGTACTTGAAAATTAGCTGTGTGTGGGTGAGGGCTCTTTGACATGTGGCAGACAGTCTTCAGACAGGACACTTCCCCAGCAGAAAACATTGCATGGACGGAGGTCCTTGCTGCTTAAGCCCAGAGCCCGAGAGGAAAGCGAGGCACTGTTTGTGCTTGGTGAGAGGAGATGTACCCTCAGGAAGCTAATGCCTTCACCGCACTGTCAGGAACTGATCAAGTCATTTGATAGGAAGACAGGGTAGAAGATGAGACGGTTTCAAAACTAAACAGACAGAGCCTACTGGATTTATACTCTTGCTTCAGATACAGTCCTACCATAGGAAACATTTTCACCAGAGAATTTATAAGTGCACTGGTTCCTCTGTCGTGTGAGAAAGTGAGAGGCACTACTAACTAGTTTAGTTTTATTTTCTGAGATAGAGCCTCACTCTATTGCCCAGGCTGGCCTTGAACTTGTAGCCATCCTCTTGCCTTAATCTCCCCAGTTCTGTGATTACAGGCATGAACCACCACACCTAGCGCACTGCGGTTTGCCTGTAATCCCAATAGACTGACGCAGGAAGATCGTGAGAGCAGGGCCAGCCTAGGCTATGAGAAGATGGGCAGAACTCTAAATGGACCTTAGATTTTTTTTAGTCATATGGTTATGTGAGGCTACATAATAAGATCCTGTTTCAAATAACATATTCCTAGCCCAAAAAACAAACAAAAATCACAACAAAATACTTCATCAGTGATTCAATTTAACTGGATATGACTCTGCTCCAAAAGACTGTTTCTAGACACCAGTTTCTCTGGGAAAGGACTCACCACTGACTGCTTCTGGAGGCTACCCAAAGGCGGAGCTCCGAAGATGTGCTCAATGGGGGCAGGTTTTAAGAAAGGATGGCCATTCTGGGATGGACAATGCTTGATACAAGGCTCTGGAATGTCAACTTTAAAAAAAAAAAACCCTAACCCTTGGGTCATTTCTGACAAAATCTGAATCTACTACCAAGCCTTAAGAACAAAATAGCCTTGACAATTATCTGAAAGGTTTTCAAGAAAAATTTATTTTTCATAAATTAATTCATGTAACAGTGGGCATTTAGAGTCACAAACTATCAAACAGAAAAGGAACTGTAGGGGCATCACGTATACCAACATTACCAAAGATGGACACATTTCACTGAACTATTAGCCATGATAACATAGGAACACTTGGGACAGCAACTTACTGGCCCAGATCCCAGCTCAAGGGGGCCTCTTGTTAGGAATTCAAATCCAATTCAACAGACCGTCTTGTAAAGACAGAACAAGCCTCAAATCTCAGCATAGCTGTGCTGGACGGTGGCTATGAGGACCCCAGCTTCACAACCAAGATAGCTTTTGCTGCTCAATGTGCGCTAAAAGGGAATATTAATTGAGATTTGAACAAAACTAAGGCTCCCTTCCTAGCCAGTTCTATACAGAAGTTCAGTTCAGGAAAGCAGCGCTCTCCTGACGGAATCCAGGTGAGGACATTCCACATCTCTGGCCAATTCTTATGCTTTGGATACAGCCGCCCATAATGTGGTCATTAAAAAGGCCCTTTTCATGATACCGGGGAAAAGCTATAGAAATAAAACAAGGGGATTAAAGACAGCACCAACTGCATACTCCCCTCCTCTCAGGTTCAGGAGGGAAGTATCACAACCTAAAAGCTGGTCTTGCACAGATCTCAATGCACACGGTACAGAGGAGGTGGAGCCGCAGCCTGGGGATTAAGGGCTGTGTCCACTAGGCTGCACTGCAGCCCTGGACCTGCTGCCACAGTCCTGCAGACTTGCTGCTGTTCTTAGCCTGGAGGGCAGGAGATATGCCCCAGGGGAAGGATGCCCACAGAGTGGGATCTAGAATTGACCTCAGGTTGGCTCTGGAGCCCTCACAAAAGACCCTTTCAGGCAAAATTGTGGAAAAAAAAAAAAAAAGTCATGATTTTCACAGCTCTTGGAGGAGCACAAAGTTTAGGATTCACAGCATGAGTTTCTGAGCTCTTCAGGCTCAAGTAAGGCAAAAGCTACCTATCTACCCACTGCACCCCCCTCTCAGTCAGCTCTTCCAGTAAGGGCAGCGGGGAAGACAGACACAATCTGCTTTAACAGGTGATGAGGTACATGTAGATGAATGGAGAGAAAAGGCTGGACAGGACAGCAGGGAGAGGAAAAGAAGAGAGGCACTAACGGGAGGGAAGGAGGCTGCTGCAGCTGGAAACTGACAGATGGCAAAGGAAATGAATGGGCTGCAATCTGGCTGCACCTGAGATCTCTCCTCTTTCCCCACAATCCTAACTTCTGGAGGTGAGCTCTATCAAGTTGTGCTTAATGGCAACTTCCATCACTTGAGCTGGGAACTCCCATCCTCAGAAACTTCACCCACTCCCATGACATAACAGAGTTGTAGTTCTGGCAGGTGACAGGCCAACCACCAATATCTCCCATCACAGTCAGAGGCCACGGGTTCTGAGGACACTGATGTGTCCCTGAGGCTGGCTGACTGGTGTGAAACTGGATGGGAAGACAGGTGCGGCTGAGTATGGACTGCCCCAGTGAGTCAACGTCTCCCAAGTGGAAGAGCCTTTGTCAAGGGAAGGCCAAGAACTGCAGTTTCCCTCCTACATTCCCAGACAGGATGGAGCTGGGTCTCTCCAGTCCTGCCAACAGTCCGGGCCAGTGCTCCCAGCCTTTCAATGCCACACTTGTCATGGGCAAATTCTGAAGGTCTGTCATGCTGCCGGTGCCAGAGCTGTGCACACCTCATCTTTTGTCTCCTGGGTGATCCGGACGCCCCAGTAACCCTGGTGGTGAAACTGGTGAATGGCTCGTTTACTGCCTCCTAGCCTACAAGTGTCTAATGCACAGTCTTAGATGTACCTGTGGCACTGGGTAACTCCTTCCATTCCCTGCAGTAACACGACAGGTGGAGAAGCACAGTATCTAAGAATCCAGCCTCAGGGAGGGAGAGGTATGGAGGGCAACACAGGTCACATCTGTATGGTCTGGGCAACATGGGCAAAACAGGAGGGTCTGCACACATCACTGAGGACCAGTGTGCAAACTAGCCTGCATTCTTCTAATCCTACGGGGTCATGACCTTCAAAACCTCCAGACAAGCAGGTGTGCGTTAACTTTTTTATAACATCTGAGGTGGTGAAGGTCATGGTACGTTTTCCCTCTGCTCATATTTATTTTTCTCTTCCAGTGTGGCCCAGACCATCAACCTACAAAGGAAAGGCACATGAAGACCTTAAAGCTGCAGCCCGTCTCCCTAGCCACTGACAAACAGGGAGTGAAAGAATCCTAGGCGTGTTGGCTAACCTTCCAGCACAGCACCACTCACTCTTCTCTACAGACAGACAGACAGACAGACAGGGAAACGTCCCTGGACCAACTAGGAGGCTGAAGAGGTGACCAGTGTCCAGGGGCTGGGCTGAGCATCTTTCTTACTATCTGAATGCGAACTGTGGGGGAGGTGCAGAGGGTGGGAGACAGTGGGAAAGACAAGGAGAGGACGGAGCATGGGGAGGCACAGTGGGAAGACGAGCTTTGAGGGGCTGCTGCTCAGACAAGGCAGCCCACTGCCTGCAGACTCCTCGGGACAAACCTAGAGACCACACTCCTTCTAGCAAGCCCACATTTCCAATAGGTCTGACAAAGGACCAGAGCACACGGGGCACTCTCAGAGAGCACTGCTCTGGGATTGGGGGATCGTGCTGGAGGAGTGGATTACTAGGTCTCATCTACCAATCAACTCTCTCCCACTCCTGAAGCAGGCACTCAAGCAGCTGCAAACGCTCGGGGCCAGCCTCTATCACACTGTTCCCAACTTTGTCATACATCAACATTTCAGAGAAAACCACACTCAACCTTAATCTTTTTTAAAATGGTTATGAGAGAGATCTGCTTTTATACATGTCACTACAGACATGTGTACGAAGTGGGCAGGACTGAGAAGGAGGATGAAAAAGTGCTTCCTCTAAAGAGCTACATGAGAAGCTGGAGACGGGGAGGGACTGCCTGAAACACATGAATGGGAACACTCCCCCCATCCATGTGCTGATCAAATGCCTGTCACATATTCTCTTAAGACATGTATTGTCTTTCTCCTTAATGTCTTACAAAGTGTTTTAAAATCACATTTAAAGACCCCAAACATGCAGCAATAATACAAAAACAAAAAAGAAAAAAATGAAAATAACACCACAACATTAAAAAAGTGCAACTTACGTTGGGGCCTGGACGGGCTCCTCTGGCACTAGTGACCCTCAGTCACAGATGGGAGAAAATATGGGGAAAAGCCACAAACATACAAACACACACATTCTCTCAGACTAGAGGTCCTGGGCAGACAGAATCAGAGATCAGGAAACACACCAGTTCGTCCTTCTCAATCACTGAAAAGAGCTGGTGAGAACACACAGGCCAGGTGACCAGGTGTCCCCCCAGGCCACGTTTCTAAGTCTTGGTCAAGCAGCACCATAAACAGAGAGGAACTTTCATGTGGATGCACAAACACCGAGTCCTTAGATTCCTAGTGTTGCTTAAGATGTGTGGCTACTTCCACCTGTGATGGGAGAGACGGGAAGGAAGTGGCCTGATGTCATTCAGGACCACTCCCAGGAGAAAGGGAGCATTCCTGAGGCTCTATACTCAGCAGTAGAATTAGAGGACCCTTCTTCACCAGCTTCTAAAAAGGCTGCACCTTGAAATAAGTAAAAATTCACGGACTGGGCATTGTGAGTGGTTTGGGCACAGGGTAAAATCAGGGAACCTCTTCCAGGGAGGTCTGAAAAGATTCAAAATGGAGACCCTGCAGTGTTCTCAGCAGCTTACTGACTGCTCCTGCTCCTCCTCCTTGGCAAAGAAAGTCTCCAGTTCCAGCAGCTTCTGAATCAAAAGCGCATCCAGCTCTTGGGTCTGCAGAGCCGCCTTCTGGGCCCTTGTGAAGCTGCCCCCCAGCTTCACTTTACCTCGAGCTCGTCTCTTTCGGGGGACGGTAAAATCCTGGAATTCCAAAACACGCTTCCTTTTCTGCTGGCTGACCGAGATCAGTGTACCATTTCGTTCTTTGGGTTCCTCAAAGATGGTTTCTAAACACCTGAGGAGAGAGCACAACTCAGAATCACTAACAGGTGGACTCATAGAGGCCGTCTGGGTCACCACACCAGCCAAAAGCTGCCTGCACTGACTCCCAACTCGACTGTTTCCTGTGGCCAGCAGCTATTTCTATGCACTGGGAAAAGCACACGCTTTATAAATATGTGCACAAAGTGAAAAAAGTTCAAACTGAAGGGTATACATCAAAATTAAGACTAGTTTCTCACTCCAAAATGTATAATACTAGTAACTGCTAGTTTTGTGTATGTTCTCCAAAGTTAATATGTTGACACATTGAAGTAACACAGTAGTCGATACTGGGCAAACAGCAAACCTTTTGTCACAGCCCAGGCTGGCCTCAAACTCCCTATGTAGCTAAAGATGACCCTAAACTGCTGACCCCCTTAGCTCTGCCTCCCAAGTGTACTGATTATAGGCATACTAATCTACCATACCAGGCTCCAGACAGTAAACCTTTTAAACTCTGTGAGCCATATGAATCTCTACCACACATTTCTTTTGAGTTTTCCTTTTGTGAACAAAGCTATTAGCGCACAAGCCATAAAAATAATAAAAAACAAAACAAAACAAAACAAATGAAAACTGGTGGCTGAGGATATAGAGCATTTGTCTAGCACACATGAGGGCCTGGGCTACAATACCAATATGGTTTTTTGTTTGTTTTGTTTTTGCTTTTTAGTTTTTTAAGGACAGGGTTTCTCTGTGTAGCGCTGGCTGTCCTAGAACTCACTCTGTAGACCAGTTTGGCCTCTAACTCAAAGATGCACCTGCCTCTGCCTCCTCAGATTAAAGGTGTGTGCCATCTCTACCCAGTTTTCAGCATGGTCTTTAAAAAAATAAAAGGAAAGTTAGGCCAGGCTGTGGAGGCACACACCTTTAATCTGAGCACTCAGGAGGGACAGAGACAGGTGATTCTCTCTCTGAGTTGGAGGCCAGCCTGGTCTACAGAGCAAGTTATAGGATGGCTGGGACTACACAGATCAACCCTGTCTCAAAACCAACCAAACAACAACAAAAAAGGAAAGTCAGGTATGGTGATGCAAGTCTATAATCCCAACTACCAGGGAGACTGAAGTAGGGTTGTTGGGTTTGCAGACAAGCCTTGAGTATTTCTAGAATTTGCTAACTGATGGTACATATCTCCAATAGTAGCAAACAACACACACTGTCCTGCACATGGGGCTCCTGTTACCTATGAAAGACCCCGAAGCTTGTTTTCATTTAATACAACACTGTCTGATTCATTTTCAACAGCTATGCATTATATTTCATTATAAAAACGGACCAAAGTTGAATGAAAACCCTAGTAAAGGACACTTGCAGTTGTTTCCAATTCCTTCCTACTACTTAGCAATGCTGCAATGAATATTCTCCTATAAAAATGCCTTCTAGGCAGAGCCCATGCACAAAATCCTGGGATAAAATACCAGGACTCTCTTCCTTTATCCCAGACAAAACAGTCAATAACGGTCACTGCTTCGAACTGAATTTAGACACAAAGATGGCCAACTGACAAGCCCAAGTATTTGGGCTTGAAATCATGGTCGGAACAGTAATTAACAGCCCAGACAAAGCTAACCAGTGTATTCAGCACAACACAGGTGCTAGGTAAACAGACATCTATGACTACTGAATCCCACAAACACTTCTTTTCTATCAAATCACTGGCCCTGACTCAAGGAACTGGAACCCAAACCCCAATTCTAGCTATTTCTAAAGCCTAATACTGGGCCGGAGATGGGGGCACCTTTAATCCCAGAGCTCTCCAGAAGCAGAGGCAGGTACATCTGTGAATTTTAGGCTAGCCAAGCCTGCATAATGAGATTGCCTCACAAAAAAACCTGAACAACAAAATTCCACCCAATTCCAGGTAGAGCTGACTAGCAATGTGCAAGTGAGAAAGGTTAGAGGCTTCAACCGTTCTACCACCACCCCTTAGCCCAGCCACAGGAGTTACCTGTTTGCAGGAGGAGACTTGTAATTCTTGTTTGTATATATTTCTTCTAAACTAAACTCTTTCTTCTTTAACCTGAGGACAGAAAAAAGAGTTCTTCATGCCTGCTTTCACTCACACATTCCTTTAAGTCAAAAAGTCAAAACCCTATTCATCCCATTCCTGGTCGTCAGAGCTGTGGATGGAACTCAGGCCCCTAGCCCACCAGGCAAGTACCCTACTACAGTTCCACACCAGCTGTCTGCCTTATTGATGGTTTTCTCTTGTTCATTGTGGGTTCTGAGACAAGGTCTCATTAGCTAGTCCTAACTGTCAGACACTGCTGCCCCCTCTGGAAGTGCTGGGGTTATAAACATGAGCCTGTGGTATCTAGCTGCTTTCTCTCCATCAGGAGTGCTGGGCTTCATGAATGCTGCCAAGTGCTCTACCACTGACCCAGCCATCCATTTTTTTTTTAAAGTAGTCTTATTCATGGCTTGGAAATTATAAGTTTCAGTGGCTGGCAAGAATTTAATGAACACAATAAACTTTTGCTGGGTTTGTTTTTATTCTATTATTTAAAAAAATATTTTATGTATGTGTGTTTTTGCCTGCATGCACAACTATGCACTATGTGCCTGTCTGGTGCCCGAGAAGTCAAAAGGGTATGAATTCCCCAGAACTGGAGCTACAGTTGGAAGGCACTGTGTGGGTGCTGAGAATTGAAGCCAAGTCATTTGTAAGCACAGTCAGTGCTTTTAATAACTGAGTCATCTCTCTAGCCCTTCAAGAGAAAAACAATTTTTTTGGAGACAGGGTTTCTCTGTGTAGCTCTGGCTGTCCTGAACCTTACTCTATAGACCAGGCTGGCCTCAAACTCACAGAGATCCACCTGCCTCTGCTTCCTGAGTGCTGAGATTAAAGGCATTAGCCATCAAATCTGGCCCTAAGTCTTTTAACACATTTTATTTATGAACAAGTGAGATGGCTCAGAGTGTCTTCTGATTTCAGATGCACACCACAGCATGTGTATGCCCACACACAAAATAAATAAATGTAGAATTTTTCAGTTATATTTTCCTTTGAAACAAGGTCGTGTTATGTTGCCCAGGGTGGCCTCAAGCACCTCCAAGCCTTCACCTCTGAAGGGGATGAACTATAGGCATGAGTCACTCCACTAGCTGGTTTTCATTTCTATCTGTATGGTGATGAGGGTCCCACCAGGGCCTTACACACACTAGACAAATGCTCTATGGAACGTGTTTCACTGTGATCCAGACTGATCTCAGACTTTACACTGAATTATTTGTGTACATGTGTGTTTGCATACTTGCCTGTGTGTGCCACAACATGTGTGTGGAGGGAAGTCAGGGGATAACTTGTGTCGGTTTTCTCCTTCTATGTGGGTCCTAGGAACTGAATGCAGTTCGTCAGGTTCATTTACCATCTTGCTGGCCCTACTAAACTTGTTTATTACTTCTGATGCGTGCATGTGCTACAGACCACCGTGGGTGTTATCCTCAGGAAGCCTGTCCACCTATTTTCAGAAATGGTCTCAGCTCACTGATTAGGCTAGACTGTCTGGCCTGTGAGCCCCCGAGATCCTTGTTTCCAACTTGTTCACCTTAGGAATTCTAAGTATTATCACCAGACCTGGCATATTTTTATCTGGGTTCTGGGGCTTGAACTTATGTACTTGTGATTGCAAGCAAGCAACTTACTGAATGAATCTTTTCCCTAAGACCAGCTTCAAGATTTTGATTACATCAACCTAGTGCTGAAATTATAGGTATAAGCAGGGTTTCTCTGTCCTGGAACTCACTCTTTAGACCAGGCTGGCCTCCAACTCAGAGATTCGCCTACTTCTGCCCCCCAAGTGCTGGGATTAAAGGCATGCTCCACTACTGTCGGTGAGTAATGTCTTTTTTAGCAATGACTTAAATACTCTGTCTGTATGTACCAGCTTAACCAGTCCCTACTAAAGTAAATGCTGCTCACATCTAGGTTTGGGAAGTTATAAATACAACTGATGTAAATGTGTGTGAAGTTTTTTGATACATACCTTCTCAACTTGTGGACACAAATCTAAGGAATATGACTGCTGCAATGTGTGGTTAGAGTATATTTAGTTCTGTAAGAAACTGCATGCTCTCCAGCAATGAAGTCAAGTTCTTGCTGCTCCAAGGCCCAGCTAGCACTTGTGCTGCACCTTGTCCTTACTTTAAGGTGACACACACACAACACCTAGTGCCTTTCAGGTGTGTATTTCCTGTCTGTTTCCTCTTTGACAAGATGTCAGGTCAGGAACTTTGCCCATTTTTGAACGGGGCTGCTCATTTTCTTACTGAGTTTTAAGAGTTCTTTGTGGCCTGAAGATAAAACTCAGAGGAATGGATCTTGCCTGGTCATGCAATAAGGGCTTGGGTTTGATCCCAAAGCACCACTGGACAAAAAGAGAGAGAGCGGTTTTATATTTTGGATGATAGTCCTTACTTAGATTCCTTAAACTGGATGCATATTTTACATCTTCTTTTTCTCCCAGCTTGTAGCTTCTAATTTTCTATCAACCATATACCAACCTACTTACCAATCAATCTACCTATCTCGCTCGCTCTCTCTCCACCCATCCATCCACCCACCCACCCACCCACCCACCCACCCACCCACCCATCCATCCATCCATCCATCCATCCATCCATCCATCCATCCATCTATCATTTATCATCTACTTACCTACCAATCAATCAATCAACCAGGTCTGGCTATAAAGCTAAGGCTAGCCTCAAACTTAAGAGCCTCCTGCAAGTCTTGTAAATGCTGGATTACTGGCATGTGCTACCACACCAGCCATCTTGTATTCACTTTTCTGATAGTGGTATTTGATGGGGGACAAAGGCTAATGTTCCTGAAATTCAATGATATTATTGTTCAGAAATGTAGTGTCATAAGCAAAAGGCCACAGTAATCAGATTTATGCAGATTACTACCTATGTCTGCTTGTTTTCATTGTTGTAGTACCTACAATTAGAACTTTGGTTTGAGTTAACTTTTGTACATGGAAATCCAATTTTACACACAGCAACCCAGCACCACTTGTTAGAAAGATTCACCTCCCCACTGAATGGCCATGATGCTTCTGTTGAAATCAACTAATTTTAGATGTGTCCTTCTGGATTCTCACTGTCTAATCACTTCAGAAATCTACCCTTAGGGTACTACCACACTGTCTTGATTACTGTAGCTGCATCTAATTCTGTGTATTTTTAGAGTAAAATCTCAAGAGCATGACAACTGCCCAAGCTGCCCTTAAACTCTGCTTCGATGTCTAGAGAGCTGGGATTATAGATATGTGCCAGTACCATGCTTGGCCATTTCAACTATTTTAAATTTAACTATTTATTTTTGGGGTGTGTATATGGCAAACACACATGGACTGTGTGGGTATATATTTATACCTGTGTATGCAGAAGCTAGAGAAGGCCAGTTGGGTGTCTCCCTTTATTCCTGTTCACCTTATTCCTTTCAGACAAGGTCTCTCAGGAGAGACAGATGGCCAGCCATTAAGAGCACTTGCTGCTCTTCCAAGACTCAGGTTCCACTTCCAGCACCCACATGGTGGCCCACAACTGTCTCTAACTCCAGTTCCTGGGGATCTGATGCCCTCTTCTGTTCTCTGCAGACAATGCATGCATATGGTGCACATACACACATGGAGGCTAAACATTCACACACATCATTCTGAAAAACCTTAAAAAGACAAGATCTCTCACTGAGCTGGAAGCTTACCATCTGGGGTAGGGTATTCAGCTATCCAGTGAATCTCCACCCTCAACAGTGGGGTCACAAGCATGTGTGGCCAAGTTCAATTTTATAAGTGGGTGCTTGTTATTGAACTCAGGTCCTCACACTTGAACAGCAAGTGGTGTTAGCCACTAAGTCACTTACCCAACCCAAATAAACTCCATATGTAGTAAGTTTAAAATAAATCAGTATGAAGCATCTACTCTGGTCCTTCTTCAAGACGGTTTTAACTATTCTTTTTTTGTTTGTTTGTTTTTTTCTTTTGGTTTTTTGAGACAGGATTTTTCTTTGTAGTTTTGGAGCCTGTCCTGGGACTCGCTCTATAGACCAGGCTGGCCTCGAACTCACAGAGATCCACCTGCCTCTGCTTCCTGAGTGCTGGGATTAAAGGCGTGCACCACCACTGCCAGGCTAATATTTTGAACTTTTGATCCTCCTGTCTCTATCTCCCTGGTGCTGGGATTAGATGGATACAAAACGTAGCACTGAGGACTAAACCCAGAGCTTTGTGTATGACAGGCAATCCCCCACCTTCATTTTAAAAAATTTTTAATATTAAGAAATTTTCTATTCATTTTACATACCAACCACAGATCCCTCTCTCCTCCTTCCTCCCGCCCCCCCCCCCCAGATAAATCTTTTTTTTTTTTTTAAAGGATTTATTTGCTGTGTATACAGTGTTCTGCCTGCACACCAGGAGAAGGCAGAGAGGGCACCAGATCTTGTTGTAGATTGTTGTGAGCCACCATGTGGTTGCTGGGAATTGAACTCAGGACTTCTGGAAGAACAGCCGGTGCTCTTAACCCCTGAGCCATCTCTCCAGCCCAATCCCCCACCTTCATAACCAGCTCAATCCTAACTCCTTTTGTAGTGTGTCTGTTTAGAAATGCCCTGAAATATTGCCTTGAATATATCAGGAAATTAACATAGTGTACATTTGAGAACATTTTCCCCGAAATGGAACTCAGGAGTATAGCTACCAAGAAAACTGATCACTCTTTGTCTCTTGATTTCAATAAAAATAAATTAAGAGTTTCAACACATGAAATATGGATGCTTCAAACATTCAGGCCCTAACACGGTGGAGGAACATTCAATGATGAGCAGTGGGACACTTCCTCTGCAGTCAGATAAGACATACTACAAGGGTTTTTATATGTTTTGCCCAAATGTATGTATGTAAACCATGTGCATGTAGTGCCCAAAGAGACCAAAAGAGGGCAGATTCCTTGGAAAGAGAGTTAGGAAAAATGGTGTGGGCTGCTATGTGGGTGCTAAGAACCAAGCTCAGGTCTTCCAGAAGAGTAGCATTTCTCCAGTCTATTTTATTTTTAACTATGTGTATGTCTGTTGGGGTGTGCATGTGTGAGCATAGGTCTGAGGATTTCAGAAGATCCCTGAGAGCTGGAGTTACAGGTGGTTGTGGGTAACATGATGTGGATGCTGGGATCAAACAGTACAAATCCTTACCTGCTGAGTCATCTCTCCAGTCTCCAGTTTAATTTACAAGAGAACAAAAATCCTCCAAAGTAACTGTAACACTTAGAGTACTTTATACAGCTTTGCAGGGCCCCTTTCATAAACCAGGTGTTCATAACCTTGTCAGTGGGCTTTCAGACACACTGCTCTATTCTCTTGATTCACCTGTCCACCTCTTCTTTTGCCGATTTGTTTTTTTGTTTTAGAGATTTTTTTAATTAGCATATATTAGTTAAGCACAATACTGGGCTTCATTATGACTAGTCACCTTTCTGCCCACCCCTATTTTTTTTCACTTTTCTGAGACAGGATTTCTCTATGTAGTTTTGGTGCCTGTCTTGGATCTCGCTCTTTAAACCAGGCTGGCCTCAAACTCATAGAGATCTGCTTGGCTCTGCTTCCCGAGTGCTGGGATTAAAGGGGTGCACCACCATTGCCTGGCAAAGATTTATTTACTCATGTATTTTATATATACAGCAGAATAAGGAATCTGATCCCATTACAAATGGTTGTGAGCCACCATGTGGTTGTTGGGAATTGAACTCAGGACCTCTGGAAGAGCAGTCAATGCTCTTAACCACTGAGCCATCTCTCCAGCCACCGAAAATCTTCTATCTTTATAATTACTCTGTGCCGTACTCTCGAGAAATCTTTAAAAAAATTTTTTTTTATTTAAAGAAAATGTGATACATTTACACAATGGAGTATTATTCAGCTGCAAAAAAACAATGACATCATGAAATTTGCAGGCAAATGGATGGAACTAGAAAAAAATTATTCTGAGTGAAGTAACCCAGACTTACAACACAGTATGTACTCATTCATAAGTGGATACTAGGTATAAGTAAAAAAAAGGCTATAACCAGACTACAGTCCATATAGCTCCAGAGAAGCCAGGTAACAAGGAGGACCCTAAGATGGACACATGGATGGCCCTGGGAAGGGGAAATAGATGAGATCTCCTGGGTAAATTGGGGGCCAGGAGGTGGGGGGAGGGCGGTAGAGGGGAGGGGATGGAGGATGAGAACATGAGGGAACAGGATGGTCGAGCTGGGGGAGGGATGAAGTGGGAGAACAATGCAAGAAATACCATGATAGAGGGAGTCACCTAATGTAAGGGAAATTCCTAGGAATCCACAAGGATGACCCCAGCTAAGACTCCTAGCAATAGTGGAGAGGATACCTGAACTGGCCTTACCCTGTAATCAGATTGGTGGATACCCTGTCATCATAGAGTCTTCATCCTAACTAATGGAAGCAGATGCAGAGATTCACAGCCAAGCACTGGGCCAAGCTTTGGGAGTCCAGTCAGAGTGAGGGAAGAAGGATTATATGAGCAAGGGGGGGGTCAAGGTCATGATGGGGAAACCTACAGAGACAAATGAACCAAGCTCATGGGAACTCACAAACTCTAGACCAACAGCTGTGGAGCCTGCATGGTACCGAACTAGGCTCTCTGCATGTGGGAGACAGTTGTATAGCTTGGTCTATATGAAGAGCCCCTGGCAGAGTGATAGAGTGATCAGGATCCATCTCTGGTGCATGAACTGGCTTTGTGGAGCCCATTCCCTATGGTGGGATGCCTTGCTCAGCCTTGATGCAGGGGGGAGGGGCTGCTCAACTTAATGTACCAGGCTTTGTTGACTCCCCATGGGAGGCCTTCCCCTTTTGGAGGAGTGGATGGGGGGTGGGTTGTGTGGGTTGTGGGAGGAGCGGGAGGAGGGGTAGGAGGGGGGAACTGTGATTGCTATGTAAAATGAATAAAAAAATTTTAAAAAAGATTTGTCTATTATATATACACAAGTTTTCTACCTGCATGTATGCCTGCAGGCCAGAAGAAGGCACCAGATCTCATTACAGATGGTTGTGAGCCACCATGGTGGTTAATGGAAATATGAACTCAGAACAGGACCTCTGGAAGAGAAGCCAGCACTCTTAACCTCTGAGCCATCCCTCTAGCCCCCTTTAAGACTATTGTATAAACACTCATTAGGTGTGGTTTGACACCCATCCAAAGTTCTCTCCTCCCTAATGTCTCCACATCTGTCACCCATCTCGTTTCAGCCCTTACCTCCACATATCAACTACTGAAAAACAGTGCCTGCTGGCTGCTTTGAAGAATGTTGGTTGGTTGTCACTCCCAGGTCAAACTCACATCGCTAATTGTGGCCTTGCCCATTGGTCTATTAAATATCAATATCACCCCTTACCTCTCATACATCCTTCTCTTTCATATTGCAGACTGCTTTAGCTCCTCAGGAACACATTTATAGGCACACTGGATTCCCCAGACTGCAATAATACCCTAATCCCCACCCACTATGTCCAAACGTTCACATATTGATTCTCTACAACACTCAAGTTTACCACTGCCTACCCGCTGAGTGATCTGGGACTTGGTGCTCTGGTGTTCCTTTTTCCAAAACTAGGGGTGGTACCTGGTGAAGGGTGCTTGCCAGTTCCCATCACAATGGTTATAGCAGTATGGCATGACAAATGAGCGATTCAGGTCCTCCCTACCCTCTCTTGCAGCCCTGGGTCTAACTGCTGGAGCGGCAGGACTGACTACTTCCGTAGTTACTGACCATCAGTTTTCCTCTCAGTTCACCCAGGAACTCCAACCCTTACCCTCCAGGGTCAAACACACTCACTGGCCTCCACGGTGCTACAAAATCGTCGAGAATAAGACTTACTGCCGGGCGGTGGTGGCGCACGCCTTTAATCCCAGCACTCGGGAGGCAGAGCCAGGCGGATCTCTGTGAGTTCGAGGCCAGCCTGGGCTACCAAGTGAGTTCCAGGAAAAGGCGCAAAGCTACACAGAGAAACCCTGTCTCGAAAAACCAAAAAAAAAAAAGACTTACTAACAACATAGAGAGGTGGTCTCCGTTACTTCCTCAGAGAGGAATGTTGCTTCTATGTCAACCAGTCAGGTAGAGTAAAAGACAAGATTGGACAACTCCAAATGGATCTCCAAAAAGTGCCAAGAAACAGCTTGATGCCTCTGGTCAGTGCTCCAAAAAAAAAAAAAAAAAAAAGCCAAAGCAAATAAACTTCTAGTCTAGATTTTTTCAACAACAGATCCAAAAACTTTCTAACCACACTTTTAATCAGTTGCTATTACAAGATTACTGGACCGTAACTATGGAGCCAGAGGCCTGTTAACTCCCAATTATATACCCCAACGGTGAAGATCGAGCTGGCCCCAAGGACTTCGACACTGATGGTAATGTCTCCCCCTCTGCCCAACTCATGATCTTTTATCAATGATAAACAAAAAAAGAGGGAAATGTAATCCCCTCTATGTGTGAGTGGACAGGCCTGCCCCCAGACTGCTCGAATAGCCATAAAGGCCATTTTGGGCCCCTTGACATACAGGTGGCTAAGTTCTGCCCTACAGAGAACAAAGAAGACCAAGATCAGGCCAGAAAATCCCACCATTCCCTGAGCTTGCCCCAAGATCAGGCCACAAAATGCCACCAATACCAGGCCACTCTCAAAAGCCCTCCCTGTCCCCAACCCAAATCCTATATAAAGCCTGCCTCCTGCTCACTTCTTTCCGGAGCAGAGGCATACAACCTCTTGTGTCTTTCCTAATAAATCTCTTGTGTGAGGTTTGTTGTGCAGTGTGACTTTATGGTATTCCTCAGCTCCTAACTGTAAGGATACCTTTCCCATATGAGCTGTAACACACTAGAAATCAACCCCAGGGCCTTGTACATGCCAGTCTGTTCCCTGAGTTACATCCCCAGCCCTTGAATTGTGTGAACTTTCTACAACTAGATAGTAATAAGAAACAAAACCCCTAGGTGGGCATGATGTTGCACACCTTTAATCCCAGCACTTAGGAGTCAGAGGCAGGTGGATCTCTGTGAGTTAGAGGCCAGCCTGGTCAACAGAGTAAGTTCCAGGATAGCCAGGGCTATACGTAGAAACCCTGTCTCAAAAAACCAAAAGAAGGCCGGGCGGTGGTGGCGCACGCCTTTAATCCCAGCACTCGGGAGGCAGAGCCAGGCGGATCTCTGTGAGTTCGAGGCCAGCCTGGGCTACCAAGTGAGTTCCAGGAGAGGCGCAAAGCTACACAGAGAAACCCTGTCTCGAAAAACCAAAAAAAAAAAAAAAAAAAAAAAAAAAAAAAAACCAAAAGAAACAAAAGGAAAACGAAACAAAACCTCCAAAGATGAATGACAGATTAAACAGAAAACAGGATGGGTGAAGAGCAGAAAACACTGGAATAAAGCTTCCAGAATAAAACAGAGACGAAAACTAAGGGAGGCGCAGGGTGTAGCTTAGCAGCAGACCATCTGTGGAGCTGCACAAGGTCCTGCTTTGTCAACACTGCAGCGAACAAGGCCCTCCTGGAGCATGGAGAGATCACTGAACACAGCGGTTAGAAAAGCCTGTTGCTGTGGGAGAACGCTTGCCTAGCACGCCTGATAGCCTGGGCTCCATTCCATCCAGCACACAATGAAACCATCAACAGGGCTAGCTCCACCAGAAACCTTCCTGGTTACTTTCAAGTGTTTTCGTCTAGTCGTATTGCCTTGAGTGTTTACTGCATACTACCTGAGGTCTTTTCAGACATGACTGCAGTCTGTGACTTCCACGGTGGAACTGTGTTTCCCTTTCTTTTATTGACTTTAAGTTGTTAACCAAAGTTTACATCCCTTGAACTTGTTTGGTTTTTTTTTTGGTTTTGACACAGGGTGATGCTATTTAGCACATGCAACCCTCAAAATTCACACACACCCTGCCTCAGTCCTCAGTCCTCCCAGGAGCATAATTACAGGTACATGCTACCCTGCCCATCTTCTTTGAACTTAATTTTTTTTTTTAATTGTTCCTAAAAACAGAACTTTCTAAGTGAAGTTGGCAAGATTTCTTTTGTGGGCATAAAGTGGGAAAGACTGACTTCTGGTTATTTTAGCATATTTATGCAAGGGTCATAGACTTCCAGATCTGCAAACAATTTGTGGAAATGTGCTAGATCAGAGGTTCTCAACCCGTGGGATGCAAGCCCTTTGGGGTGTGTGTCAAATGATCCTTTCACAGCTTCACATATCAGATATCCTACATATCAGATATTTACATTACAATTCATAACAGTAGCAAAATTACAATTATGAAGTAGCAACGAGTAGTTTTATGTTTGGGGTCAGAGCATTAGGAAGGCTGAGAACCAGCTCAGCTGTCTGTCATGATGTCTATCCTGTGAAAATGTGATACCCCGGTCTGTAGTGCATGGTTATACTGTAGTCATCTTGAGGGCCCCAAGCGATTGTCTGTTGCCCCTCACTGAAGGTTTGCATCCTTCCTAAATATGTATGGCCCACGGCCAGTGACAATTCTCCATTTAGAGGAGAATCAGAATTGTCTCTTAATTTACTCTAATTACTGTGTGTGTATAGTGCGTGTGAGAGTGCATGTGTGGCTCATGTCATGCACCCGGAGGTCAGAGAACTTTATGTAGTCAGTTTTCGCCTTCCATCTTAACATGGGTTCCGGGAGTAAAAATCAAATTGTCAGGCTTCATGTCAGACACTTTATTTACCCACGGGGCCATTTCACTCACTAAGGAGTTCATTTCTTTTCTCATTTGTTTTTATTTTATTTTTTAATATTCACTTATTTATTTAATTTTATGTGTATATGTATACACCTGATACATGTAGGAGCCCAGAAGAGGGCACTAGATACATGGAACTGGAATTACAGGTGGTTGTGAGAACCATGTGGGTGCTGAGAATGCAACCTGGGCTCTCTGGAACAGCAGCCACTGCTCTAACCCCTAAGCTACTTTTCCAGGCCCCTATTTATTTTTTGAGACAGTAATTCATATAGCCCAACCTGACCTTGGACTTGGTACATTGCCTTGACTGGTCTCAAATTCCTGACCCCCCCCCCCCTTCTACCCCTGAAGTGGTAGGATTATAAGCATACACCACTACATCCAGCCCATTTATATCTTTGTATCCCTAAGGGAATGAAGACATTTCCCTTTATTCTAAATAAACCTATGTTATGGGGGAAAAAATTCATTCAACTTTGAAATATCTTACATGCAAGAATTAGCTACAATTTGGGAAAGCAGGACCTATAGACAATTTACAATAGAATTATAAAAACAAAACAAAACTGAATGTGCTTATGAACTAAGACTTGGGACACAGACCTCCTCCCACACATAGATATCAATTAGAAATATTACAATCAGCCTGGCTGTGGTGGTGCACGCCTTTAATCCCAGTACTCAGGAGGCAGAGGCAGGTGGATCTCTGTGAGTTCGAGATCAGCCTGGTCTACAGAGTGAGTTCCATGACAGCTAGATCTGTTACCCAGAGAAACTCTGCCTCCAAAAGACCAAAAATAAATCAATAAAAACTACATTCAGGGCTGGAGAGATGGCTCAAGGTTAAGAGCACTGGCTGTTCTTCCAGAGGTCCTGAGTTCAATTCCCAGCAACCACATGGTGGCTCACAACCATCTGTAATGAGATCTGATGCCTCTTCTGGCCTGCAGGCAAACACGCAGCCAGAACACTGTATACATAATAAATAAATAAATTAAAAAAAAAACAACAAAAAACTACATTCACCTCCCCACCCAACACAACACCATTCCCTGTTGTAGCAAATCTGTGGCATTACTGTGTCCTTGTGTTCTGCTGTTTTACTGAGGTCCTGTGTCAAGGACAGAAAACAGTAAATGGCCCTGTGGTTCCAGACTTCTTCTCAAGTCTCAACAGAAATTAGTTAAGTTAAATAAAGGTCAAGGGTGCTTTTTCAGGTCCTCTCAGGAGCTGGCAAAGTCTTGGGACTTTTTTTGTGGAACCACAACTTGCTCATTTTTTGGAAGCCCAGAGGTCAGAATTCTGGCCACTGGTATTTCCTGAGGCTACATCCCAACATCACTGCAGAAGGCTAGCTCCCATGGGTTCTAGGCTACACAGTGGACATTCTGGGAAACAGGCTGATACAGGTGGACTATCAGAGATGGTACAGATCTGAGCTGGAATCCACCTCCAACACTCAGATGACGGTATCATCCCCACAAGCTGTTGCTGGGGATCCAGTTAGGTGACACCAAATAATGTCATTAATGGTGCTGGAGCAGAACCCCCACAACATGCAGATACATTTCCAGCTGGAGCCAGAGCCACTGCATGACACCCTTATTTGGTGCCTAGGATATATTGGCCGTAAACACACTATATAGCTATTAATATAGGATGCCAGGTGCTGGCCAGTGGAGTCACAGGTTGAGGTCCATACAGTGGATCCATGGTCTTCAAGGAGACCCAGTTGTCCTTTTCCTGGTAGAGCTTTACCGTGTTCTCAAAGCTGGCAGAGGTTGAACCTCCTCACTTGGATATCTGACTATCCTGTGGATGGGGCTGAGGACACTGACACATTTCATACACATCCTCTTCATTAATTTCCAGATCCAAATGTGCTTAGCTGTGGGTAGCCAAGAGTTGCCAGTACGGCCCAAGCCACTGGACCTTATTTTCATGACCATCAGCAGTTTAGAGCACTTATTTGCTCGAGCAGAGGACCCAGGTTTGATTCCCGGAACCTACGTGATAATGTACAACCATACATAAATCCAGTTCTAGGGCACCCAACACTCCCTTATGACCTCTTTGGATACCAGGCGTGCATATATACACAGATATATGTAGGCAAAACATCCATACATATAAATAAATCTTAAAAAAAAAAAAAGGATGATCATGCAGTCATCCTGCTCTGCCAACCGCCAAGTGGTAAACCAAGAGCCAGCAGACCCAGTAATCACCACAGGGGTCAGACTCCTTCCACGCAGAGCTGCAGGAAAGGACAGACTTGCAGACCTTGCGGTCACCCTTGGTGACTCAGATGCAGATTCATGGTTGCCAGTGCGTGGTCTCAGTTGCCCAGGTCTAGACGTGCTGGGCTGCAGCCTGAGTGCTCTAAGGAGCTCCTCATCACTCGGCAGGTGCCAGGTGAGGAGGTGGCTGTGCACTGTTCTGTCAGGGCTCAAGGAGAAGGCACTAACCAACTAACCTGGGACCGCTGTAAACTAGAACCTCAGCTTAGGGTTGCCAGCCCTTCCTGGTAGCATGGATCCAGGCTGCCAATCCATAAAAAAGGTTGACTCCTCAGAGTTCTTCCCCTTCACTCACTGCCAGGGTTTGGAGAGGGTAATGTCCTTTACTGTTGTCCTGGTTACTGGGGAGGGAGAAACATATGTGTTTATTTGGTTCACATCTACTTTTTTTTTCTTTTTTGAGAGAGGGTCTCACTATTTAGTCCTAGAACTCACTATGTAGACCAAGCTGGCCTTGAACTCAGAGATCAAACCAACACTGCTGGGATTAAAGCATGTGCTACCATGCCCAACTACATGTATTTATTTTATGTTTAATCTGTTTATGCGGCTTGGGTTTCATTTCTTTCACGTTTTCTGTGCAACCTCTTCTGCTGGCTTAGCAATAATTAGCTCTCTCCACCTAAGCTTTGTGGTACAGGGACCTCAATTGATACATCTAATCTATCAGTTCTTCCACTGTTATTGAGAATGGCACATGTTACTTCCTTTCTTATTTGAGCTAGGATCCCACTATTTTGCCCAAGTTGGCCTTCAACTCCTGAACTGAAACAACCCACCTGTCTTAGCTTCCAGAGGACAGACTAGAACCATGCGTCATGGTACTTAGCCAACACTTGGTTTCTCTAAAGTGGTAACTTGTGTGTGCATGTCTGTGTAAATGTATGTGGACAACATGCATGCAGAAGCCTGAGGAGGTCAGAAGAGGCATGCAACCCCTGAAATTGGAGTTAGAGATGGCTGTGAGCTACCGTATGGGTGCCGGGAACTGAACTCGGGTCTTCTGCAAGAGCAGTAAGTGCTGTTAACTGCTGAGCAATATCACCAGTCCCAATAAACAAAGAGGGACCCTGATATATATATATATATATATATATATATATATATATATATATATATATATATATATATATATATATATACACGATACTATTGTGGAGGATAGAGACCATTGAGAGTTGGTTCTCTTTTTCTCTTAAAGACTGACTTATTTGTTTTTTCAGGACAGGGTTTCTCAGTATAGTTTTAGTGCCTTTCCTGGAACTCAAAATGTAGACCAGCCAGGCCTAGAACTCACAAGAGATCCAACTGCCCCTGCCTCCTGAGTTCTGGAATTAAAGGCATGCATGACTAAATCCAGCTCTTACATCTCTTTTGTGATGCAGGGTCTCCCTTACCTTTTCTATGCTAAATCAGCAAGGTGGCAGATGATCCCATCACTGCTTCCATCTTGCAGTAGGAGTGCTAAACTTACAGACTTGAGCCACGCTCTCTTTAAAACAATACATACACACACACACACACACACACACACACACACACACACACACACAGGTTCTAGGGATTGAATACAGATTGCAAACTTGTAAAGCAAGCCCTTTTCCTCATGGGTGGGCCATCTGGCTTCTCCTGCTTTTTGAGAAAGGTACTCAACTGTGTAACCCAAGCTTGCCTACAATTCACTATCCTGCCACAGCTTCCTGAGTGCTGGGATCACAAACCTGTACCACCGCAACCTGCTTTAATACTTTTGTTTTATTGAGATAGGTTAACCTTTTCTGATCCTCCTGCCTCTACCTTGTAAGTGCCAGGGTTATAGGTGTATGTCACCAAGCTTGGCTCTAGAGCTTCTTTTTTTTATGCAGTATATTTTTCAGCCTTTTATTTTATGAATTCATTTATTTTATTTACAAATTTCTATATAGTTAGCCCATTCCAACCTGAAATTTCCTATGGTTTCTTTAACTGTTCTTAGATTTCTTTGCTTACATTAAAATCTGATTAGTAGAGAATATGTTTGGGATAAAGACATACAGATACAACTTTATTATTCTTAAAATGGCTATCATCCCAATAGCAATTAACTTAAGAGCCCTGCTTTCTAACACCAATCTGAAAAGACATCTTCACTGAACACTAAATCTCCCTATGTAATGGTATTCATTTTCAAATTTTCTATTGTTTTAGCAATTTATGATTTATGTTCTGGCTAATTTTTGAGACATAATATTTTAAATCTGAGACTAGTATTCTTATTTTATTCCTTTTAAAATTTCCTCTTAGTTATATGTGGTGGCACATACCTTTAATCCTAGCACTTGGGAGGCAGAGGCATGTGGATTTCTGTGAGTTAGAGGCCAGCCTGGTCTACACAGGGAGTTCCAGGACAGCCAGGGTTACAAAGAGAACCCCCCCCCCCCAAAAAAAAAACCAAAGAGAAACTCCGTCTGAAAAAACAAAACAAATTTTTTTCTTTGTTATTACTATTTTATCTTTTATACAAGCACTGCATCAGAACACATACATTTTCATTTATTCAAAAAATCTTTTTAATAATTTTGTTTTGAAGATTATTTTATTTTATGTGTGTATTTTTCCTGCATGCATGTATTTGCATGTATATACGCCACATGGTGCCTAGTGCCTAGGGCAGACAGAAGAAAGTGTCAGGTCCCCTGAAAGAGGAGTTAAAATTTGTGAGCTACCATTTTGGTGATAGGACCTGAACTTGGGGCCTCTGAAAGAACAGCCTGTGCTCTTAACTGCTGGGTCATCTCTCCAGCCCTCTTCAAATCTTTTTTATTTATTTTATTATAGTTTTAAAAGATTTTTAATTGTGGGTGTGTATATATGTCTGTTTATGAGTGTACATATCCACAGAAGCCAGGAGAGGGTGTCAGGTCCCCTGGAGTTGGAGCCACAGGTGGTTGTGACTCACCTCACATGGGTGCTGAGAACCAAACTTGGGATCTCTGCAAGATCAGTAACATAATTAACCTCTGAGGCATTGCAACCCCGCCCCCATTAAAAACAAATACCTCTTGGGAAAGAAAATGTGTCAATGCTTTACTGTTGCCTGAAGTGTGCTCCTTATCAAAATGTTTTGCTTTAGTTTAAAATTCGAATGTCAGGATTTGCTCTGTGGTACTGGACTCCTGGGCTGCTTAAGCATTTCTTCTGTACACCAACACAAAGCTCAGCTCAGTCAGAAGGTGCTTCTCATCTGTTCTGCCACAAGTCTATTAGTGACACATAGATACGGGGATGTTTGGAAGTCATCTCTATACCTTAGTTCTCTATGTGGCCAGAGCAGAGTCCTCTGGTGATACACTAGCCCTAGCCTGCAGAGAAGGTCCTCCAGATTTCAGAGGCACCCAGTCTAGGGTTTTCTGTGGCCCTTCCGTAATCAACATCAGATGCCAGTTCTTATATCACAGCTACAGCCTAACTCCCTCTATGGGTTGCCTGTCAGCCATGTATTATTACATGTGGTCCAAAATGTGGTACTTTCCTATTTGCCTGCCGTGGCCTCTGTGATCCAGCCACCAAATGGTTTGTAGCCACAGCTTCTTCAATACAGTCTCAACATCAACCGTGGGGAACTAGCGATCCTCCCAAGTATGTCCTGCCTTTGTTCCTCTTCCTCAGTCTGAGTACACCCTTTAGAACCCTCATTACACTTACTAGCCTATTATAGTTTGAAATTTTATATTAAGTTAAAATACCATGTGATTTCTATATTCTGACTGTACCCAAACCGATACACGATACGAAGGTAAAAACCTGAAGAGCTAAATCAAGCTGCTGCCTAAAACCTATGGAGTGATCTTTGCACCTTTGCCCAGGGACTTTCCACATATATAATAGAAGACAGCTTTGGAGCAATCAATGTCTCAATCTTTAATTTATACAATTGACACACATATAAGAAATGTCCATAAAGTCTTTCAAAACAGCCCTTCTTGTCAAATCCTACTTCAATGTATTAATTAAATCACTGATTTTGCTAAGCCTTCTTTCTAATTAATGAAGCCATTTTAAACATTCCATTGATTTGTCTTTCTTCATTTTACACACAGGTCCAAGAACAAAGAATGATGATGTTACCAATCAATCTTGAGGAAAAAAGAACAGAACTGGAGGGGCTGGTAAGATGGTTCATCGGTTTACAGGGCGCCTGCCCCTCAATCATGAGGAGCAGAGTGGGGATCCTAGCAGCCATGTAAGGGACTAAATGAAGACAGGTGGGGCTGGGGCTGGCTTCATGAGTCCCAGGTTGAAGAAGAGACCCTGTCCCAAATGAGAAAAGCAGAGAATGACAGGACACCCCATGCCTTCCTCTGGTCTCCATGCACACATCCTCACCTCTCAGGTGTCCATACACTTACAAAGACACACACACACACACACACACACACACACACACACACACACACACACACAAACAGATAAGACAAGACACACACAGATGGGTTGACTGACAGACAGACAGACAGACCGATATAGATAGGTAAGACACACACAAATAGGTAGACAGATAAAATGAACCAAAACAAAGCTGGAGGTTTTGCTTTGTGGTATAATACTTGCCTAGCATATGTAAGTCCCTGGCCTCCATCCCCAGCAAGGCAAAAAAAGAAACAAAACAAAAACAAAGCTGAAGGCATTACAATATCTAACTTTTAAATTTTATTTATTTATTAATTTCTTTCTTTTTTCTTTTGGTTTCTCAAGACAAGGTGTCACTTTGTAGTTCTGACTGGTCTTGAACTCACTATGCAGACCATGTTGGCCTCAAACTCAGACATCCACCTATCTCTGCCTCTGCTAGGATTAGGTGTATGCGCCCCAACATGCCTGGTTACAATACTCAACTTTAAAACACAATGCCTAAGTCCAGGCATGCTAGTGCATGCTTCTAATCACAGCTGAAGCAGGATTGCCCTGCATTCGAGGCCAGGCAGGGATATGAGTTTCAGGCCGACTGGAACTACATGGCAAGACCCTGTCTCAGAAACAACGAAACAAACAAACCTAAGAAAAAGAACAAGTCTGGAGTAACAAAACAGCATGGTACTGGTATAAAAACAATACAGAAATAAATGCACACCCTATTATAGTCAAATGATTTTCAGCACAGTTGACAGGGGAACATAGTGTAGAAAGGAAAGTATCTTTAAGTAGTACTGGGAAAACTGACTCCATGTGTAAAAAAGGAAAACTAGTCTTTCATTATATGTAAGACTCAACTCAAAATCGATTGAGACTCTAAACAGGCATATAGGTCAGTACTAGAACCCTTTTCCTGGCATGTACAAGGCTCTGGGTTCCATTCCTGGAATCACAACAGAAAAGGTAAAACAAAACAATACCAAAAAAAAAAAAAAAAGAAAAAGAAAAAGAAAAGAAAAGAAAAGAAAGAAAGAAAACTGGAACTAGGAAACTGTAAAAAAACATTGCTGGGTGGTGGTGGTGGCGGCAGCGCACGCCTTTAATCCCAGGACTCAGGAGGCAGAGGCAGGTGGATCTCTGTGAGTTCGAGGCCAGCCTGGTCTACAGAGCGAGTTCCAGGACAGCAAGGACTGTTACACAGAGAAACCCTGTCTTGAAAACCAAAAAAGAAAAAAGTAAAAAAGAAGAAAGTCTTAAGGAAATGTCTCATGACAATGAACCGACCAAGGATTTTTTTTTACGCTCCCAGACATGCAGGTAACGGAAGTACAAATGAACAATGTGATCGCACAAAACTCAACTGTTCCGTGCAACAAAGAAGCAACAGAACAAAGACAATCTGAAGATCAGAGGAGTATCTGTACATAACACAACGACTGCTAAAGGGTTCGCTCCCAGGAGATACATGGACTCGAACCAACAGCAAAAAGCAAAAAAACAAAACCCAATATCTGAAAAATAAGCCCCAAACTCCATGAACTTGGTACAGGAGTATTTGTAGTCTCAATTTCCTAGAAAGCTGAATTAGAGAGTCAAAGAAGTAACCAACAAGTGTGAAAAAACAGTGACACCAATGGAGAAAATGGGAACCCAGCAACTCCTATACTGGCTCACTGGAGTCTGAAGACAGGGGAGTGCTGTGGGTAAAGAGACCTTGGAGGATGGCTGGGCATGTGGATTGCTATAAGTATTACACACTTTTCATTTGCTAAGATGTAATAACATTTTTGCGCGCACGCGTGTGGTGTGTGTGTGTGTGTGTGTGTGTGTGTGTGTGTGTGTGTACACGCTCTCGCATCAAATCCTCTGAGGAGAAAGCTGGAGGCCATTTCACATGGGTGCTGGATCAAAAATTAGGCTCAACAGTTAAAAGCACTGGCTGCTTTTGCAGAGAACCTGGTTTCCATTCCCAGCACCACTGGAAACTCACAATTGTCTGTAACTCCAGATTCAGGGAATATGATGCCCTCTTCTGGCCTTCCCCAGCACCAGGCACAAATAGCTGTGAGCTGCCATGTACCTGGACCCCACGGAACTGAATCCTACTGAGGTCTTCTATAAGAAAAAAAGTGCTCTTAACTACTGAGTCATCTCTCCAGTGCACTCATGGTCTTTCACAACCATCCGTAATTCCAATTCTAGGGATATGATGCCCTCTTTTAACCTCCATGGACTCCAGGTACGCATGTGGTGCAGACATGTAGATAAATTATTCATTACATTAAAAAAAAATCTAGAAAAATTGTTTTAAAATACTTAAGACAATCCAGGTAGTGGTGGCACACTTTTAATCCCAGCACTCGGAAGGCAGAGGTAGACGGATCTCTAAGTTTGAGGCCAGCCTGGTCTACATAGTGAGACTGTCTCAAAAAACCAAATAAATAAATGCAAGATACTACATGGCTTGATATGCATGTGAGCCCATATATACTACTTTGGTCATGACCAAACTGACTCCAATTAGAAGTCTATCTAGTTTCTAGTTTAGGAAGGGCCCTTTGGCAATATGGACCACAGTTTTAAATGTATAAGGCTACTTTGAGGACAAGGTGTTCTATAAGAGATCCTATCTCAGGGACAGAGTGCTGGCTCAGTGGTTAAAAGCACTGGCTGCTCTTTCAGAGGTCCTGAGTTAATTCCCAGCAACCACATGGTGGCTCACAACCATCTATAGTAAGATCTGATGCCCTCTTCTGGCATAAAGTTGTACATGCAGACAGAGCACTCATACATAAAATAAACAAGTCTTAAAATAGAGATTCCATCTCAAAACCCAAAAGAATCTTTTCTCCTCAAACCTGGGCTTTCTTTGATTTATTCATTTTATTTTCGTATGAGTGTTTTGCCCGAATGTTTGTATGTGCACATGTGCCTGTTTGGTGTTCACAGATGTTAAGCCATGGCATCAGAACCTCTGGAACCACCATGTGGGAGCTGGGAAACAAACCTGGGCCATCTGCAAAAGCAGCAAGTGCTCTCGGCCACGCCATCTCTCCAGCACCACCCCAAGAACCTTAAGAGAAAAATTTATTAAAAATTGTATTTTTCAGTTGGGAAGGGGTGGTGTTTGACTTTAATCCCAGCACTTATGAGGCAAAGGGAGGTGATCTCTGTGAGTTCAAGGCCAGACTGGTCTACAGACTGAGTTAAGGGACAGCCAGGGCTACACAGTCAGACCCTGTCTTTAAAAGACTGTGGCTTTTAAGTTTTGGTTTTACTCAATTACTAGGCAAGCTTCAATGAAACATTTCACTATTAGAATAAGAATGTGTACTATATCAAGATGATAATAAGAAGAAAGGAAGGAAGGAAGGAAGGAAGGAAGGAAGGAAGGAAGGAAGGAAGGAAGGAAGGAAGGAAAGAAGAAAGAAAAGAAGAAAGGGGAAAAAACAAAGCAAAACAAAACAAAAAAACCTGTACTTTTCAGCTGGTCCTGATAGCATAGGTCTGGAACCCCAATTATTCTAGAAGACTAAGGCAGGAGAATCCTAAGGTTAAGGCCTGTTCGGGTACAGAAGGAGTTAAAGGCACTAAGTGAGATCCTGCCTAAACAAATGAGAACTCAAAAACAAAACAAAAGACTAGAGATAGGTGTGAGAAATCCCCTTACAAGCTACTGAGCAGGAGAGGTCAAGAAACTCCCAAAACAATATAGGTATTGCCACTGCCCTTGTTTGCTTCACAGAGGGTAAACTTAAAGCTCTATTAGCGAAGACACCATGTACTTCAGACATAGAACTCAGAGGATCCAAGTTGGATGTGACCTGAAAGGTCCCTGAGGACTAGTTTTCATAGTACCACAAGGTGCTATGCAAGCTTCCAAGGGAAGGAAGAAACCAAGAGTCCTAGCTAACTGCCTATGGTCTACACCAACTTCCAGTCTGGCAAGATAGCCCGAAGGTGCAGTAGTGGCACATGTATCTTGGTGGGAACCAACAGCTCTCTAACCGAACTTAAAGCCTGCTCAAGAAGAGGGAAATCCTACTTGGTACTCAAAACCTACCTAACTTCCCAGGCTAGTAAGGTCATGAATCTTAGAGGAGAATCCTCTGCCACTTTACTAAACCAGCATAACTCTTAAATAACTCTAAATACTACCCTTATACCCACAGGTAAGTGCAGCTTATTCCTCATCAAAGAAACTTCTCTTTGCAACAGACAGACCATTATAGAAAAACATAGCCAGTTAAAATGCATAAAGCTGATGCTGGAGTGCCAAAGCCCAATGGATACATTTACAACACAACTCCTGCACCTAAGCATTGTGGGGGGTGGGATTTTTGAGAGCCAGAGGATTCGTGAATTTGCTGTTAACAACAGGTACACAGAGGCTTATTCAAGAAAACAGCATAATTTTTCCACATTTAGAGAGACATTCAAATTCAAGAGGCATTTATAACCCCAAATAAACACAACCAGAGAAGAACCTCTCAGCAATGCATTATTATATTAATACATGATAGTTAAGGTGTCAAAAATATAAAGCCAAGGGGCAGGAGAGATTGCTCAGTGGTTAAAAGCACTGGCTGCTCGTGCACAGGACCAAGGTTTGATTCTTAGCATCTATATGGTGTCTCACAAGCATCTGTAACTCTAGTCTCAGGAGATCCTACATCCTCTTCTGGCCTCCATGGGCAACAGGCACACACATAGTGCACACACACACATGAAGACAAAACATTCATACAAATAAGACAAAGGTGGCATGTGCCTTTAATCCCAGAACTTAGGAGGCAGAGGCAGGCGGACCTCTGTGTGTTCAAGGCCAGCCTGGTCTACAGAGTGAACTTAAGGACAGCCAGGGCTACACAGAGAAACCCTGTCTTGAAAAATTAAAAAGGTAGAAATGCACAGGAGGAGACGAGGAAGACATTTGAGATATTTGGACTGTCTGCTGGTCCAAAGTCCTATAAGCAAAGAACTCATAGTCATTCTTGACACCATGATGACATTTAAGACCTACTGGGATTCTACCTGGTTCATAGCAGCCAAATATCTGTTCCTTCCAGACTGCCAAGGATAGGAGATTTGTAGAAAAGGGATCACCACCATATGGAGATCAATAACTGTCCTGAATATCCACGGAACCAACCTGAGCCACTTGGTCCCAGAACAGCAAAGGTGGTTGGCAGGATATGCCTAATAGATTTGGGTACCCTGCTAGTTTTCCTACACCTCTCCTGAATGGCCTTAGTGGATTCAACTTGGCTGGGGTCACTAGTTGGCCAGCTGCAACTGCAAAATTCAAACTATAAAAGGACTCAGAAATCAGAAGAATGGCCAAGGAAAGGGCCCAGATAAGAACTGTGATGAAATGTGATGATGATAGATAGTAGGTGAGGGAACGGCATTATTTATTACCATAAAAAGTATGAGTGGCAGCCAAGCAGAAGAGAACACTAAGATCACATCTCCTGGGGCATCTACATGAGAAAACACTCTATGCCAATACAAAATATGCTGCCATGCATGCAGGTGACAGAGCCTGGTTTCACTGCCCACTACAGAAAAAACCAACTGGAAAAAAAAAATCACCCACAGGAGACAGACATGGGGAAGTAGGTGGACAGTGCAGAAAGTGAGGGACTAAATTAAACACAGTAAGGGCTAGAGATGGCTCATCAGACGCACTTGCTGCTCTTCCAGAGGACAAACTGCAGTTCCCAGTACCTGTGTCTGGAACTACAGCTCCGGTGGGATCAGAAACCTCTTGCTTTTGTAGATACTTGCATCCATGTGTACACACACACACACACACACACACACACACACACACACACACACACACTTAAAAATAAAAGATCTTTAAAAACCTTTATGCACTGCTGGTCAAAGTGCCAATTTCTGTAGCCAACATGAAAATCTGTGTGGAGGTTTTCCAAAACACGGAAATAGAAATGCCATATGGCAGGGCTGGAGAGATGGCTCAGCAGCGAAGAGCACTGGCTGCTCTTCCAGAGGACCCGGGTTTAATTCCCAGCATCACATGACAGCTCAAAACTGTCTGTAACTCCAGTTCTAGGGGATCTGGCACCCTCACACAGATAGACATGCAGGCAAAACACCAATGTACATAAAAAATAAGTAAATCTTAAAAAAGAATGAAAAAAAAAAGTGCCGTGGCTGCAAAAATATACAAAGTAGGATCTCACCTATTTATGACAAAGCTAATACCTGGAAGAAGCCAAGGGCCTTCCAGAGGTCAAGCTGAGGCTCAAGGAGCCTTGATGATATTTGGCTTTTGATTATCAGCCGTTTCCTGCTATGAGTTTCTTGTTTGCTATTGTAGCTTTTCCATCACTTATTGGGCACCATTTCCCCTCAACTAATGGAATATTTAGATAACCTTGGGCGCTGACAGCTATGCTCAACTAGAACCCCAGTTCAAGCCTCCCTGTAATTATCGTCATTGGCAGCATCGGGCCAGGTCCATCCCCAGTTGGAGGAAAGAAAGTACCTTATCAGAGATACCTCTGTACTCTCTAAGAACAGACTTAACCATCCAGGCTACCAGTTTGAGAAGGCCTGGCGGATGTGCCAATTAAGCTTAACTTCCTCCTTTCCCAAACCTTACCTCTAGTTCCAGATCTCCCTTTAACTATCACCAGAGGCATCTAGCTGTACACGGGTTGCCTAGTGAACGAGCACTCTTTCCCCCACCCTGCAGAAAAACGGCAGATAGCCTGGACAGATAGGAGCCACAGGAAAAAAGAAGGCAGCTTTATTTTCTCCCATTGACCTAGCAACTTACAGATTCTTAACATTTTCTATCAATCACGTTTAAGACTATAGTGGAGCACATAAGATCCCTCTTCTTAGATATTACCCAAATTTAGCCTTTAGTTAATTCATTTCCCCATTAGTCACTTCCCTTTTGGGTTGCAAATGATAATTAACAATTATTGCCCCTCTATGTGATTCTTATCACTCCTCATTTGACCCTGGAAGCCTGGTGGTCACTATCTGAGGAAAATACCTTTATGATCCCGTAGAATTCAAGCCTGGTGACCTTGTTCAACCAGGGGATTGCTATTGCTTGGGTTTATAACTGGACTCCTGAGAGACTTGGGAAGGACAGAGAGATGGAGAATGGAGAGGAATAAGGAGGATTTTGACCAGAGAGATCATGTGGACAAGATGGAAGATGAGGAAGAGTCAGATGGGGAAGTACAGCTGAGTAAGAATGAGATAAAAAGGACCTAGATGAGGCAGAATTGAGACAAGAGAATTAAGATAGAACTTAGAGGGAGCAGTAGATAAATATAGAGAGAAATCAGACAAGAAAGGAGCTAGGCACGAGAACAGAACTGAAGCTGTGTAAATGGATGTTATCCCAGAGGAATTAAAGCAAGTGGACTATAGAGCTTAGTGTGCTTAGATTCTATTTCCCAAAAATAGTCCTTGCCATTAGTAGTTCTCTCTCCTGAGCCCCTGGGATGTATAATATTAAGGCTGGTCCTTCTAATATTATACAAGATGCCAAATGTCCTACTATAGGATTTTCAGATGTCTAGCTGCATGTGTCTAAGTGAACATACCAGATACCTGTGCATCCATGTTCACTGCTGTTCTATTCAGAACAGCTAATAAAGAACCAGCCTATATGTCCACTAACACAATAAAGAAAACATGCTGTATACACACACACAATATGGAACTTTATTTTTTTGTAAAGAAAAAAGACATTTATAGGAAAATGTTGAAGAATATTCCTTTACACTGAATGAAGATGTGTCACTGTGATTTGTTTAATTAAGAGCTGAACGGCCATTAGCTAGGCAGGAAGAGGTTAGGTGGGACTTAGGTGGGACTTCTGGGGATAGAGGGCTCAGAGAGGAAGAAAGGCAGTGTCACCAGCCAGACTCAGAGGAAGCAGGATGGGCAGTACGGAGTAAAGGTAACCAAGTCACGTAGAAGAATGTAGATTTAAAAATATAGGTTAATTTAAGTTTTAAGAACTAGTTATTTGGGAGGAGTGAAGAGGGGGATCTGTGATTTCTTAACTAAAAAAAAAAACAAAGAAAGAACTAGTTAGGAACAAGCTTAAGGTATAAGCTGAGCTTTTGTAATTTATATTAAGTCTCCATGTTGAATTTTGTGAGTTGGTGGCCCAAAGAAAAATCCAGCTACAGGAAAAAATATATGTAACTGAGATTCATTATGAAAAATGAGCCAGAACATCAAAAACAAATACCAGGCTGTCCCTCGTATGCAGAACACACTTAAAATTATAAATGTGTGTCATAAAACTAGAAAGGAGATTGTTTAGGGAGGATGGGATTGTGAGAACGTGGGCAACTGTGGGTAATGAACTATGAAAATGGAGGAGGGCTTCCTGGGGGAGTGAGGGAACCAGCTGGTGCAGGAAGGAGTGCAGGAAGGGTAACCAATGAGAATAAAGTACAAAAAAACAAATAGATAAAGATGCCACGATGAAGGCTGGGCGGTGGTGGCGCACGCCTTTAATCCCAGCACTCGGGAGGCAGAGCCAGGTGGATCTCTGTGAGTTCGAGGCCAGCCTGGGCTACCAAGTGAGTTCCAGGAAAGGCGCAAAGCTACACAGAGAAACCCTGTCTCAAAAAACAAAAACAAAAACAAACAAACAAAAAAAAAGATGCCATGATGAGACGGGTACTCTGTACACAAATCCAAAATTAACAACAATCAAAAGATAGGACTTTGTGTCATAAAAGAAAGAAGGAAGGAAGGAAGGAAGGAAAGAAAGAAAGGAAGGAAGAAAGAAAAAGTAAAACAGAATGCAGGGCGGTGGTGGCGCATACCTTTGATCCCAGCACTTGGGAGGCAGAGCCAGGTGGATCTCTGTGAGTTTGAGGCCAGCCTGGCCTACAGAGCGAGATCCAAGACAGGCACCAAAGCTACAGAGAAACTCTGTCTCCAAAAAAAAAAAAAAAGAAAAAGAAAAATACAAAACCCACAAACCCAAACCACAAAACAAAAAGCCTTTCTGTCCCCAACTACTCCAACTACTTATCTCTATCAACAAGGCTTTTAGATTAGATGCCCAGTGAAAGAAGGTAAGCCACACTGGAACCTGCTTTTCATTCTCATAATGAACACCACATTATGATGTGAGGCACCTGAGATATACAAAGTGTTTCTCAAGGTGGCACAAGATGGTATTTAATAAAAGATACGATAACTAAATACAGCTCAAAGGTAGCTCACAGGCTTCCATTCACAAAGCCTTCTGATACATCTGCAGTACAGTAAGAGCAGGTAGGGAGAAAGAATTGTAAGATATTACAGGTATTTGTAATCTCAGCACTTGGAGGCTAAGACAGGAGGAATGTGGGTTGAAGGCCAACCTGGGCTATACAGGGAAACTAGTCAGGCAGGTTATGAAGCTTTGGTAAGCACTATTCCCACTGGGGCATGTCCTCAGCCCACAGATAAGACTCTTAGAAGCTCAGGAGGTTAATTACATTTACTTAAGGGAACCAATGCAAAATATACTGGAACTTAGTGCATGAGAACAGAAGTTTGGAGAACTTGGAGGATGACTGTGAATTCTTTTTCCTCCTTTTCCACCTCCCAATTGTTGGGATCACAGGAGGGCACTGCAAAGCCCAACTTAAAAAGTATATTATCGGGCTGGGCGTGGTGGTGCACACCTTTAATCGCAGCGCTCAGGAGGCAGAGGCAGGCTGATCTCTGAGTTTGAAACCTGGTGTACAAAGCGGGTTCCAGGACAGCCAAGGTGCTACACAGAGAACCCTGTTTCAAAAGACAAAACAAAACAAAACAAAAGTATATTGGGGAACTAGAGATATGGCTCTAGTTAAAAACACTTGTTGCTCTTACATGGGACCTGGGTTGGTTCCCAGAAGCCATATGGGAACTATACATAGCTCATAAACTACATATAACTCCAGTCCCAGGAGATCAATGCCATCTTCTGACCTTCCAGGGCTCCAGGCACACTCGTAGTTCACATACATACATGCAGGGAAACACACATACAAATAAATATCAGTAAACCTAAAAAATTGTTTTCAAGTAGATTGATTTTTCTGGTTTGTGTGTGGGTTGTTGCTTTATTCTGACCCAGGGTCTCACCATGGGACTCCAGCACCTTTCTTTCTCTTTAGTTGGAGAGAGGACCTCATACTGCAGCACAGACTGGCTTTGTACCCAAAGGTCTTACTTGAGCAGTTACTCCTGCCCTGGCCTCTCAAGGGCTAGATTCCTACTGGAGTTTAAGCTATGATTATATGTACATACAATATCTAGAATAAGAAGAACAATAAAAATGATTTATGTATTAAAATATCTTGCACATAAACATCTAACTGTACAACCAATGAATTCTTTGGCATAAATTCCTAGAAGTAAAAACACAGCTCAGACTATATGACCACTTTATGGACAATTATGCTTTGCCTAGCAATTTTCTAAGAAGTGAACCCACTTTGCATTAGAGAAGCTCACCTTTTGGGCCGAGGCAGGCCCATTGGGGTAAGGTTGGGATCTGGTTTAGGAATGGTTTTCCGGATGCGGATCTGTGAGACTTTCTTTGGTCTCTTCTCTGGCTCAGCCTGTTTTTAAGGGTTAAAAATAAAGACAGGCAAAAAGTAAGACATTTTAAAAAAGCCCTTATACTCAAAACATTGCTCCCTCCGTTTACAGATAAACCGGAGAAGTAGCTAATGACAAATTTCCCCTTCCTACCCGACTGTGTTTTCAGTTACTGCCCCTTCATACATTAACCCAGAGCTGACCAGTTCCAGCTGAGACAATCAATTCAAAGTCTTCCATCAGTGGAGACAGGTGATGCTGTGAAACTAAAGGACACTAGTATTTACCCCTCTTTCAGTGCACAAAGGGGGTCTTAGGGCCAAGTCGCTCTATAAACATTCTTTAATGCTGCTGCTGGAAAAACTGGGTCTGGAAAACAGTATGGATTGGGATAACTAAGCCCCACCTGGTGCAGCAGGAGGACAACTGGAACCCAGAGATGGAAGCCAGTCAGGAGAAAACAGTAAGACCCATCTCTGAAAACCAACTGAAATGAAGGGAAACCCTACAAAAACCCATCGTATCTTCTCCTGGTCAAGGCCCAGGCCCAGCAGGAAATTCCCTACCTTAGTGCTCCCAGCTACTGAGTCACGGCTGAAGTCAAGTCTGCACCTGCCATGCGACAGGGGTCAACAACGGAACCCCAATGCCACCTCACTCAACACCCTGGTACTTTGCACTTACCTCTTTCTCTTCTGCAGGGCTGCTCTGTGGTCGGGGGCATGGCGCGGACACATCACCCAGCTCATCAAACCCAGGGACCTGGAACTCAGAGGCTGAAAGCAGGAGCTTGCTGGCAGCAGGTCCTGTTACCAAGCAAGACTTTGGCACCAAGGCAGGGGACACAGGCTCGAGCCTAGCACCATGGAGACAGAATGAAGAGAAAACCTGAGTAAGGTTTGCTTTCTCCTTCCAGCAAACACATTTTTATTGAGTTTGTCTGTACATGTGCGTGTCCTTGTGTGTGTGTGGAGGCCAGAAGACAACCTTAAGACAATGTCCCTCTTCAGCTGTCCCATCCATCTTGTGTTTGAGACGGAATTTCTCACTGGCCTAGAGCTCACCAAGTAGCCTAAGCTGGCTGGTCAATGAGTCTCAGGACCTGCCTGTCTCTGTGCACTAGAATTACAGGTAAGTGCCACCATGCAGGCTTTTGGTGTGTGTCCTGCGGGATGAAACTCAGGTCCTCGTGCTTGCAAGGCAGGCAGTTACCAACTGAGCTGTCTATCACCCCAGTCTGTGTTATTTCTGAGCATACTGATTAGAGTGATGACGTTTCTTCTTTCCAGGAATGACATCTTCAGTCAATCAGCTTTCTAGTTACTTCCAGACACAACCTGGGTCTACACATATGAAAAGTTACAAGAATGTGGCCAGTGCTTTCTGGTGGTTAGAGTAGTTTTATAAAGAACTGTGTGAATGAGTAGAGACTGGTGAGAAGAAATTTAGTGAATGGACAAATGAGCACTGCTCAGAGGAGACCAACCTATTCAGGAAGCAGTCCTGAGGCTGGTGAAGCGGCGGGACTTAGGACAGCGGGAGAGACTGATACGCTGGCTAACGACTTTTTTGTTAAGTAAACGGTGCTAATTATACAACCCTACTCCTCATTATTTGATATAAAGCACAACTGAGGTGGGTAGTGGTGGCACACGCCTTTAATCCCAGCACCCTAAGAGGCAGAGCGGGCTGATCTCTTTGAGTTTGAGGCCAGCCTGGTCTACAGAGAGAGATCCAGGACAGGTACCAAAACTACACAGAGAAACCCTGTCTGAAAAAACCAAAACGCACAACTGAGTCTCAGAGATGTTTATCTGAGACCTATCTTAGTAAGATTAATGAGACAAGAGTTTAGGGTTGTGCCATGGCTGACGCATGCTATCTAAGAACACTAGAATAACTGTATTCTCCCCTGCCCTTCCTCACACACTCATCCATGCTTCAAACCCGTAGGCCAAGGCTTACCTCATGTGACTGCTGTCGGTGTTAAGGATAGCTTCCATGCCTGGAAGAGGCACATGTGGTATGGTGGTGTGGCTGAAGTAAAGCACAAGCACAAACAGCGGGTTATGAGCGGGCCAACAGCAAAGGTTCTGATGGCACCAGAGGGACGGGCACATGATGGAGGCCAAGAAGCCCGAACCTCCCAGCCATGAAGCTATGCTCGTGTGCTCATCCCTGGGTGGAAGTAGCTTAACAGGAAGACTGCTTCCTAATTTAACTGGAAAAAATGTCAGGAAAGTAGAGGACAGTAAAAGAAAGGACAGAGACAAGAATGACTCTGGGACTTACACTTTTTAATTACATTGCTAAGCACAGATGTTAAGTTTCCTTTAAAATTTTAAACCTAAGGAACAGTAAGTTGGTTCCATATGTAGAAGGGCTTGCTGCCAAGGCTGACCACCCAAGTTCAAACTCTGGAACTCACGGGGTGGAAGAAAAGAATGGACTCCCAAAAACTTTGCTGCTCTCTATCACGGCACATGTGCACTCACTCACATGCATGCACACATACAACAAATAAATGTTTCTAAAACTCAGACATAAAAGTATCGTGCACGAGTAAAAGAACCGAACACAACAACAAAGTACCTATATGAGCAGCCGCAGCACTAGGGAAGATATACAGATGATGAGTTCAAGGTCATGCTGAGGTACTAAGTGAGTTTGAAGCCAGTCTGAACCACAGGACACCCTGACTCAACCAAACAGGAAAATGGGGCAGGCAGGATGGCTTAGCAGGTAAAAGCGCTGCCTGCCTGACAACGCAAGGTGACCGCTAAGCTTGATTCCTGGAGCCCACACTAAGGTGGAAAGAGACCAACTCCAAAACACACACACACACACACACACACACACACACACACACACACACACACACACACACACACACGGGAAATACTTTATGGAAACTAACTTGATTTAAGTAATGTTTTCAGGGCTACTCAATGATTTTGCTTGCAATAAGTGAGGTGTTTTGTTGTTTTGCTTTTTCAGGAAGGGAAAGGGATCCACCTATCACTTTCTCTCTTTTGTTTTTTTGTTTTTTGTTTTTGAGACAAGGTTTCTCTGTGTAGCCCTGGCTGTCCTGGAACTCACTCTGTACACTAGGCTGGCCTTGAACTCAAAGATCTGACTGCCTCTGCCTCCTGAATGCTGGGATTAAAGGTGTGCACCACCAATGGCCAGCATTATTGTTAATTTTTTTAATGTAATTTCTTAAACTTGTGAGCTTACTATGTCTATACCATGGCATGTATGTGAAGGTCAAAGGAAAGCTAGTCATTTTTCTCCCTCCACTATGTGGGCTCCAGAAATCCAACTCAGGTTGTCAAGCTTGGTGGCTTACTCACTGAATGAACCATCTTGCCAGGAGGCACTCCATCTATCCATCCATCCATCCATCCATCCATCCATCCATCCATCCATCCATCTATGAACTTAATAATTTTACATAGTTGGGCATGGTGGCACACACCTTTAGTCCCAGCACCTGCGAGGCAGAGGAAGGCAGATCTCTCTGTGAGTTAGAGGCTAGCCTGGTCTACAGAGTGAGTTCAGGACAGCCAGTGCTACAGAGAAACCTGTCTTGAAAAACTAAAATAAATAAATAAATGATGAAAAATTTACATATGTGGGTGTTTCCCTATATGTATGTATGGGTATCAAATGCATGCAGTGTCCACAGAAGCCATAAGAAGGTGCTGCATCCTTGGGAACTAGAGTTACAGGACTGGAGTTGAGAGAAACCAAACCCCTTGTAATTGCTGAGCCATTTTTCCAGCCCCTTTAACGTGTATTTGAGACAACAGCTCTCTCCTTAGCCCAAACTAGTCTTGAACAGGTCTTGTAATCTTCTTGCCTCAGCAGTTTGGCTTTGAAATATTAAGTTTTAGGTGGGTTTGATATTATTTGAAATATTACTGCTAAAATTTCAACTGTAGCTGGACAGTGGTGGTGCACACCTTTAATCCCAGCACTTGGGAGGCAGAGCCAGGCAGATCTCTGTGAGTTCAAGTCCAGCCTGGCCTACAGAGCGAGCTCCAGGACAGCCAAGGCTACACAGAGAAACCCTGTCTAGAAAAAAACAAAAGTAAGTAAATAAATAAAAATAAGATTCAGGTATAGGAACAGTAAGAGCAAATTAAAAATGAGAGTTTCCATTCATCTAAAGATTTTTGGTAGAAAGATCTATCTAACACAGGCAGTTCTTTGAAGACTGTTTTCATGAAGGGGTTGAGCCCAGCATCTTAACTCAGGTTGAGCATGCACCTACATAAGCTATACTCTCACCTCCCAGAAACTCTCATAGAACAGGAAATTCTAAAACTTAACTTCTTCCCTCCTTTTCTCTCTGAGCTGTACTGAACCTAGGGTCTTATACTAACCAATCAAACATTCCACCACTGAGCTACCCCAGTCCAGTCCTCTTTATTTTCATTTAGAAGGTACAATAATAGTGATCAAATTATTCTCCCCTATCCCCAACAGTGAAACCATAAGAACTTCTGTCCAGTTCACTACAAAGTCAACGAAGTCACCAAACCAGGGTATGCTAATGTGAACCTCTGAAGCATATACTATGAAAGAAATGTGGAGACAGCTGGGGCATAATGGCTCATACTTGGAATCCCAGTGCTGGCTCATACTTGGAATCCCAGTGCTGGCTCATACTTGGAATCCTAGCACTCAAGGCTGAAGCAAGATGTTCTTGAGTTCCAGGCCAGCCTGAGACACAGTGTCACAAATAAACAACAATGAAAGATGGTGGCACGCACTGGGCACTGTGGTACATAAATTTAATCTCAGCATTTGGGAAGCAGGGGTAGGTCAGACTGTATAGTGAGTTCCACAACAGCAGAGCTATGTAGAGACACTGTCTCAAGGGGGAAAAAAGATTATGGCATGAAGAGTAAAATGGAAAGAATAGTGCAAGATATAAGAGAAGATGCTGGGGGTAAACTAGGGGCCTCTATAGCTAAGAATTACTGCTGCACTCTCAACAGAGACTTTACAAGGTAAGCAAGTGTAGATACAGGAAGCCTCCAGCAGACAGCCTGCAGTTCCAGCAGCGGCCCCTCTCCTTTCCCCATGGGCAGGAGACAAACATGGAATACACTGAAGAAGAAACAAGCAGCTCTTACCTGCTCAGGGTGCTCAGGCTCCCCTGCTGCTTGCTGTGAGTGGAATGAAGAGCTGGCAATTCAAAGGTACAGGAGGGCCCATGCTGGCTCCAAATGGACAACACTCGGCCTACTGAGTAGGGCAGAGAGCAGAAGACCTTGTCTGCTAGAGAGGCTGGAGACCTTAACCCTTTTAAGCCCTGTGTAAACTGGGTCAAGAAGAGCCTCTGCATGGCAGGCATGTGACTGGAGAAGCTCCGTTTTTTTGTCCAGATTCGGTAACATCCTGGTGAACAAAGTGCTAGAAGTGTGTGAAGGCCAAGGCCAGAGCAGTCTGCTCTGGTCTGGACTATGGCAGTGCCTCCATAGTCTTGGAGAGGAGCTGTAGTCTGTGGAGGAGCCTGAGTGCGAGTCTGACTATAGAGGCCAGTGTCTTCCCTGAATGTGGCCATCCCAGGGCAACCATGGGACATGAAAAAAGAAAAGGTCCACTTGGGAGGTGGAGATGAGCACTGGGAGGTCTCTGCTAAGGCAAGCCTCGATGGAGCACAGTGCTCAGGAAAAGTCCTGGGGGACTCGACCGTGCAACTGGATGCTGATTTCACATGAAAAGAAAATGGGAAGATTTCGGTACCGAACAGCAGTGATGGCATCTTGTTGCTCAAATCTATGAAGCTCATTTTGACAGCTTCAAGAGAATAAAGTGCCAAGGGCTTACTGTTAGACCTCCTATCCCATCCAGTAGCTGCCAAATATGGGTCCAGCTGCATTGCATTATATGAAAATCCATCTAGGAGCTTTTTATATCTGAGGCGCTTGTAGCTTTTAGCCAATGGAACAAGGGAAGAGGAATATCGCCGATATCTGAGTTTCTGGGGCTTTGTGGCCAGAACCAGTTTGGAGGCAAGGATAGACAACTTGTTTAGTAAGGCTGATTCTTTGGTAGGCTTCCTACAACTCAGGCTCCTCAAGGGATGGCACAGAGTAGCCTTTGGCTTTGGTATGTGGCTACACAAGCTCCTGCTAGGTACTGCTTCAGGTTCCAATGGTGTGGCAGGCACGGCACATGGGCTGAGAAGTATGTGTGCTTTCGTGGGGATGGGATTAGAGGAACACTTTCCACAATCAGAATTTCTCACTTTACTTATTTTTCTCCGCACAGTGACTGGCTCCAGGCAGGAAATTCTCTTACACGTTCGATGAGGCTGCTTCTTTACGGGAAGCAATCTTTGCTGATATGACAAAGTCACAAAGGCACCATGTATTTGACCACCTCCAGCAGAGCTGGAATCACGCTCTTTCCAGGAGGTACCAGGAAGCTGAGGACCTGTGCTTAACTCAACGTCTTTCTTTAACAGATGACATAAGCTTTCTTCTTTTGGGTCTGCCAACCTCTGAAGCTGTCTAGCCATTTTTTTCGTGGTTGGCTTTCTTAGGGTGACTTCTTCCATTATGATGGACTTATCTCGGTTAGCCACAGGCTGCTTCTTACTTTGCACCTCATCTGACACGTTCAATGACATGTGTTGTCCCAGCAGTGCATGTGTACCCTTTTGATATGTATGTTCTTCCTTTGGCAAGACGCAGTCCACAACTCTCTGGCTTTGTGGGTTTCCAGCAACATCCTGCACTCTGTGGCATTTCAAGTGGGTCTGAGACCTCTTAGAAAAACTGCCTTCATGACCGTCTCTGGTAATGGTCTCCTCAGATTGTTCTCCAACGGGTAAGTGAGCCAGCGGTCCTCTCTGATGTTCTTCAGTCTCTTCTTTATTCATTTTAGTTGCTGTTTCCATTATCAAAGGCAAATGCTTCTTGACGGAACTCTCATGAGGATGACGAGCTTTGCAAACAGTTTTATCCACATGGATGTGTGGGCCATCTCCTTCACTAGGGTTACTTGTATCCGCTGGTATTCCTTCTTTCACGTCAGCCTGGAATGGGCAATCCTTGACGTTTTCGTGAAGCAGTTTACCATCTTTGGGTTTAAAGAGATGTTTCAATTTAGGCATTTCACCGTGAACACCAGCTGGTGAATGTTCTTGAGCAGAAAGATGGGAATGCACCATCTCCACAGAGCCATGGCACCTAGAAGACATCAAGTCTTTGGAGGATAATCCAAAGGTTTCCTTCCCACCAAACTCAGAATTGGCTTCCCATCTCAGTTCTTCCGTCACAGATGCTCCTTTATCCTGATGCTCACAATGAAAGTGACTTAAAGACACACTGCCTCCATCCTGTGCTCTCCTAGCTGGCTCAGCAGCAGCAGCAGATTCTACTTCACGATCAATGGCAGAGTCTGGACACTCTTCCATTCCACTGTCTTTTAGAGATCTGTATATGTTTTCTCCATGTGATTTTAGTATTTCAGGAGAGTCTCCTGTAGAAGCAGCAACATTTGGGAGTTCCGAGTCCTGGAGAGTTGTACCTGTAAGTACAACATTCAGTTCTTCTTGAAGAGATGAGGTGCTCCTTAAGGTCTCGTGGTATGCCAGTCTATTTCGTCTTGTCGAATGAGCAGTTCGACTAGGTGCTTCCACGTCCAGCACACTCTCTGTAGGCTCATCCGTGCAGTATGGACATACCACATCTGGCACACTGTGTTTCAACGCTGCAGAGCCAGGAACATTTTCAAAGGCTCCTTTGGGATCTTTTTTCTCCAAACTATCACAAAACACAGGGTTTTTACTGCCTGAACTGACTGTCAAATCCTTTCCCTTGTGGCTTACCTCAGGGATAGTGTCTTGGTGGTCACCATTTAGTCCTTCCTGAGCTGGCTTCCCTTCCCTTCTACATTTGTCGGGACTATTTTGGTTACTCTGACAGTCAGAGACGTCACCTGCTTTCTGCTCAAGGCTTTCAGCTGCTTGGTACCTGGTTTGAAAATGAGATGAAGTAACAGTCAGAGACTGGTCCACTAGCGTGTCGGGACTTGGAATGTTTGTAGATTGGTTCGGTTCTTGGGTGGCACAAGCAGAGGTGCCGTGCTCATCAACTGCAGTGTCTTCGTGTTTATCCTGCTTCTTTGCCCCCAGGCCTTCCTCACTGGCTCCTGCCTGACTGGGAGCGTGAGTGGTGGTGTTCCAAGCTCCACTCTCGGCCACACCCGCTGTCATCTCATTTCTAACCTTGCCTCCTCGAATGCTGCTTGGAGTCTCCCTCCCGGCAGGTTCCTGCACCAAAGAGGAGCTATTTTCCACAAAGTCTTCTGGTCTTTGGAAGCAGTGACAGCTAGACTGGCATGCATCTGCGGAGTTTCTTTTACAGCTGCTGACGTCCGGGCTGTCTTTTGTGGGTCCAAGAGCAGCACAATCAGAGCGCACTTTCTTTTCAGATGCATTTCTTGTCATGGACTGACAGCTGGAGTGATCCTGAGACTGAACATTTTGACATTCTGTGACAAAGGAAAAGCCAGCTGCTTCCTTCACTCTTGAGAGGAACGTGGAATGTAGATCTCTGATACCTGAATCAGCCATTTCCTTTTGTCCTTCGGGGTTTGTTATTTTGCTATTTAAGGGGTGGATGGATGAAGAGGCATCACAGGTTTTGTCACCTTGTGGAGACATGGCTTCCGATTTTGTCTCAGCAGGAATGGTTTGAGTATTGGTGGTAACACTTGCTCCATTCTTTAGAGAGCGATGGCTCTGTTGAGCATCTTTGCATGTTGCTGAAGGCATCTCTCTGTTCAGATTTAGTAGAGAGTAAGTTGGTAATGTCACATGCTCTTGAGAATTAAGGGACACTTGTTGATTTAAAACACATTCATGTTCTATTTTGTGTACAACTAGTGCACTGTTACAAGAACGTTCACTCAACTCACAGGCAATGATGGGTTCATCTAAATGTGCAATGTTGTCATGTGAGGCCTGTCCATGCTTTTCTAAAGCAGGTCTGCAATCAAACTGTGGACATGGTGGTAATTTTGCAGTACCTTTCTTGGGTTTTGATATTTCATTATGTTCAGGACTCACTGGATCTGCTGTTATCAAACTCTGAAGGGCTTTACTTCCAGACAGAAAATCATTGCATGATGCTTTATTTGGCAGAGAGTCCCCCAGATTCCTCTGGCTGCTAACCTCAGACTTAGAGTCTTTACTGGAAATCTCTTCATGTAATGCACTAGACTTTCCTGTCGTCTGTGCTGGCTCTTCACTATGCAACAACAAGGAGAAACTGCTTTCCTCAGAGTGTCTCTCAGGATTGTTCACATCAGTGACAGTTTTTGTATGGTCCTCAGAGTTTACCAAATTACCTTGAATGTTTAAAGTGATTTTCAGATCTTTTTTTTTAAACATTATTTCTGTGGCTTCAGTAAAAGAATCAGGCATAGAACTATAGTTCTCTGTACAGGAACTAGCCTGAGTGCAACAGTTACTGGATTCCACAGTCTGTTTTTCACTAGAACCATCCTGTTCTTGTTGCCTGCCATTGAAAAGAAAGAGACTCCCTCTTTCACTCTTGGGCCTCCAATACTGTTCTTTATTTTCTTCTCCACAAGTGAAGTTCTTGCTTTGATCAACCTTGTGTATTTTTTCAGCAGATTCCTTTATCAAACCATTGCTTTCAAAACCAAGTTTTTCTAAGGATTTGGGGCTAGATAAATATGATGTGAGATATAAAATTCTAGAACTTTCTTCTGAGGGTTTTCCAGAACCTTTGCTTCCTGCAGTGGTGGAACTATCATGTGCAGAACTGTGTACTTCCTTACAGTGGTTGGGCATCTGGTGGTGACTGTCACCTGCTTCACAAACAAGGTTGAAGTCACACAACTCCTCTTTCCCTCTGTTCATTCTGGAAACTGCACAGTCCCCTGGGAATGACAACCAAAAGGGACAATTAGTAATTCTCCACATGGTTTTCTTTAAGAACGGCTTTATTAATCCAGGGTCCCCAAGACTGAAGGTTCTAGGGTAACTAAAGCTCTGGTTTCCAAAAGCTCTCTGCGGGTCATGATTGTGTCTGCTCCTGGTGTTCACTACATCCAGCTGACAGATGCTGATGCACAGCGCCACCCTGTGTCCTTCATTATTACCCTTTAGTCCCACTGGTTTTCATACCTTGTGTGTCTTCAATGGGTTCTGGCAGAGTTCCAGTTGTATTGTGTACATTTCCTTTTACAGAAGAGAAAGAAACTCAAATAAGTATGTAATTAAAAAAATAAAAAAGCTGCTCTACCTAAGTGAATTTCATCATGCATCCAATGATGACTCAACTCAGAAAGATGTAAGCCATACAAGCGCTTTGTTTCTTTGCAAACTATGATAAAGAGCCCAAAAAAGCAGCCAATTTTGTAAAAAAAAAAAATTAAAAAGTAAAAAACACCTTTCTCACTATGTTACTTGGCATTCACAGACGTTACTAGATAACTGAGTAACACAGAAAATATGAGCCTGATTCGGTCTTAAGAAGTTGCCATTTTCAGGCAGGTCTCTGTGAGTTCATGACCAGCCTGGTCTGCAGAGTTCTGAGATAGATAAGAGCTACAGAGAGAAACCTTGTCTAGAAATCAGGAAAAAAAGAAAACATTACTAGGAGGCCCTAGTGGCTCCAGTTTGTGACACCAGCTACTCAAGAGCTGAGGCAGGACAGCATGATCACGGAATGTCAAGAGCTACAAAGTGTGTTCCAGGTCAGTCCAGGCACCTCAAAATAAAAGCTAAACAGAGGACTGGAGAGATGGCTCTTGAGGACCCAGGTTCAATTCCCAGCACCCACATGGCAGCTCACAACTGTAACTCCAATTCCAGGTGATCCAATGCCCTCATAGAGACATACATGCAGGCAACACACTAACACACATAAAATAAAATAAAATTTTCAGTCAGGTGGCGGTGGTGAGTGCCTTTAATCTCAGCACTCGGGAGGCAGAGGCAGGTCTATCCTCTGTAAGTTCATGGCCAGCCTGGTCTACAGAGTGAGTTCCAGGACAGCCAAGGATATCTCAAAAAACTGGAGAGAAAAAAAAAAAAATGAAAAAGCTGAAAAAAGGGCTGGAACTAAAGCTCAATGGTAAAGCACTTGCCTAGTATGAACAAGGTCCTGGAATCAGTGTTAGGTATTGTAAAACTAATCAGTCATCTAGCTAGCTATCACTAGTAAACTGTCATTACAACATTCTTTTTATTCAATGTCTATTTTCTTATCTGAAATTAGATACAGTATGGATAAAATAGCTCTTTGAAAAGAAACAGTCAGAGCTGGAACTGCAGCTCAGTGGTAGAGCCCATTCCTAGTATTAGTGAAATCACAGTTTCAATCCCCAGCACTGCCAAAAACAAGTAAGAAAAAAGAAAAAGAACAGGTATATGTAGAACTATGTAAGACTAACTTGTAAGCTGAATGGTCCTAACTCCAATGACTTGTAGTAACTGCCTTTCTGAGGTAGGCGGTAGTGGGGCACGCCTTTAATCCCAGCACCGGGAGGCAGAGGCAGGTGATCTCTTGAGTTCCAGGACAGCCAGAGCTACACAGAGAAACCCTGCCTGGAAAAAACAAAACAAAACAAAACAAAATCCAGTTGCCTTTTTGTAAGATTGGGCTGATTAATACTGAAGCTGAGTAACAGGAACATGGAAGTTTAGTTCATTCCTTTCAGTTCTGAGTTAGTATAAAGACTGCCATTAGGAAACTAGTAAAGCAAGAAAGCAAACACCACCACAAAGCCACCTTTTGTATGGAATGTAAGCACAACTACAGACACACCTGTGAGGCCAGCAGGAGGGAGACAGGAGGCCCCCCACAAATTCAAGGCCAGCCAGAATTCTGAAGCTCCTCAACTCTCCGTACTTCCTCCTCTGAGCCTCAGTTTCTTCTTTTGTAGAAAGCACGGTAAACACTTACCTCAGTGCTGCCTGGAGGATTAACTATCACATGTAAACACTGCCTGGGCTGGAGGTGGTGGCGCTCGCCTTTAATCCTAGCACTCGGGGAGGCAGAGCCAGGAGGATCTGTGAGTTCGAGGCCAGCCTGGGCTACAGAGTGAGTTTCAGGGAAAGGCGCAAAGCTACACAGAGAAACCCCGTCTCAAAAACAACCAACCAAGAACAACAACACCCCCCCAAAACCAAACAAAACAAAAACCAAAACCCACTGCCTGGTATAGTGCTGGCAGTCTTCGGAGAGCTGCCTGCCTTTTCTCTTTGATTCTTATTTAACTGGACACGAGAACAATTACAATGATACCTAGGTGTAGAACACCATTTAAAACTATTTGGAGTACGGGTTGCAGGTAAAACTTAGTGATACAAGGTTTGCCTAGCAGGTACAAGGCTAACATCCCCTCACAGAGGTCGGGGGAGTAATGAGTTTGCTATTTGGGTGCTAACAATCCAGTCCAGAACCACACACAATTAGCTCTGCCACTGAACTACACTCCCAGACTTCTAGGATAGGCAGAGGCAGCACTGGATGGATAAATGTGCACTGGATGTCAATAGTTAGCAATAAATATTAATTACTAACAAAAGGCCACCTCCAATTCCGCACACAGAACTGAGCATTGTGAAATAATCTAATTTCCTATGATTCCAAACAACAATCTACCCATGAACTTCTCAGCCTGAGCACTCCTCATAATTTCATTTCATCTTTCTATAGGATGCTATGTAATTCATTAAGTCCTATGTTCAGCATCGAGGTAGCTGTACCCTCATTACATCTGTCCAGAACAATGAGAAATTCTTCATCCACCCCCCAAACTGAGGACTATGGTTTTCCTCTGTGCAAGGCAGTGAAGTCCAGATTTGCTAAAGCACATCCGTTCTCCACTTAATCAAGAATCTGAGGGAGGGGGTGAGGGAGCAGCTACTTTTATGTAGTTATAGCAGAAGGTAGATGGAGAAAGAGCTTTGTGTTCAGCTGGAAAGCAAAGTAATACTCTGACCCCTTAAGGAGATCTGTTTTTATACACATACATTTTGAAATTTTACAAGACTTTGAAGCAGAATTTAAGGCAACTTCATTTTTATTTTTTGTATTTTATTTTTTAGCATTTGTTTATTTGTATATTTTGTGTATGTGAGTGTTTTGCCTGAATATATGTATGTACACATTGGTGTCTGAGAAAGCCAGAAGCATGGAATCCTTTAGAACTGGAGTTACAGATGCTTATTAGCCACTGTGTAGGACTGGGAACTAAACCTGGGTCCTCTGTAAGAGTAGCCAGTGCTCCTAACCACTGAGTTATCTTTATTTTTTAATAAAGTTCTCAACTTTATTTTTTAAAGAGTTTAAAGTATGAAAAGGAAGAAGAGTAACTTTACAATGGGGTAAAACCAACAAACACTAATGCATGTTGATAGCATGTGTCCTTCCTTGATGTAATGTAATAAAAATTACACTTCCTAAAAGGTATGTTCTCACCTAGGCTAAAATTGAGCTCATAATCCTCCTGCCTCACTCTCCAGGGCTGAGACTATAATAATACAGTGCATCCCCTGAAAGTAACTTTCACCTCTAAACCTAGTCTACAATACACCTGCACTCTTTTTTTTTTTTTTTTTTGAGACAGGGTTTCTCGTGTAGTTTAGGTGCCTGTCCTGGATCTTGCTCTGCTCAAACTCACTCAAACTCACAGAGATCTGCCTGGCTCTGCCTCCTGAGTGCTGGGATTAAAGGTGTGTGCCACCAATGCCCGGCTTCATCTGCACTCTTAAATCACCCTCAAACACCAAAACACAGGAACTGCCACTATCACAAATTAGAGAATCCAGAAATGACATGAAGATAAATGGGATCCTCAAACAGCAAAAGTTACTCAGTACAGTAATCTGAATAAAGCATGAACTTGGATTAATAATGATTTATCAATACTGGCTTTTAAGGACTAAAAATGTAGTGTATTAAGGTAAGATGTTAACTAATACCAGGGGACCTACCTCTTACTCATCTTGCTGCTGTGACAAAATGCCTGAGGCAGACAACTGAAGAAGGAAGGAAGGAAGGTTGGCTCACAGTCCATCATGCTGGGAAGGGAATGTGTGGTGGGAAACAGTGGAGGTGGCTGCTCAGACTGAATCCAGTCAAGAAGCACTGAGTGGTGGTAAATGCTTGTGCTCAGCTCTACATTCTCCTTTTCATTCAGTCCTGGCCTCCATCCCAAGAATGGTAGTGACCACAAGTAGAGCGGGTCTTCCTGCCTCAATTAACATAATTTAGATAATTCTTCATGGATATACCCATATGTTTCCATGGTGATTCTAAATCCCATAAAATTAACTATCAAAATTATCTGTGTTAGTTACTTTTCCATTGTTGTGATCAGATCCCACAATCAAGGCAACTTATATAGAAAAAAGTTTACTGGGGCTTACAATTTCAGAGGGTGAGTCCATAACCATCATGGCTTGGGAGCACAGCAGCACGCAGGCAGGCAGGGCACTGGAGCAGTAGTTGAGGCCTTACATTCTTATCTACTAGTAGGAGGCAGAGAGAGACTAAGCTAACTGAGAATGGCCTGGGATTTTAAAACCTCAAAGCACATCTTCAGTGACATATCTCTTCCAAAGTCACACATCTCCTAATCTTTCTCAAACAGTTCCACTAACTAGGAACCTTCAAGTATTCAAATATAGGAGCCTATAGGGCCACTCTCATTCAAACCACCACACTACCACACTATCCATGTACACATGTATAGGGATATGGACATACTCTAGAACAGACTCAACTTCTCTATGAATCTAAAATTGTTTAGCACCAATTCAAAAAATAAGTATTTGCCAGGCGGTGGTAGTGCGTGTCTTTAATCCCAGCTCTCGGGAGGCAGAGGCAGGTAGATCTCTGAGTCTGAGGCCAGCCTGGTCTACAGAGCAAGTTCCAGGACAGCCAGAGCTACACAGAGAGACCCTGTCTTGAATCATCACCCCACTCCCCAAAAAGCATACTACCAAAGATATGTAATTGAAAAATAAATATATAAAAATACTAGAGATGGCTCAGCAGTTAATAGCACTCACTGGCTGCTCCTGCAGAGGACCCAAGTTCAGTTCCAACACCAACAGGGCAGCTCACAATTCTCTGTAACTCTAATTCCAGGGGATCTGAAACTGTCCCATAGACTCTCTGGCACCAGGCATAAATGTATACAAAACACTCATCCACAATTTAAAAAACAAAACCAAAAACCAACCAAACAAAACCCCACAATACCATCATCGGTCATTGGAGAATACAAAAACTACAACAGACCAGGAAAGGTGGCATGTGCCTTTAATTCCAGTACTCAGGAGGTGAGGCAGGAGATAGATGCATTATAAATTGAAGGCCAGTCTGATCTACATAAAGTGTTCCAGGAGCCAGTGAGATGGCTTAGCAGGTTAAGGCACTTGCCACCAAGCCTGAGGACCAGAGTTCCATCCCTGGGATCCACATGGTGGAGGGAGAGATGACTGTAGGCTGTCCTCTGGCTTCCACTTCATGATGCAGTACACCCACACATAAGAAATAAACAGAATTAAAAAAACTATTTGAGGGCTGGAGAGATGGCTCAGAGGTTAAAAGCACTGGCTGCTCTTCCAGAGGTCCTGAGTTCAATTCCCAGCAACCACATGGTGGCTCACAACCACCTGTAATGAGATCTGGTGCCCTCTTCTGGCGTGCAGGCAGAACATTGCATACATAATAAATAAATAAATCTTAAAAACAACAACAACAACAACAAAAAAAAAAAACGGTTTGAGGCAGGATCTCACTGCATAGCCCTGGCTGGCCTGGAACCTGCCTATGTATTACTAGGATTAGTCTATAAAGTGAAACTGGGTTCAAAAACTAATAGGGGATGGGGAGCTATACTAAGATGTTACTTCATGCTAGAATTAAGAAACCATCTCCCCACTGGGTGGTGGTGACACATGCCTTTTATCTCAGCACTTGGGAGGCAGATCTCTGTCAGTTCAAGGCTAGCCTGGTCTACAGAGCAAGTTCCAGGACAGGCTCCAAAACAACACAGAGAAACCCTGTCTAGAAAAAAAGACAAAAAAACAAGAACAACAACTATCAATGAGCTTAATGTTATTCCTAGCCACTTCTGGAGTCCTATCACTGCACATGTGCTGTCAGCAGTCACACAAAATGCTTAGTCACTTCAGGACCTTACATTCTAGGTAATCCATGGGCAGCGTGATCATGAAATCTATGTGCATGCATGGCGTAGCTACGTAAGCCCATATATGCATGCTCAAAGTGACCTATAAAAGCAGGATCCACCCACTCCCCCACCCTCACCAAAGGTAGTATACACATCTCTTTCTTTCTCCCTCCCTCCCTCCCTCTCCCTTCACTCTCATCCCCAGAGACCAGTCCCTGCCCCCTTCTCTCCCCTCCCCTCAATAAACCTCCTACATGGGTTCTGTTGTATGGTGTGACTCCTTTGTGCAGTTTTTAAAATACAACACTTAGGAAGTTAAACTGGGTGTGACAGCGCATACCTGCAATTCTAGCACTTGAAAAGAGGTAAGAAATCAGGAGTTCAAGGTCACCCCCGACTACATAGCAGGATCAAGGATGCCCTGGAATACATGAAAACTGCCTCAAACAAAACCAAGCAAGCAAAGAGCTGGGCCAGTTTTCTTGTGCCTTTAATTCCAGTACTCAGGAAGCAGAGGCAGGAGGATCTCGGAGTCTGAGGTCAGCTTGCTCTACACAGACAAATTTAAAGCCAGCCAAGACTAAACAAAACCTGTTTCAACAAATAAACACCCCTGATATTAGCAGACAGGGAGGGGACCAGTCTGAACGTGTCTGACAGGACAGACTCCCTGTGACGTAACCCCTCAACTACTTCTCTTTCCCTCTATGGACACTTCCCGGGAGCCTCCCCGACTGTTACGACTATTACGGGTTTTGTCTGAAATGTCGCCAGCAGGTTTCTATATTGGAACACTCAGTCCAGACAGGAGCAGGGCTCTAAGAGGCTGTAGGAAGTTTGGGACAGCAGGCCTTACTTGGGTCTGGGAGAGGTCTCCGTGGAGAGTTCCAGGACAGCCAGGACTACATAGTGAGACCCTGACAAAAGATGGGCAGGGCTGGGGGCGGGAGGAGATATGAACGAAAAGTCCTAAAAAGACATGCCTAGCAGATCTCTGTGAGTTTGAGGCCAGCCTAGTCTACAGAGCAAGTTCTAGGACAGCTATGGCTACACAGAAATCCTGTCCTGGAAAAAAAAAATCTGTACCTGCAGACCAACTGAGTCCGAGTTCATACTGTGAGAAGACTGGAAAGTTCAGGCCCAGAGGCTTAGCATGAGCTAGCTTGGTCCCCAGAGATCACCCACATACTCTGCTTGTCAAATGTCAGGTCATGATCGGATCTCAGTACCAGGAGACTAGAGTGGAAGAAAACCACCAGCTCTGTAATACATGGTTCAAGCCTCCACCACAGCCTCAGCAGGCCTGGGTGGGCACAGAGCCTCACTCTGTAACACATGGTTCAAGCCTCCACCACAGCCTCAGCAGGCCTGGGTGGGCACAGAGCCTCACTCGGTAACACATGGTTCAAGCCTCCACCACAGCCTCAGCAGGCCTGGGTGGGCACAGAGCCTCACTCGGTAACACATGGTTCAAGCCTCCACCACAGCCTCAGCAGGCCTGGGTGGGCACAGAGCCTCACTCGGTAACACATGGTTCAAGCTTCCACCACAGCCTCAGCAGGCCTGGGTGGGCACAGAGCCTCACTCGGTAACACATGGTTCAAGCCTCCACCACAGCCTCAGCAGGCCTGGGTGGGCACAGAGCCTCACTCGGTAACACATGGTTCAAGCCTCCGCCACAGCCTCAGCAGGCCTGGGTGGGCACAGAGCCGAACCTATGCCCACCACTCCTGTGCCCTCACATCTCCTCAGATAAGCTTCCAGACCAGTTTCTACCCTTACTCTTCTATTTCTTTCTCCATTCACCCCTCCCCACCTGGACTATAACAAACAACAAAAGAAAATCCAACCTGGTAAAAATGGTAACAAAAAAAGAATACATTATTCCCACTAAGAGTGTACACTGGTTGCCACCCAAAAGGACACAACTAAACCTTTTCTTAACAATCCCCAATTTGGGGGCTGGAAACATGGCTTAGCAATTAAGAGTGCTTACTGTTCTTGCAACAGTCCCCCAGCACCCACATGGTGGCTCACAACTGCCTTTAACTCTATCTCCAGTAGATCTGACACCCTCTTCTGGCCTCCACTGGCTTCTGTACACATGGTATACACTTACTTAAGCAAGCTGACACATACACATAAATAATGAGTGAATCTTAAAAAAAAAATCTTCCCAGGTGTGATGGCACATGCTTTCATCCAAGCACTCAGGAGGCAGAGGCAGGTGGATATCTATGAGTTCCAGGCCAGCCAGGACTATACAGGAAGACCATGTCTCAAAAAACGAAACAACAACAAGAAGTATCATACCTTTGTTCTTGAGCAGGTCTCCAGACAGGTTTACACATACAGGATCCTTGCTGGATTGAATCAGGAGGGGATCCTGCAACAATAAAGCCCAAGAGTCAATGGATGATGCAGAGGTGCCTGAGCTCACAGACATCAGTTGTTACTTCAGAGCTCAGTGTAACTCCAAGAAATCTGCCAACAGTCACAGGAACTAAGATCTGAAGGAGAACTCAAGTTTAGGTTAATAAAAAGTCTTACTTCTCTAGAATTTGAGCTTGAAGCAAATGCAAACAAGCCCTATTAATGCTTGCTTTTTGTTTTTGTTTTTTTTGTTTGTTTGTTTGTTTTTGGTTAATTTTGGAGGTAGGGGTTACCATGTAACCCAGGTGGGACTCAAACAGCTATAATCCTCCTGCCTCAGCCTCTTGAGAGGTGGGACTGTAGGCGTGCAATTGAAAACAGGAAATAAACTTAAGACAGTGCCAGCTTAAGCAGGTACAGTATAGAAGTGGCAGAGGAGAGGCCAGTGCCCCTTTCTTCCTTCCAAGATTTCTCTGTGCTCCCTTGCACAGGCATGCAGCTCACACAGCAGCAATGGAGAGTTAACTTTAATGAGGGGTTGGAAAGAATAAGAACATGAAGAGGAGGAGCCAGCTGGATCTCTGAACAGCAGCTGCGGCAGAACTCTTAGACACTTGAAAATCAATGGGAAAATTGGGAGGTTAATGGCTGAATTGTGACTTTTAATGCCAGTTCTGAAGAGGCAGAGAAACCTCTGTAAGTTCAAAGTCAGTTAGGTCTACACAGCAAGTTCCAGGCCAGTAAGATGATATAGTCAAACCTTGTTTACAAAAAAAAAGTTCCTCAGTCTAATAAATTGAGGCCAGATTTCACTTTTGTTCTACCTTTCCATTTTTATGTAAATCACAAATTACTTCAAAATAAAAGTTTTGAAAGATTTTTTAATTAAAAAAAAAAAAATGTAGGGCTGGAGAGATGGCTCCAGCCAAATGTGAGCAACCACATGGTGGCTCACAACCATCTGTAATAAGATCTTGTGCCCTCTTCTGGTCTGCAGGGACAGATGTAGACAGAACACTGTATATGTAATAAATAAATCTTTTTTTAAAAAAAAATGTGCTGGGTGGTAGTGGCGTACGACTTTAATCCCAGCACTCGGGAGGCAGAGCCAGGCGGATCTCTGGGAGTTCGAGGCTAGCCTGGGCTACAGAGTGAGTTCCAGGAAAAGGCACAAAGCTACACAGAGAAACCCTGTCTCAAAAAAAAAAAAAAAAGTATTGTTTTTTACGTGAGTGCTTTGCCTGTTAGCCTAAATGCAGTGCTATTGGAGGCCAGAAGATGGCATCAGATCTCCCAAGACTGAAGTTATAATCAGTTACAAGCTGTGGGTGGTTGCTGAGACTTAAACTCAGGACCTCTGGAAGAGCAGCCAGTGCTCTTAACCACTGAGCCATCTCTCTCCAGTTCCCAGTTTTAGTTCGTGTTTTTAGTTAATTTATTTTATGATGTGTATGAATGTTTTGCCTGTACGAATGTACAACATATGTGTGCCTGGTACCTGCAGAGGTCAGAAGAGGATGTCAGAGTCCTTGGAACTGCAGTTACAGATGGTTGTGACCACATGGGTGCTGCAAATCAAACCCAGATCCAAGATTAAGAAAGCATACTTGCTGTGACACACAGCTTTAATCCCAGCACTCAGGATGCAGAGGCAGGTGAATCTCTGTGAGTTCAAGGCTGGCCTGATCTACATGGAGAAAGCCTGTCTTGAAAAAACAAAATAAAAAAAAAAAAGCATACTCCTGGATGTGGCTCTGGTGCCCATATTTGTAATCCCAGCTCTACAGAGGCTAACGTGAAAGCAGCTCAGATGTTAAGAGGCCAGTCTCTGGGCTACTGAGTTGAGATTTTTTTTCTGAAAAAGACAAATAGTGATGGAGATGCAGCTCGGTTGGTATAGTGCCTAACTAGCAGGCACAAAGCCCTGGATTCAACTGCCAACACTCTAATGAAAGAAACGTTTTTAGCACCAGATGGATCCTCCAGTTCCTTATACCTTTATATGTAGAGATGAACTTTTACAGGAACTTTCCTCTGGATCTTAATCAGAAAAACTGCAGCTTGAAGTGAGGCACCAATTGTGAAGTCACAGAAAACTTGTACGCCTCAGCAACATGCTTGAGATACTTCTCTGTTGCATGAAATCAGAGCCACGGCAAACCAGGGGACAGTAGGGCCCTGCAGACCCAAGAACAGCCTATCAACATCACTTCTGCCCTGAGGCAGGAAAGACCTCTACCTTTTAAAAATCATTTGCTTTCCACTGTGTATATATGCACCTGTGGGTATGCGTGGGTGTTGGAGGCCAGATGTTGACCTTTGGTGTTGCCCCTCAATATTTTCTCTCCTTTATTATGATTGTGTGTATGATGTGGGGAGGGCATGTGCCTCTGTGCACATGTGGAGGTCAATTTTGTGGAGTTGGTTCTCTCCTATCTTTCCACGGACTCTAGGGATCAAACTCAGGCCTTCTGGCTTGTACATTCCACACTTTTACCTTCAGAGTCGGCTCAACCAGCCCTCACCTTGTTTCTTGAGAAAGAGTCTCTCAGTGGTAAGGATTGGTTAGGCTGGTCAGTGAGAGTCCCAGAGACCCTCCAGATTACAAGTGTGCCAGCACTCCTGGCTTCTTATATGGGTGCTGGGATCAAACTCAGTTCCTCATACCTGCATAGCAAGCAAACATTTACTGACAGAAATATCTCTTCAGCTGCCAAGAGTTTTCACTTTTAAGTCACTGAAGTTTTATTTATTTTCCAACAAGAAATCCTTTTATAGGCTGGGTGGTAGTGGCGAATGCCTTTAATCACAGCACTCAGGAGGCAGAGGCAGGAGGATCTCTGAGTTTGATTGAGGCTGCCTGGTCTACAGAGTGAGTTCCAGGACAGCCAGGGTTACACAGAGAAACCTTGTCTCAAAAGACCCCAAATAAATAAATAAATCAAAAATTTAAAAAAAAAAAAGCGAAAAGAAGAAAAAGAAAACTCATGGTGCTGGACAGATAGTTTAGTGGTCAAGAGCACTTGTTGCTCTTGCAGAGAACCTGGGTTTGGCTCCCAGCACCCAAATGGTGGCTCATAACTATCAGTAACTCCAGTTCCAAGATCTGAAGGCATCTTCTGCCTTCCACTGGTATCAGGCACACACATGGTGCACATACATGCATGGAAGTAAAATATTCATACTCATAAATTTAAAAATAAATCTTAAGCCGGGCGGTGGTGGCGCACGCCTTTAATCCCAGCACTCGGGAGGCAGAGCCAGGCGGATCTCTGTGAGTTCGAGGCCAGCCTGAGCTACCAAGTGAGTCCCAGGAAAGGCACAAAGCTACACAGAGAAACCCTGTCTCGAAAAACCAAAAAAAAAAAAATCTTAAAAAAAATTGTGTGTAGGGTTTAGGCCTTATGGACTTTTCCTCATCCACTACCCCAAAAAAAAAGGCAACTGAGGAAAACTGGGAGCAGGAAAGGTGGTCTTTGCTGTGGGATGTTCTGTATGGCAAATGTGTTGCTGATTAGTCAATAAATAAAACACTGATTGGCCATTGGCTAGGCAGGAAGTGTAGGCGGGACAAGGAGGAGAATAAAGCTGGGAAGTGGAAGGCTGAGGCAGAGAGACACTGCCAGCCGCCACGATGACAAACAGCATGTGAAGATGCTGGTAAGCCACGAGCCATGTGGCAAGGTATAGATTAATGGAAATGGATTAATTTAAGCTGTAAAAACAGTTAGCAAGAAGCCTGCCATGGCCATACAGTTTGTAACCAATGTAAGTCTCTGTGTTTACTTGGTCGGGTTTAAGTGGCTGTGGGACTGGCAGGTGAGAGAGATTTGTCCTAATTGTGGGCCAGGCAGGAAAACTCAAGCTACAGGTCTTCCTCAGGGAAGACACACCACTGGTTGTCCTGTCAGATGGGCAGCCCTGAAAACACACATACAAGTAACATCATACAGACTTAGAAGGTTATATTTAGGAACACAAATGTATATACATATATGCACGCAGTAACAATTAACGTAAAAAAATAAGCACCATGAATTTGGAGGACAGGGGAGAGAAGTATATGGGAGAGTTTAGACGGAGGAAAAGGGAGGGAGAAATGTAGTTAGATTATAATCTCTTTTTTTGTTTGTTTTTGTTTTTTGTTTTTCGAGACAGGGTTTCTCTGTGTCGTTTTGGTGCCTGTCCTGGATCTCACTCTGCAGACCAGGCTGGCGCACGCCTTTAATCACAGCACTTGGGGGGCAGAAGCAAGCAGAGCTATGAGTTTAAAGCCAGCCTGGACTACATACAGAGTGAGTTCCAGGACAGCCAGGGCTATTACACAGAGAAACTCGGTCTCAAAAAACAAAACAAAACAAAATAAAAAATTTAAAGTTCTTTCTTTTCCAAAATAAAGTATTCCTCAACAAAAAACCAAAATTACTAGTTCAAGATTTTACACATTTTAACACAACTCTAAAGCAAGAAAGATGTTAGTCAGAGGACACACATGGCATGTACTCATTCATAGTGGATACTAGATATAAAGCAAAGGACAATCAGATGCAACCCACAGATCCAGGGAGGCTACCTAGCAGGGGGGACCCTAGGATGACTGTGGCTTATAATAAGTTTTGGTTTCACCCAATCACTGGGCAAGCTTTAGTGAAACATTTCACTATTAGGATAAGAATTTATGCTGTATCAAGTTGATGAAAGAAAAAGCTGGCCATACTTTCAGGAAGGGAGGCTAACATCTTTTTAGATTATGGATTAGCCTATAGAAAAATGTCTGCCATAAATCAAACAGTGAAGGGGAAGATGAATAGGAATCTAACTTACACAACTTAAGTAAAACATAGCTCTCTGAACAGAAGATAGGTTTCTTCTGTATCCCAGAATATAATCAATATTTATATGTATAATTCAGCTATTATTTGGCTTAAAAGAGCTAACTGGGAAATGTTATCATTTTTACTATTTTCTACAGAGAAAATATTTTCTAGTTTCAAACAACCCTGGACTTTTGAATTATAACCTGTTTTTTTGTTCAGGCTATCTGAGTATTATTTCTCCTGCAGTTGTACATAAAATGTTTTTACATTAAAAAAGATAAATACTATAGAATTGTATTACATGAAATACATAGAATATACAAATTCATAGAGACAGAAAGATTAGACCTTATCTCAAGATGGAGAAGAAAGGAAAATAGAGCAAAGATTTCCTAAGTACAGAATCTCTGTTTTATGTGATGAAAAAGCCCCACAAACGGACAATAGTATCAGGACATAATATCATGAATGTAATAAATCAATATAATTAAGGTAATTAATGAATAAATATAGTTATTGAATGAATACTGTGAATGTAATCAACGAATACCACAAATGTAATTAATATCATGAGTGTAATTAAAAAAATAAAATAAAAAACAGTAAAAAAAAAAAGTTCCTCCTTTCCAAAATAAAGTATTCCTCAACAAAGAAACAAAATTACTAGTTCAAGATTTTACACCTTTAGACACAACTCTAGAGCAAGAAAGAATTATTTGTTAGTTTACATTTAAGTATTTCTAATTTATGTTCTCAGGTTGCTTCTAAGATAGGGTGCCACCTAGCCCAGGCTTGCCTGGCTTTGCTCTATACCTGAAGCTCATCTTGAACTCCTGGATCATTACTCCCTTACCTCTATGATGCTCAGATTATAGGCCTGTATCATCACGCCTGGTAAACTAAACCCATGATGATGAATGTACCTTCTAAGTGATTAAAAGATTTCTCATGATTGAAGTATTTAAATTGTTAACTTCTTAAATGAGTGCTAGGATTAAAGGTATGCACTATGACTCTCAGTTGGGTTGTTTCTTAATTCCTCAATTCAAAAATTCTCTATGTGTGGTGGTGCATGCCTTTAATCCCAGCACTTGGGAAGCAGAGGCAAACCGATCTCTGTGAGTTTGAGGCCAGCTTGGCCTACATAGCAAGTTCCAGAATATCCAGGACTACATAGAGACCCTGTCTCAAAAAAACAAAACAAAACATAAACAAAGAATTCTCTTTGTATAAGGCAAGGTATTTATAAATTATATGTTGAAAATATGTTCTCTTATTTTGTCTGGTTTGTTTGCTGCTGTGGGATATTCTGTATGGCAAATGTGTTGCTGATTGGTCAATAAATAAAACACTGATTGGCCATTGGCTAGGCAGAAGTATAGGCGGGACAAGGAGGAGAATAAAGCTGGGAAGTGGAAGGCTGAGTCAGAGAGACACTGCCAGCCACCACAATGAGAAACAGCATGTAAAGATGCCGGTAAGCCACAAGCCACGTGGCAAGGTATAGCTTTATGAAAATGGATTAATTTAAGCTGTAAGAACAGTTAGCAAGAAGCCTGCCACAGCCATACAGTTTGTAAGCAATATAAGTCTCTGTGTTTACTTGGTCGGGTCTGAGCGGCTGTGGGACTGGCAGGTGAGAGAGATTTGTCCTTACTGTGGGTCAGGCAGGAAAACTCTAGCTACAGTTTGCTTTTGCTTTTTTTCTTTCTTCAAGTTAGAATCTTGCTTTATAGCTGTCTGACCTGATATCCACTATGCAGTCCAGGGTGGTCTTGAACAGACGGCAATCTTCCTTCCTCACCCTCCCAAATAACAGGACTACCACCACGCCTAGCTGCAGCTGTCTATGTGGTAGCCTGCCAGTCCAGTAAGGGTTATTATTTTGTGGACATCTTGTTCTGGAAACCTGAATGCTGTGTAAATGGCATGTCTTTGTCTGAGAGGGCTGCAGTGTTCAGACTGCCACAGTATTTGTGACCTGAGAATGATTAGGAACTACTACTACCCCATGCTGTCCAATGAGTCTAACTGTGCCCAGCAGGCTCACTTCTGTTGGCTAGCCATCCAAATGCTTGAAGGCTCTTCTCAAATCTCCTGAGATTTAGGGGGAAAAAAATTCTCCTGACTTGTCTTTCCTAAGTTTCATAAGTCAGACATGCAACAACCCAGCTTCCAATGGTGTGTTTTCAGGTTCTGTTACCCATGTGAATTGTTGTCCACAAGAGCATTCATTACTGCACATGACATGGAGGAGAGTGAGGAACCCTAGTGTAGAACACAATTCTTCTTGATCCAGGTAAGACAGTTCTGTTAATCAGATGATCAGATAAGAAGAACCTCTTTTCTTGGCAGCAATTCTATAGATCCAATTCTGTGTTTTGTTTATTGTTCTGCTGAGGACCAAACTCAGGAGGGCTCCCTGCTCTACCACTGAATCTATGAGCAATATTAACCGACCTGTTAAAACTGCAGGTGTTTATTGTTTTGTTTGTTGTTTTGGCAGCACTAGGGGATGCAACTGCACCTCCTGCATGCTAGCCAGGCAAGTGCTCAGCTACTGACCTGAACCTCCAGGTTAAAATTCTAAGTCTGTTTTCTCCAGGTACTTCTTTTGGAATGATGTACAAAGTCAACCTTGACTACATGGGGAAATAAAGGACTAGCCTGGGCTACAAAAAGGAACTTGTCTCAACAAGCAGAGACAAACCAAGAAGTTGGAAGACAGAAGAAACTGAAGAAGTAGTACAGAAATTGATAAAGAGATATATGAAGAGTGGCTGAGATGATCCAGGCTCACAGAATACTCCAGTCAAGACTAGCCATAATCCTAAATTTTCTCAGGTTCCCCATAAGGTTGCCAGCACCCCCAATCAACAGGAAATAATCTAGAGAACTACACCCACATTCCCAAAAATAAATTATGGATCTTTGTTATTGTTTAGGGGGGTTGGTTACAAGTTGTTATGGATAACGGTCAGGAAAAAAGCTAAACAAAGGAGATTAGATTCAGGGATTTTGTTCTGAAAAGAAAAAGGGAGATATAGAAATGCTAAGATAAAATGGTAAATTATTGAATCTACTTTAATCTAAAAAACTATTAATCTTACATGTTTTATATTAGTATGGATTTTGCTTTACTGATATAAATTTAAAGCTAATTTTGTTACACTGTATGTATATTTCTACTCTTGTTTAGGGTATTATGTTTATGCAGCTCACTTAAAAATGTAATATATAATTAAGAAAAAAAAAAGAGATCTATGAAGGGGGTGGTGATTTGAATGTGAATGGCCCCCAGTGAACACTTGTTCCTTCATTGGTAGAACTAGTTGGGAAGGATTAGGAGTTGTGGCCTTGTTGGAGGAGGTGTGTCACTAAGGGGTAGGTTTTGAGGTTTCAAAAGCCCACATAATTCCCAGTTGTCTCTCTGCCTCCTGCTTGTGGATCAGATCTGAGCTCTCAGCTACTGCTCCAGCACCAGGCCTGCCTGCCTACTATCATGCTCCCTGCCAAGATGTTTATGACTCAACCTATGAAACTGAAACCAATAAACACTTTCTTCTGAAGTTGCCTTGATCGTGGTGTCTCTTCAGAGTAGGAATAAACTAAGACAAAGATATATTTACATCAACAACATGGAACATTCCAATGTACTGAAAGTCATGAGGATTCTACTTCCCCCAAACAAGGTAATTTGGAAGTATCTACAACTTCAGCTAATTCTTTTCTCCCATCCTTCAATTAATAATTTAATTTTTTTAAAAAGTTTTATGTGTTGCTGTGTGTGGTGGTACACATCTTTAATCCCAGCACTTGAGAGACAGAGGCAAGTGGATCTCTGTGAGTTCAAAGCCAAACTGGTTTATATAACAAGTTTCAGGCCAGCTAAGACTACAATAAAAAAAAAAAGTATAAGTATATGTGTGAGTGCATGCATGTATGTGCATCACACGCATGTCTGGTACCCAAAGAGTCCAGAAGACACATAGGAGCCCCTAGAACTAGAATTACGTAAGGTTGTGAAATTCTCCATGTGGCTACAAAGCCAGGCATGGTACTGCACTTTTCTAGTTTTGATACTCAAGAAGTTGAGGCAGGAGGATTATCTTGTATTAAAGGCCAGTTTGAGCTACAGAATAAAGACCTTGTCACAAAAACAAAATCAAACAAGCTAAAACTAAAAAAGAGCTGGTTCAGCACTTTAGGAGGCACAGACAGGCAGATCTCTGAATTTGAGGCCAGTGTGGCCTCCAGAGTGAGTTCTAGGACAGCCAAAGCTACAAGGAAAAGCCCTGTCTCAAAAAACAAACATACAAAGCTGGATGGTGGTGACGCACATCTTTAATCCCAGCACTGGAGAGACAGAGGCAGGTGGAGCTTGGTGAGTTTGAATTTCTGGTCCCCCTTCCTCCCCCTCCAGAGTGCTGGAGTCAAAGGCACTTACTACTCCTCATTTTTCCTCCTGTACCCCAGGCTGGCCTCAAACTCACTGTGTAATCCAGGCTGGTTTTCAACTCCAAACAACCCTCATGTCTCAGTGTCCCAAGCACTAAATCTCTCTGTGTGTATGTGTGTTATATGTGTTGGTGGTGTGTGTACATGTACGTGTGCTTACCCATGCCTGCACATACAGAGGCTAGAGGTTGCTATCAGGTGTCTTCCATCTCCACCTTCCCTTTTTTTTTTTTTTTGCAAAGGTCTTTTTGTTTGGTTTGTTTTTGACACAGGGTTTCACTGTATGACATTTGCTATCATGGAACTCACTATGTAGAACAGACTAGCTTTGACTCAAAAGATTCACCTGCCTCTGCCTCCTGAGTGCTGGGATTACAGTCACGCACCACCACAGCCAGGTCAAGATTTTTACTTTTTTTTTTTTTAAAGACAGGGTTTCTCTGTGTAGCACTGGCTGTCCTGGAACTCACTCTATAGACCACCTCAAATTCAGAGTTCTACTTTCCTCTGCCCCCCCTCCCCCGAGTGCTGAGATTAAAGGCATGTGCCACCACCATTACCCACTGCAACCATGCTTTTTGAGCAGGGTCTCCACTGAACCTGGAGCTCATAGATATGGCTCAGTTAGCCAGCCAACGAATTCCAAGGATCTGCTCTCTCTGCTACTGAGATGCTGATGTGCCTGGCTTTTTTATGTGGGTGTAGAGGATCTGAACTTTGCATGGCAGATGCTTTACCAATTAAACCATCTCCCCAGCCCTGACACATAATTATCTAACATCATGTGTAGAAATACATTATTTTGAGGGGCTGGAGAGATGGCGCAGCAGTTAAGAGCACTGACTGCTTTTCCTGAGGAGTCGGATTCAATTTCCAGCACCCACATGGTGGCTATAACTCCAAGATCTGACACCCTCACACAGACATACATGCAGGCAAAACACCAATACACATAAAATAAAAATAAATTTAAAAAAAGAAATATATTATATTATTTTTAGAGACTCAATAATCCATGCAATATTGAGAGCACAGTAGTGTTTTCTTGGGCCAGGGACTGGAGCCATGGCTCAGTGGTTAAGAGCACTAGCTGCCTCTTCCAGAGGTCCTGAGTTCAGTTCCCACCACTCACAAGGTGGCTTACTATCATCCAGAACACCACTCCCTGAAGACACAACATCCTCTTCTGGATTCCACGGACACTGCACATATGTGGTACAAGACAGAACAGGCAAAACACTTATACACATAAAAAACAATTATTTTTAAAATGTTTCAAGACTAAGTCACAGGCTACCTGTCAGAATCTGTGATTAATCATCTGCAGTGTCATCGCTCACATTGAACGGATCTGCATCAAGACTCATTTCTTACCTGACTGGGGCAGATCTTTTCTTTAGTAGCTGTGGAATGTTGGCATGGGTCTTCCTTTGCTCCCTCACAGGGGTCTCGGAAAACTTCGGCCCGGTCTCCTTGATCTCTGAAGACCTCTGGCTCCATGCTCTTGATTCTCTCTTCCCTATCCAAGAGCTCAAAAGCCACAGGCCCTCTTGCTGTGGGCTCCACTAGTCCGCACCACCCAATCTTGCCCCCATAATCCAAGGTCTCAAAGGTTTCTTCACAACAGCCTTCTGCATGGGTCCTCTGCAGCTCCAGGAATGATGCCCTACTCTGACTTCTAGAAGAGCTTGAGGCTCCAGGTTTTCTATCTGGAATCATACTTGGCTCCTTCTCAGCATGAAGCTCTTTGGAGACACTGACTGAGAGTTCAGAGTATAACTCCTGTACCACAGCAGGCATGGAGGAATCAAGTGGGACTGGCTGAGTCTCTACTCCAGATGACAACAGCATTAGGGCAGACGGAGATTAGGAGTCAAGTCTCTTACATCAATGGTTTACCCTGACACAAATCAAAGGAAGGGATACACGTTTAAAACCTTGACAGGGAAAAAGAGCTATTTCAGTTCACTTGGGGTGAAATATGGAAAACAGCCAGGTGGTGGTGGTGGTGGTGCATGCCTTTAATCCCAGCACTCAGGAGGCAGAGGCAGGCGGATGGACCTGGTCTACAAAATGAGTTTCAGGATAGCCAGAGCTGTTACACAGAGAAACTCTGTCTCAAAAAAAAATGGAAAACAGATTCAACTTCAAAACTTCAAATTCTCAAATACCAAAATGTCTATTGAAATGGTGGAAAAACACACATCTTAATCTTCAATAGGCACATCATTGACCTTAATTAAAATACTGCCTTGTGAATACTGTTTAAATGTGAAGCACAGAACATAGCTTAGTGGTAGAGCACTTACTTACTCAGGATATATAAAGCCTGAGTTCAAGCCTCAACACCACCAAAATTAACTGTTACCACCAAGTGTTGGGGCTCATACCTGTGATTCTATTATTCAGGAGGCTGAGACAGGAGGATTAAATCAAGTGCAAGAACAGCCTCAACTACAGACTGAGTTCGAGACTATCCTGGGTTAAGATTGAGCTCCTATCTTAAGAATGTGGGGGAAGGCCGGGCGGTGGTGACGCACGCCTTTAATCCGAGCACTCGGGAGGCAGAGCCAGGCGGATCTCTGTGAGTTCGAGGCCAGCCTGGGCTACCAAGTGAGTTCCAGGAGAGGCGCAAAGCTACACAGAGAAACCCTGTCTCGAAAAACCAAAAACAAAAAAAAAAAGAATGTGGGGGAAGGAGGGGGGTGCTAGCAAAATGGCTAAGTGGTTAAAAGTGTATACTGTTCTTGCAGATGACCTGAGTCTGGTTCCCACAAGTCTGCACCCATGCTGAACAGTTCAAAACTATCAGTACCTCAAGCTCCAGGAGGATCTGATGCCTCCAGCATCTTTAGGAAACTACACTCATCTGCATAGATACACATAAATACACATAATACAGAACAGCCAGGCCTGGTGGCACATACCTTTAATCCCACTACTCAGGAGGCAGAGGTAGACACATTTCTGTTTTGTTTTTTGTTTTTTTTTAACCAGCCTGGCCTATATAAGTGAATTCCATGCCAGACAAGGCTCCATAGAGAGACCCATATCTCAAATAAATAAATAAATAAATAAATAAATAAATCTTTTAAAGAATTTTAATTCAGAAAGAAAATTGAGCAAACAGAATAAAGACATGAATGTGCACCCCAAAGCAGACCTGATATCAACTAGAAAATAGAGGTGCTTCTCTAGCTGATTTCAAGGCATGAACTTAAACGCCCTTGTTCACAGATATACCTCGGGCTAGGCGCTTGACATACGGCAATTCCTCAGGAAGGTTTGGGTTTCTGTTTTTTTACATATATGTATTTGTGTGTGCACTGGTGCACATGGAGGGCACAGGACAGTTTTCAGTGTCATCGTCAGGAATACTATCCACCTCCTTTGAGACAGAGTCTCTCATTGGTCTAGAGCTCGCCAATTAAGCTAGACTGGAGGGCCAGCAAGCCAGAGAATCTTCATCTCTTTGAGACAGGGTTTCACTATGGAGTCCTAGCTGTCCTGGAACTCATTCTATAAACCAGGCTGGCTTCAAACTCACAGAGATCCACCTGCTTCTGGGTTGTGGAATATTTGTATACTGTATGAAGATGTATTACTGTGACTGGTATAATAAAAAGGTAAACTATTGGCCAATAGATAGGCTGGAGGAATAGGCAGGACTTCTGGGCAGAGAGAGAAAGAAGGAGGAGGAATCTAGGCTTGTGAGAGCGAAGGCAGGAGACTTGGAGGAAGCAGGATGGGCAGTGCATGACAGAACATAGATTAATAGGAATGGGCTAATTTCAGTCAGAAGAGCTAGTTAAAAACAAGCCTAAGCCAAGGCCAAGCTTTCATAATTAATAAGTCTCCATGTCATTATTTGGGAGCTGGCTGTCAGGACAGAGACAGACCTTTCACATCTCTGCCTCGGAGTGCTGGGATTAAAGGCATGGGGCACCACCACCCAGCTAACACCTGGCATTTTTATGTGGGTTCCAGGGATCAAACTCAGGTCTTAGCTATCAGTAAATTTTTGGTGAATGAATATATGTTGAAGGATATTGGAAATTTTAATACATTTACCTTTCTTCTTTGAAGGAAGATACCGGAAAATGCAATTCCATTCCTTTACAAACTTGAGATCTATCTAGACAAGACAAGTTCCTAACTAACCCAACTCCTTTAGCAGAATCCTTTTTGACTTTTGTTCAACTTCTTGAGATTCTCCAAGAGTTTTTATAGCAACCACCTATTTAATTCACAGAACAGTCCCGTGAGCTAAGCAGAGCCAGTATCCCCTTCCCGTTATAGATCTTAATACCACAGCCGAGGAGGTAGAAAATGACAAGCCTAATATGATATACTACGGAAGAGGAGGACTCTCAGAGGACTGCCACTGTGTTGGTGGCTAAATGTCTTGTACTGACTGCTAGAAACAGGCTATTTGCTGAAACACTTCACCTAAGTATTTTGCAGTAGTAGAGAGATGAAAATATAGTTCAGGGGTAGAGTGCTTGCCTAGCATGCATGAAGCCTTAGGTCATTTGTGGGGGAGGGGCTGGGGGAGAGAGAGTGAGAGCACAGAGAACACACTCGAAGCCACATGCTAGTTCTTTTTTTGTTAGTTTTTGTTTGTTTGTTGTTGTTTTGTTTTTTGTTTTTGATAGAGTGTCTCTGTATAGCCCTGGCTGTCCTGGAACTAGCTCTGTAGACCAGGCTGGCCTCAAACTCAGAGATCCACCTACCTCTGCCTCCCAAATGCTGGGATTAAAAGATGTACTGGCTACATGCTAATTTTTTTTTTTTTTTTTAAACAACAAAAAAGGGTTTTCTAAAATTCTTGGGCCAGGGACTGGAGCCATGGCTCAGTGTTTAAGAGCACTAGTTGCCTCGTTCCCACCACTCACAAGGTGGCTTACTATCATCCAGAACACCACTCCCAGGAGACAAAACACCCTCTTCTGGATTCCATGGACACTGCACATATGTGGTCCAAGACAGAACAGGCAAAACACTTACACATAAAAATTAAACACTTAAGTAAACAAGATTTAGGGAATATTTGCTTTTAGATGGGAGGTGGCACACATCTTTAGTATCAACACTTGGGAAGCAGAGGAAGGCAGAACTCTGTATGTTGAGTTTGAGATCAGCCAGGTCTACATAGCATGTTCTAGGCCAGTCAGAGCTGTATAGTGAAACTTTGTCTCAAAACCAAAATTACCTAATTTGAAGGCTGGAGAGATATGGCTCTGGTTATGAGCGCTTACTGTTCTTACAGAGGATCTAGATTCCAGCACCTACATCAGTTAGCTCACAATCAGCTGTAACTCCAGCTCCAGGAGATCTGACACCCTCTGGCCTCTGAGGGCACCTGAATGCTTGTGGTGTACATAAACTAATGCAAGGACACACACATATACATTAACTTAAAAAAAAATGAATAAGGGGCTGGTGAGATGGCTCAGCGGTTAAGATCACTGGCTGCTCTTCCAAGGTCCTGAGTTCAATTCCCAGCTACCATATGGTGGCTCACAATCATCTATAATGAGATCTGATGTCCTCTAGACAGACAAGAGCACTCACAAGTAAAAAAAAAAAAAAAAAAAGCAACAACAACAAAAAACAAAAAACAAAGCAGGGCAGTGGTGGCACACGCCTTTAATCCCAGCATAAGGGAGCTGGAGGTAGGTAGATCTCCCTGAGTTCAAGGCCAGCCTGGTCTACAAAGTAAATTCCAGGACATCAAGGACTAAACAGAGAAATCCTGTCTTGAAAAACCAAATAAATAAATAAATAATACTGCCTAAATCAGGGCTAGAGAGATGGCTCAACTGTTAAGAACACTGACTACTCTTCCAGCGGACCCGGGTTCAATTCCCAGCACCCACATGGCAGCTCACAAGTATCTTTAACTCCAGGATCCAACACCCTCACACAGACATACATGCAGGCAAAACAGCAATGCACACAAAATAAAAATAAATAAAAATAGCTGGGCGGTGGTGGCGCACGCCTTTGACCCCAGCACTCGGGAGGCAGAGCCAGGTGGATCTCTGTGAGTTCGAGGTCAACCTGGTCTACAGAGCGAGATCCAGGACAGGCACCAAAACTACATGGAAAAACCCTGTCTCGAAAAACCAATAAATAAATAAATAAATAAATATTGCCCAAATCATTAATCTCACGGTAATAATCCTAGCATTTAGGAGGCTGAAGCTAGGAGAACCTAGGGTTCAAGACCAGCCTGGGTCACTCAGGAAGACCTGGTTTCAAAAAACATAGAAAAAGAAGAGAGAGAGAGAGAAGCCCTAAATTACCCAGGAGAGATCCACTATTATACTACTATATACAGAAGAAACATGCAAAACCCATAGATTCTCCATCTAGAAACAATGTTGTGGGGCTGGAGCAACGGCCGCTCTTGCAGAGGACCCATGTGGTGGCTCACAGCCACATCTAACTCTAGTTCCAGGAACTTGCCACTGTCTTCCAGCCTCTACAGTCACCTGCATTCAGACGGTACACGTACATACACTCAGCATACACACACATACACACACACACACACACACACACACACACATAAAATACAAATACAAACAACTAAAAATCAATAAATATCTTTAAAAAACAGTGGGGGGACTAATTTATTCCTTTCAGAGTTAGAATCTTCCTCTCTGTAGCTACTGGATATTTCTGAAGGCACTTTAGATTTTAGGTCATTTGTCTATGTACATGGGAGTTAGCAGAAATAAACTGGAATTGCTATCTGATGCCAAAAGGAAGTAGGAAATATTCAATTTTAACTTGGTTTGGATTCCTCTTCCTAGTTATCACAACGCACATAAGTGGAGTAAGTACAGGAAAAAACAGTGTAAGGATGCCTCACCAAGATGGCTCAGCAGTTAAACTGCTTGCCTTTCAAGCCCGCTGACCTGAACACAATCCCTGAAACTCACAAGGTGAAGGAGACCCACCCCCCAAGTTGTCCTCTGGCCTCTACATACCCACTGTGGTAAACACAGGCCCACAGTCACATACACCATCCATATATATAGTGTAAATCAAGCCATGTGAAAAGTGCATCTCCCTGTGGGAAGAACACACCTGCAACCGCAGCACCTGAGCAAGCAGGGCTGTGCGTTCACGAACCCGGGATACACAGCCACTCTCCATCAAAGAAAACGAATTGACGGGTGCACACAGGCTTCTTGGGTCGCTGCCACCTTGTGTTCAAGACCTCTTTCTCCCATACCTACCAGGGAGATATGGGTGTTCTCAAAAGCTACCCCATAACTTTCTTCCTAGGTTTCATTTCCTTGATGATGTCACCCTTCCTCGAAGCTTCTCTGCTGAGGAAAACTCAATTCTGTCTCCTTGGGCTGGGGCTCAGTGAAAGTGCTTGCCTGAGTCAGAGGTGAAAACATGGCTCCAGAGTTCAGAATGAGCACTGCTCCTGCACAAGGCCATTGTCAGGTTCCCAGCAACTACACTGAGCATACCATAACCTCCTGTAACTCCAGCTCCAGGGGATCCAATTCCTCTTCTGGTCTCTGAGGCTACCACATGCATGTGCACAGACACACACATACATACAAATAAAAAAAAATATGGGGGGGGTTTTCCCATCCTTAGCACAGAGGATAAAAACACAACAACACAAAAACAAAAACAACCAACCAACTGTTCCTTTGATCACAGTTACCATTATGATTCAAAAAGTCCACTCTTGGGTATACGCATAGAAAAACATGTCTACAAAACACTGGACACAAACATTCTTAGCAGAACTATTCACAGTGGACAAAAAATAGAAACAAATACAAATGACCATTGATAAGTGGATGAACAAAATATTTGTCTAGTTATTCTAAGAAATATTAAGCCATAAAAAGGAACAAAGTACCAAGAGATCACAAAATAGACAGACTTTGAAATTACTATGCTAAGTATAAGAATCCTGTTAGAGAAACCACGAATTTTTTTTTTTTTTTTTTTTTTTTGGTTTTTCGAGACAGGGTTTCTCTGTGTAGCTTTGCGCCTTTCCTGGAACTCGCTTTGGAGACCAGGCTGGCCTCGAACTCACAGAGATCCACCTGGCTCTGCCTCCCGAGTGCTGGGATTAAAGGCGTGCGCCACCACCGCCCGGCGAAACCACGAATTTTAAGGCCTTATTTCTATGAAATTTCAAGCACAGGCAAATCTATAAAGTGGATATTAGTAGTTACTTAGGGAAAAGAATTGGGCCATCGGGGCTGGAGAGATGGCTCAGAGGTTAAGAGCACTGCTTGCTCTTCCAAAGGTCCTGAGTTCAATTCTCAGCAACCACATGGTAGTTTACAACCATCTGTAATGAGATCTGGGGCCCTCTTCTGGCCTGCAAGGATATGTGCAGGTAGAACACTGTATACATAATAAATAAATAAATAAATCTTTAAAAAAAAAAAAAAGAAAAAAGAATTGGGCCATCACAAAGTGACAGGGAATGCGCAGTTTCATTCTGGAATAAAACTGTTTGGGGACTGGACAGATGGCTCAGTGGTTAAGAGCACTTGCTACTCTTATAAAGAACCCGAGTTCAGTTCCCAGTATCCATACGGTAGATCACAACCACCTCCAAAGGACCCAACAACCTTCAAAGTGAACCACACAAATGGAAGAGTTTGAGGCCAGTATGGTCTACACAGAGAGTTCCAACCTACGCAGGGGTACACAGTGAGACTTGGTTGGTCTCCATTATAAATAAATAAGTAAGCAAGTAAAAGAAAAAGTTCTAAAATTAGGGCTGGAGAGATGGCTCAGTGGTTCAGAGCACTGGCTGCTCTTGCAAAGGACCCAGGTTTGGTTCTCAGCATCTATCTACATAGTGGCTGATTTCCGTTAAATCTAGTTCCGGGAACCCAATGTTGTCTTCTGATGCTTGTAGACACTGCAGGCAAAACACTCAAGCACACAAAATCTTTTTTAAAAAGTTCTGAACCAAATGTGGTGGAGTACATCTTTAGTCCTAGCACTCAGGAGGCAGAGGCAGGCGGATCTCCCTGAGTTCCAGGATAGTCTGGTCTACATAGGGAGTTCCAGCACAGCCAGGAATATTTAGAAAGACCCAGTCTCAAAGCAAAACAAAATAAAAGCCACCAAAAATAAAGTTCTAAAATTGATCACAGTAATGGCTGTACTATAAAGTGCATAGACTTGTACAGTTTAAACAAGCAAGCTATGTTAGTTTCTACATGTTTTTACATGGCTTTTTACTTGTTTTTTGTTTCTGTGGTGCTTAAGATCAAGCCCAGGGCTTCAGAAATGCTAGGTTAGTTTACTCTACCATTGAGGACCATCTCTAGTCCAGATGAATTGTATCTTGATGAATTACATCTTAACAAGGCTGATATTTGAGGTGGAGTATTTAACAGTTCAGCTGTTCTATGTATTTTATTTTTATTTTGTGTGTATGAGCATTTTGCACACGTTTATGTATCTGTATAAGGCCAGGTGTGGTAGCGCACATTTTTAATCTCATGCACTCGAGATGAAAAGGCAGTCTGAGGCCAGCCTGGTCTAAAGCAAGTTCAGAATAGCAGGGCTATTACACAGAAAAACCCTGACAAACCAAAAAGGAAAAAAAAAGGCAAGGAAAGGCAGGCTGCTCAGGAGTTTAAGATGGCACTCCATTACATAGAAGTTCCAGGCCAACCTGGGTTACATGAGAACCCGCCTTAAACCCCCACTAATGAACCACATATTAACAGTGTTGCCTAGGAGATGTGCTCAACAATAACCCATTTGTATATTGTACATTAGTGATTACTGTATCTCAGCTGTATTTCGATGGAAAGCATTTGTTTGGAAGGTATAAGACCCTAGGTCTGAGCACCAGCAACACAAAAAAATGAGCTAACAAATAAACAAAAAACAAATAGTATGAGTTACATTACATGGCTTTTATCAGTCTCCCAGATCTAAATACAAAAAAACTGCTAAATACATAACTAGCAAGGATTAGCCTTTTATTTTTATTATTCTTTCTCACTGTCAGCCCTCTGTCTCAACTATCAAAGTTCTCAGATTAAATCCCTAATAAATTTGAAAAACCATCAAAAAAAATCCTTAATAAATGTGTAGTAAAAAGCAAAGAACAAGCTAGTTTAGTCTACAGAGCCAGTTCTAGGACAGCCAGAGCTACAGAGAAACTCTCTCTCAAAAAAAAAAAACCAAAAAACAAAAAAAAGAACGAACAAGTAACATGTTTATAAAATAGAGACAGGGATTTATTTACAAACCTTCTCAATGACTTATAACCAAGATACTAGGGAAGAATACCAGGTCATTACCTAGTTTAAGGTTTGAGCAAAAATTAACCCATTCACTTAAGAATGACTCTTAGCAGGTTGGAGAGATGGCTCAGCAGTTAGAACCAATCTTCCAGAGGATCTGGGTTTGATTCCAGCACTCACATGGCAGCTCACAATGGTCTGTAATTCTGGCTCAGGGAATGTGATGCCCTCTTCTGGCCTCTGCAGGTACCAGGCGCACAAGCAAAACACTCATATATACATAAAATAAAATGTAATGCTGGGTGGTGATAGCACACACCTTTAATCCCAGAATCTGGGAGGTAGAGGCAGGTGAATCTCTTGAATTCAAGGCCAGCCTGGTCTACAGAGTGAGTTCCAGGACAGCCAGAGATACATAGAAAACCCTGTCTGGAAAAACAAAACAAAACAAAAAAAAAGAAAGAAAGGGGGAAGAGCTATTATAACAAGTGACCTCTCATGTGTTTCCAATGAAAGCTCTATAGGGAACAGTTCAGTCTCTGGGCTAGAGCCAGTGTCCCTATCCTGACTCCACTCACAAGCTGCACGGCCTGAAATGTCTTCGGTTTAAATGAACTTTCCTGGGCTTATTCTCCCCATGCAAAATGACCAAGTCAAAATAATCCCAAGAAAATCCCACTGCGAAAAAGATGACTTCTCTTTTGTTTCCGATGTCAGCAGGAGTACAGGGCTCAAACTAATGCCTTCAGGAGGTACTCACGGACATCTGAGGCAGTTTAAGAACACTTTACATACAAGAAAAAACAGAAAGCTTTTCTTCAGTGTGCCTTCAGGTAATCTGGAAGTGTGAGCCCCTACCCTACCAAAGATAAAAAATATGACAGAACCTACTAGGAAAGAATTAGTTAACATCAAAACTCTGTGTCATTAGAATATTTTACAATGCCAAACATTTACAGTGGCAACATTCCTAATCAATCAACTCTCCCCCCCACACACACAAACGAATTTTAAACAATGAAAGCAGAATAGAGAACTATAAAAACAAAGAAAACAGAATAGAAAAATGTACCACAGTAATGCCTTCTCTTTAGTTCATTGGGGCACACCTTTAATCCCAGCATTTGGGAAGCAGAGGCAGGTGGACCTCTGAATTTGAGGCCAGCCAGGACTACAGAGGACGTTCCAGGACTATACAGAAAAAACTGTTTCAAAAAACAAAAAAACAAGGAAAGAAAAAAAAAAGGAAGAAACAAAAAAGAAGAGAACATTGGGCACCGCCATGCTTGTGTCAAGGAACAATACTCAGAATGATCAGGCCCTCAGAAGTTCCCAGCACCCCTTTCACCTTAAGAAAAAGGCTTTCTTTTCCAAAGATTCAGATTCTGCAGCCAGTCCGTCCACCAGGGACATTCAGACACTGTAGTCAATTCTTCCTTGAGGGAATTTGGAGAAGAGGCCTCTTCTTGAGGGACAGAAAAAGAAGAATCTTTTAACGAGCTCTCCCTAAACCAGGAGTACTGGCTCACACCTGTGATCCCTCTGTCTGAGGCAAGGTGATTGCTGAGAGTTTGAGGACAGACTTGGATAAACGGTGAGTATCGGGCCAGCTAGAGCTGCACAGCAAGACCCTGTCTCTAAAGAAAAACAACAAACCACTAAACACGGTCTCAACGCAAGCAGAAAGCAAGACCAGAAGAGCACACACGACACAGGACCCAGTTCTTTTTTTTTTTTTTGGTTTTTTTGAGACAGGGTTTCTCTATGTAGCTTTGGTGCCTGTCCTGGATCTCACTCTGTAGACCAGGATGGCCTCGAACTCACAGAGATTCGCCTGCCTCTGCCTCCCGAGTGCTGGGATTAAAGGCGTGCGCCACCACCGCCGGGCAAGAAGGACCCAGTTCTTAAACATGAACTGTGCAGGGGGTCTCTGAGGCGTCAGGCACTGTTTCCCTTTCCTTTTTTATTAACATTCGGAAAAAAGAGCCATCTTTCAACAGAGCGGATGAAACTGAAAATGCTCTTGATATCTACTGACAAGAGACCATGAATGAAAGATTTTCATACATTCATCAAGGGAAAGGGGAGAGAAACCATCTCACCACTTTACAGACTGGAAAGGATAGTCTTACTTTTCTTAGGAGAGCTGGAGGTTGGAGACGATATGTAGGTAAGAGGAACTTTGTTTTTGGGGTTTTTTTTTTAATTGTCACAAAAGCAATTGAGGGGAGTAGAAAAGCAGACCTAGATAGATTTGGTGGACAAAAAGTCTGGCTTCTGGCATAAAGCTTCCTCCCTCTTAAGAATCTTACTGGGGTGCCTGGAGGTGGTGGCACACGCCTTTTGTCCCAGCACTAGGGAGGCAGAGGCCAGCCTGGTCTACAGAGTGAGCTCCAGGACAGCCAGGGCTACATAGAGAAACCCTGTCTAAAAAAAAAAATTCTTACTGGGGAGATGGAGGCAGGAGGATCAGAGGCTTGGCTATACAGCAAATTTGAGGCCAGCCTGGGTGACATGAGACCTTTTCTCAAAACAAAACGAGGCACGCCGGGCGGTGGTGGCGCACGCCTTTAATCCCAGCACTCGGGAGGCAGAGCCAGGCGGATCTCTGTGAGTTTGAGGCCAGCCTGGACTACCAAGTGAGTTCCAGGAAAGGCGCAAAGCTACACAGAGAAACCCTGTCTCGAAAAAACAAAAAAAAAAAAAAAAAAAAAAAAAAAAAACCACACAAAACGAGGCACATGATGGTACAAGTCTGAAATAGCAGCATTCTATAGGGTGAGACAGGAGGATTATCAGGGGTCAGGGACTGGAGGTCAGCCAACGGTACATAATGGGTCTGAGTTAACCCTGGGCTGTATTGAGACCTTATTAGAGAAAAAAAAAAAAAATTAACTCGTTTCCAAATACTAACTACACATTTAATCCTAGAAATCAGGAGGCAGAGGCAATGGATCAAGACCAGCCTGGTCTACAGAGCAAGTTCCAGGACAGCCAGGGCTACACGGAAAAACCCTGTATCCACAGGAAAAAAAAAAAAAAAAAAAAAGCAGGTGGTGGCTCAGGCCTTTAATCCAGCATTCGGGAGGCAGGTGGATCTCTATGAGTTTGAGGCCAGCTTGTTCTACAAAAAGAGTTCCAGGACAGTCAGGGCTATTACACAGAGAAACCCTGTCTTGAAAAACAACAACAAAAATTAATCTTTCTTTTCTTGTGATTACTCACTAATGCTCTCTTTCTTAACTTGGGGGGTACAGTACAGTAGGATCCAAAAAGAGAGATGTCCTTTATCACAGGGGTGTGGGAAAAGTCTTTCTGGTGGAAAACATTTGTGATGGAGGATACATTCACAAGAACATCTGCTTCTTTCAGCAGGACATGACTTTTCTTTCTTAACAAATCAATAGCAACAACTGACCAAAAGTTCACTGTGCACTAAGCATTTTCACAAAACTTCCCTCAGCCCTCATGACAATTCAGAGAGAAAGCACCAGGTCGGAGATGGGCTGCAACTGACAGGGGATGAGTCAAGGTCACAAAGGTGTTAAGTGGGAGATACAAACTTGCAAATATCACACTCCAAAAGAGGAAGAGCAGCTCACTGAACACTAAAAGGACTAATAAAAACACAAAAAGCAAAGCTCCCTTGGTGGACATGATTGGGGGAAGGGGAAAAGGGCTGACTTGCAATAACATAAATTCTGGGCCTTCCTCTCTTTATCTTGAGGTGCAGGGGAAAAATGAAGAGAAGACAATCTGTTTTTGTTTTTTGGTATTTTTTGCTTTTTGTTTTTTTGCAGAAAAGAAAGATACCTCTGTTACTTTTTAGGAAGTTGAGAATCTCCTTCACTTGGAAGACGTTGACCAAAGTGGGGGTTGTTTGGGGATTACCTCTTAAATCCTTAGGATAAAGAATTCCCTTTGCACCATAAACGGGTCTCCCTTCACTGACAAATGGACCAGAGCTGAAGAAAGGCATATGCTGACAAGGGGCGTCGTCCTTTCCAAGGAGAGAAGTTGGGGGGGGGGGGGTCCCTTGCAGATGGAGGTTGAAAGGGAGCCTCTTTTCCCTGGAGCCAGGACTCTGAGAAGCTGTTTTCTCCCAGCGACATGGGGCCTGGTCTCCTCGATGTCTGTGGGTGTTTCTGTCACTAACGACGCAGCTTTGGTGCCCTTCAGCGCCCCCGAAAGGCTGGGGGCCCGGACCCCCTTTAGTCAGCACCATCCCGCAGAGAACCCCCAGGGCGCCGTGGGGCCGCCCGGGCCTCTTACCCTGTGGCCTGCTCCGCGGCTCGTGCTCATCCCGCCACCTTGGCCTCGGCTGCCTGGGTCCCCACTGTCCCCGCCGCCGCCAACTCCACCAGATCTTCTGGAGCCGAGGCCCGAGGGCGCTCCGGCCTCCACCGCTTCTACAGTCCGCCTCCCCCCCCCAACCCCACCGCACTTCCTCATCCGGGGCCAAAGCCAGCCATGCGGACGGGTCTTGATCCCGCCCCCGCATAGCGCGCGCGCGCACTCGGGAGGGCGGCTCTTCCCAGCCGGTACCTCCGCCCTCGGCTAGCCCCAAACACACTCAGCCCCGCCCCCATCCTACTGGCTCTTAAAGAGAAACACACCGTTTGGCCCAGTTCCTGTCTCCAACTGTTACCAGTGCTATGGTCCGATCCATTTCTGTGACGTGGACAGCTGCCACCATCCTGGCAGATCGTGATACCTTTTAATAACTACAATCACACCATTCTCCGGATGCTTCTAATCACACTGGCTCCTAAACCTAAACGATACACCCGGAAAGTAGTTGCTTACACTTCGTTATTATTTCTCTGCCACTTCAGCTTTGAAAGTACCGCATTTCATCTCTTATTGTTGCCTGTCCCTTCCCATCCTCGCCTGTTTTCTTCAGCACTATATCACAACACCTAAAGAAGTGTCTGGCTGACCGGGCAGTGGTGGCGCACGCCGCCTGTAGTCCTAGCACTTGGGAGTCAGAGGCAGGTAGGTCTCTGTGAGTTCGAGGCCAGCCTGGTCTACAGCGTTAGTTCCAGGACTGTTACACAGAGAAACCCTGTCACGGAAGGAAAAAAAAAGTGTCTGGCAGAGATTAGAATGGAAAAAGTGTTGGGAGGATTAAATATATCCATAGAAAAATCAACTTCCCCAAATCACAGACATGATTTACAAATAGACAACAGACACCTATAGTTTCCTAAAGCCGGGCAAGTGATGAAGGCTTTGGGGAAAACTGTAGTTACCTTTTCTCTGATTAGGATCTGCGGAGTGAGCCGAGGCTTGATGGTGCACTCCTTAACCCCAGCAGAGGCAGGAGGATCTCTATGAGTTCCAGGCCAGTCTGGTCACCGCAGTGAGTTCCAGAACAGTGCGACCCTGACTCAAAAAACAAACAAACAAACAGAAAAGATCTGTGAGAGGCAGCTCAGTGTTAAAACAGGATAATGTCCTGCTTTCCTAGTGGATTTGAGGTCAGTTCCTAGCAACCTTGCTGGGAGGCTCACAGCAGCTTATAACTCCAGCTCCAGCCAGAGCCCCTGCTTCTGGCCTCCATACCCACACTCAAACATCCCATACACACAAACACATAATTAAAAAATAATTTTTTAAACATAGCTTTGAGCCAGTGAGCATGCATTTTGCCCGAGATAGTGGTTTTTCTCAGCGTTAGGACTAAAAATACACAAATTCATATACCAACCCTAGTATTTATTCTTTGGGCTGAAAGAAATCATATGCAGTTCATATATAAGTATAGTTTACATATAAGTTACTGATTTTTCCAATCTATACTGACGTAAAGATTAATTAACTAGTAAGGTGGTGTGGCACACAACTTTAATCCCAGCACTCCAGGAGTTAGAGCAGAGGCAGGCCGAGTTCTGTGAGTTCCAGGTCAGCCTGGTCTACAAATGGAGTTTCAGGACAGCCAGGAATGTTAAACAGAGAAACCCTGTCTCAAAAACAAAACAAAACAAAAAACCAAAAACAAACAAACAAAAAATAATTAACTAAAAATTCACTTGGAAACATTTTGAAGGAGCTGGAGAGAACACTCAGCAGTTGAGGCTGGTGCTCCTGCAGAGGACAGAGTTGGGTTTGCAGAACCCATATGAGGTGGCAGCTCACAACCGCTTCTAACTCCAGACACAGAGGACCTGATGCCCTTTTCTAGACTCCGTGGGCATCCCCCACCAATAGATACACAGATAAAAACACATATACATATAAATATAAAAATAACAAAATAAAAAATTTCTTAAAGTGAATTAGAATTTGGGGGGGAGTGTTTCACAGGGTCTCTCTGGGTAGCCCTAGCTATCCTGGAACTCACTCTACAGACCAGGCTGACCTCAAACTCACAGAGATCCACCCACCTCTGCCTCCCCAGTGCTGGGATTAAAGGTGTGCTCCATCACCACCCTGCATATTAATCCATATTAAGTATGTTCACAGGCAATTGCACAACTTTACAATAGAATCTGAAAAATTGAACATTACTGGCTTTTCCTTTTGTCTCAAGATCCAGTATGGCTTTGCATAATCAATCCCATTATTCACTTTACGTTCATTTTTATTATTTTCTCATCACGAAATCTTTGTATTAATTATTGTTTGTTTATTTTGTTTTTGAAAAGGACTCTATGTAGTAGAGACTGGCTGAGGGGTTTGAATGAGAATGACCCCATAGGTTCATATATTTGAATGCTTGTTCCGAAGTTAGTGAAACAGGGAAGGGATTAGGACATGGGATCTTACTGGAAAAGGTGTACCCTTGGGGGTTGACGTCGAGGTTCAAAAGCCCAAACCATTCCCAATTAGCTTGTGCTAGTCTCTTTCTCTCTCTCTCTCTCTCTCTCTCTCTCTCTCTCTCTCTCTTTCTCTTTCTCTCTCTCTCTCTCCCTCTCTTATGGTTTTAAATGCAGCACTTTTACCCTGTGAGGAAAGGTCATTATGAGGCACGACCAAACCCAGTATCAGACCTTTATTGGGCCGGGGGGAACAGAAGAGAGTGACCAGGCCTGGCCTGTGAAAGACACGTGGGGGGGGGGGGTGCAGAAGAGAGACGGGAAGAGTCTGTGATCCGCTTTTTATGGATTTCCCTGCACATGCACAGGTAGGCTTACGGAGCTAGCCATGCATGTGCAGATTGCATAACCACGCTGGGCACACTGATGATGTAAGATGTAAGTCCCCTTGACTACTGAATTACGCATGCGTGGTCATGCAGCTGGAAGAGTGGCAGAATCCTAACACTCTCTCTCTCCCTCCCTCCCTCATGCTTGTCAATCTCTCAGCTACTTCTCCAGCACCCTGCTTGTCTACTTGCTGCTATTCTCCCTGCCATGACATTCATGGACTCACCCTCTGAAACTGTCAGCAAGCGCCCATTAAAGTCACGTGCCACCATGTCCAGCTGTGTTTTTATTTTACTTATTTGGTTAGTTTTACTTTTCATTGTTTTGAGACAGGATCTCACTTTCTAGTTCAGGCAAGTCTGAAACTTGCTCTGTGGACCAGGCTGGCCTCCAACTCTTCCTGCCTCAGCCTTTTGGGCAGTAGGATAATAGGCCTGTACAAACGTGTTTAGCTCATTCACTCTCTTAAATCACATGAAAATATTCTTCATCTTACTAAGTTTTTATTTTTAATTCTCTCTCTCTCAGGGGGTGGGGGATAGGGAATGTTGTAATAGGGTTCTCCCTATGGAGCCCAGGCCGACCTGGAACTCACTATGCAGACATGGCTAGCCATCTTTTTTCGTTTCCTTCTTTTTGTAAAAAAGTGGCCTCTTTATAAACTCTACTAACTTTTTGTTGTTGTTGCTTTTGGTTTTTCGAGACAGGTTTCTCTGTGTAGCCCTGGCTGTCCTGGAACTCTCGGCAGACCAAGCTGGCCTTGAACTCAAGAGATCTTCTGGCCTCTGCCTCCCAAGTGCTGGGATTAAAGTTGTGTGCTGCTGGTGCCACCGCCGCCGCCGCCGCCGCCGCCACCACCATGTGGCTTTTTTTCCCCTAATGTCTTTTTCTTTCCCCTTTTCACAATTTCTCACTAGGTAGGTCAGACTGGCCTTAAATTCTTCCAGTGATGGGATTATAGGTATATACCACCATGGGAACCTGTACTTATTGTGCTATGGGAGGCCCTTTGGCCCACTCCCAAATTCTCTGTTTTATAGTGTTTTTGATATATATATATCAATATATATATATCGATATATATATATTGTTATGCCCAGATTGGGACCCCAAAGACAAACCACCACAGACCTTAGGTTCAGAATGCAATTAGCATGGTTTATTTCTGTTTACAAGCCGCGGACAGGGAAGCTCGATCCAAAGCACTCACTCGTAGTCGTGAGGCCAGGAGGAACTTGCTTTTTCTTTGTGTGGCTGGCTTTTTAAAGGTAAAATCCACAAGCCCTTCAGGGGGGTTGGGGGAGTTTTGCACGGGTGCAACTCGGATTGGTTTATCTTTATCTCTGTTCTCTTTTAATTGGGTGAGGGTATGTAACCTTTGAATTTACTGGTTGGTGGTTACAATTTATTACTTTGGGGGCAGTCCAGCACAAGTCCCAGGCTTTGTCCTTGAGCCACCATGGAGGCTGGCTGGTCAAGCACGTACTGCACATAACTCTAAGTTGGTGAGGGGCCCCAGAAAGTAAACATCTGGCTAAACTTTGAGCAGTCTTTTGTTCATGGCCCTCCCAGAAACTGCTTGCTCAAGTCTCAGGAAACTGAAATTGAGGCCTGATCTCTGAGAGAAGACTGAGCAGCCTGTTATGGCATCTGCTTGGTCCTTTCAATATATATGTATTTTTTTTCTGAAAAACACTGGAAACCTACAGCTTGTGTTAAAGCTGGAAAAAATTTTTTCAAAAGCGCTGTAATTAACTGGAGGCAAAGATGTCATTTAGATTAGTAGTCAGCATGGTCAGAAGACACGTGGCAGTGTTATGACGGAAGACACTAGTTCTGGTTATAAAACAGTATCCAGAATGAAGCAGGAGGCTGGAAGAGTGGCACAGGTCAGACACCAGGCTGAGGTTGCATGCAGAGAGACAGCTTTGCCTGGTGTGTGTGAGGCAGCAAGAGAAAGAAAGAGAACAGAAAGTGAGGAAGCAGGAGGCAAGTGCACCAGGCATGGGCAGAATTTGGTGGAAGGCTGAAGCAGGAGCACTGTCATGAGTTCAACGCCAGTCTAGCTACAGAATAGGATCATAAGTCACCTAACTCTTTTCCCTTAAAGAGAGAGATGTCCCAGTAAATAGGGGCTTGGGCCAGCCCTGGTTTCACATATCAAACTGGCCTGCATGAGCTTGGGATCGGCCCTGCCAAGCTTCTCCTCAGCTTGTCACTGTCCGTCTGTGAAGTACCTTAGTGTCTACTGTCTAGTCAGGATACAATAGAAAGTTTAGGAAGATGTCTGTGAAGTCACAGCAGCTATTTATTTAGGTGTATGTGCTTAGTATGTGAACAACGTCATCAGTCATACTGTGCCCAATCCCACAGTGCACTTCATTTTGAGGCAAACTCTCCCTTCTAGTTTCTGCTGCATGGAGTTCTCCAGGCTAGCTAGCCCTTAGGCTTTTTTTTTTTTTTTTCTGCCAGGGGTGGATGGGTGGGTGGGTGTGGTTCTCAATTAGTGGTAGGGATGTGTTACAGATGCATGCTACTGTTCTGTGATGGAAGTCAGCCTGTCTGGCAACCCACTCAACTATCTCCCCTAGTGGGTAGCTTTTTTTTTTTTTAATTAAATTTTTTTGTTTTGCTTTTCGAGACAGGGTTTCTCTGTGTAGCTTTGCGACTTTCCTGGAACTCCCTCTGTAGTCCAGGCTGGCCTCGAACTTACAGAGATCTGCCTGCCTCTGCCTCCAGAGTGCTGGGATTAAAGGCGTGCGCCACCACCGCCCGGCTGAAATTAAAATTTTAAGTTATCATAAAAACCATAGCTATTGTCACTAATTATTGGAGGAAGTTAAAGAGTTGGGACTGTTTCAATGATATTTGATTAGCATTCACTGATTTAGTTTTCAATCTCCAGTTCTGTGGGACAAGCGCTGGCCTTACATGCCCAAGGCCCTGGGTTCAATCCCCAGAACTAATCAACAACCAAGGGATCACAGAAGCCTAGGAATGTCTTAGGGTTTGGGTTTATAGAGACTTGCACAGTGGACACTTTCAAGCAGAAATTTTCCATTGTCTTAAGTTTATAACACCACCCTCCTACACACACACACACACACACACACACACACACACACACACACACACACACACAGAAGTAGATTTCAGAGGGTGGCTTAAAGGAGACCGAAAGGCAGAAAGCGAGAGGCAAGTCTGACTGTGGGCAGAACGGTGTTTATTGGCGGACAAACTGCAAGGGGGACACAATCTCACTCACGTGAAGGGATGAGCCATACGTCCCACGCTATGAGGGGGGATGAGAGAACACCTCATACCATAAGAGAATAAGATAAGAAAATGACTCAGTACAGGCAGACAGATGAGAGGATACTCCGGGAAGAAGGCGGCTACGACCTTTATAGGGGTATAAATGACTACCTCACCTGTTATACGTTCCCTCCTGTAGTTTCTCAGTTCCGGAGTGCCCTCGTCTGGCCGCAAGGGAACCTGGGAGGTGTAGTCTTTCAGCAGGAAACTATCGTTCCAAACTCTAGGATACAGAGAAAAGGAGCGCTGTTTTCCTGCTGAGGAGGGTCTTTGTCAGAGGGGGTAGTTATGGGCCCACTGAAGTGTGTGTAGGGGGGTGTCTTCTGGTCACTTAGCAGGAGGAGAGTTTTAACTTGATCGGCTGTGATGAATCATGTTGTTGGAGGCGGGTGGTCCATTGAAGAGGCGGGTCCTCTGGTCACTTAGCAGGAGAGTTTAACTTGATCAGCTGTGAATGGATTATGCGATTGTCATCCTGTATTCCTAAAGAGACTTTTGAAAAAGAATTGTTAAAGGGCTGTAAGCAGTTGATTTTGTTATAGAGTAAAACTGAGAGATTTCCCTGGAACGTTGAGGGAGGGAGGGGAGACAAGTGTAACCCAGTGAGACTTAAGTGGGCTTGGAGTTGATTCAGGGTGACAGTGACTAGTCCCATTGCCAGGACTCCTGTGCCAAAACAAGCTAGCAGAAGTAGCAGGGAACTACAGAGCATCAAAGGAAGGGAACAGGAGAGAATAGAGGACAAATGTAAAGAATAATATTTGGACCCTGATGAAAGGGATGAAATTCCCTTTCAGCCAGTTTATTGACATCATCTAAAAGGTCTTTTTTTAGATATGTTAGGAACAAATGGAGCTGTTGTAGGGAGAAAGTCAATGGGAGAGCTTACATGGAACATTCTGTTTGGGTATGGGGTGAAATTCAGTAAAACATGTAAAAGACAGGGTAATACATTAAGTATGAGTATATTAATATATATAATATGTAATAAAGGAGGATGGAAGTCATCAAGGGGAGGAACCAGAGTGGCAAGGAACCAAAAGGAATTTTTGTCTGGTCCCTGTGTCTTGTGCTAAGCAGAAGTCCCTTCCTTCTTTCCTTCCTTCCTTCCTTCTTTCTTTCCTTCCTTCCTTCCTTTCGTTCTTCCTTTCTTTTGTTTGTTTTTTCAGACAGGGTTTCACTGTGTTGTGTAGCCCTGGCTGTCCTGGATCTCACTTTGTAGAACAGGCTGGCCCCTTGAACTCAGAGATCTGCCTGCCTCTGCCTCTTGAGTGCTGGGATTAAAGACATGTGCCATCACTGCCTGGTAGAAGCATATTTCTTAACATCATTTTATTTAAAAATAGATTGGTGGGCTAGAGAGATGACTCAGAGGTTAAGAACGCTAGCTGCTCTTCCAGAGGTCTTGAGTTCAATTCCCAGCAACTATATGGTGGCTCACAACCATCTGTAAAGAGATCTGGGTGCCCTCTTCTGGCCTGCAGAAATATATGCAGACAGAACACTATATAAGTAATAAATAAATAAATCTTTTTTTATTTTTTAATTTTTTTTTCGAGACAAGAGTTTCTCTGTATAGTTTTGGTGCCTGTCCTGGATCTAAATCTGTAGACCAGGCTGGCCTTGAACTCACAGAGATCTGCCTGGCTCTGCCTCCCAAGTGCTGCGATTAAAGGCATGCGCCACCACCGCCCGGCTAAATAAATCTTAAAAAAACAAAACAAAACAAAACAACAACAACAAAAAACACAGAGCTGTGGGTACAGCAACATCTTTAAAAAAAAAAAAGAGAGAATGGTTTAGAGGCATAATTTGTAAAGCCAGATAAGCAAATTAAATGAGCTTTCGGTTTTTGGAATTTATTGGAAAACATCCACAAGTACCACTTCCAAAGCCTGTCTCCTCCTTGTAGGCACTGGCCCTGGACCTCTCTGTTTCGATAGAGACTAGGTTATACTCTTAAAGCACCACAGGTGAGCCCAGGTTGGAGAGAATCTCCTTCATCTAAGTCATCTCTTCCTGAAGAATCTGAAGCCGTGGGACATCACTTAATAGAATCATTTGTTGACTCTACAGATATAAAACCAACTGTCAAAGACATGGCTTGGATGTTCTGAATAACTTTCTCAAGCTGTGAGTTTGATGACAGAGTATCTGGCATCTTCCTTTAATGAGAGAACAAGGGTGGTTAGGGTGAGGACCCTGAAATTAGCTTTTACTAAGAGGAAGAATTGAATGCCAGGGTAGAAGTCATGGCCAATTAAACTATTATGCAGGCCTCACCTACGTCAGGTGGTAGGCTTAGGTACAAGGTTCCCCTGTTCACAGCATCCTCATATGTCAGTGCAGAGACATTGAGGGCAGAGTGTAATTGCTATTCGCCTCTCTGTTGTTTGAGATATTTAGGATGTGGGTGCAGACTCTGAGGTACTCCAATGGGTGAGAGAATCCATCTCTTGTCACGGGAGACATAAGGAGTAATTCATCTTTAGATAAGTAGTGAGTTTTTTGTTTTTTCCTGGTTTGGCCTACGTGGCCAGAGTTGGTCAGGCCTACCTAGCCAGAAGCAAAAGCAGCAGACTTCTGGCAGGTCTTATTTCCCAGGCATCCTTGTCCCATAATGAGGTTAACATGCAGCCTGCTCTGGTTGGATGACCTGTGCCCCATCCAAGGGAACTACTAGGGCCTGAAGACTTCCTACCATCCAAGCCTACTGTAAATTTAACTCATTTTACTCAAGCATTCAATAATTCATAGCTAGTTTTTTACACATCTGATATTGAATATTATTTTATATTAAATAAACTAAGTTTACTTTAAACTTGTTTTGAGTTACCACGTTTGGCTTAATTTTGACAACAGAAGACTGCATAATGAGAAATACAAATTGGTCTCTCCCTCCAAGCTTGTCTCTGCAAATGTGACATTTGTAGTTAGCATGACTGACTGTTAACTTGTATTTCTTAATTATACTTAACAGTTTACAATAAATCAGTTAACTCACAAGTTATACACAGCCCGTTTTCTTGCTGCATAGCCCAATCTGGCCTTGAACTACAGGGAACTGTCAGCTCTCTGTCTCCAGAGAACCTGAATTAGCAGGGTGCACAACCACATTCAGCTTCTTCCTGTGACTTTTGTGCTTTCAATAGCACTCTGGACCCAGGTTGAGTTACTAACATTGTCAAACACAAGAAAAAAAAAAAAAAAAAAAGCAGCTCAGCGAGATAGAAGTCGACTCTCCTGAGTTTCCCCTATTACGAGAGCACTGTCTGAAACGAAGGTCCTGGCTCTGTTTTCAAATTTCCTTTGCAAAGCAGGCAAGCACTGTAGCTGGAGGCGGGAAACTCCAGCAGGAACTCAGAAGGTGAAGTCAGACTCGACGCCACGCCCCCCTCTCCCCCAAAGCCCCGGAGGAGGAAGTGGCGAGGCCACCGAGACGAAGGCGGAGGCTAGGCTAGAGCGGCCAGGGCCGGCTGAGCGGGGACCGGCAAGGGGCGGGGACTCGGGGCGGAGCCTCCGGAGCGGCGCGGGCTCAGGTGAGCGCTCCTCGGCGGTGCTGGCTGGCTGGCGCCTAGAGCTCTGGTGCGGAAGCTGCGCGAGCTGCGGGGGCTCGGGTGGGCGATCCTGAGGAGGTCCGGGATATCTAGCCAGGATCTGGCCTCGGGCCCTGCCTGAGGAGGGGAGGGGCTCTGGAACTGGGGGCGAGTCGAGCGCCCGCCTCGGGCTGAGACTGGAGGGGTTTGAAGGAGGGGGCTCTGAGCCAGGTTCGAGGACCGACTCTTCCCTCAGCCTTCGTGTGACCTTGGATAAGTCTTTCTCTCCCCAAGCTTCTGCTACCACAACGATGAAATGGAGGCAGGACGGTCCGCTGAGAGTTGGTACACACAAGAGGTTCGGCAAAAAAAAAAAAAACCCAGCCTTCCTCTCTGCTCTCTTCCTCAGGACCTTGTTAGGGAAACGTGAATCGTGGGAGCACCTAAGAGTCTGAGTGACCTTGGGCGAGTCCCTTGTTTTGACGTTTCTCTACAGATGTGATGGACTAAGCAAATAGCCCTGTGCTATTTTGGTGTTACCAGTGCAGACAGAAACAAGGCAATGTCCCTCTCGCTACAAGTCTCTTTTAGGTTTGCGGTAGAGAGGCTGTCTTTTCAGAGGGTTGACTAGATCTCAGACCCAGTTCCCATTAATTCCTACAGCAGACTTCAGTTTGTTTTCCTCCCTTGGTAATTGGAGGAGTGATTCAGTGCAAGGGTTGGCACGCCACTCCGCTGAACAACAACCGGTATCTTCAAGGCCTAAAATTAAAGACCAATTTTAGGAAGCCTGACATTCTGGTTGTTTTGTTTGTGTTTCAATGGCAGGAAGGCAAGATGACTTCCCTGCTCCAAGACTGGAACAGCTGAAGAAACCACAAGACAAAATGAGAACTACAAAGGTCTACAAACTTGTCATCCACAAGAAGGGCTTTGGGGGCAGTGGTCAGTATTGATTGGTCTTTGGGGGTGTGTAAATTGGCTGACGTGATGTGCCCAATACAATACCTTACAAATTACGAATATCACTATTGAGGCTAGACAGATGAGTGAGTGAAGTCATAACAGCATCAGCAGAATGGTTGGATCTGCGAGCACAAGATCTCTTTGAAAAGCATTCACATTCGGATTTTGTTTGGTTGTATTTTGAATCTGGGTCTTACTGATTATCCCAGGCTCATCTGGAACTCACCTTGTAGCGCAAGCTGGCCTTGAACTCATTGTCCTCCGGTCTGTGTATCTGGAAATGCTCTACCACATCTGACTTGATTTCCCTTTCTGTTTCCCCCGCTTCTGTGCAGTGCCAGGAATTTAACCCAAGGCCTCATAGGTACTAGAAAAGATCTACCACAGGACTGTGTCCAAGCCCTCCCTAACGTTTACTTCAGATGCTAATTTACTTCAGAGATCAGAACTGCTGACAGGATGGGATAGTTTTGCTTTCGAGGCAGAGCCTTATAGCCCATGCTGGCTTTGAAATCAGTATGTACTGGAAGATGACCTTGACTTCCTGACCTTCCTTCCTCCATACCCAAGTGCTGGGGTCTCAGGCTTGTGCTCCTACCTGGTTTTATACCATTCTGGGCAAAGAACCCATGCATTGCGCATGCTAGCCAGCACTCTGCCAAGGAGCAACACCTCCAGCCCTCAATTTCATTTAAGATTTGTTTATTTATGCACATGTGTCCTTGCACCTGTGTGTATGTGGATGCTTTAAAAGCACGTGTGTGCGTCTATGAAAGATAGGTGCCGACTTTAGTATTTTGGTATTCTTCCTAAGGAGCCATTAGCTTTTTTTTTTTTTTAAATACGGGTCTCACTCTGTAACCCTGACTAGTTTATTGTGCTGATCCTGCTGCCCTTGAAGTGACCGAGATCCTTGATATCTCTGCCTACTAACGGCTGGGATTAAAGGCATTTGCCATCATGCCTGGCCACCTTGTATTTTTATTCACTCACTTACTTTTCTTCACCTTGTATTTTGAGACAGTTTTCTCTTTGGGACCTGGGGCCTGCCAATTAGGCTAGACTAGCTGGCCTGTGAAACTGGGTGATGACATGTGGACGCTCTGCCAGATACCTTGGATTCGTTATGTGTTGATTTGGAATTAATTCAGTCCTTGCATGTTTAGAAACCTTTAGTTGTCAAATTATTGCAATCCTCACATTTAGTCGTATCAATCCCATATGGGGTTGCAACATACTTTATGAAACTGGCCTAAACGTTTATGAAGAATAGATAGTTATAAGTAAGAGATGCCTTCAGCAGAGGAAACAACAAGAATACAATGTATATGGTAGGGATAATGTTTATAGGTCTGGTGTTTTTTTTTAACTTTTGGTGTGTGTATGTGTATGTGCGTACAAGACAGGTGTAGCTTGGTGATATACCTAGGAATACAAATAAAATTCTAACCAGTTTGCCTATCAAGCATAAAGATTGTAAATACGGCAAAATCTCTTGTCCCCCAAGTAGTTCTTAACTGTATGAAATGATTAGCTGTAGTGGCTCATGCCTGTGACACCGAACTTTCTGAGGTTGAGACAGGAGGATTGCTAAAAGTGTGAGGTCAACCTGCTGTGGAGTGAAGCTGACTGTTCCAAAGGAAATAAAGAGGAGCTAGATGTGGTGGCGTACGCTTTTAATCCCAGCACACAGGAGACAAAGGCCGTCAGATCTCTCTGTGAGTTTGAGGTCTATGTGGTGTGCTCTAGGCCAGCTCGAGCTACACAGTGAGACTGTCTCAAAACAAACAAAAACACAAACAAACAAAAAAGAAAGAAAAAAGGAGAGATGGAGAGAAGGAAGGAAGAGAGAAAAATGAAACAAACAAAAATGTGCTCAGGGAGCTTAATTTAGACAGTGGAAGTTCATCCATCATAGGGACTACACAGACATTGGACCTAAAACTGTTAATGGAACATTCCAAATAAGAACTGAGATCAATCCAATAAGACCTTTACTAGGCTGAACTTTTCAAGTATATTGAAAAGTCTACCTTCATTTTGGGGTGGATGGATTATTTATTTATTGGTTCTGAGGATTGGGATATGCTAAGCATTTACTCTATTGAGCTATGCCATTACCCCAAGCCCTATAGTTTAAAGATTGTTTTGAACCCCAATTGTACTAACATTTGAAGTCTAGACTATTTGACTCAAGTTTTATAACATGTAAGAGGTGTTGAGCCTAATTTAGACAGAAGGAACTCTGTGCTAGCAATGAACTCTGGCTGTACTTTTACTGGCTGTCTACCTTTAGACAAGTCAGTTTGTCTCCCAGGTTTTTCCTTGCTCTTGTTAGCTCTAAAGATTTATTGTGAGAGTTTAATTAAGACAGTGTTTTTAAGGGAATTCTTTGAATATTACATAAATATAAGGGTGCTATATTTGGGACCTAGGCTGTTTCCATCACGTGTATGCCAGATTCACAAGTATTTTAGAGAGTAAAATGATATTCGAGAGGTGTAATTCACTGAACCATGGGCTACTTTTTCAATGGGAGCAGTAAGATAGTAGACATGTCCTTGGAGATAGGTCCCTGAGCCCTGTCCAACTCAGCCATTTACCATGTGGCCCTAGATAAATTTGCAAAAAAATTTTTGACTTATTATTTTCTTCTGAGCTGAGGATGGAAACCAGGCTTTCAAGCATGCTAGGAAAGTACTTTACTTCTGAGTTACATCCCCAGACCTGTGCAAATCCTTTAGTTGTTCTAAAATTAGATTCAGGGGCTGGAGAGATGGCTCAGAGGTTAAGAGCACCAACTGCTCTTACAGAGGTCCTGAGTTCAATTCCCAGTACCCACATGGTGGCTTACAACCATCTGTAATGAGATCTGGCACTTGCTTCTATATACATAATAAATAAATAAATCTTAAAAAAATTAAAAATAAAATAAAATTAGATTCAAAATGGACACTCAGGGAAAAGGCAGAACACTTGCTTACCTATTTGTTAGCCTTAGGTTAAGTAACATCCTTAGCACCTTATAAAATAGGCAAACAAATGGGGGCTGGTGAGATGGCTCAGTGGGTAAGGACACCACTTGCTGCCAAATCCATTGACCTGAGTTCAATCCCTGGGCCCCATATGGTAAAGGGAAAGAACCGACATCTGCAGGTTGTCCTCTGACCTACATGCACACACACTTAAAAAACAAAAACAAAAACAAAAACAAAAACAAAAAATCCAAACTCCAGAAAGCAAAAACCCAAATGGAACCTCAATATAACAACAAAAATAAAAATAAATGTTGAGCATGGTGCAGCCTGCCCTGTGGTCCCAGCAGTCTGGAGATGGAGACAGGAAAGTGAAAGAGTTCAAAACCACCTTATATAATGAGTTTGATGCCATCCTGAGACACCTGTCAGTCAAAAGAGTAAAAATAGTGCCAGAGTTCTTCTTCGAGATCCAGTAGTAATACCAACATGATGGGGGTGCCCTGTGTTTTCTCTCTGGTGCTTTTATATTTTAGAGGGTATGTGCTAGAGATTCAACCCAGCACCTTAAGACATGCTAAGCCTATGGTCAACTACTAGGCCCATTTGCTTTTTAAAGTCACTGAATTGTCTTTCAGATGATGAGCTAGTTGTGAACCCTAAAGTGTTTCCTCACATCAAACTTGGAGACATTGTGGAGATTGCTCACCCCAATGATGAATACAGGTGAGCAATTCAAGGATTAAGGGAACTAGACACCCAGGTGTTTTCAAATACTATTTCAGGCTAGTTGGGGCTAAATTGTAAGATCCTATCTCAAAACAAAATAAAAAATGCTCTTGTTGCTTGATGGTGGTGGCATACACTTTTAATCCCAGCATTCGGAGGCAGAGGCAGGCAGATCTCTCTGAGTTCGAGGACAGGAACGGATGTTACCCAGAGAAATCCTGTCTTGAAAAAACAAAACCAAAAAGCTCATGTCTAGGGCTGAAGAAATGGCTCAGCAGTTAAGAACACTGGCTGCTTTTCTAGAGGACCTGAGTTTGATTCCAGTATGCGGCATGTTACACCCATCTGTAATTCCAGGCCCAGGGCATCTGATAACCTCTTCTGTGGCGCACAGACATACATGCAGGGTAAAACACTCATATACATACAAATTTTTTAAAAAATTTTTTTAAAAATTATGTTCAGGTGTGGTGGTACATGCCTTTAATTCCAGCACTCAGGAGGTAGAGGCAGGTGGATCTCTTGAGTTCATGGCCAGCCTGGTCTACAAAGTGAGCTCCAGGACAGCCAGGGCTACATAGACAAACCCTGTCTCAAAAAAATTTAAAAAAAAAAATTTTTTTTAAAATTATGTATATGTCTGTGAGTATGAGTGCTAGTGCCCTCAAAGGGAGATTCCCTGGATCTGGGGTTATAGACAGTTGTGAGCCACTTGAAGTGGGAGCTGGGAATCAAACTTGGATCCTCTGGAAGAGCAGCTAGTGCTCTCAACTGCAGAGCCATGTCTTCAGCCTCACCTACAGGTTTTTTGAAGTGGCCCATTTTTGTTTTTAAAGTTGAGGTAACTGGAAATTTTTGTTGCTTTTGTTCATTTCCTCTCAGGCCAAGTGTAGTGTCTTTTGTTCCTAAGAAAGTTTTCTCTGGTTGTGGCAGACGTTACAATGTGTACTACATTATTTGTTTGTTTTGATGGGAGGTGGAGAAAGCTTACCTCCTGCAGTCTTGCTCATCTTTGTTGCTTTCTTTTCCAGTCCTCTGCTTTTGCAAGTCAAGTCTCTTAAGGAAGATTTACAGAAAGGTAAATATTACCTCTCTCTTTGGGATTTTTATCTGAGAAACTGAGAAACCAAAGAAACCTCTCTTGGGAATCTCAGGAAATAAGTACCTATCAGATTGAGTTTCCTCTAGCAAAAAAGAAGACAGATAAAGCTTTTGGGGGTCAGTGACTACATTTGCAGACCCTGCCCCAGGAGCAATAGTTGGTATGTTTACTGTCTTCTTTTACCTTTATAGCTAATTAAGCTGTAACCTCCCCCAGACGCCAAGTCAGTTATGAAAATTGCCAAAGAATCTCGTTTTGTAGCATGTTGAAGGCATCGAAGATACTAAATTTAGAGACAGAGGAAAAGGTAATTTGAACATGGGAAGTTTTGCATTTTTTTATTTGATTTTTCGAGACAGGGTTTCTCTGTGTAGCTTTGGTGCCTGTCCTGGATCTCACTCTGTAGACCAGGTTGGCCTTGAACTCACAGAGATCCGCCTGGCTCCGCCTCCCGAGTGCTGAGATTAAAGGCATGCGCCACCACCAACGCCCAACGGGAAGTTTTGTATTTAACTCCCCAAAAAATTGCTGAATTTTCTTAAGTTTTTCAGAAAATATTTAAGTGTTTCACAAAATATTTAAGTGATGATTGTGTTGCTAGTGTTCTCTGTTTAGACTAGGTGTTTCTAGATTCTTCCTGTCGTATTTCAAAGAATCAAAGAGTTACATGCAAATTAAAAAGTAGCAAGGGCTTTTATTCAAAGAGAAAGTGAAGGTAGAGAGTAGATAAAGTTGCAAAAGCCTGAGCAAGCATGGGACTCCCAAGTACCTGGTTACTTCCCAGGGCTTGCTTTTGTGGAGCTAGAAGAGTCTGGGTAGTTTTCTGTCTTGAGTGTTAGGCTTGGGTTATGTAACTGCTCCTGTTTTTTGTATGATGCATCTGATTTTAATCATGTGTATCTGCTCGTACATAGGCATAGGGTGATAAATAGGGTATTTTCCCTAAAAGTTTACTCATAGAACAGTTTGCCCACTGTGCCTGTACTTTAGGGTACCAGACCCTGCCTCAAAAAAGGGGAGGGACTGAGGGATGTCGCTCATCTGTCAGTGTGCTCAATATACACTGAGCCCTGGGTTCCATCCAGTCTCTGGGACTGTATAAAACAGGTGCAATGGTGCAAGCCTTGAATCTCTATCTCAAAAGAAAAAAAAAAGCCATGTGTGGTGTCAAAGGCCTTTAATTCCAATACTCTAGAGGCAGAGAGGCAGTTTGATCTCTGTGAGTTTAAGACCAGCCTGGTCTACAAAATGGTTTCCAGGACAGCTAGGGTTGTTACACAGAGAAACCCTGTCTCAAAAAACAAAACAAAACAAAACAAAACAAAAAAACAAAAAAAACCAAACCAAACAAAAAACATTTGCAAATAAATAAGAATATCGCACACTAAAATTAAACAGATCCAAAATCTGTATAACTCAGTGAACTTCTATACAATTAGAATAGGCATTTGGAAGGGAAGCTGGGAAATGTCGCATTAAATTTTGCATGTTTATTACCAAATATAATTTATGTACTTAGCCATCACTAAAACAAAATTTGGCCAAACTAAACCTAGGAAAACAAGTAGCTTCCTATCCTCTTTCATAACCGTGTCTACTACCTGCATCCAGTCCTTCCTCAGCCCCTGGTATTCAGCCTTTCTCTCTTACTTCCTGGTTTATATACATACGTACACATTCCTAAATACTAATCCAACCTGCTGTGTCTTTATAATGTTACCTGTGTGTACATGATCTCGGATGAACACTTGGTGTTAGATAAGCTAATGGGACCCTGTGGAAGACCATTTCTCCTGCTCTTAGTATTCCACAGTTGCCTGTTGTTTTTTGTCTATGGTTGAGATCCTGCAAACTTTCCCCCTTCCATATTAGCATGTTCATTGGTGTGTCATTGTTCAGGTCTTGTTTAGGCATCCATGTTGATGAAACATCATAGGGGAGCCTTTCTGACATTTCTAGGACAAACAATGCTGTCCTAGCTAACTTGCTGTTCTCCTGGCTCTTACAATCTTTCTGATCACTTCTCCACAATGATGCCAGAGCCTTAGGTGCAGGAATTGTGATGTAGATGTATAAGTTGGGACTGGGCACCACACAGCCTCTTGTTCTCTGCATTTTGATCAGTTGTGGGTTTCTGTAATGGTCTCTTTATCTGAAGGCATAGTAAGACCCTGTCTTAAAGAAAAAGTTTCTTCCTACATTTACTTATGTAAGCATGTGTGTGGACACACATATCGGGCAGGATGAATGTGTAGAAGTCAGAAGACAACTTCAGGGGATCAATTTTCTCATTCCACCATATGGGTCCCAAGGATTGAACTCAGGTTGTCAGGTTTGGTAGCAAATGACTTTACCACCAAACCACTTTGCCAGCTCAAATAATGGGTCTTAGGACATGTGTATGTATATATACACACATACACACATACATACATACACACACACACATATAATGTATCTCTATCAGATATATTCCTTATTACCCTCTCTTGTCTCTCACATCTGATAATCTGGTCCTCTTCCAGAGTAGCTCCCCTGCTTTCAGGGCTCTGTGTGTGACCCAATGAGTTTTATTGGGATTTGTTTACAGGAGCATAGGGAGGATTTGTGTACAGGAGCATAGGTACCTTACCATGGCTACACCCCTGGGAAAGATGTGTTTTCTCCCTTCATCAGCCATTAACGGTGTATAAATCTGCAGAGATGGCTGGGGCCTCATGAGCTCCTCCTTTCATGACAGGGTGTTGACAGGCCTGGTCTTGTGTAGGTAATCATAGCTACCGTGAGTTATATGGTGAAATTGTCACGTCATATCATATCCAGAAGTTAGCATCCCACACTGTTCTTCCCACTTCTCTGGCTCTTAAATTCTTTCTGCTTCTTCTTCTGTGTGGCATGTTCCCCTAGCCTTGTGGCTAGGCATGTAGCAATCATTTATTCTCAGTACTTTGACCAGTTATGAATCTCTGCAGTCATTGTTGACCAATGCAGAAAGAAGCTCCTCTGGTCAAAGCTGATAGCAACACTAATCTGTGGACATACACGTAGTTATTCAGCCAGTTTCAATGCTGTGTGCCTTTAATTCCAACAGAGACAGGTAGAGCCTTGTGAGTTGAGACCAGCCTGTACTACAGAGTGAAGTTCTAAGGCAGTTTAGGACTACATAGTGAGACTCTGCCCTCAAAATCAAAATAATAATAACTAAAATAAAATAAAATAAAAACATAGTAATTTAGAAAGCAGTTTGAGTCTGTGGCCTTACTACAAATGTACTCTCTCATCAGATCTTAGCAGCTAAACAGGATTAGGCCCCGGTTAGTACTTGGATGAAAGAAGTCAGTTTGAAAGACACATTGTATTCATTTAGTAAAACTACAGCAATAGCTTCCACACTGCTGCCTATGAGCTCCTTAACCACAGGCTTTTGCCCGGGTTTACAGTAGCAGAAATGAATTCCCTCCTACTGTATTGTGTCAGATTGGCTCCCTAACTGACTTCTACTGTTGCACCATTAGACTCCTCCTACCTGGCTGGTTCGTGTTGTTGCATATAGGATCCATAGCTGAGTGTGACAGTTGGTGATACCTTCCACCACCTTGAGGGCTAGTTAGCAAGGAGAAAGCTTCCAGCTCAGTTCTAGCTGGATTTCTCTCTGTTCCTTGACCAAGGCCAGAGGTACCCTCAAAAGTAAGGTCTTATTATCATCTAGTTTTGGGGAACAACCAACAGCAGTGACAATTGTTTGTGTTGTTTTGAGAATCTGTAGAGTCTTCCATGACTTTATAGTCTTTATAGGGAGGTAGCTCCTTCTGCCACTGGGATTTGAACTTTTCTTATGTTGTTCCTCCCACGCCCACCCAGGGCTCTAAACAAGTTCTGTGCATTGAGTTATATTCCCAGCCTCTAGATACTACTTTTTTTTTTTCTTTTTCTTTTCCTTTTTTGAGATAGGGTCTCTCTAAGTAACCCTGGCTGTTCTTGAGTTTGCTATGTAGACTAGGCTGAGATCTACCTGTCTGCCTCCCCAGGTGCTGGGATTAAAGGCATGTACCACCACACCTGGCTCAGATTTTTTTTTTAAATGCTTTTCATTTTTAAAATTTTTTTTTGTTTTTAGTGATAAGGTCTCATAATCCAGGCTGAACTTGCTGTGTAGTTAGGATGAGTTTGAATTTCTGGTCCCCCATCCTCCCCCTCCAGAGTGCTGGAGTCAAAGGCACTTACTACTCCTCATTTTTCCTCCTGTACCCCAGGCTGGCCTCAAACTCACTGTGTAATCCAGGCTGGTTTTCAACTCCAAACAACCCTCATGTCTCAGTGTCCCAAGCACTAAATCTCTCTGTGTGTATGTGTGTTATATGTGTTGGTGGTGTGTGTACATGTACGTGTGCTTACCCATGCCTGCACATACACAGACTAGAGGTTGATGTTAGGTATCTTCTCTCTCCACCTTAATTTTTTTTTTTTTTTTGACAGTGTTTTTTGTTTGGTTTGTTTTTGAGACAGGGTCTCACTGTCTGACATTTGCTATTCTGGAACTCACTATGTAAAACAGGCTAGCCTTGAACACAGAGATCCTCCTGAGTTCTGGGATTGCAGGCATACACCACCATGCCTGGCAAGACAGAGTCTTTTGATGAGCCCAGAGCTCTCTGTTTTGACTAGGCCAACTGGCCGCAAGTCCAGGGATCACTTGTTTCTGAACTCCGTTGCTCACGTGCAGGTGTGTGCTGCCGTACTTGGATTTTACGCTGGTGCTGGAGATCAGGATTCGGGGTCTGATGCTCTTGGAGCAAGCACATTACTGACAATCACCTCTGTAGTCCCCAAGCGCAGGGTCTTAAATGTTTGCCTCTTTCTCCCTTATCTCTTCTCATTTCTGCACTCTGTTCTCTCTCGTTTTCTTCCTTCTTCCATCCACTAGCATCCTCAGGGACTCTTACGTGCTGAGCATATTTTCAGCCACTCATCTTTCTCTTCTAACTTTGAGATTGATTTATGTTACTTTGTGTATGGATGTGCTGCCTGTATGCATGCATGTGTACGATGTGTGCCTGTTGGATGCCTGAAACTGGGGCTACCAATGGTTGTGAGCTACCATAGCATGCTGGGAACCCAACCCAGGTCCACTGCAAGAGTAACAGTTTCTCTTAACTGCAGAGCCATCTCTCCAGCTCCAGCTCTCTCTTTTGAGGCAAGGGCTGGTTAAGTAGCCTAAGTCAGGCTTTTCAGTCCTCCTGCATCAGTCTCCAAATGCTAGAATTACAGGGGGAAGCCATGACACCAGGTGCTGTTCATCCTGTAAGTGTTAGTTCTTCTGCTTATTTGACTTGTAGAGTAGAGAACTATTTAAGATTTAATCTCCTGGAAGGCAGAGGCCATAGCAAATGATCAAAATGTGTTAACTGAACTGATTTTTTTTTTTTTTTAAATTCAGAAACTATCAGTGTGGACCAGACTGTGACTCAAGTATTCCGGCTAAGACCTTATCAAGATGTCTATGTGAATGTTGTAGACCCCAAGGCAAGTCTTTGTTGTGGGTTAGCACCTATCCTCAAAGGTTAGATCACTATGGAAATGAGGTTCTTAAGTGTAGTGCTATATTGTTAAGTGGTCATACCTAGGTCATTTAAATATAAATGGTATGTAGGCTGCATTTAAGTCCTCACTTTTTAAAGCTTGTCTTAGTTCATATAAAAGGATGTATTTATGATTTGCTATTTAATTACTAATATTTTTATATATTCTATCCATTCTTTTTCTTTTTTAAATTGTTTTATTATTTTAAAAAATATTTTTTATCTTTATTGTATCTATTTGAGTGGTTGCCTGCATATATGTCTGTGTTCCATGTGTGTGCCTGGTGCCCAGAGAGGCCAGAAGAGGATGTTGGATTCTCCTGAAAATGGAGTTACAGATGTGAGCCACCATGTGGGTGCTGGGAGTTGAACCCGGGTCTTCTGGAAAAGCAGTCAGTGCTCTTACCACTGAGCCATCTCTCCAGCCCCTCATATTTATTTTCTTTAAATGATTTATTATTTCTTAGGCAGAGTCTGCTGTTTAGCTCAGCTGGCATGGGACTTATATAGCCCAGGCTAGCCTAGAACTGGCAGCAGTCCTCCCTCAGCTTCCTGGGATTAGAAGGTACATCACTGTACCTGGCTTTCCATTTGTTTCTCTCTTTTTGAGACTGGATCTCACAACGTAGCCCTGGCTGTCCTGGAATTCACAATGTAGACTAGGCTGGCCTTGAACTCACAGAGATCTGTCTGCCTCTGCCTCCATAGTGCTGGGATTAAAGGCATTCACCACCACATCCAGATTAGAATTTTTCTTTATTAGTTGATGATTAATAGGCAAAAATAATTGTTCATAGGGCATTATGTGCATTCTATTGTGATATAAAGCAGATAGCTCAATGGTATCTTTCAAGACTAAAACAGAAAGGCATGGTTGCATGTATCTGTAGTTTCAGCTACCTATGCCAGGGCAGAGAGGATTGCTGGAGCTCCGAATGTGAGGGCAGCCTGGACAACAAAGCAATAATACCCTTTGTCAGACATCTGAAGGACTGAAGCACAGCAGAGGGCCCTCTGGGGCTCCTTTGTCATGGGATAGCTGCCATAGCATGTGCTGTAGAATTGCTGAGGGCACCGTAGAGTTGCCTTTGCTGTGGAGAATTCTGTCAGGTTCTGCTGTTGAGTGGTCTTCCAAAGGTTTTCTTTTTTTCACTCATTTTCATGGTGTGTGGACATCGTATCTTGACTATAAAGAGTGGTAAAAAAATACAGAAGTGTGATTCTCCTCTTTCAGGATGTGACTCTTGACCTTGTGGAATTGACTTTTAAGGATCAGTACATTGGCCGTGGGGATATGTGGCGACTAAAGAAAAGTTTGGTAAGATATGATTATTTTAATGACGCAGTATATTGTCTGTGACACGAATTGTCCTTGTTCATCATATAAATTCAGAACCATCCAAATAACTTCTGATTCTAGCATCCACAAGTAGTTACTGTAAATATTTGGCTATATCCTTTCCTATTTTTTGTTTATTTATTTTATTTATTTTTATGTGTATGACTATGGCATGTTTACATTTATACTCTGTGCATGCTTAGTACTGTCACCATCCAGAAGAGGATATTGGATCCTCTAGAATAGGAGTTACAGACTAAGATGCCATGTGAGTGCTGGGAACCAAACCTGGGTCCTCTGTAAGAGCAACAAGTGCTGAGCCATCTGGCAACCCCATCCCCACTCCTCATCCCATTTTTGACAAGGGTCTCAGTATGTGGACTTGGCTGGCCTGGAGCATGCTGTGTCAACCAGGCTAGCCTGAACTCCCAGAGATACACATCTGCCTCTGCCCCCTGAGTGTTAGGATTAAAGGCATGTACCATCAGACCCACCTATTTATTTATTTTTAATGAATCTTTTCCATGTAAAATGCCCACTTCATCAGAATTATGACCCTGTACTGAAAACTCTTTGGTTTTGCATATTATGAAGGCACAAGTTATATGAAGAATTTCTACACAAAATATATTTTCTGGGGAGAAAAAAAAAATCAAACAACCAAAACCTTAATGGGCTGGGAACATAGTTCAGTGATAGAGCCTTTGCCCGGTATAAGTGAGGTACTAGGTTCAATTCCCAGCACCAAAATAAGAATAAATAAATGAATGAAAATTAAGTTTTTGTTTTTTGTTTTTTTTTAATTGGGTGAAAGAGGTTTCTGTTTCTTTGAGCTCTCTCAGTGGTAGAGCACTCACCTTGAAGCCCTAGGTTTGACCTCTGGCACTGAAAAAAAAAACTTAGAAGTGGAAAGATAATTTGTACTACATTTAGTATATGAATGTAGAGACCTGTGTAAACATTTGTGAAGCTCAATGTATTTCTCAGGCTGCACTTAACCGTCTGCCTGTCTTCACTAATTGTACTTGCTCAAGTCTCAAGCTCCAGCTGTACAGCCCTGGACTTCGATGTTGGAGGAGATTGACCAGGCTGGCCTGGAACTCACAGAGATCCACCTGCCTCTGCCTCCCATGTGCTAGGATTAAAGGTGTGAGCACCATGTCCAGCCTTTCGTTGTTGTTGTTGGGGGAGGAGATTTTAAAGCCAGGAGCTCTTGTGTGTGACTGTCCAGGGCCTGATGGGTTGAGTCCTTTTGTTTTCTCCTTCCCTTAGGTAAGCACTTGTGCCTATATCACTCAGAAAGTGGAATTTGCTGGCATCAGGTAGGTATCGTGGCATTCTGGACTTACTGGATGGGAAGTGGAAGTAGAGTTTAATGCAGGAAGTCAGCTGAATAAGATATTTGAGGCATGTGGATCTCCATACAGTAAAGTGCTCAGGAGTTTCAAATGCTAGACTGCTGTGATATGAGTGAAAAGGTACCAAAGTACCTGACGGCAGTTTTAGGATTGTTTTATGAGTTTGCTTTTTGTAATTTTGGGATCTAGTCTCATGTAGCCAGGATGGCCTCAGTTTTACTGTGTTGCCCTGACTTTTCCAATGCTAGATGACAGGTGCATGCCCCCATACTTGGCTGCTTTCAGAATTACCGTAAGAGGTGGCAGAAGCTACTGTCACAAGAGGTGCGAGTTACATATTTTAGAACTGGAACTATTTTATATGAACATGTTATCACACATTCTGAGGGTCTCCGTTCTCTAAAGGCCCCAGTTTTCTAGACCTGTATGTTTTCTGTGGACTTCTGATGTGCGTATTCAGGACACCAGAAGCTGTTTATAGTAGATAACCTGCTCATGGAGCTCTCTTTGGAAAGGTATAACGGATCAGGTCATTTGAGTACAAGTGAACTAGATGACAGACACCGGAGGCTAGCTTGGACTCCATAACAAGACTAGTTCAGAAGACAGACAGCATGTGAGCGAGCCACCTGAAGAGAGCAATAATAATAATTTGTATGTCTATCTCCTTTCAGGGCGCAAGCTGGTGAGCTGTGGGTCAAGAATGAGAAGGTCATGTGTGGTTATATCAGTGAAGAGACCAGGGTAAGATTTACAAAGTGACTTTTTGGTTTTGTTTCCTTATACTGTATGTATGTCTGAGTACTGAATTCAAAGCAAAGAAATAAGCAAAAATCTTATGATTGGTACCATCTGCCCAGCTAGAACTGGTCCTCTATTGCTCCTGTATTTTATAGTTGGATCTTGGCAAGTTGGAATTGATCTTCATTTTCTTCTTCCAAATGAGTCTATTAAATATATTAAGTACAGGACTGGTTGCGGTGGCTCTTGCTTATAATCCCAGCACTGAGAAGGCTGAGGCAGGAGGATTATTGTGAGTTACAAGCCATTATGGGCTATATAATCAGTTCCAGTCTGGGCTACAGAATAAGACATGCTGAAGTTCTCTGGCACTGTTCCTACTCAAGTGTTTCATTCAAATTCAATGAAAATTTTCCAATTGTAAGAATTTATAATCTGAAGCCGGGCGGTGGTGGCGCACGCCTTTAATCCCAGCACTCGGGAGGCAGAGCCAGGCGGATCTCTGTGAGTTCGAGGCCAGCCTGGGCTACCAAGTGAGTTCCAGGAAAGGCGCAAAGCTACACAGAGAAACCCTGTCTCGAAAAACCAAAAAAAAAAAAAAAAAAAAAAAAGAATTTATAATCTGGTACAATAGGCATATTCCTATATTCCAAACTACTTAAATTGAGGAGAAGCTGGACGTGGTGGCACATGCCTTTAATTCCACACAGACAGACAGATCTCTGAGTCCAGTCAGTCCAGCCCCATCTAGAGAGCTAGTTCTAGGACAGCCAGGGCTATACAGGGAGACTCTAATCTTGAAAAACCAGAATGAAGAAGAGGAAGCTGAGGAGAGAGAGGACGCCTTGGTCAAAAATAGGATAATCTGGCCGGGCGGTGGTGGCGCACGCCTTTAATCCCAGCACTCGGGAGGCAGAGCCAGGCGGATCTCTGTGAGTTCGAGGCCAGCCTGGGCTACCAAGTGAGTTCCAGGACAGGCACAAAGCTACACAGAGAAACCCTGTCTCGAAAAACCAAAAAAAAAAATAGGATAATCTGATTATAAGAACAACAACATAAATTTTTTTAAGTCAGGGGCTATTGATTTGTAGTCCAGATTTGTCTTGAACTCTCAATCCTGTATCCACCTTGGGAGTGTTGAAATTATAGTTGTTACTACCATCCTAGCTTGGAGAACAAGATATCTGTGTATGAAAAGGAATTAGCACTATTGAGTTGGGGATGAACCTTAGTGGTAGAGTGTTGCCTAGTGGGACAAGATCCTGGATTCAATCCCTAGTACCAAAAGGAAAGAAAAGAAATTAGTATTATGAAATTTACTAGCTGGGGAATTGGCTCATTGGGTAGAAGCATTTGCTGTGTGTGCCTGATGATAGGAGTTCAGGTCCTGAAAACCCATGTGAAAGCCATATGCCGCAGTGCGAGCATCAGTATCCTTGTATGCTCCTACAGGGGAGGTGGGAGGTGGAGAGGAGAATCTTCAGAAGCTCCCAGGCCAGTTCACCTGACTTATGTATCACTGAAGAGACCCTACCTCAGCATGGAACAATGAGGACTGTATTCAAAGATTGGCCTCTGACCTCCTCCTGAGTGCCAGTGTGTGTGCCTGCACCCATTTAAACTTGACTACACTCATACTCTCCTCCTTACCCACCTCTCTCTCTCTCTCTCTCTTTCTCTGTCTCTGTCTCATACACACACACACACACACACACACACACACACACACACACACACACAATTTAAGTTTAAGGCTTTCTTACCTTACATACTTGATATATGTTTGTATTTTGTTCATTTCATTCTTTTAGTGCCGGAATCAAACCCATGGTAGCTTATTAGTCACACCACCAACCAGTCCTCTTACTTTAGGTAACTTCATAACTAGATCATTTGCCTGTTTTTCCATCTCATAAAATGTTGTAAGTGGTAAATTTGTTTTTTAATTTAATTAAAAAATGTTTTTTGTTGTCGCCGGGCGGTGGTGGCGCACGCCTTTAATCCCAGCACTCGGGAGGCAGAGCCAGGCGGATCTCTGTGAGTTCGAGGCCAGCCTGGGCTACCAAGTGAGTTCCAGGAAAGGCGCAAAGCTACACAGAGAAACCCTGTCTCGAAAAACCAAAAAAAAAAACAAAAAAAAATGTTTTTTGTTGTGTTTTATTTTTTGTTTTTCAAGGCAGGGTTTCTCTGTGTAGTCCTGGCTGTCCTGGAACTTGCTATGTAGACTAGGCTGGCTTCAAACCCTGAGATCTGCCTGCCTGTACCTCCCAAGTGCTGGGATTAAAGGTATGTGCCACCATGCGTGGTATGTAAGTGGTAAAGTTTTAAAGGGAAACCTGACATGGTGATGCACTTTTGTTGTTGTATTTTGAGACAGGGTCCCACTACCTAGCTCTGGCTGGCCTGTGACTTACTAGGTAGGCCAGGTTGGCCTTGAACTCACAGAGACATGCCTGCCTCTGCTTCCTGAGTGTTGGGATTAAAGGTGAGCACCTGGCTAGTGCACAATTTTAGTCTGAAAATTTGGGAGATGAAGGCAGAAGAATCAGTAGTTGAAGAACTGACCTACTTCTATCTTTAGAAGGAATCTTTTATTTTTATCTTTTGTTTATTTGCTATGCTGGTGAAAGCTTAGAGACTTGCACATGCTAAGAAAATGTTCACCACTCTGTGCGTTCGAGGCCAGCCTGATCTACAGGAGTGAGATCCAGGACAGGCACCAAAACTGCACAGAGAAACCCTGTCTCAAAAAAAACCAAAAAAAAAAAAAAAAAAATGTCTATAGTCCACTGAACTATATCTCTAACCCCAAAAGATATCTTTTTTAAAAGTTTCTGTAATAAAACTATGAATGTTTTTTCTTCCTTCCATAAAATATGTCATGATTTTAAAAATGGAAGCCAGGTATAATGGCACACACCTGTAATCTGAGCACTGGCGAAGAATTGAGCAGGATTACAGATTTAAGACTGGGCTTGGGGCTGGAGAGATGGCTCAGAGGTTAAGAGCACTGACTGCTCTTCCAGAGGTCCTGAGTTCAATTCCCAGCAACCACATGGTGGCTTACAACCATCTGTAATGAGAGCTGGCACCTTCTTCTGTATACATAATAAATAAATAAATCTTTAAAAAAAAAAAAAAAGACTGGGCTTGAATTACCGAGGCAACATAGTGAGTTCATATCTGCAGAAAAGTTACCAGGTCTGGCTGTGTAGCTCAGAGGTCTCACACTTGTTTGGCATACCTGAAGTCCTAGGTTGGATTCCCAATGCTGCTAAAAAGGAGCTGGACTTGGTGATACCTGCAAGTTGAGCACTCAAGAGACTGAGAAAGGAAGATAGCAGTATCCAGATTAGTCTGGGCCTATTAGATTAGCTCAGATTAGTCTGAGACCCTGTCTCATTAACAAAGCAGAACAAACAGGGCTGTGGCACTGACCCATTGGGTAACAGCACTTCCTGTGCCAACCTGAGAATCTGAGTTCAAATCCCTAGCACCCATGTTTTTTTTGGTTGTTGTTATTATTTTTTTTAAAGTTGTGCATGATCACGCATGCTTTTTTTTTTTTTTTTTTTTTTGTTTGTTTGTTTTTCGAGACAGGGTTTCCCTGTGTAGCTTTGCGCCTTTCTTGGAACTCACTTGGTAGCCCAGGCTGGCCTCGAACTCACAGAGATCCGCCTGGCTCTGCCTCCCGAGTGCTGGGATTAAAGGCGTGCGCCACCACCGCCCGGCCTATCACACATGCTTTTAACTGGAGCAGTATTGGGAGGGGAGAGCTAAGATGTAGTGGAGCTTGCTGGCCGACAACTAGGCTCCAAGTTTAACGATAGACCCTGTCTTAAGGGACTGAGGTAGACAGTGACAGAGCAGGACACTGACTTCCTCCTTTGGCCTCTCTGTACACTTATGACACACACACACACACACACACACACACACACACACACACCACTCACACTCATTCTTACAGTCACACACACACCAGACTTACCATGTACAAAATCCTTTATACTGGTATTTAGAAATCACCAGATGAGCAAAGCTAACACTTTCAAAAGCATATTTTTTTCTAGACTTTATGTTTCTGTATATTAGAAAAGGAGAATGGCTGGGCAGTGGTAGTGCACGCCTTTAATGCCAGCACTTGGGAGGCAGAAGCAGGCAGATCTCTGTGAGTTTGAGGCCAGACTGGTTTACAGAATGAATTCCAGGACAGCCAAGGCTACACAGAGAAACCCTGTCTCGAAAAACAAAACAAAACAAAAAACAAAAAAACAAAACAAAACAAAAAAAAAGAAAGGAGAATGAATTTATCAGTACTTGCTATGTCTCAACAGCTATAGGAAGCCTCCAGAGTGAATAGTCTTTAAGGAGTAAGTCTAATGGACTAAAAAATATGAATACTAAAAATGATAAGAGATTCTCATTCTGCTTTTTCACCAAACTTCTTCAGCAATAGAAGAGAATGACTGAATAGCATTAGTAATAAAGTACATATAGCCAAAATAACCACTTTTGCTTAGGGCAATCTGGCAAATGAGATATATGATACCAGTTATAATTTATTAACCTCTGCTGGGCGGTGGTGGTGCACACCTTTAATCCCAGCACTCAGGGAGGCAAAGGCAGGTAGGTCTCTGAGTTCAAGGCCAACCTGGTCTACAGAGTGAGTTCCAAGACAGCCAGGACTACACAGAGAAACCCTGTCTTGAAAAACCAAAAAGAAAAAAAAAAAAAAAAAGAAAGAAAAGGAAAAAAAAGTTGGCAAGTCTTGGTTAAAGTTCTGTCAGGTTTCTGTGACTTTCATGGGTACAGGTGCTGCCCTTTCTACTATAATTCTTGCGTGAATCTTCATGAAACATTTGTAGGTATTACAGTACCTTGCAGGTCTTTCTCCAAGTGCTATAAAACTCCAAGAGGTCGGGAACCAGATCTTGCTACCTATGATACAAAGCTCAGAGTAAGATTTCAGAAACGTCTTTGTTTTTATAGATTTTTTTTTTTTTTTTTTTTTCGTTTTTCGAGACAGGGTTTCTCTGTGTAGCTTTGCGCCTTTCCTGGAACTCGCTTTGGATAGATTATTTTTTATTTGTTGTGTATGAGTGTTTTGCTTGCCGCATAGATATGTGTATACCATGTATATGCCCGGTGCCCATGGAGTCCGGAAGAGGTCATTGCATCCCCTAGAACCGGAGTTAAAGATAGTTATGAGCCCTGATGTGGGTGCTGAGAACTTGATCTGGGTCATCTACATGAGCATCAAATGCTCTTAACTACTGAGCCATTTCTCCAGCCCCCAATTTTGGTTTTTTGAAGTAGAGTTTCATGTAGCTCATGCTGGCTATGTACCCAGGGATCACCTTTGATTCCCAATCCTCCTGTCTCCACATTCCAAGTATTTGGATTGTAAGCACATGCCACCACACTCAGTCTTACCTAGTATTGGATAGTGGAACTTCATGAATGCTAGCCAGGCATTTTACCAACTGGGCTTTCTATCAAGTAAGTGAAAGAACACATGGGTAAAGCTTGCTTTTAGAAGTACCACTTCATAGTTAAGAGAATTCCTTCATCATTTAAAAAATTATTTTAGTTAAAATTACAAAATTTACTCTGAGTAAATGTTTTGTTTGATTTTTGACATAGGATTTTGCAATTTATAAGCCCATGTTGGCTTTGAACTGACTGTATTCTTGCCTCACTTTCCTGAGTTACAGAATTACAGGCATGAACCACCACATCAGAGTCTGCTCTATTATTATTTTTGTTAAAATTTTATATAATGTATTTTGTTGTGTTTCAAGATAGGGTTTCTCTGTGTAGCCCTGGCTGTCCTGGAACTCACTCTGTAGACCAGGCTGGCCTCCAGCTCACAGAGATCCGCCTGCCTCTGCCTCCTAAGTGCTAGGATTAAAGGTGTGTGCCACCACTGCCGAGTTATATAATATATTTTGATCAATGAAAAAATCAATAAGACAAAAAAATGCCAAAGTAAAACTAAACAAAAAGCATCCACAAAAAACATGGAATTTGTTTTGTGTTGGTCAGCTACTACTGGGTGTGTCCTGTGTGGTTGATCTACCCAGTGATATTCCAGTGGAGAAAATTGATTTTCCCTTTGCCAGCAGCTATCAGTTTCAAGGAGCTTGTTGGTTAGGGGCAGGACCCTGTGTCCACTTTGACCTGTCAGTGCTGGGATCCTGTCTAGCTTGAGCCTATGTAGACCTTTTACAGGTCGTATGTGTCCTGCCACAATCTCTGTGAGTTCATATGTGCATTGGTCATGTTATATCTTTTTTTTTTTTTTTCCAGAGCTGAGGACCGAACCCAGGACCTTGTGCTTGCTAGGCAAGGGCCCTACCACTGAGCTAAATTCCCAACCCCATGTTATATCTTAAAGACACTATTTCCTTGGAGTCATCCACCACCTCTGACTCTTACAATCTTTCCACTTCCTCCAAATAGATCCTGAGCTCTAAGGGGAGGGGGTTGATGAAGACATCCCTTTTAAGACTGCTCCAAAGTCTCTCACTCTGCACATTGTCTAGTTGTAGGTCTCTGTTAATTCCTATCTACTGCAAGAAGAAGCATCTCTGATGAGGGTTGGTGAAGCTATTAACTATGGATATAGCAGTGTGTCATCAAGAGTCATTTTATTCCCATGTTCCTTTAGTAGAATAATAATAGGTTTTTCCATAGACCCATGACGCATCTAGTCGCAGGTTCTTGGCCACTTTAGCAGTGTCAGGTATGGGTTCTGTCTCATAGAGTGGGCCTTAAATAAAAAAACAAAACAAAAAAGCCCGCCCCCCAACAGTGGTTGGTTATTCCTGTAATATTGTGCCACTATTGCACTAGTGTATTTTGTATACAGGTTGCTCTTAAAGGTTACAGGGCTTGTGGATGTTAGCTTTTAAGCTTTCAATATGTGTGCATTTTGTTTGTTTGTTTGTTTGTTTTTCAAGACGAGGTTTCTCTGTGTAACAGCTCTGACTGTCCTGGAACTCACTCTGTAGACCAGGCTGATCTCAAACTCAGAGATCCACTTGCCTCTGCCTCCCAAGTGCTGGGATTAAAGGTGTGCACCACCACCTCCTGGCATGTGCACTATTCTTAAGTGTATAATTAAGTATGTTGGGCTGGTGAGATGGCTTAGTAAGTAAAGGTGCTTATCACCAAGCCTGATAACCTGAGTTTGAGTCCCTGGGACCCACATAGTGGATTACATGTATTACTATTACATGTAATTACATATAATTACATGTAATACTATTGTGACAGACTTTGAGACCCTATTCATCCTGTAGAACTGAAATTGTATACAAATCATTTGCTTTTTAATGCAACTATGTTTTTATTTGTTACAGGTGGTGTTCCGTTCTACGTCGGCTATGGTTTACATATTTATTCAGATGAGCTGTGAAATGTGGGATTTTGATATTTATGGTACTGTCCCCTAAGTACTGATTGTAACTGCCACTGGAGAAAATTTTCTGGTTTTCCCCAAGTTTATATCATTTTATAGTAAGCACTTGATACTCTCTAAAGATGTGTCCTGCTTCCTTGCCAAGCCTCTTCAGTTCTCTCTCTTACTATTAGTTTTTCATTCTTCTTTTTGTGACTGTTTTTTGAGATAAGATATCATACAGGTGAGGATGGCCTTGAACTTCCCATTCTCCTATTTCTGTCTCCTAAGTGCTGTGATTAAAGGCATTCATCTCTATGCCCATTTTACACTGTGCTGGAGATCGACCCCTGGGCTCTGTGCATGCTAAGCAAGCACTGTACCAAACAGAGATACAGGTCAGGGGTGGTGCACACCTTTAATCCCAGCACTCAGGAGGCATGTTGATTTCTGTGAGTTCAAGGCCAGCCTGGTCTACATAGCATATTCCTGTCAGAGCTACATAGTGAGACTCTGTGTATAGCCAAGGGTGATCTTGAACTGATTCTCCTGCCTCTACCTCCCCAGTATTTTTAGACATTTTCGTTTATTATTTATATTTTGTGAGTGTGTTCACGCATGCCCACATGCCCATATGAAGGTCAGAGGACAACTTTACAGAGAGTCTGTTTTTTCTTGATTTTATGGATTCCAGGGTTCAAGCTCTGCTGTCAGGCTTGAGCAGCAAATGCTTTTACCCATGAGCCCACCTTGCTAGTTCCTCTATTCTATTTCTATAGACTGCATGGATACATGGAGAGACAGATGCAGAAGCAGAACGTGAATTCCAGGAAATGCAGTAGATTATTAATGAAAAACCTGAATTCTCAGATCTTAAATTCTCTGCTTTCTGTCCTTTCACAGGCTCTTGCTCTATAACCCAGATTATTCTCAAATTCATAATCTTCCTGCCCCAGCCTCCTGTGTGCAGGCATGTACTGTTACCCTCAACCTGATGTCTTTCATTTAGTTTCCTCTCAATCACAGAAAAAACAAGTTTGCTTCAGCTTTATTGTATTTTATTATGATATCATGAGCAGAGGGCCTACTAAATCATTTTTGAACTTCCATTGCTGAGAGAGAGAGAGAGTGTATGTGTGTGCGTTCATACAACTCAGGAGTCAGTTTTCTTCCTCCTGTGGTGGTTCTGGGGAATCAAACACAGGTCACTAGGTTTGTCAGCAAGCACCCTTACCCATTGAGCCACCCCCCCTTATCTCCTAATACACTTTAAGCATGACCATAAAAGTAATCATATTTGGAGTTTAGGTGGTTCTCTTACGTTGAATAGATACCACATTAACCAGTCATCTACCTTTTTAAAAATTTGGGTTTTACTTTGAAGCTGAGGCTTTGTAATTATGAGATTGGACTGTACTTTCTGTGCTAAGGAAGCACTGAACCTCCATAATTAATTTGACTTGATAAAGTTGAGGATGTAGCCCAGTGGTGGAGTTTTGTCTAGTTTGTCTAGGGTATGCAAGTAGCCTCTCTTTTTTTTCACTTTGTACTTTCTTTTCTTCCTTCCTTGCTTCCTTCCTTCCTTTCTTTTCCTCCCTCCCTTCTCTCCCTCCTTCCCTCCCTCCCTCTCTCTTTCTTTCTTTTCTTTTTTTTCTTTCAAGACAGGGTCTCAATATGTAGCCCTGGGGCTGAAATTTGCTTTGTAGACCAGATTGGATTTGAACTCATAGAGATCCTCCTGCCTCTGCCTCTAGTGCCAAAACTAAAGGTATGCGCCACCACATCTTCTGACTTTGTACTCTATGTTTACTGTCTCTTACAAGAATTATAGCAGATTCCATTGTTTTCTATTGGGTCCAATTCCTTGAATGTATTTAGAAGAGACATTTCAAGCAAGAAAAGAAAAGAAAAGAAAAAAGGTGGTTCTTACTCTCTTCTCGCCGTTTCTTTTCAGGGGATCTGTATTTTGAGAAAGCTGTGAATGGTTTCCTTGCTGATCTGTTTACTAAGTGGAAGGTATGTTTCTATATTCTAGTCTTCTAAGTAAATATCACTCAGTAGATTTTTTAATTTTTCAGGGTGTTTTGTTTTATTTTATTTCTCCAGACAGGATTTCTCTGTGTCGCCCTGGCTGTTCTGGAACTCACTTTCTAGACGAGGCTGGCCTCGAAATCACAGAGATCCACCTGCCTCTGCCTCTTGAGTGCTGGGATTAAAGGCGTGCACCACCACTGCCCGACAATTTTTCAGTTATTAATAATTTTAATTATTTTAGTTTTTGAGACAGAGTTCTCATGTAGCCAAGGCTGACTCCCTGTGTAGCCCGTGGTAACCCTGAGCTTTCTGATCTCCTGTCTTTATTTAACAAGTACTGGGACTATAGGCATGCTCTTCTTTTTTTTTTTTTTTTTTTTTTAATATTTTGTGTCTCAACCTTGGGTGGTGTTCCTCAGGTGTTATCTACCTTGTTTTTGGATCTTATGTTTGTTTTTGTTTTTTGAGGCAGAATTTCTTTTTGTAGCCCTGGCAGTCCTGAAACTCACTCTGTAGTCCAGGCTGGCCTTGAACTCGCAGAGATCCACCTACCTCTGCCTCCTGAGTGGTGCTGGGATTAAAGGAGTGTGCAACCACTGCCCAGCGTTTTTGGGATCTTCTTAAGAATGCTAGGTTGGGGGAGGGGTGTGGGAGGGGGGAGAACAAGGGAATCCGTGGTTGATATGTAGAATTAAATTATATTGTAAAATAAAATAAAATTAAATTAAAAAAAAAAAAAGAATGCTAGGTTGGCTGACCAGGGAGCACCTGTCTCAGCTGCCCCAGCATTGGGGTTACAATCATGTGCTGCTACACCTGTTTTTTTTTTTTTTTTTTTTTTTTTTTTTCCTTAGAAAGGGCCTTATTATTTAGCTCTGGCTAGCCTGAAATCCACTATGTAGACCCGACTGGTTTTGCACTCACAGAGATCTGCCTTCTACCTACTGAGTGCTAGGATTAAATTCGTGTGCCACTGTGACCTTTTAATGTAGATTGAATTCAGGTCCTCATGCTTATGTGGCAAGCACTTTACAAATTGAGTTTTCTCCTAGCCCCTGAATGTGGGTTTCTAAATGCAATTTTTCTATTAATTTGCCTGCTCTTCAACTACTTTAGCTGAAATGTGGACTTGAGATTTAAATTATGTTAATCACCTCAACATGATGAACAGCATCCATGAAAACACAGGACTAGCTTCACAGATCACACTCAGTGGGGAAAGACTGAAAACTGTCCTAAGATCAGCACTAGGAACGCTTCCTTTGCCGCTGTAGACACCCACACATAAATAAAAGTAAAAAAAATTAAGAAAAAAGAAAATAGAGTAGAAGACTAGAGACATGGCTAAGTGGTTGAAAGTACTGGCTGCTCTTCCAGAAGCCCTGAATTTGGGTCTCAGCACCTATGGGGGCTTACAATTGTCTGTAATTCCAGTCCCGGGGAAGCTGGGTCGAGGGCATGTGAAGTCCAATAACTAGTCTGTAGTCTGCTTTTCTCCACCAGTGTTCTTTCTGTATTTTGACTTGTACTCAGAAATTTTTCTTTCTTTCTTTCTTTCTTTCTTTCTTTCTTTCTTTCTTTCTTTCTTTCTTTCTTTCTTCCTTCCTTCCTTCCTTCCTTCCTTTCTTTCTTTCTCTCTTTCTTTTTCTCTTTCTCTCTTTCTCCTTTCTTTCTTCTTCTTCTTCTTCTTCTTTTTTTTTTTTTTTTTCCCAAGACAGGGTTTCTCTGTGTAACAGTCCTGGCTATTCTGGAACTCACATTGTAGATCAGACTGGCCTTGAACTCACTGAGATGCACCTGTCCCTGCTTTCCAAGCGCTACAATTAAAGGCATGTGCCACCACTACCACTTGCTCTTTTTTTTTTTTAAGATTTATTTATTCATATATTTTACATATACACCAAAAAAGGAATATGATCACATTACAGATGGTTGTGGCCTACCATGTGGTTGCTGGGAATTGAACTCAGAACCTCTGGAAGAGCAGTCAAGTGCTCTTTACTGCTGAGCCATCTTTCCAGCCCTGTACTCAGAAATTTTTATCCACTTGCAATATAACTATGAAAGAATGTAAGGTGACATGTGGTACATTAAGTTGTATTCTTTTATGTCAAATGCTAAATTGTGTTAGTATGGTTAGGAGAGAGATGAGGTTGAGCCTGGCAGGAACTGAAACAAGCTTGTTGGCTCAGTAAACAAGCTACATTTCATATCCTCCATTAAGCACCCTGTTCCCAGAATTTTTTTTTTTGTTTGTTTTTGAGACAGGGTTTCTCTGTGTGGCTTTGGAGCCTTTCCTGGAACTCATTTTGTAGCCCAGGCTGGCCTCGAACTCACAGAGATCCTCCTGCCTCTGCCTTCCGAGTACTGGGATTAAAGGCGTGCGCCACCACTGCCCGGCGTGTTCCCAGAATTTTGATCTCAAGACTTCATGGAAATGTTTATTCTTATTAGCTCCCATCTGCATTTAAAAGGTAATTCATGATTTTGACTTATATCCCTTCCTTTCCCAAAAGCTTCTGGGCCTCATCTTGTGATATATAAGAATATCTTTGGTTCTTAAAACCACCACTGCGGGCACCGTTCTTTTTCCTTAAACTGCAGTTCTAATAAATTAAAAATGCATAGAGATACAATCAAGTTCTAACACTCAGTTGGTAATGTTTATGTCAAATCAAGAATTGGGTGACAGGGGCCCTTTCTTAGTTGTAGCTTTCCAAGGATTTTTGCACATCCTTGGAACTTTAAGTAACCTACCTAAGAAATCACACAGTGGTAAGCTTAAGAGCCAGAATTAAAAACAAATCTTTTGACAGGAAGTGTTCTGTCCCCTTCACAGTGCTCCCTACTGTTATGAATTACTGTGTGGGGGACCCCCCGAGGGTATTTCCGAATGCAGGGAAACATGCTGGGCAGATGCAGCGGCAGACTGGGCATGGTGGTGGCAGTGACCAGTAATTCACAACCCAGACACTGCTTCCATGTGGAGAGTTTATTATAATAGAGAGATGAAGAGAACGATGGGAAAGAGAGAGACAGAGAGAACGAGAGAAAGAGAGAGAGAGAGGTGTAGAGAGAGAGGTCAAGGGTGCACACTTTGTGGGAGGAAAAATCAGAAGAGAGAGAGAGAAGAAGGGGAGGAATTTTTAGTTAGAATGAGGCTTTTACCTCAGGACACAGGGCCGCGCCAAGGGGTGGGATTTCAAGGGACGGATCAGAATATTAACATTCCTCCATTTTGATTATTATAAAAAGAGGTGAGTTATGGTAGCAAATGGGGGGGAACAAGCTTGCTGAATTCTCAAGGCTACTTCAGGCTGACAAGGGGTGAAGTGGGGAGAGGGGAACTGGGAGTCATGCACAGCGGAAGATCTAAGTAACGTTCCTTGAGGGAGCTGAGGAGACAGGTTGCAGCAGTGATGTTCCAGGAGCTGGGGGGGGGGGGGGGAAATGGAATGCCAAATCAGGAGTACAGAAGTCATGGCATCTGCTATTTCTCTGGAGGTCAGGCGGGAACAATGAATCTTGACTTTGCAGTATGGGGCGGGGGACCATAGGCACATTTTTCCATAATGAGGTATAAGGCCTAGTGGGCTGGCCTCTGGAGTCCCAGAGGGTCAGCCAGGGCCAATGATAATGGCGCAAGGTCATCACAAAGGCTGTTTATTGGCCGTGGAATTGAGAGGGCACAGGCCATCTCCATATGCCATCCTATAGGAATGGGTGCTGAAGGGCTATGAGCCCAAAAGACACGTGGTACTAGCAAGTGAAATGAGATGAATCTGACCTCCAGCGTCCTGGAGAGTCAGCAAGGACTAATGAACAGCGCAGGATAGCCAATTGACTGTTGTAACAAAGGCTATGGGCCGTGGAATTGAATGGGCACAAGCTGTCTCCATACGCTGTCATATAGGCTCCGGGTCGAGAGCCTTAGAACCCAAAAGACACATGGTACTAGTGAGCAAAACAAGACAAATCCTCACTTGTGGGAAAATGGCCGGAAGAGAAGGGAGGTATCTTACCGATCCTGTAGGATGAATAGTCCCCAGTGGTGCTCCAGCCTGAAAAATGGTGGGTGGTGGAGGATCCCGGAGCTTCTCAGACTACCAGCAGGCAGGAGAAAGCAGTGGGATTGCCTGGCGACGTTGGGCACCAATGTTATGAATTAGTGTGTGTGTGTGTGTGTCTGTCTGTCTGTGTCGGGGGACCCGAAGGTATACTGCACATGCAGGGAAACATGCTGGGCAGATGCAGTGGTGAGCTGGGCTGATGCACGCCATGTGGTCATGGCAGAGTAATTCACAACCCAGACACTGCATCCGGGTGTGTTTGTTTGTTTAGTTTTGGTTTTTCGAGACAGTTTCTCTGTGTAGTTTTTTTGCCTGTCCTGGATCTCACTCTGTAGACCAGGCTGGCCTCGCACTCACAGAGATCAGCCTGGCTCTGCCTCCTGAGTGCTGGGATTAAAGGTGTGCGCCACCACTGCCCAGCTTGGAGTGTTTATTATAATAGAGAGATGAAGAGAAAGGAAAGAGAGAGAGAGAGGTCAAGGGTGTGCACCTTGTAGAAGGAAAAGCAGAAGAGAGAGGAAGGAGAGGAGTTTTTCCTTAGAATGAAGTTTTTACGGCAGGACTCGGGTGGCGCTGAGGGGTGGGATTTCAAGGGGTGGGTGATCACAGTATTAACACACGAAGCTCTCTAACACTGTGCACAGCCACTGAGCCTCTTAGGATTGCATATATCCATGGGTTGCTTCATAGTGAAGTAAATGAAATAAACTTGTACCTACTTTTTCTATGTTCATGCCTAGGAGAAGAACTGTAGTCATGAAGTGACTGTGGTCCTATTTTCCAGAACTTTTTATGATGCAAAATCTATTGGTGAGTAAATTTTCTTATATATATATATATATATATATATATATATATATATATATATATTTTTTTTTTTTTTTTTGAGAATTTAAAAAATTTTGATATTTTTTCATACAGTATATTCTGATTACACTTTAAAATTTTTACTTGTAATTATTTACAAATAAAAGTAAGACAGGGTCCTGCTATATTCCAACTGCTCTGGGACTCACTGTGTAACCAGGCTAGCCTGGAGCTCACAGAGATCTTCCTGCATCTGCCTCCCAAGTACTGGGAGGTGTGCACTGTTAAGCCCAGCTAAATTTTTAATTTTTGATAGACAGGGTCTTTTTTGACATTTTTTTCAGGCAGGCCCTGAACTCCTGGCTCCTGGCTTCAAGCAAACTCTTGCCTGAGGCTCCTAAGTAGCCGAGGAGTGCCAGCCCACACCACTATACCCAGCTTCTTTTGGTTTTCTCTGTTGGGTCCCTTACCTTCATCTCCAGCAGTTCATTTTCTTCTTCTTTGCTTTTGCACCGTTTGTCTTTCCCATCTTTGCTAGGGGGGCCCAAGTAAAATGGAAAATACTGCATCTTAATGTGTGTAAGATGGCTGGGCTGGGACACCACCTAGAACCCACATAACAGATACACAGTTAGCTTTACTTATTTATTTATTTACTTACTGGTTTGTTTTTTAGACAAAGTCTCATTATGTAGCTCTGGCTGTCCTGGAACTCACTGTTTAGTCAGGCTGTCCTCGAACTCAGATCTGCCTGCTTCTGCCTCCCGAGTGTTGAGATTAAAGGCATGTGCCACCACACCTGGCTTCTTTTTGTGTGATACAGGTGGATCTTCAACTCAAAAGAGAAATTCAACAACACTGTAAAAATCTCTTTCCAGCCGGGCGGTGGTGGCGCACGCCTTTAATCCCAGCACTCGGGAGGCAGAGGCAGGCGGATCTCTGTGAGTTCGAGGCCAGCCTGGTCTCCAAAGCGAGTTCCAGGAAAAGCGCAAAGCTACACAGAGAAACCCTGTCTTGAAAAAACCAAAAAAAAAAAAAAAAAAAAAAAAAAAACTCTTTCCAATATGATCTGTTTACTGAATTTTCTGTATTTCAGATGAATTTCCTGAAATAAACCGAGCTTCAATTCAACAAGATCACAAAGGGAGATTCTATGAGGACTTTTACAAGTATGTTTTGGTGCTTTGCTGTGTCTTTATTTGTTGGTTGTTTCTTCCTAACTTAAAAAACTTTTTTTTTGATTTCACCAATTTTCCATTCTTGTACTTTTTAAATTATAGGATATAGGATACTACATTGTGTTCAGAATTTTTGTTTTTGCTGTTTTGAACAGTCTCACTATTCAGCTTTGGTTAGTTGGAACTCACTGTATAGACCAGGCTAGATTTGAACTTATAGCATTCCTTGTTTCTGCCTACAAGGTGCTGGGGTTATTGGTGTGAACCATCACAGCTTCCAGATTTTTTTTTTTATTGCAAAATATGTTAGCCTTCAAAAGTAATACTAAGTGAGTAGGTAATATAAGAACCCTGGATGTCCAGTGTCTGAATTTGTAGCTAATATCTTGCCGTGTGTTTGCTTTCTCTACTTTTGGCTGGATTTTACTTTAAATTATAACTCTTATAATATTTTATACCTATGCAAAATAAGATCATTTTATATAAAACCATAATGTCATTTAACAAAATTAGCAGTGACTGATATTATCCAGTTATCTGGTGCATTTCAGAGTTCCTTAATTAAATGCTAAAATAACTATCTGTGGCCGAGGTGGTGGTGGCAACCTTTAATCCTAGCACTTAAGAGGTAGAGGGAGGTGGATCTCTCTGAGTTTGAGGCCAGCTTGGCCTATAGAGTGAGTTCTAGGACAGCCCAGATTACATATAAACTTAGTTGGGGAAAAAAAAATAGTGATGATGATGATGATGATGATGTAAAAAATAAAAATAAGGGGGAAGATGCTTGAGGAACATACCTGACCTTGATTTTTAGCCTCTCCAGGAGCATGTTCAGAAACTGCATGCACAGTTGTGAACACAACACACACACGCATCACACACAGAATGATACTTCAGAACAGAATAGGATCATAAAAGCCTCTGTGTACCCACCATTCAACCCAACAGACAAAAGCCACCAACCAAGCATGAGAACCTGAGTCTGGGTTCCCAGCACTGATGGAAAAGCTCCACATGCACATGTGTGTGTTCGTGTGCATGTGGAGTCCAGAAGTTGACACGGGGTGTCTTCCTTGATTTCTTTCCACCTTATTCTTTGAGACAGGGTCTTTCATTGAACTTGGAGCTTGCCGAATGGGCTAGACTGGCTGGCTATTATAATAAACACTCCAAGCCAGTGAGCTCAGGGACTCACCTGTCTGTTGTTCCTCAACACTGGGGTTACAGATAGACACAGCCATTGTCTGGCTTTTCCATCAGTGCTGGGAACCCAGACTCAGGTTCTCATGCTTGGTTGGTGGCTTTTGTCTGTTGGGTTGAATGGTGGGTACACAGAGGCTTTATTATCCTATTCTGTAGTATCATTCTGTGTGTGATGCGTGTGTGTGTTGTGTTCACATCTGTGCATGCATATATATAAAAACTCCCACATACATAGTTTGTTGCTGTTATTTGTTTTTTCGAGACAGGGTTTCTCTGTGTATCCCTGACTGTCCTGGAACTCACACTGTAGATCAGGTTGGACTAGAACTCACAGAGATCCACCTGCCTCTACCTCTCAAGTGCTAGGATTAAAGGCATGTGCCAATCATGGCTGGCTTTTATTTTATTTTTAAGATTATAAATACCTATTTTATGTGCCTTTGTGTTTTGCTTTCATGTCTGTCTGTGTGAGAGTGTCAGATCCCCTGGAACTGGAGTTGCAGACAGTTGTGAGCTGCTATATGGGTGCTGGGAATTGAACCTGGGTCCTCTGGAAGAGCAGCCAGTGCTCTTAACCACTGAGCCATCTCTTCAGCCCTAATTTACTGATGTATTTATGGTGTGTATGCATGTACTCAAGGGAACACTGCTTGTCAGAGGACAGCTTGTGAGTGTCTGTTCTCTCTTTCTACCTTGTGGTTCCCTGAGATGAACTCTCATATCAGGATCTGTGGGCATGTGCCTTTAACCTGATGAGCCATCTTTGTTTATTTGTTTTTTGTTTTGAGACAGGGTCTTTCTCTGTAGCCCTGGCTGGCCTGGAATTCCCTATATAGACCAGGCTAGTCCAGAACTCACAGAGCTTCTTCTGCCTCTGCCTCCAGAGTGCTAAGATCATAACTTTGTGACACCACACCTAGCTTGTTGTTTTATTTTTGATCAAATACCCTGGCTTGTCTGAAACTCACTATGTTCACCAGCCTAGCCTTGAACTTGTGGGTCTACCTTAGTCCTCAGTCCTTGAATTGTAGACATGTTCATCCCTTCATCCCCTGCTTATTACTTCTTATGAATCACATTTTCCTCCTTCCTTGAAACTTTGTAATGAACCTGATAACATGTATGTAGTAGGTGCTTGATTTCTCTTTCATGACAATATTCCTTTCAGAGTGGTGGCTCAGAATGAGAGAAGGGAAGAATGGACATCGCTCCTTGTGACGATTAAAAAACTCTTCATTCAGTATCCAGTGTTGGTGCGACTGGAACAGGCAGGTACTGCATCCGTGTGTGTCACAGGTGCTGTGGGGAAGTGACGTGTGGAATGGAGGCTCCATTCCTTTGTATTGCTGTAGATAGTTCCTGCTTCCGGTCAGGTCTTTATTTTCTGTTGGATCCAGTTGTTCCTTGCATATGCTGCCAGTTCCTACAATGTCCCTAACACAGTGTGAGGGGGATAGAACGGAGCCAGATGTCTTCCTGGTTTTTCTTTTTTCTTTTTTGCGTTTTTTTTGGTGGGTGGGGTCTATAGACATGGTTTCTCTGTGTAGCCCTGGCTGTCCTAGAATTTGCTCTGTAGACCAGGAGGCCTGGAACTCAGATATCCACTCACCTCTGCCTCCTGAGTCCTGGGATTAAAGGCATGCCCCATACCCACTCCCCAACCTGGCTCCTTCCTGTTAGTTTTTAAGAGTTCATCTTTGATGAAATGTTTTTCCTTGCCTTGTATCTTTTGCTTCAGGGGGCTTTCCTCAAGGAGACAATTCTACCTCAGCACAAGGAAACTACCTAGAGGCCATCAACTTGTCTTTCAATGGTGAGTGAGAACACGGTAAGCCAACCTCTTGCTTCCCATGTGGCCATAGGCAGCTCATTGCTGATGTCCAAAGCCCCAGACCTGGAAGTCTTCTTCCCATCTACACTTCAAATTAACTCAAAGTAGTGCATTCAAATTGGATGGTCGTATTGACTGCTCTTTGGCTCATGGGCCTTCTGTTGGGGAATCAGCTTAGTTTTCTTATTTGCCTCTTGTGGTAAGGAGCTGGCAGGACTCCTGCCTGGCTGCTTGTTTTACTCCAAACTATGTTTTTAATTTCTCACATTGCCCCTCAGCTGATTTTAGGTACATTTTTTTTATTTTAGGTTCTGCTTTTTAAAAGAAAACACATATATTCCTTGAGTGTGGCGCCTGAGGTAGAAAAATCATAAGCATGAGGGATATAGAGAAAGTGAGCTATTAGAGAGACCCTGTCTATCAAAAACAAAAAACAGGGTCAATGAAATGGTTTAGTGGGTAAAGGTGCCTGACACCAAGTTGAGGACCTGATTTGGTCCCTGAGATCTTAGAACAAGACAAACAACCCTGCAAATTGTCCTCTGACCTCTACAGGCAGACAGTGGCGCACACACACACTAAAAATGTAATAAAAAATTAAAAACAAAACCACAAAAAGTACTGTATTCTTAGAATTCAAGTGGAGAAGGGTATGCTAAGTAAAAACAAGGTACCTACCATCAGGCAGGCCTCTTGTAAAAAGAGCCAGTTACTGTGGTGGTGATTTTTTCCCTAAGGCTTGTAGAAATGATGGAAAGATTCAGGCAGCCCTTTTCAGGGAAGGTGGAGACCTTGGTGGCTCTGAGAAACACAGCAGTAGGAATTCCTGGAGCCATATTCCATCCCCAGTGACCCTGTCTCTGCTCTTTGTGGACTTCTACTTTGCAGTGGGAAAACTGTGATAGGTCCAGCTCCAGGTAGCCATTGACTGGCAGCGGAAGTGCTGGTGTTTGCACTTCACCCTATCGCTGTCCCATCAGTCTGTATCCAGGTTCTAGGGAATTCTAGAATACAGAATTACTGCTCTTTTTATCATATTCGAATTTTAAGGATTTTTCATAGCAATGATTAATTCAGGCATAACAATTAGTTAAATTTATAAGTCTTGAAAGGCTCTTGATCTATTTTCATAAATGTTGTCTTAAATTGATATTTGAGGGCTGGTAAGATGACTCAGTGGACAAAGGTGCTTGTCTCTCACCCTTATGACCTCAGTTCAGTCCCTTGGACTACACATGGTGGAAAGAGAGCAAACTCCCACAAGCTGCCCTCTGACTTCTACATGTGCACTGTGGCACTTAAGTGTACACACAATAATAAATATGAAGTACCATACTTGATTCTTGGAGTTTTCAGTATAGACTCTTTGATGGATGATGTAAGTTTTTGACATAAAAATTGAGCACTTAAGGCTGTATGGACAGCTATTGGGTACCAGTGAGGGTGATTTATAAAGAGTGAAGTGAATGTCTTGTTTCAAGACATTGCTAAAGCAGAAGGGAAAGGCAAACGTGTATGACTTGGTAAAATTCGGTCAGAATGAGCCAGTTGGTATAATTGGAATGTGTTCGGAGTGCTCTGAAAGCAGAGATGCTTGCCTGTGGCTGGTTTCTGAAAAGCTGTGACATCATCATAGGGGGGATTTTTGTTTTCTTTAAAGTGTTTGACAAGCACTACATCAACCGCAACTTTGACCGAACTGGGCAGATGTCTGTGGTGATCACGCCTGGGGTGGGTGTCTTTGAAGTGGATCGTCTACTCATGATCTTGACCAAGCAGCGTATGATTGATAACGGTAACAGTCCTTGGTTTCCAATGTCTCCCTTGTCCTAGAACTATGGAGTTTTCATTGTCGTCTTAGGTTATGAAGGGCTTTGCAAGGTGATCAGGGATGTCACTAAAATTGAGTAGTGGAGACCTTGCTTCTGTTTTTATAGATCTTCTGGGTAATCAGTGTCCAACCTAAAGCACATTAGAGGAAACAGAAAATGCATGTGTTTCTTTCCTGTGTAGGTAGCAATGATGAGTTTATAAACTGCAGCACAGCAAGTCAGCTTTGCCTCATCCCACGCTCAGTAATATTGGACCGGACTACTTACCTCTGCTGTTGTCCTCCTGACCTGCCTTTCTCTGTCCTTCCCTTTTTAGGAATTGGTGTGGACTTAGTGTGCATGGGAGAGCAGCCTTTACATGCTGTGCCATTATTCAAGGTAATAGAATTTAGATTTCCTTCTGAAAGACCAGGTGAAGAATAATTCAAAGTAGAAAAATTGGAGCAGTTCATAGCCAGCTTGTTTTCTAGCTTATCTGTGCTCTGGCTTTTTTCCTTGCAGCTGCACAACCGGAGTGTTCCGAGGGATTCTCGGCTGGGCGATGATTATAATATTCCTCACTGGATAAACCACAGGTGAGTGTCATCGAAAGTGGAAGATGAATGTTTTGAATGGTTTCCTTGGTATTGGCTCTTTACATTGGTTGTTTTGTTTGTTTTGAGATGGTCTCTCTGTGTAGCCTGGCCTCAAACTCATGGCAGACCTGCCTCAGCCTCCTGAATGCTAGGATCATATTGTGAGCCACCCCAACCTGCCTTATTTACTTATTTATTTATTTCTTGGCTAGTTGGTTGTAGTGGGAGTTGTGTACCAAGGGCTTGTTTTGTTTTGTTTTGTTTATTGTTGTTGTTGTTGTTGCTTTAATACTTACTTTTATTTCTGTGTATGCAATATGCCATTTGTATATGGGCGCACACAAAGGCCAGACAAAAGTGTTGGATCATCTGGAGCTAGAGTTACAAGTAGTTGAGACCTGCCTGGTGTGGGTGCTGGGAACCAAACTCAAGTCCTCTTAACCATTGAACTCTCTCTCCAGCCTGCACCTAGAGCTTTGTGTATAGTAGGCAATTGCTCTGCATATCTCTGTCCTAGGCCTGAGAATCACGTCTTTAAACCATTATTTTCTTCTTTCTTTTTATTTTTCATTTTATTCCTGAGTAACAAGATAGTTTTTATATTCTTTTTTTTTTTTTTTTTTTTTTTTTTTTGGTTTTTCGAGACAGGGTTTCTCTGTGCAGCTTTGCGCCTTTCCTGGGACTCACTTGGTAGCCCAGGCTGGCCTCGAACTCACAAAGATCCGCCTGGCTCTGCCTCCCGAGTGCAGTTTTTATATTCTTAGTTTGAGTCTCAGAAGTAAAGAAGGTATTAGTGTTCTTCTCTGCCATCACAGGAAAGGCGTGATATGCCAGAGTTCTTGGGATATGGAGACATGGTCTTTAACCCACTGCTCTATACGTGTTTGATCCGATTCTTCAAGAGAGCTTGACAATGCCTAGTGTAGTTGGCTCCTGCAGCCTCCTCTCCTGCCGCTGTTCCCTTTCTTGCTGTGGGTGGCAGACACTCTCAACTTACCTCAGGTTGGGCCTTTTTTTTTTTTTTTTTTTTAAGATAGAGGGCCTCTGCCTGTCTGCTTTTCTTTCAAGGCCCAGCTCCAATCCCTCTCCTCTACTCCTTCTCAAAGGCCAGTAGATAATTTTTCTTTGGTGCTTTCTATTCTTTGTGTTGTTTGTCATGGGCTGGGCTCCGTGAGGGGCAGACTGCTTGGCTTATGGCTGTAGTTCAATAGAACCTTCTATAGCATATTTTTTAAAAATGTATTATTATACTGATTTGTTTATTTTTCTGTGTGCATGTGTATATGTCTGCTCATTCCATGGCACACTTGTGGAGGTCAGAGAACAATTTGTAAGGTTTGGTTTTCTCCTTCCTCCCACCATGTAGTTCCTGGGGATCCAACCCAGATCATCAGGCTTGTTGCCAAGCACCTTTACCTAACACTGAGCAATCTTGCTGGTCCTGGCTTCTACAGTATTCAAGCTGCAAATATACACCAGAGCTCAGCTTGGAAACTTATTACAAATACAGATGTTAGCCTTGTGTATGTGTCTTTTATCTTTGTCACAAGCTGTGTTCCTACTGGTACAGGGATTGTTGCTGGTCACCTATATTCATAAGTGAAGAACTAGAAATCAGCAAGGATTGCTTGTTTAGCCATCTCTGTAAGGATAATGTGGTTCCATTGCAATTATCCTGTTCAATGAATGTCCTTTACTTCTCTCAGAACTCATGGTTTTTATGAAAATTATAAGCCAGGCAGTGGTGGTACACACCTTTAATCCCAGTATAGGAGGCAGAGACAGGCAGATCTCTGTGAGTTCAAGGCCAGCCTGGTCTACAGAGTGAGTTCCAGGACTGTTACACAGAGAAACCCTGTCTCAAAAAAAAAAAAGCAAGAAAAATTGTGCTTTTTTTTTTTTTGAGACAAGGTCTTGCTGTGTAGCCAAGCTAGTCTCAAACTGTTGGTAGTTCTGCCTCAGCAATGTTAATATTAAAGCTCTGAGCCATCACGTCCAGCACAGATATCATACTTCAAAACAAAACAAAACAAAACAAAAAAACTTTATTTATCTGGGTCTTTTGCCTGCGTGTATGTGCTCTACATGCTTGCCTTGTGTCCCCAGAAGTCAGAAAAGAGCATTGGGTCCCCTGAAACTAGAGTTACAGATTGTGAGCCATCATGTGGGAACTGGGAATCAAACCTGGGTTCTTTGGAAAAGTAGCCAATACTGTTAATCCCTGAGCCATTTGCCCAGCCCCTGTTTTTGGCTCGGAGGGGAAAAAGAAAAATAGAAAGCAGAAAGAGGTTGAATCAGTGTAGTAGCATTGGGAAAATGGACAAAGAGATTCAGCAGATCCCTGAACTGTGTTTTCAAAGTCTTGCAGTGAGATCAGAATTTAAATAGAGGACCAAGGATATACACATCTAAGCAGTGCTAGTCAAGGTGTGGTTCTGCCCACCACTGACCCGCCATCATCTGGGCTTTCATCTCATCCTGGAAGCTGGTTTGACAGATTGTCACAACTGTTGGAAATTTCTTTCCAGAGGACCAGTCCCACACTGGTTGGCAGCCTTTCCTTCTCCATCATGAAATTTTTGGAGAATTCTCATTTCTTTAAGGTGTATTGTTTCCAGAGTCTCATAGACTGAGAGATGCAAGTGTCTCTTTAGAATATCTTCATTTCTGCCAGCCCAGTTACAACAGCAACTTACAACCTTCAGCTGCTGAGCCATCTCGCTGACCCCTGCGTTTGTAACTCTTCAGTACACATTTAAATACACTCATCAGTTAAAAATCACCATTAATTTACCATATCTCATGGTTTTGAGTTTAGTTCAGGAAATGTAAAAAGTAACTATAGAATATATAGAAATACATGAATTCCAATTAAAGTTCTGCATTTTTCTCAAATTTTACTTTATAGTAACTTAGAAGATTCCCAAATTACCACTTTATTTTTTCATCCTACATTGGTTTTCTGGTGCCATTATGATGCAAGATGGAACCATATGTGAAGGACTTTTAAATCTGAGAATTTGGAGGGAATGAGACCTGTTTTTCACATTTCATTATGAGCCTTGCTAATAAAAACTTGAAACCCCAATGAAGATTATGATATAAGATTGCTTGTGACCCTGAAAAATAGCAATTTCATGATTCAACTTCATAGAAATCCATTTTTTCTGTCTCACATTACTTTATAACTCATCTCTGTGGTGTGTTTGCATGTGTGTATGTTTGTGTTAGTGCACATGTGTCAATGTGAACACAATAATAGTCTCAGAATACCCAAAATGTGTCACTCTTGCATTAAGAAAAAGAAATTTAAAAGCACTTCCACTTGGTGTAATTTGACCAAGATTGAGCCCAGATTTGAATTCTCTACTTCTTTCCCTGTGTCTTTTGTATTTTTCTCTTGGTCTGTTGTGTGAGCCTGAATCTGTGCCTGCCTGAATGCTGTCTTGTGAATCTCATTGTGTATGTGTTTCTTTGTGTCCCTAACAAAGGCCTTTTCTTTCCCTTTTATTGAACAGCACAGAACACATCACATGGAGAAGGAATGAGGGATTACTTTATAGAAATCTTAACAGAATTTTATAAGGGAAGATTTGTTAACCTAAAACAAAGCCAGGCATAGGCGAGCGAGCTGATCTTACTTGAGATTGCAGTTTGTCTTAAGGTTTAGAGTAAAGAAGCCAGGCGTAGTCGAGCACACCATTAATTCCTGCACTTAGGAGGCAGAGGTAGGCAGATCTGAGTTTGAGGACAGCCAGAGCTACACAGAGAAACTGTGTCGTGAAACACCCCCCCGCCCAAATGTGTTACTATAGAGATGCCTCAGCAGTTAAGAATATTGGTTGCTCTTCCGGAGGACCTGGGTTCAGTTCTCAGCACCTACACAGCAACTCAACAACTGTATATAACTCCAGTTTCAGTGGATCCAACACCCTCTCACAGACATATATATGGGCCCCAAATTCACATAAAAATAAATAAATTATACATCAATGACTTTTTTTTTTTTTTTTTTTTTAACAGTTTCTACACATCCAAAAGCCAGCTCTTTTGTAACAGTTTCACTCCCCGGATAAAACTGGCAGGAAAGAAGGTATGTTCCCCAGTTTGAACAACTCTCAGGGGCTACTACACACAGCGGTGCATTTATTCTGATCTTGAAGTACTGTCACCTTCCTTTGCCTGTGTCTGGCAGGGTCGTAAATAGAATTTAAACATTTTTGTGTTGAGACTTCATGGAGAAGCTGGGGCTGGCGCCTAGTGTAGGCACTTTCCTAAGCATGCACAGGGTCCCCGATTCAGTCCCCAGCGGGAAGGAAGTGGTGTCCATGTCCCACCTGGATAAGCTTGTGAGAATAAGATACAAGGTGGAAATGAAAGACTTAGCAGGACTTGACACTGTGGTAGGCAGGTGTCGAGTGTTAGCACCCAGTTTTCATAAGTTACTAGATAACTAGGACATGGTCTTTGCCCTGGGGAGCAGTACATAACATACTGTGTTGTGTTAAGTTTGGTTCTGTCAGAGGAATGATAAAATATCTATTTAATTTTTCAGCCTGCTTCTGAGAAAACCAAAAATGGCCGTGATACATGTGAGTATTTTTGAGATGCTTTTTCATCACTTTTAGAAACAGCTAATTCATGGCAGGAAAATAATGGGAAGTATCATAAGAAGGTTTATATAAAGGTCAATACACCCACACTCCTGTGTCACCTTTGGAAGGGTCCTTAGCCACTTTGTAGTTGTACCTTGTTGGCTGCAGCGAATGGGTCAGGTGGAAAGTAGTAAAGCACTGAGGATGCTCAGATAGTATTTCAAGCAGGACTGCATGAGACTAAAGTGCTGAGCACTGCCTTTCTAAACGGCTATACTTGTTTGTCTTTTTATTTGTTTTTGGTTGGTTGGTTTTTTCAAAACAGGGTTTCTCTGTATAAGAACTCTGGCTGTCCTAGAATTCATTTTGTAGTCCAGGCTACCTTGAACTCAGAGATTTGCCTGTCTGTATTTCCTGAATGCTGGGATTAAAGGCATGTGCCTCCAAGCCCAGCTACTACTATACTATTTTAATGTCACTTTGACATACATGTCATTCAGTCTTAACCTATCTTTGTCTTGGTAGATGATCACCTGTGCCTTGCAGATTTTGATGACCCTCTATAAGTCATCTGTCTAGGTATCTATTGGATACCTATAGGTATTTCTATAGGCATCTGTTAGAAATGTGGTTTTTTTTTTTTGTTTTTGTTTTTTTTTTTTTTTTGGTTTTTCGAGACAGGGTTTCTCTGTGTAGCTTTGCGCCTTTCCTGGAACTCACTTGGTAGTCCAGGCTGGCCTCGAACTCACAGAGATCCGCCTGGCTCTGCCTCCCGAGTGCTGGGATTAAAGGCGTGCGCCACCACCGCCCGGCAGAAATGTGTTTTAATTTGTATTATTTGTGTTTTACAGCTCTTGGGACTCCAAAGGAATCTGAGAACACCCTTCCCATTCAAGTAGATTATGATGCCTACGATGCTCAAGTGTTCAGGCTGCCTGGTCCATCCCGGGCTCAGCGCCTCGCCACCTGCAGGTTTTCTATCAGATTGCCCTGGGGGTGCATATGAAATTATTTAGGGGCTAGACATGTGGCACAGGTCTATAACTTAGCACTCAGGAGGCAAAGGTAGAGGAAGTTCAAATTCAAAGTCAGCCTCAATTACGTAGTGAGATTATATATCAGGAAGAAAAGATTGGTTAAGAAACCCTGAGAGGTGCTTGCTTCGTCAGCACGTATACAGAGATTAGCATAGCCTCTGTGCAAGGATAACACACAGATTCATGAAGTATTCCATATTGTTTTTAATTCCAACATTTGTTTGTATTAAAACAGACTATTATTATAAAGCAAAAAGAAAACCTGAGGGACCTTTATGAGAGCAACCTTAAAAATGTTTAAATTGGGGTTGGAGGGATGACTTCAGTGGTTAAGAGCTATTGTTATTCTTTCAGAGGACCCAGGTTCAGTTTCTAGCATTTGTACCATCTAGAACTCCAGGTTTTAGGAGCTCGAAAGCTTTCTTTGGACCTCCATGGGCACAAGGCAAACGTGCACCTACATACATGCAGGTAGACTATTTACATACATAAAAAAATCTTATAAAAAATTAAATTAAAATTAGCCTCATGAATGCTATGTTGTAGAGATCATTGGGGATTCCATTTGCAGGCTCTTGGGTCTACCTATTTTGTTTCTAGTGAAGTATTGTCTCACGACACTAGAAGATTCTCAGATGTATTTTAGCCAAGAAATACACTTCACAAAGCACAGGCTATTATTCCAAGGACAGAGTTTTTCTTTTTTCTTTTTTCTTGTTTGTTTGTTTTTCGAGACAGGGTTTCTCCATGTAGTTTTGGTGCCTATCCTGGATCTCTGTAGACCAGGCTGGCCTCAAACTCACAGAGATCTGCCTGGCTATGCCTCCCGAGTGCTGGGATTAAAGGCATGCACCACCATTGCCCGGCTGAGTTTTTCTTTCTTTAACTCCCACTCTGTAAATTTTCTCTGTATTGTTTTGACCAAATAATAGTTTCTAATTGTGATAGATTTAACAACCTGTTCATTTTTGGGTCTTGTGTGGTTTTCTTGAAATGTACTTGGAGCTGGAGCGATGGCTGTGCAATTAAGAGTACTTTCGGGTACCCAGGTTCAGTTTCCAGCACCCATGCCAGGAGACTCACAACCACTCTCTGCAAAGGCACTTGGCACAGAAACACACCCACACCCACACACAGAAACACCCACGTACTCATAGTTAAAAATAAAATAGCCAATGTGGTGGCACATGCCTTTAACCTCAGCACTTGGGAGGCAGATCTCTTGAGCTTGAGGCCAGCCTGGTCTACATAGTGAGTTCCAGGACAGCCAAGGCTACATATTAGAGTGAGCCTGTTTAAAAAAAATAAATAAAATAAATAAATATATATATATATATTTTTATATATTTTTTTTGGTTTTTCGAGACAGGGTTTCTCTGTGTAGCTTTGCGCCTTTCCTGGAACTCACTTGGTAGCCCAGGCTGGCCTCGAACTCACAGAGATCCGCCTGGCTCTGCCTCCCAAGTGCTGGGATTAAAGGCGTGCGCCACCACCGCCCGGCTAAATAAATATTTTTTAAAAATGAGCTACTCTAAGTTATATGTTCTTAAAACATTTATTTTTTATTTTTATATGTATGAATGTGCTTGCATGCAGGCCTGTGTACCAGGTGTGCGCCAGGTACTCAGGAACCCAGACAACATCAGACCCCCTTGGATGGCATTATAGACAATTAATTATGAGCCACCATATGGGTGCTGGGAATTGAACCCAGGTCCTCTAGAAAAACAGCTGGTGGTCTTAACCACTGAACCATTTTTCCAACCTCTATGTTTTATTTTATTAATAGTCTTGGATTGTTTTCCCCATATTAGGAATGGAACTTAGGGCTTCAAGCATGCTAAGCAAATATATTAGATCCCTTTTGTTTTGAGATGGAGTCTCAATGAGTTAGTTGCCCAGGCTTACTCTGAACTTACTATAGCTCAGTTTAGCCTTGAACTTGTAATTTTTGAGCCTCAGCCTTTGGAGTAGGTGGGATTATAAGCCTGTACCAACAAGCTTGACTTATTTTGTATTTCTGAGACAGGCTCTTGCTCCATAGCTCACACTGACACCTGGAACTACTTAGGGGACTCAGTCATAGCTATGCAGGGGCTTTTCTTACAGCTTTTTGTTTCTGTTTCTTTTTTCAGATTTAATTTCTTATTTATGTATATTGTGTCAATATGTATATTTGTTTGCCACAGTGTGAGCAGGTACCCACAGTGGCCAGAAGACTGGATTGGATCTCCAGGATCTGGAGTTACATTAGGTGGTTTTAAGCAGCCTGATGGATGCTAAGAAGCAAATCCAGGTCCTCTGGAAGAATAGCAAGTGCTCTTAACTCCTGAGCCATCTCTGACTTTTCTTTGGAGTTTTTGTTTTTGTTTTTTTTTTTTGGTTTTTCGAGACAGGGTTTCTCTGTGTAGCTTTGCGCCTTTCCTGGGACTCACTTGGTAGCCCAGCCTGGCCTCGAACTCACAGAGATCCGCCTGGCTCTGCCTCCCAAGTGCTGGGATTAAAGGCGTGCGCCACCACTGCCCGGCTTCTTTGGAGTTTTTATTTTATTTTTGAGATTGAATTTTGCTGTATTACTCAGGCTGATCTCAAATTACTGGACTCAGGTGGTCCACCTTCCTTAGACGCCTAAATTGTGGGTCTGCAAATGCTCCCCACTATGCCTAGCTATACAGACTATGCATTTTAATAGGTCCTCCTGCCCTTGTACATGACTAAGTGTTCTCTGATGCTCAAATAGCTACTATTGAAGTAATGGATATGTGATCAGGCCTTGAGATCTATTTTCAGGCTACCTTGAAGCTCTTGACTTAACGTGAAAGTCTTTTAGGAGGTTGGAAACAGCCCTGATGCTAGAAGGGCACCCTGTTGTTGGGCTAATTCTTCTATTCCGAGGTTGTCTCTTCACTGCGCTTTCTCCTTTTGATCTTTCTTCCTAGTGCTCCTTGAGATTTTCCCCTTAGAGAGTTTCATGTTTTGTTTTACCTTTATTTTTGTGTGTGGATGTTCGAGTATGTGTCTGTACACTATCTGCATGAAGTGCTTTTGAATACCAGAAGAGAGTGTTGGATCCTCTGTGACTGAAATTACAGTTTTGAGCCATCATGAAGATGCTGAAAATTGAACTCGGATTCCTTGAAGAGCAGCCCTAACCATTGAAACATCTTTCTAGTCCAAAGTTTCATGTTTTTAGTTTTGTTTTTGTTGTTGTTTATTTATTTTGTTTACAGTGTTCTGTCTGCATGCCTACCTGCATGCCAAAAGAGGGCATCAGATCTCATTATAGATGGTTGTGAGCCACTGTGTGGTTGCTGGGAATTGAACTCAGGACCTCTGGAAAAATAGCCAGTGCTCTTAACCTCTGAGTCATCTCTCCAGCTCAAGTTTCATGTTTTAATGAGTGTATTATTACAAAAAATTCTCTTAAGGAAACAGTAGAACTTGATTAGAGAGCAAATGTACTAGTTATTTTCTCACTTTTAAATATGTTTTAAATATTGGCTGGAATGTTTCAAAGCAAAAGTTAGGTATCCTTTTCTTTTCATCTGTACATGTTTCAGAATACATTTAAAGAATCAATTTATTTTAATTTTTATGTATGGGTGTTTTGCCTTCATCTGTGTCTGCACATGCAGTACCTGATGAGGTCAGAAGAGGTCATTGGATGTTCTGGAACTTTAGTTACAGACTGTTGTGAGCCAGCTAATATGGCTGATAGGAACAGAACTTTGGTCCTCTGCAAGAGAAGCCAGTGTTCTTAACCATTGGTCCATCTCTTCAGCCCAACTTGAGTATACATTTTTTTGTTTTTTTTTGGTTTTTCAAGACAGGGTTTCTCTGTGTAGCTTTGCGCCTTTTCTGGAACTCACTTTGGAGACCAGGCTGGCCTCGAACTCACAGAGATCCGCCTGGCTCTGCCTCCCGAGTGCTGGGATTAAAGGCGTGCACCACCACTGCCCGGCTGAGTATACATTTTTAACAAATAACTTTTTGGAGAGTCTTGAGAGATGGTTCATCAGTTGAGAGCACATACTGTTCTCCCAGATGACCTGAGTTCAGTTCCCAGCCACAACATTGGCCCTCTCACAATTTCCTATAACTCCAGCTCTAGGGGGATCTGATTGGGGCACCTACAGTCACATGCACATACCCTGTTGAACTCATGGTGATCCTTCTGTCTCAGCCTTTCAGTAGCCAGGATTACGTATAAACCACCATGCCTTTTTTTTCCCTCTTGAGATAAAATCTTACTTTGTTGTTCAGACTAGCATTATTTCCCACATTGAAAGTTTTAATATTGGTTTCCTGAATATATATAGCTAATGGTCATCGTGGATATTTTAACTCAAAGTTGAAATGTTCTTTTCATGGTAGTAATTTGTCTCTTGCATGTCAGGTCTGTGAGAGAACAGGAGAATCATAATCGCAAAAGTGCCAGCTCCTGTGATGTCTCGTCCAGCCCTTCCCTACCAAGCCGTGCACTGCCCACTGAGGAAGTGAGGAGCCAAGCTTCTGATGATAGCTCCTTGGGCAAGAGTACCAACATCCTGATGATCCCCCACCCCCACCTGCACCAGTATGAAGTCAGCAGCTCGCTGGGCTACACCAGCACCCGAGGTCAGAGTGCTGAAGCGCAGACAGAGCTGGGAAGGGCTGGGGACAGTTCCTTTGCAGTGTGGGGCAGGGGAGTGACAGGGATTGATTGGAGTGGGGTAGAAGTCTCATGTTTTAGTTATTTCCATTCAGTGAGTGGGTACATCCATATTAGGTGTTGCATGTGTATTAGACTATTTTTGTCTCTAACCTTTTGTACATCATCTACAGGGTCTTTTTAGGCCTAAGGTTAAAAAGGTTTGTTCTTTTCTCATCTTAATTTGTGCCTTATTTAAAATAATGTGTCCTCTGTAGTTGGCTTTGCATAGTTATGCCTTTTTCTTTGCAGTAATGGAGGTTAAACTCAAGGCAAGTGCCATACTACTGAGTTATATCACAGCTCTTTTTGCATTTTTTAAATTTTGAGACAGGGTCTCACTAAGTTGCCCAGGCTGGACTTGAACTCTCCCTATAGCCTAGATAGTCCTTGATCCTGCCATCCTCCTGCCTCAGCCTTCAGAGTTAGTTGCAGTTATAGACCTTGTTACCAGGTCCAGTTCATATTAAATCCATGGATTTGTGTATCCATACATTAAATGAACAGTGGATTAAAAGAAATACATATTTTTAAAAAATATTTGTACTGGGAGCTGGAGAGTTGGCTCATCAGTTAAGAGCATTTGCTGCTCTTGGAAAGGACCTAGATTTGATACCCAGCACCCACATAATGGCTCACAACCTCATCTATAACCCCAGTTCCAGGGGGATTCAGTGCCCTCTTCTGATCTCTGAAAGCACTCATCATGTATGTGGTACCTAGACATACATGCAGCAAAACACCTATATAAACACACAAAAAGTTTATACTGAACATAATCATACTTTTTATTCTTATTATTTCTTAAATAATACAGTATAGCAAATACATGGTATTTATATTGTATTAGTTGTTATAAGTATTCAAGAATTATTTGAAGTATATGTGTAGGTTATATGCAAATACTCTCCTTCTCTATAAGGGATTTAATATCCACAGTGGGACGGATGGAAAGACTCTTAGAATCAGTCTCTCACAAACACCCAAACATGAGCTATATTCTCTCTCCCTCTCTGATTTTATTATGCTTAATTTTTATTCTATTTTTTTTAGCCTTTTAAATGAATTGGTTTAACTAGGAGTGATAGTGCACACCTTTAGTCCCATCACTGGGGTTGTGGATTTCTGTGAGTTCAAGGCCAGCATGGTCTATTTAGTGAGTTCCAGGTCACTTGAAGCTACACAGTGATACACTGTGAGAACCTATTTAATTATAAAAAAAAAAGAAAGAAAAAAAGAAGGTTGGCTTATTTCAGGGTCATAGGGACTTCAGAGTACAACAGAGAAGAAACAGCAGGCTCTGGCTGGACTCTAGACTGGGTTCACTTTAAATTCACAGTTCAGCCAGGCAGTGGTGGTGGTAGTGGTGGTGGTGGTAGTGGCGGTGTACTCCACCCGCCACTCAGGAGGCAGAGGCAAGGCAGAGGCAGGTGGATCTCTAAGTTCAAGGCCAACCTGATCTACAGACCGAGTTCCAGGACAGCCAGGGCCACACAGAAAAACCAAAACAAAAAAGACATAGGATGGTTCTGTAACCAGGCCTGGTGACACAGGTCCATAATCCCAGCTACTGGGTAGGCTAAGGCAATAGGGTCACAAGTTCAGTACCTGCCTGGCTATGTGGTGGTTCAAGGCCAGCCTGAGTAATGATATAGTACTCTCTCAAAATTAAAAATAAAAACCAAAAAGTTTGTGTTTGGGAATACCGTTCAGTAGTAGAGCATTTGCCCAGCATGCAGAGATCTGAGTTCTATCCCCAGTACAGCAACAGAATACAAAGAGCCTCCCTCGAGCCACCCTTTAAAGCCATCTCCTCCTCTAATCATTGTCCTCCATAATTTCATTACTTAAGAATATGTAGATGGGGGCAGGAGCGATGACTCAATGATTAAGAGCACGGGCTGCTCTTCCAGAGGACCTGAGTTCAATTCAACCACATGGTGGTACACAGCCATCTGTAATGAGATCTTGCAGGCATACATGCAGGCAAAACACTGTATACATAATAGATAAATCTTTAAAAAAAAAAAAAAAAAAGAATGTGTAGATGGGAAGCATACCCAACCTGATTTGTGTTTATAGCCTTAGGAATGTGGATGTACACAATTGTCCCTCTTGGCCTAGAAGGAGCCCTTATAGGAAGGGCAGTTTTTCCAGGACCCAGTATGCTAATGGGCAACTTTCAGCTCCTGGGACCCAAGCACTTGGCAACAGGACAAATTCGTCAATTAGGAACTATGACGCTATGCTTAGGGCCTATGAATATTGTTGATGGTTAGATTTCTTTTTCTTTTCTTTTCTTTTCTTTTTTTTTTTTTTTTTTGGATTTTTCGAGACAGGGTTTCTCTGTGTAGCTTTGCGCCTTTTCCTGGAACTCACTTGGTAGTCCAGGCTGGCCTCGAACTCATAGAGATCCTCCTGGCTCTGCCTCCCGAGTGCTGGGATTAAAGGCGTGCGCCACCACCGCCCGGCTTTCTTTTTTTTTTTTTTTAAACTGGCTGAATGCTTGAAATTTCCAAGGAGAAAGAAGCAGGTATTTATTTATGTGATTAGAGAGTATAACCTATGCCACCTACATTAACTTAAAGTTACATTTTCTTTACAAAGAATGATGTTTTAAAATGTTCTTTCTTGCTTTTTTGAGACAAGGTCTCATATAGCCCAGGCTGGCTTCAAACTCACGTGTAGTCCTTCTACCAGATGTGCCTTCGAGATCAAACTCAGACTCAGTGGCAAGTACCTTCACCTGCTGAGCCATCTTGCCGGCTCCTTTTTGAGACTGTCTTGTTTCACTATTCCCTGGGTTGGCCTTGAACTTAACAGCAATCTCCTGCCTTAACCGCCTCAGTGCTGGGGTTATAGATGTGCACCATCTTACCCAGCTGTGTTTCTTCTTTCACTTCCATAGTAATTAATTAGGCCATATTCTTTCTTACTTGATAAATCAAAGCACCAGTTCATTAGTTTGCAGTGTATTCTCTGTGGTTCAGAGAATGATCTGTAACAACTGTACTTTCAGTTTTGAATGAATGAGTTTATTAAATGAGCAAAAAAAGTAAAGGAGTAAATAACGCGTAGATAGAAGCACCAGACAACAGGAAATATTTTCAAATCAGTTTACAACATTCAGCAAACCACTGGAGTAACCTGATTTTTTTTAATTTATTTATGTATATGAGTGCTTTGTTTGCATGTTCCTCTGCTGGCCAGAAGAGGGCACGGGATCCCATTAGAGATGGTTGTGAGCCACCACGTGGGTGCTGGGAATTGAACTCAGGACCTCTGGAACAGCAGCTAGTGCTTTCAACTGCTGAGCCATCTCTCCAGCCCCCTGGAGTAACCTGATTAAGAGAGCAAACAAAGGTACCATCATCAAAGGTTTACATACATCTAGCAGAAATCCACTGGGGGTAAAGTGAATAGAAAATTTCTTTCTTTTTTTTTTTTTTTTTTTAATGGCACACTTCAATGCTTACTTCCTCTTTAGATTTCTTTTTAAGATTTATTTATTTATTATGCATACAGAAGAGGGCACCAGATCTCATTACAGATGGTTGTGAGCCACCATGTGGGTGCTGGGAATTGAACTCAGGACCTCTGGAAGAACAGCCAGTGCTCTTAACCTCTGAGCCATCTCTCCAGCTGGAAAATTTCTTAATTAAAAAAAAAAAAAGAAAGAAAGAAAGAAATCCACTGGGGATGTTGAGGCAGTCAGTTGGAATTCCCAATTCTGTCCATAGATGAGCCTTTGGTTTCATGTTCCCACCACAGATTTTTTTTTTATTCTTTTGAGACAGGGTTCTCTGTGTAGCCCTGGCTGTCCTGGAACTCACTCTGTAGACCAGGTTTGCCTTGAACTCAGAAGATATCTGCCTTCCTCTGCCTCCCAAGTGCTGGAATTAAAGGCGTGTGCCACCACCGCCTGGCTCAGACTGGTCTTTTAATTGGCTGTTTTCCTGCCTACTACACCTTCTGATGTTGGAATTACAGGCATACATCAATATGTCTAGTGACAGAATTTTTGTGGTGATTTGACTACTCTATAATTGTATGCAAAATACAAATCAGATTCAAAGGTGAAATATTACAATGATGTAGGAGATTTCATGCTAGATATTAGATAATGACGATTGAAACTTTTATTTAAGAATTATACGTGAATGAGTATGTTTAGTGGACAACTTTGTGGGTACATGCGAGTTCACAAATGGAGGTCAGAAGACAACCTTGGATTTTGTTCTTCAGGTACCTTCCACTTTTGGTTTGAAACTTGTGTTTGGGGTCTGGCACAATGGCTCAGCTAGTAAAGGAATTTTCTGTATAAGCCTGATGTCCTGAGTTCTGTTTCTAGAACTCAAAGATGAAAGGAGAGAACCAACTCCACAGAATTTGTCTTTGGGTCTCCACGTGTGTACTTCGACACTCATGCCCCCACATACTGTAATAATAAATAAAATTTAAAAACAGCATGGCTTTGATTAGCCTGAACTTTGCCAAGTAAGCTAGGCTAGTTGGCCAGTAGCTCCAGGTATCTGTCTCCACTTCCCATTTCTCCATTGCTAGGATTATAGGCATGTACCACTGAATCTGTTGGTCATAGAGATCCAAACTCAGATCTGATACTTATAGGGCAAGCACTGAGCCATCTTCCTAGGAATCTTTTGTTATTGTTCTCATCCTTTTAAAGACAAGATCACACTGTAGCCTAGGCTGGCCTCAAACTCAAGATGATCCTTTTGCCTCAGCCTACCAAGTGCTGAGATTACAAATGGAAGCCACCATGTCTGGTTAAAACATTCCTTGATGCTACTTTTTTTAAAAAAATGTTTATTTATCCTATGCACATTGGTGTTTTTCCTGCATGCATGTCTATGTGAGTGTGTCAGATCCCCTGGAACTTGAGTTACAGACAGTTGTGAGCTGCCATTTGGGTGCTGGGAATTGAATCCTGGTCCCATGGAAGAATAGACAGTGCTCTTAATTGCCAAGCCCTCTCTCCAGCCCCACTGGATGACACTTTTTAATCAGCCTAGTTGTTTCTTGGACATGGGATGCACAAAAAAGGACTTGGTTCCCCTGGGTTTCTGTTCTTAGATCTTTAGATCAGGCTGTATAGCTTGCTGCTTCCATCTCTGTTATAGGCCATTGCACAGGACAGGTTGAATCTAAATATAACATTTCCTTGCCTGGCCAGGCGTGAACACTTTCTTTATCCTTTTTCCTTAAGAACATTTCTTTAACACAATGACATGTGATTGCTTACACCTCTCTCATTACACAGGTTCAATGTGGGGATCCTCTTAATCATTGAGGAACTCAAGATTCCTTTTATCCTATGATGCCATCATCTTCATCGTTGATTTCCAAAGTTGCCATGGAAGAGAAAAAGATATGGAGATGATGCTTGTACATAGCTGTTGTCTAGTCCATGAATGGACTAGACGTGTTCTTTTGGCTGAAACTTATGTCGTTTGGTTTCAGTGCAAATGGAGAGGGATTCCAGCCTTGTGTGCTCAAAATCAAATGGGTTTAGTGAGCTAGCCTGTTCACCAAACATAGCTTTCATTTGTTTGTTTGTTTATTGAGGCAGTGTCTTACTATGCAGTCTTGGCCAGCCTCTAACTTACTATGTAGATCAGTCTGGCCTTGAACTCAGATCTTCCTGTCTCTGCCTCCCAAGTGCTGTGACTAAAGGTGTGTACTGTCAAAACTGGTTCAACATCAATTTTTTTTATTGTTTTGTCCACATACAGAATATAATGACCTCATTCCCAAGGGAAATAACTCAAGTCCTATCATTACTCATTGCATCCAGCTTAGTATTCCCGGTCACCCCCGGAAAATATAGGAATCCATTAGATTTGTGTGTCTTCACTAGGTCAGGTCTTCAAAATATTTGAAAAATAAATCTAAGCATGTTTTATTTCTTTATAGTTTCATAATTTTACTTATTTCTCTTACTTCCTGGTATTTATGATGTCCTAGATTTTTGCTGATCTTGACTCATCAATCTACTTAATTCTGATTTCATTGTGGATTTGTGTTTTGTCTTTGTGTTCCATCCTATTATTGACAGCAGATGTCCTGGAGAACATGATAGAACCACCACAGCGGGACTCTAGTGCGCCAGGAAGGTTCCATGTGGGCAGTGCAGAGTCCATGCTCCATGTTCGACCCGGTGGATACACACCTCAGAGAGCACTGATTAACCCCTTTGCCCCCTCAAGAATGCCCATGAAGCTCACATCCAACAGAAGGCGCTGGATGCACACTTTTCCTGTAGGTAAGTTGGCTGCTCAGGAAAGAGCCTTGGACTGTGAGTTCCTAGCTCTGGTCCATGTGTCAAGTGCCTTGACGTCTGTGAACCTCTTGGTTCGGCCAGTGAGATGGACATGCCTCCTGGGCTTTTCCAGGGTCCTCGGGAGGATCTTGAAGACACACTTGAGAACAAGTTCTGTAACTGCCCAGCTGTGTTAACCTAAGGGCTTTGAGTGTTTGTTTGCTTGAAAGGGACTGTGCTTCACATCAGCTTTCCGTCCCTCGTTTTCACACACTGCTCCTCTAAGCTGCATTTATGCTACTTTGTCACTTCTCAGAGATCTCTGAGGGGTAAAGAAGAAACAATACTTTTTACTTCACTATTTTTCTAGCCCATCTTTTTTCTCTGTTTTGGCCTCAAGAAGATGACAGTAAGAATTTATAAAGTTGTACTTTTAAATTAAACTTCAATTTAATGGGTTCTTGCTGGGCCAGGAAGGAATAGATGTATTAGGCTCCATTATGTGTTGTTTGTTTGTTTGTTTTATCTTGTTTTGTTTTGTTTTTAAATAGGAATGATCCTGCTGAATGATTAGAAATATCTGGTTATTTTCTTTTACATTTGATTTTACTGTTTAAAGGTAAATACAAAATGTGGAGTAAATCTGGTTTATTTATTTGACTGTAGTTGGAGGCCATTCCAAACCTCTCTTGTCCCTTGTCTCTGCTAGAATCACACAAGTTGTTTCTTTCTGGTTTTGCTCCCCACCCCCTTTTTGTTATTCCTACCAGATTTATTTTGAGGTGTCTCTGTTTCTCACTTTTGTATTTGCTCTTGCTTTTTATTTATTTTTGAAACAGGGTCTCATATAGCTCAGACTAGCATTGAACCAGCCATGTAAGGAGGATGACCTTGAACTTATGATCACCACAACCATGGCCTGTTCATGCGATGGTGGGGATCAAACCCAGAGCTTCCTGCTTCGTACATACTAGGCGAGAACTGTCTCAGTTTGAGTTACATCTCCAGCCCCAGGCTGAAATCTCTCTCTCTCTCTCTCTTTCTCTCTCTCTGCATGTGTGTTTGTGTGTGTGTGTGTGTGTGTGTGTGCATGTGCACACGCTTTCACACACTCATGCTCTTGCATGTGGAGGCCAAAGTGTCTTCTGTTCCTCCTAGTTTTGGAGACAGGCTCAGTTACTGAACCTAGAGCTCACTGATAGGCTAGACTGCTTCCCAACAAGCGCCAAGAATTCTCCTGCTCTATCTCCTCAGCACGGGGTCATAGGTACATAATGTCATGCCTACTTCATGGATGCTGGGGATCTGAACTCAGGTCCTCATACTTGCTTGGCAAGCATGTTACTGATTGAGCCATCTCCCCAGCCCCTAGGCTAAAAACTCTTTTTTCTAAAAAAAAATTTTTATTATTATTTATTTATGTGTATGTCTCTATATGTGCGTGTATCTGAGGTTAGGGCCATCCCCTGGAGCTAGAGTTACAAGCAGTTGTAAGCTGCCTGACGTGGGTACTGGTAATTGAACTTGGGTTCTCTGCAAGAACAATATATGCTCTTAACCTCTGAGCTATCTCTCCAGCCTGGCTAAAAACTCTTAAGAGAGCTTTCTGCTACAACCTTCAGCTCTTTGTGATTTTCCTACCCCACCCTTCATGTCCACATCACTAAAAACAACAACTAGTCTCCAGACACTGTTTACTTTGCTTATTCTCTTGAACACCTGACCTTCTAATAACTAAGACCCTTCTTCACCCGGCAGCCCGGCCTTCTGGCTCCTCATTCCCACCCTCAGAGGCTCTTTCCCTTCTTACCCAGTCTCCACACACTTTTACCTCTTTCACATTTGGGATTCATAGGTATTTCTCCTACCCAGGTATATTTTTCCTTTAACCCTTGGTAACCTCGGTTAGCCCTCTAATTTGTATGTTTCCAGGAACTGCCTTTTAGTAGACATGACTAACTCCAACCTCTCCTATTCTGTCTTTTTAGTGCTTAAGCATCCTAGATTCCTACTGTTATTTTCTGATTTTTTTTTTTTTTTTATTTTGAGACAGGGTTTCTCTGGGTAGTCCTGACTGTCCTGGAGCTCACTCTGTAGCCTTTAGCTCAGAGATCTGCCTGCCTCTGCCTCCCAAGTGCTGGGACTAAAGGTGTGCACCACCATGCCTAGCTTGTTATTCTTTTTTTTTTTTTCTTTGTGCAACCTTGGCTGCCCTCGAACTAGCTCTGTAGACCAGGCTGGCCTCGAACCCACAGAGATGCGCCTGCCTCTGCCTCCTGGATGCTGGGATTAAAGGCGTGCGCCACCACCGTCTGGCCTATTATTTCATTGTTATTTTCCTTCCCTTTTCATCTTTTTATCCTCTTAAACTTGTCTGTTTCTGTATGGCATCTCAATAGTATTCATGAAACCGAGAGTCCCAGCATGTAGTACCAGATACAGTGTGGGCAGAATCCTCTGTGGGAGCCTGCAAGGACCTTGCTATGCTCTTTGTCAGATCTCTCCAGTGACCTAGCAGTTGGAGAGAAGGAAGAGTTATGTTTTCGTGTGCAGCATGAGCGGTCAGGTCGGAATGACATTCAGTGGTTCTTTGTCTGGGTAGGACCATCCGGAGAGGCCATCCAGATCCATCATCAAACCCGGCAGAACATGGCAGAGCTGCAGGGCAGCAGGCAGAGGGACCCCACCCACTCCTCTGCAGAGCTGTTGGAGTTGGCATATCATGAAGCTGCCGGAAGGTGAGGATTTGCACAGTACTCTGGAAGGTAGCCCAGGACAATGCTGAACAGACTGCTGATGAAATGACACATTTGTGACTTAGAACACATTGGTCAGGTCCTCCTTTGTCACCCAGCATCATTACCATCCCTGGGCAAAGGGTAAAGGCAAACAGCCTGATATTTTCCCTGTAATATTACCAAGGCCCTGCTTTAAGTTTGTTTTGAGCTTACATTTTGTAAACTTAATTTTCTTCCAAACCTTGGTCAAGGATGAAAATGAGATATCTCTCTTTTATCTTAGGGTTTGCCTATGGCATGCTGGGGCAGGTGATCCATGCTGTTCTCTTAGACAGCTTCCCTGTGACTTGGCATATTGGTTTTTGAACAAAAGCTCTGAATGTCTTACAAAGTATCTGAAGAGTCAGTATAGGAAGAAAGTCATTTAAGCCTTGATGAGCAGGACCCTAGTTTAAACCTGGTCCTAAATTGCTTTAGGAAGCACTTGATGAAAAGCAGCCTTGGCCCCTTCTTTGGACACTGGACATCCTCTCTGCTGGGGGATGGTCATGTGGAGGTCTGGACTCCTTACTTTGCCCTCTTTACTAGGTTAACTCTGGTACATCTGTTCAAGCATTTTATATCCTTCCTTTGTTATTAAGGGGGAGGCATAGGGCAGAAAGGGGAAGTGGTATAGCATGGTGGTAGGTGAGCAGCCAGGGTTGCAGGGCTGACACACAAATAAAACTACCACATGATGGTTTGAGGTATGGATCCTAAGGGTTGCCAGCCTATGCAACTGAATGTTCAGGCCTGTTTTTCATGGGTCCTCCTCTCTCCACTTACCCTCTCCCCTGCACACTAGGGTACAGGGTGCGCAGGGAAAAAACATGATGATCTACATTAATTAAACCAGGTGGCCTGGCTTTGTTCTCTGCAGGCACAGCACTTCCCGCCAGCCTGGTGACAGCATGTCCTTGAACTTCAGTGGAACAGAAGAGCTTTCTGTCAGCCTGCTTAGCAACAGTGGAGCAGGTAACTCATCCAAAAAATAATAGAGTTGGGATGCTCAGAGCAGGCTCACATCTAGAAGTGACATAAAGGCCAGAAAAGCAGACCAGGTCTATTTTTGGGATCATTTCAGCCACAATCTGGGGTGACCTATTTAGAAGCAATACTGTATAATGCATGGAATTATAAATGGTCTGCACATTACATTTTTAGCTGAGAACATGTTGGTCAAGACATATTTATCATCATTTCGTCAGGGAGTCCTGACTGAGAGCTGTGAGGTGTTGAGGGTAGCACCACAGACCAAGTAGGAGTAGTCTGTTTTACAGGTACTTTGGACTGCTAGGCCTGGGGAACAAATGCACCTTCATATAGAAACAATCCGTAGGGAAGTGTGATTTCTGTCATAGCATCACAAAAGAGAAAGATGCCTGTGGGTAGTGGTATATACGTTTAACCCTAGCACTCTAGAGGCAGAGCCACGCAGAGGCCTCTGAGTTTGAGGCCAGCCTGGTCTACATCGTGGGTTCTAGGCCAGCCAAAGCTACATAATAAGATATTGTCCAAAAAAGAGAGAGGGTAGAGAGAGGTTATGTAGTTATGTTGAAGAGTATCTCAGGTTGAAAGGGATAGAAATTGTTGGACGGAAAGTTAGAAGCTACAGATTCCAAGTGCAGGTGATGGGTGGAGTACCATCTTGGTTTTTACTCTTTCTAGAAATACTTGTATAATTTAGAAATCCCAGGAAGGCATATATTACTAGACACAGATTACATGGGCAATTGAAAGCCTAGAGATACAGAGATACCAGTTTCTCACAGCAGTGCAGACATCCTCATTTGAGCACTCTACTCAGAGTGCCTTTTAAGGATGTTAAGGGAACATGCGTTTAGATAGGTACCTTTTCTGCAAAGCAGGTATTTTACATGATGAGTGTGGAAAGATTGAAACAATAAAATAGTACTACTTCATCATGTCTATGTCCTATAAATTGACTTGCATTTCTAGAACTTGGCTTAAGATTTTTGAAAGTAAAGCTGTGTAAAGGGGTTTAATAAGGGCTGGAGAGATGGCTCAGCAGTACTCAGAGTACTGACTGCCCTTCCAGAGGACCTGGGTTCAATTTCCAGCACCCACATGGTGGCTCACAACTGTCTGTAACTCCAGTTCCAGGGGACCCAAAACCCTTGACAAAACACCGATGCACATAACAAAAGAAAAAAAGGGGGGTGGTTAATGATACTGTTCCTTGGTCACTGGTAGAGTGATCTGATCACTGGTAGAGTGATCTGACTGAATTCCTAGAGCCCATGGAGAAGTGATTAAACTTGAGGAGTGAGTTGGCAATAGAATCCCCAAATCATTTCAATCTCATTCGATTATTCATTTTAAATGAGAAACAAGTAAAAGTTTGGGGCTCTGGAGGTATTTTTATGTCATATATTCAGGGTGCTTAAATGTTGCATGGCTGCAAGATTTCCTAAAGTGCCTGCAGAATGTTACAAAGGCAACATTTCTATCACTTTGTTAAACTAGGAAGCTTGTTTTTAGGAACCAAAATTTGAGTTTCCCTGGCCTTGGTTTACTGAGGAAGGCTGTTCTGGTGGTTCCGTGGACTGTTCCTTGAGCTAGCTCGACCAGTGACCAGAAGCAGGAGGATTTAATTGAACCCAGATCCTGCAGCCAGCACCAGGATCTACCTAGAAGAGTCTTGATTTGAGGATGTGTGTGGAAGATCTTTAGGTGACATTGTCGTATCCTCTTAGCTGAGAGTTTCCTGGCACACATGTGCACACAGACAGGCAGGTATTGGGAAAGCATTTGCTTGCAGCCTGGCTCTCTGGCTCATCTTTTCCTCTTGGGCTCCTAAGTTGTCAGTCTGCCTAACGGATGGACTACTCTGCTTGGGTGGCAGATGCCTCATCGTGGATGTGGTATCGTCTGCCTACCCTTCCTTCTCTTCTGCCCTTTTGTTCTGAGGCTGGCTCCTCAGCTCCCTACTTGAGGCTTTTGTACAGGCCTTTGTTGTCTCTGTTCAGGATCATCACAGTAGCTCTTCCTGCCCTGTTCCTTTCTCCTTCAGGGAACTACCATGCTGTCACCAATGAGGTATTTCAAATTGCAGATCTGACCAGCTTTTTCTTCTCACATGCACAGCCATCAGTGGCTCTTTATGGCTCTTGACACCAATCATCACCTCTCTCCTGTGTCCCTTCGTGTCTTCACTTGACTCCACTTTAACAAGGTGTTGAGTATAGAAAGATTACAAGTTCTAGAATCTTAGGACATGAGACTTGTTCCACCTCTAATGAGTAGTGAGTCCTTTGGGCCAGTTACTAACTTCTTACACCTCAGTTTCTTCGTTGTGAAGGGAATTTTATGAAAATGTTAACAAAAACTAAAAATAACTGTGACAACTATATGAATGCTTGGAACAGTGCCTAGCAGACATGAGTGGTCAACAGATAGGGGGTGTCGCTAATAATGCATGGGTTTTTCTTATATCCCAGCTATGGTCTTCATATTTCTCTGTGCCGTCTCATCATCCCAATGTAGAATAAGCTCCTTTCCTGTCTGCAAGCCCTATTCTACCTGAAAACATCCCCTTTCCATGATGGTTCAGCTCCAAATGTGCCTCCTTGTTTGAAGCTTTTCCTTGAGGTTTCTTTTCCAACTCATGCTCTCCTGAGAGATGTTAGACATGCTTCCACACAGATCCTGACCTGATCCCAATTGCACGACTTGGTACATGGTGACCCCATTGCTTTCATATCTATCTCTCCACAGACTTAAGGTGTTTACTGTTATTTATCTGTTTATAGTGTTTGGCATGTTTATTGACAAATGAAGTTTTATTTCAAAGACTACGCTGTCATGTAAGAAGCTTTAGAATGACTTACAAAATTATTGTTTAATTTGTACTTGAGTATTTGTGTATGTGTATGTGTGTACTTGTGTGTATTCTACAGTGTTTAGCTTCTTAGAGACTATGGGCTCCTTGGGTTGTTTTTCCTAGTCAGGGTGATACAGTTATTAGAGGTTACCCTTTTCTTGCCTATCCCCTTATGACCTGTAACATAAGTTTTGAAAAGGGCCAAAGGTCATCAGGAAGTAGTCCATAACCTATAGTTGTGGTTTTTTTTTTACTCGTTGGGCTCTTTTGGCAGCCCGCCACCCAGTTCCCAAATAAATACATGGAGGCTTATTCTTACTTATGAAATCCCAGCCTTAGCTTGGCTTGTTTCTAGCCAGGTTTTCTTAAATTATCCTGTCTATCTTTTGCTTCTGGGCTTTTACTTTTCTCTATTTTATATACCTTTTTTAGTTCTTACTCTGTGGCTTGTTGTATAGCTGGGTGGCTGGCCCCTGATGTCCTCCTCCTGCTCCTTTTTTTTCCACTCCTAGATCCCCGCTCCCAGATTCCTTTTCCTATTTATTCTCTCTGCCTACAGCCCTGCCTATCCTTTCTCCTGCCTTGCTATTGGCCATTCAACTCTTTATTAAACTAATCAGGTGTTTTAGACAGGCAAAGTAACACAGCTTCACAGAGTTAAACAAATGCAACATAAAAGAATGCAACACATCTTTGCATCATTAAACAATATTCCACAGCATAAACAAATGTAACACATCTTCAGCTAATATATATACATATTAAGGTTTTTCAAGACAGGGTTTCTCTGTGTAGTTTTGGAGCCTGTTCTGCAACTCACTCTGTAGACCAGCATGGCCTCGAACTCATAGAGATCCGCCTGGCTCTGCCTTTTGAGTGCTGGGAGTAAAGGTGTGCACCGCCACCGCCACCCCACCCTCCACACCCCGGCTCAGATAATATTCTTCAACAGTAACCACATGGGAATTGAGTTTCATTTTTGAACCAAGGCTACCTGACAAATCATATTAATGAGCACAAAAGGAAATTAGATTAAATCTTCATAATTTTTATTCCCATAATACAATAATAACAGTTAGTGTCCAGTTTCTCTTAGGGTATATCTAGAAACTTTTCTTTGTTGTTCTAGCCTAGCCTAAGGTGTTGTCTTTTACTTGGGTGTAGTAGTCTGTTAGCTTTCTTTTTTTGCTCTTTCCTTCTGCTTATTTTCTTTCTTAAAGATGTGTTTATTTATTTGTGTTTGTGTGTGTGTATGTGTCTGTGCAGTATATAAGCATATGTTGGGGGAGATGTACACAATTGTGTACATGCAGAGGCAGGTAAGGGCATCAGATGTCCTCTTCTATTACTCTTCATCCACATATTTGTGGCTGGATCCATAAACAGAAGTTTCTGTCCTGCAGCAACTCCCAAATACCCAGCAGCTGCTTCCCAAATAATTGACTCTGAGACTTAATATTACTTATAAATGTTTGGCTGGTAGCTCAGGCTTATTATTAACTAGCTCTTAAACTTAAATTAACCCATAGTTCTTATCTATGTTTAGCCACATGGTTGGTGGCTTGTAACTTCAGTTTTTACATGTCTTGCTTCCTTGGCATCTGGCTGGCATCTGCCCAACTCTGCCCTTCTCCCTATATCTCCGTTTGGCTTTCCCAACCAGCCTTATTTTAATTGCCTGGCTATTGGCCCAAACAGCTTTATTTATCAACCAATGAGAGTAACACACATTCACAGTGTACAGAAAGACCATCCCACAACATGGATTTGTCCATGAACCTAGGACTCATACCTTCTCAGCTAGTTTAGAAGCCAGGGGTCCTTTTTCTTCACCCCTCTTGGAGCTGGGGTTACAGGCATTTTCAGGGAGGAGTGCCTGTCTTGATTTGGGTGCTGGAATCTGAACTCTAGTACTCATGATTGCAGAACAGTGTTCTTAAGGGCTGAGCCATCTCTCCAGCCCATTCTATTGTTTATATAACAAAAACAGATTGATTCAGAGTAAATATTCTAAAGTAGAAGTCAGATCATGAAACTTACTTATACAAAGCCCTCTAAGGGCTTCTCAACTAACATTTAATAGCTATGGCATTGCATGTTTCCATGGTTAGCTTCAGATCTCATCTGCTTACCCTCATGTTTCTCTCTAGTGGTTCCCTTGATATCTCAGGCACATTCAGAATCTCAGTCATTTCTCTTGCTCTCCCCTCTGCTGTGTTTTTGCCCCAGTAAGCCTTAGGGCTAAAATCTCTATGTCTTAATTTCCCAGAAAGTCTTGTTTGAACTTGTTAAACTGTATAATTAATGTGCTGTCCTCTTTCACTCTCAAAAGTGCCCTGAATTGGATGATCAATTTTGTGGTCACCCTTCTACCCTACCCACAGCTTACTCCCTCACTTCTTTCATGGTTGGTTTGTCATTATTCAGGACTTTGCATTTTCTAGCCAGGTAGGTACTCTGCCACTAAGCTGTACCCAGCTGTCTTTCAGGCCCTCACTGAGTTGCGCTGTACCCTGGCTCTGCACACACTTCCTACCTGATAATTCTCTATAGCACCACCTGACATCTAAGTCTTTTTTAAAACTTCCTATGTTTGTTATAAGCTCTGTTAGAACAAACATTTTTGTTTTACTCATGCTGTATCTCCAGAGCTTAAGGTAGTTCTGGCACAGAGTACATACTTGAAGAAAATATGTTACATGGGTGTATTTTGTTTTCGTCTGCAGTGCTGAGGATCAGAGCCAGAGCTTTGTGTATGTTACATGCTAAGCCAGTGTTGTACCAGTTAGCTTTTCCCCCCAATATAATTTATTGATTCTTTGGGAATTTCACATCATGTACCCTGATCACACTCACTTCCTAGCCCTTCCATGTCTGCTCCCCCACCCTTATGAGCTGCACCCCCCAAATGCCATCTTCATAGCCCTTTGCTTTGTTTTAAAGTGGATTTCTTTCAAGCCACCAGTAGCTGGAGATTTCTACAGTCCCGCCAGAGCCTGCAGCCACTCAGACCCAAGTAAACACACAGAGACTTATATTACTTATAAACTGTATGGCCATGGAAGGCTTCTTGCTATCTAGTTCTTATATCTTAAATTAACCCTTTCTATTAATCTATAAGTTGCCATGTGGCTTGTGGCTTACCGGTACTTTACATCTTACTTCTCATGCCGGCGGCTGGCAGCATCTCCTGACTCAGCCTTCCACTCCCAGTATTCTCCTCTCTGCTTATCCCGCCTATACTATACTTCCTGCCTGGCTACTGGCCAATCAGCATTTTATTTATCAACCAAATCAGACCAACACATTCACAGCATACAGAGCGATCGATATCCACAGCACCCACCCATAATCTTTATAGAATATGCTTTATTCTCTCTCTTTTCCCTTCCTTCCTTCCTTTCTTCCTTCCTTCCTTCCTTCCTTCCTTCCTTCCTTCCTTCCTTCCTTCCTTCCTTCCTTCCTTTTGCAGGCTCTTACTTTGTATTCCTGGTTAATCTAAAACATGATATGTTCTTGACCATACTTGACTTTAAAAACAAAACAAACCAACAAGTGTGGGTTCTAGGAATTTGAGCTCAGTCCACATGCTTGTGCACAGATATGCTCTTAGCTTTTGTACCTTCCCCCCAGGCCTGGTTTGCTTTCTTAATTCATGAAGCTGTTACCCCTTTCATAAGTGTCTATTGAACTTGGGACAATATTGACAAGAAACAAAAATTATGAAGACACCAACTTTCATAACCTCAGTGGCCTCTGACTTATTCCTTTGGGATTCTATTTGAAGCAGTCCTTATATGTGATAACAAGGATGAGAGCAAGCCCTCTCACCAGGAGTTGGACTGCGAATCATTTGAATGCAGTGTGGTTTTCACATCTCTACTAAATTAGGATATGTTAGATAAAGGAATGTGTTGTGATTAAAACAACCTGCATCAGGGATATGGGTGTAGCTCAACAATAGACCACTTGCATAGTATGCACAAAGTCTTGGTGTTGATCCCTAACAGTGCAAAAACAAAACAAAATAAAAAACAACCCAAAACCTTAAAATAGACAAAAACAAGAACAAACAAACAACCCTTAAAAATAAAGCAACCTGGGTCTGTGGTTGCATAGTTCAGTGAACACTTCTGAAAGGGATAACAGCTTCGTGAATTAAGAAAGCAAACCAGGCATGGGGGAAGGCACATCTGAGTCAGCAGATGCCAAGGAGAAGAGTATCAGGTGTGGGCAGTGACATGAAGATGTACCACCAGCTAGGGCCAGGTGCAGCTCTCTACCTCCTGCATGCAGTTCCTTACCTCCTGGGGGCGCCCACAGCCACCACTACTGCAGTGGTTGTCAAAGATCATGCCAGTCAAGAACACCATGGGGAGAAAGAAGATGCCTTAGCCAGTGCCATGTGCCACAGCTCTCTCTCTCTCTGCATTGCCATAATCATTGAACATTTCATAACATTTCTTCCTGCCTGGCAGAAATCTAGCAAGATAGTCATACCTCAGAAGTTGCAAAGTATTACCAGAAAACTAGAAGATGCTGCATCAGAGTTTGTATCTTAGTTTTGCAGAACTTCTGCCTTAGGTGCTACTAACAGGCTAAATTAAAATAGACTTTTGGAAACAGCAAGAATATATGGAGCTTCTAAAGAAATTATATGATCACAGGCACTTCATCAATTTGATGTAATATGACATTTTGTTTCCTGTTAAAATATGACATGAAACAAAACAAAACCTACCAACCTGGCTTAGTGTCCCCACAGCATCAGGGTCAACAGTAGCTTGGGCTTGTTAAGAATAAAACTTAGAATCCTTGTTTTGGAGCTGGGCATCATTTTGCACACCTTTAGTCCCAGCAATCGGGCAGAGGCAGGCAGATCTCTGAGTTCGAGGCCAACCTGGTTTACAAATCAAGTTCTAGGACAGCCAAGACTGTTACACAGAGAAGCCCTGTCTCAAAAAAAAACCAAAACCCAAAAATTATCCTTGTTTTGGTACAAGATAGAGTTGAAATACATAGCTAAGAAACATTTCACTTACTAAAAACAACAGAAAAGGCAAGAAAACCACTTCTGTGGCCCTCCTCTACCTCCCTTGGCTTGGAGTTTCTGCCATCTGCAGGTACCCAAGTGTGACTCAGACTTCCTGTGTTTGGGCTTGATTCACACATGAGTCATGCTTCTCAAGAATAATGTCTCTGCGGGCTTCCCTCCGGCTCGGCAGGATTTTGTTTGAAGCACAGTTGTAAGACCTTGTCGCTGTATTGTTCACTTCTCTCTGTGCTATCTAGCAGTGTCACAGCAGTTAGGGGATCTTGGCAGATCACCTTTTCATCCTTCTGCCTTTGTACGTTTTGTACTGGAGACTGAAGCTAGCACTTTGTGTCTACTAAGCACATATCTACCTGAATTATGTATCAATAACCTATTTAAACAGTAAATGGGATTGCAATGTAGCTCAGTTGGTAAGAGTGCTGGGTCCTGGGTCCCATCCCTAGCACTGCTTGAAAAACTGCGCTTAGCAGTAGTAGAAAGCCAACAGTCAGATAGAAAACTAACTCAGTGGTGTCTTTGGAGGCTCTGTATCTTAAAATGTCACGTCAGGGCTTTTTTAAAAAATTATCTTATTTTTATATTATTTTATTATATATAATAAATATATATTTATTTCTATATGAATAATTGTATATAAATATCTAAATAAATATATGTATATCCCTCTTTTTACCCTATAGGTCCTTTGCATATATATTGTTACTTCCAGCTTAGTGTTTTCATTGAGATTCCTGATGGTGAATGAGTGGGTCTCAGCATCTATATCTGTTTCTTATGCCTTTTCTTGGGCTCTCTTCTGTTTGTTTTATCCTGTTCTGATGTGTTAGTTTTTATTTTATCTTATTATATTTTAATATGATTCCTTAGAAGCATGTTTGCTTTCTAATGAGAGACAAAAAGGGGATGGATCCAGATGGTAGGGAGGTGGGAAGGAACTGTGAGGACTAGAGGGAGGGGAAACCATAATCAAAGTTTAGTATGAGGGAGGAAAAAAAAATGTGTTTTTTTCCCCCCTTGGGGTGTGGGGGGGAAGAGTTTCTCTTTTTGTCTTTGTAGACCAGGTTAGTCTTGAACTCAGAGATCTTCCTGCCTCTGTTACCCAAGTGCTAAGATTGAAAACATGCACCACCATGCCTGGCTTTTATTTTCAATAAAAGGAAAAAAAAAAATCCAAGCAGGAGAAAAAAAAAAGAAAGAAGAAAGCCTGGACTTGGTGATTAGAGTTGGCTTAGCAGTTAGGAGCACTTGTTGCTTTTCTAGAGGACTTGGGTACTCACATGGTGGCTCGTAACCATCTGTAACTCAAGTTGCAGGGGATCTTACGCCTTCTTCTGACTTCTGTGGGCACCAGGCACAGACATACGTGTAGGCAAAACATTTATAAAATTGAGTAAGTAAACAAGCAAACAAACAAATTGGCTTTGGTGGTACAGACCTTTAATTTCGGCACTGGGGTAGAGGAAGGAGGAACAGAAGTCCAAGATCATCCTCCCCTACATTGCAAGTTTGAGACCAGCATGGGATACGAGAGACCGTGTCTTGAAATGGTAAACAAACAAAAACCAGTGTGGAGGCATTTCACTCTTTAATTCACTGTTTCCTGAATGAATACTGGTGTGGAATCTATTTTTATGTCCTCACTTGCCTTCTGTGTATGGTGTTTAAAGTGTCCATTCACATAATTTTGTTCACTTATTTATTGGGTTGTTAATTTTCTTCCTCTTGATTTTTGAGAGAACTCTCCATATTCCAGATTATCTGATTTTCAAGTGTTTAGTCAGTCATTGCTTTTTTTTTTTCAAAGATTTCACAAGGAATTTATAAATATTTGTTATCCTTAAAAGAGATTCAAGTGACACAGAATATATATGGAATAAAAGGTACAATTTCTGGGGCTAGAGAGATACCTCAGCAGTTAGGAGCATGTGCTACTCTTGCGGAGGACTTGGGTTCCATTCCCTGGATCCACATGGCAGCTCACAGATGTCTGTGAGGATCTGATGTCCTCTTCTGTCCTCAATGTGCGTCAGGCACAACCAAGATACACATATGTATGAGTAGGCACTCATACACATAAAACAAAGAAAGCTTTAAAAAAGACAATGCCAGGCGGTGGTGGTGCACACCTTTAATCCCAGCACTCGGGAGGCAGAGCCAGGCAGATCTCTGTGAGTTCGAGGAAAGGCGCAAAGCTGCACAGAGAAACCCTGTCTCAAAAAACCAAAAAAAAAACAAACAAACAAACCAGAATTCTGTTCTTCACCTATCTCCTCCCTTAGTTTTCCATTTAGAGAGAGTTAATGTTGGTTGGTTTTGAGACTCTTTTCAATCCTTTTTTATAATATGATTTTCTAATAAATAGGTATGTTTTCTAAGTGATCTTTTTTTTTTTTTTTTTTTTGTTTGTTTTTGTTTTTGTTTTTCGAGACAGGGTTTCTCTGTGTAGCTTTGCGCCTTTCCTGGAACTCACTTGGTAGCCCAGGCTGGCCTCGAACTCACAGAGATCCGCCTGGCTCTGCCTCCCGAGTGCTGGGATTAAAGGCGTGCGCCACCACCGCCCGGCCTCTAAGTGATCTTTAATTAGTTATGTGTGTTTTTCAGTTAGCTCTGTCATTTCATATTAAAGTATCATTTTAAATCCTTTTCAGACTGATTATATCTAAAGTAGATTCTTTGTTATTCTGTTAAACATAGGAAATTTTGATGTCTTATGTTATATTCCTTTTTTTTTTTTTTCACCCAAGACAGGTTTTCTCTGTGTAACAGCTCTGGCTGTCTGGGAACTCGCTTTGTAGACCAAGCTGGCTGCTGCCTCCCGAGTGTGGGATCAAAGGCGTGCACCACTACCACCCCACCCCACCCCCGACTTTATATTCTTATTTTTTCTTTTTCTTTTTTTTTTTAAATTAAAAAAAAAATTATGTGCATTGTTGTTTTGCCTGCATGTATGTCTGTGTGAGGGTGTCAAATCATAAAATTACAGGCAGTTGTGAGCTGCCATGTGGGTGCTGGGAATTGAACCTGGGTGCTCTTAGCCACTGAGCCATCTCTCCAGCCCTTTATGTTAAATTCCTAAAAACTATGATTTGGGAAAGAATTCTAGAAGGTAAGGTTAAACAATAACTGTACAAAATGTAATTAGGTTATTTTATGTTTGCTAAAAATTAACTAGTTGAAATGATTTTAAAATGTGTCAGTTTTCTTAAAATAAGTAGCAATTTTGTTTGAAAAAAAACTTAGACAAAAAGGATGGTCTTGATAACATTGACGTTCTGATTCTTTCCCAAATTTTAGGTTGTTCGTATTTTTCTTTGGTTTTTTTCTTTTGTGCTGTTTGAAATACCCAGTTCAGAATTTCAGAATTGGCCCTTGGTGTGTGTGTATATGTTGTGTGTGTGTGTGTGTGTGTGTGTGTGTGTGTGTGTGTGTGTGTGTGTGTGTGTGTTTTCTTTTTAGCTTTATTTTTGAGCTTTTCAACCATAACTGTCAAAACATTTTTGTAGGGTAACTTTTGATTCAGACAATCTGCTTTTTCTTTCTCTAGGTATGAATCCTAGGACCCAGAATAAGGATTCTCCAGAGGATGGTGTTTCTACCTCTCCAGACCCAAGTAAGAGGGCACAGTTGACTAGTAGGAAGCAGGCTATAGGGATTATGGCATAGAGAGAGCACTAGGAAGTCCTGTGGGAAGAGAATAGTCCAGAAATCCACGTGTGTTCTGATGTAGAAAGGTGATGTGAGGGACTCTTGAGTCTGTCTGATGCCAGTTGAGAGAAGTATGGTTGGATGACCTGCTCCATAATGTGTGATTCAGGACATATGGGAAAGGGTCGACTTCTCCCAAAAACCCTTGTGCCAGGCAGAAGCCAGTCTTAGATCTTAGGCCTAATACTGGCTCTGGAAAAAAAGCAGAAAGAAATAATGGGCTGTTACTAGAACCCATAGTGAAAATATTTGGCTAGTTAAGGCTTGTTTTCATCACCTTTGTCTGTTTAAATAGCTGAACAGTTAAAGAGCACCTGTACCAGCACAGTAGCAGGGGAACAGTCCAGCACTGCACACACTTTATGTGGCTGTGGATGTGTAATGCTGATGATTAACTTAATCCTTTTACTGTTTTTCATGTTCCTATTACTCTTTTTTTTTTAAGTTTTTTTTAAAAAATAATTTATTTTAATTTTATGTGCATTGGTGTGAGAGTATCAGATCCCCTGGAACTGGAGTTACAGACAGTTGTGAGCTGTTGTGTGGGTACCGGGAATTGAACCCAGATCCTCTGGAAGAGCAACCAGTGCTCTTAACTGCTGAGCCATCTCTCCAGCCCCTCCATTATTAAAAGTTAAAAAAAAAAAAAGCTAGAAAAATAAATTAATTAATTTTTAAAAATAAAAAACAAACAAACAAAAAACGTGTTTGTGTGATGGCACACATATGCCGTAGCACATGTGTGTGGATGCCAAAGGACAACCCATAGGAGCTGACTCTGTCCTTCTACTGGGTGGACCCAGGGCTCAAATGCAAGTTGTCAGGCTTGGTGGCAAGTGCCTTTTCCTACTGAGGCACTGTGCCAGCCCCAAAAGTTTGTTTTTCTTTTCTTTTCTCTCTTTTTTAAAGTTTTATTAAGCTGAGTATGGTAGCACACAGCTTTAATCCCAACACTTGGGAAGCCTGGTATAAGCAGAAGTTCCAGGCCAGCCAGAGCTACATAGTGAGACACTGTCTCAAAACAAACAAACAGACACAACAGAAAATGTCTGAAGTTATTTTTAATCATATCATCAAACATATCACTATATCTGGGGTTTTAGTAATCATTTTTATTAGTGACCATTTGGATAATTTCCAGATTTTTGGGGGGTGGGGGGTGGAGGGTGGAGGGGGGAAGAGGGTTGTTTTGTTTGTTTGTTTATTTGTTTTTAAGACAGGGTTTCTCTATGTAGCCCAGCTAGTTGTGAACTTGTAGCAATCCTCCTGTCTCTGCTTCCCCAGTGCTGGGACTACAGACAGATGCTATTATGTGCAGCAGAAATCACTGATGTAAGAGTCAGAAAGGTAGTGAGGTCTGGCATGATCTAAGACAATATAAAGAGGTGGCTGACTTCCATTTCTGACTTCCTCATAGTGGCTTTGATTAGGTCTCTTCTACTTCTGGTTTTATCCAGGAAGTAGGGGCAAGCACAACTTCTTATCTCCCATATGGGAAGTTGGGGTGCAACTTCAGCTGTTTGGGGATATATTTTGAATTCCTGAGGTATTGATGACTGTGTAAGACCTGCCTAGAGATGGCGTTAGGTATCTGTCCAGTTATGGCTTTCCCCAAGTCAGTGGTGCTTCGGGAAGCACTCTGTCCCCATATTTAGCACATAAGACTTTTTCACCCACTTGAGGGTGATATAAGACTGACAAAGCCACAGGGGATACATTGTGTTGTAACCTTGTTACTGCTCACACACATGCATTTACAATATATAGTGTGTAAGTATCCCACTCAATACTTAAAGGCCAAGGTATGGAGTGGTTTTTGTTGTTATTTTCTCTTACAGAGATTTAAAAAAGATAGTCTTCACTTCAAAGATCGTATAGATTAGAGTAAGTTTTACTTAGAGAGCTAGCTATCTGTTTACATGGAATACCTGAGGGGGATAGGTTATAAAGAAAATTAGTTTAGAGCTCAGTGTATAGTGCACATTGTAATCCTAGCCTTCTGGAAGCTAAGGGAGAAGGATTACAAACTCAAGGCTAACCTGGGATTCATAGCAAGACTAAGAGAGAAGAGGAGGGAGGAGGAGGAGAGAGAGGGAGAAAGAGAGAGAGGGAGAGAGAGAGAGGGAGAGAGGGAGAGGGAGAGAGAGAGGGAAATATTGTGGTGCTGGCTCTGGCAAGAGCTCACCAACTGCATCACATGGTGGTGAATGGCATCGTGATTAGAAAGAGTGAATCAGAGCGATCACATGCAGAAAAATGGAAGCTAGGGCGCAGGCTGGGGAAGAGCTACCAAGAACTGCCTCAAGTTCCAGAACAACCCTGACCTTCCTGAGGACACACCTCCAGGGACCTCCCTCTAGGCTCCTTATTTCTCATATTTGCACACTCGGGAATGAGTCTAGTGAAACAAACAGCATCCAGACCATAGTGCTGCCTTAGCACTTTTAGGTCAGTGGGAAGGGACACGCACCCAAGTGGACACTGCAATGTCTGTTTTCACAGTAGAGTGCACCATTGGCATCTTGTGAGGAGAGTCCAGTGTTGCTCCTCAGAATCTCTATGTGCCCAGCACAGCCCTCTATAATGTCTTGCCTAATCCAAAATGTCAGGAGTTAGTGACCAGTATTGAAAGTCTGCTTTACCCAAGGAGCAGACGTCAAACTCAAGTCTCCAAACTCCCAGCCTTGTAACTGTCCCAGACATCCTCCTTTGGTTTTTCCTCCTATGCTTTTGAATCTGTTACTTGTTGTGATTCTGAAGTGTTCCTGTTTCTGCTGCTATATGCTATTTTGCTCCCAATTAGGCTGAGCTTTCTTCCTTTCCTACCCAGACACTCTGCGGTTCTTGAAAGGAGAAGCTCTGGCCTGAGCCTCTCTTCTGCCCTCAGAATATTAATTTGCTTTGATATGTAACCCTGCCTGCCCTGCAGTAACCTCACTGGCATTTCAGCTGTAGCTCATGATCAGCAGAAAATGAAAAATAGCAGCTGTGAATCCCATTTGCATGATGGGATTGGATAAGCATGTGTTGCATTATCTAACAAACTCTGTTTCTCTCTCTTTCTCCCTCCCCCACCCCCTTCCCTCTGCTCCTCTGTTCTGGCAATTTCTATCACCTTTTACCATGAACTCCTCCCCACTCCGTGTCCCAAACCTGCCATGGTGACCACATATGCCTTTTCCCCGTTATGCGAGGCAGTTCTGACACTGTCTGCTCCCCCTGTAGTGCCAGGCTTCTGTTGCACAGTTGGAGTGGATTGGAAGTCTCTTACTACTCCTGCATGCCTTCCCCTCACCACTGACTACTTCCCGGACCGTCAGGGCCTGCAGAATGACTACACAGAGGGCTGCTATGATCTCCTCCCAGAAGCAGATATGGACAGGTCAGTGCCTGAGAGAAAAGCAGTCAGTTTTGTTTGGGAGGGTTATGGGTATATTGGAACACATGTGTAGAAGCACATTGAACTTTTAAACCTTTCATGTCCTCCTTAAGTATTTGGGAAATTTGATGACCCAAGAACTGTTACTTGGGCTGGAGAGATGGCTCAGCGGTTAAAAGCACTGACTGCTCTTCCAGAGATCCTGAGTTCAATTCCCAGCAACCACATAGTGGCTCACAACCACCTGTAATGAGATCTGGTGCCCTCTTCTGGCCTGCAGGGACACATGCAGGCAGAACACTGTATACATAATAAATAAATCTTTTTTTTTTTTTTAAAGAAGAAATGTTACTTTCAAGTTTTGTTGACATTAACGTTTGTCTCCATTGATAACATATTTGCTAATGCAAGTATTTTCTAAGGTTATTATTTTTTTCTGCCTTGTTAAACTGATCATTTCTTCTGAAGCTGGCATACAGATTATGGATTTTATGAGCTGCTGTAGAATGATAATCTGGGATGAACCAAAGGAAAAGAGACACAATGACTGTTAAGTGTCACTGCCCAAGGTCAAGCATATCTACATGCTCAGTCATTTCTCTTCCAGGAGGGATGAGGAGGGGGTTCAAATGACAGCCCAGCAAGTTTTTGAAGAGTTCATTTGCCAGCGTCTCATGCAGGGCTACCAGATCATAGTGCAGCCAAAGGCCCAGAAACCCAACACCACAGTTCCACCCCCGCTGAGCAGCAGCCCACTCTATAGCAGAGGTAAGTGATTCTTCTTAAAATTATGTTTCTTCTTTGAGACAAGGTTTCTCTGTGTAACAGCCCCGGCTGTCCTGGAACTTGTTTTGTAGACCAGGCTGACCTCAAACTCCTAGAGATCCGACTGCCTCTGCCTTCCAAGTGTGGGGATTAAAGGCCCAGCCTATGTTTCTTCTTTTCTAATAAATCTGTGAGAGTAGATTTTCTTCTGTTATGTTGTTGTTTAGTTAGAGTTAACTATTGCTGTAATGAAACACTATGACAAAGCAACTCGGGGGAAAAAGGGTTTATTGGCTAACACTTCCACATCATTGTTCTTAACTGAAGGAAGTCAGAACAGGAATTGACAGAAGGCAGGATCCTGGAGACAGGAGCTGATGCAGAGGCCATGGAAGAGTGCTGCTTACTGGCTTGCTTGCTCTTCATGGCTTGTTCAGCGTGCTTTCTTTAGAACCCAGGACCACCAGCCCATAGGTAGCACACTCACATTGTGCTGGGCCCTCCCATATTAATCACTAATTAAGAAAATGTTTGGGGCTGGAGAGAGGCTCAGCAGTTAAGAGCACTGACTGCTCTTCCAGAGGACCTGAGTTCAATTCCCAGCACCCACATGGCAGCTCTGTAACTCTAGTTCCAGGGGACCTAACACCCGTGGCCAAAAAAAGGAAAAAGAAAATGCTTAATAGGCTTGCTTACAGCCAGGTCTTATGGAGGCATTTTCTCACTTGAGGTTCTTCCTCTATGCCAAGGGCACTGGTTAAGGGCACTGGCTGGTCTTGCAGAGGACCCTGGTCTGGTTCCTAGCACTCAGATGGTGACTCACTCCCAGTGGTTAATCCCACTGAACGAGAGTAACTATTACCCAAATTCTTTGGTCAAATTAAGCAAGCTTTATTTTCTGTCAGACAGGGCTGTCTCCCTAAATCGGAGTTTGAAAAAATAGTATCACAGGAGGAGGTAGGGTTTATATAGTCTAAAAAACTGCAAGACTCGTGGGGGTTCAAGGGTTGGGGGATTGCCAGAGGAATTTTGGTTACATAGGAACTTGGCTGCACATTTCAAAATGATTTGGCAGAACATCTTCTGGGGTATATTCAAGGTATGAGTCAACTCCATAGGGTAGGAGCGTGTCACATTCCAGAAACAGGTTAAAAGCACTTTGGTCAACTGGAATTTTGCAGCCAACAGAAATGAACTTGTTCTGACCTTATAACAAAATAGCTTCCATCCTTAAGATGGAGTCAGGCTGGTCCATCAATACATTCAAGCAAACACTCATACAGTAAAAATAAAATAATTTTTAAAACCTTAGTCTTCTTTTTGTTGCTGTTGTTGTTTTTTGTTTTGTTTTGTTTTTCAAGACAGGGTTTGTCTGTATAGCCTTGGCTGTTCTAGAATTCACTCTGTAGACCAGGCTGTTTTTGAACTCACAGGGCTCTGCCTTTCTCTTCCTCCCAAGTGCTGGGATTAAAGTGGTAAGCCACCATGGCCTGGCCAAAACATTACTCTTCTTAACCAGTCAACCTCCCCCACCCCCTCTCTCCTGTTTAAGACAGGGTCTTACTGTGTCCCTCCGGCTGGCCTGTAATTCACTATACAGACCATGCTAACCTCAGACTCAAAGATCCACTTGCCTCTCCTTCTGAAGTGCTGGGGTTTAAGGTATGCACCCGAATGCCTGGTTGTACAAGAGTGGTACCCAGGCAGTGGTGATGCACACCTTTGATCCCAGTACTTGGGAGGCAGAGACAGGCGGATCTCTGTGAGTTCGAGAGGACACCCAGGACTACACAGAGAGACTGTCTCAAAAAAGGAAGAGAGTGTGGTTAATTTTAGGGATGATGTCCTTTGGTTTAGACAACTAGGAGCAGCAGGCAGCCAATACTGAGTTGTCAAGTGCATAGTGAATGCTCTAAACCTAGAAGTGGGTATTTAGTTGTTTCTAGTGTTATACCTCCCTATTATACAGCAGGTTCTCAGGTGGTGCATCTAAGTTTACAGTTTGTTTGTTTTTGAATGTGTATGGGGAGTGACAGAGTCCACAACTGCCAGAGAGGGGTGTAAAAAATCCCCCAGAGCCAGAGTTAGAAGCAGTTGTGAAAAGCCCAGCATGAGTGCTGGGAACCAAATCTGGGTCTTCTAGAAGAGCAATATGTGGTTGTTTGTTTGTTTGTTTTTGAGACAGGGTTTCTCTGTGTAGCCATGGCCATCCTGGAACTCACTCTATAGACCAGGCTAGCCTCAAACTCAGGGATCCACCTGCCTCTGCCTCTCGAGTGCTGGGATTAAAGACCTGTGCCACCACAACCCAGCCAAGTTTACATTTTTTTATGTGTGTCTTTTTGTCTTTTTTCTTTTTTGGCACTGGGAATCAAACCCAGCACCACATTCCTGGTAGACAAGCGCTTTACTACTGAGCTACACCTCAGTTCATACATTTGTACATTTGTTCTTTTTCCCTTGGTCTGTGTTCATCTTTCTCCTTAATCACTGAAGTTTAGTGACCTAATTCAAGGGTGAGTCACCCATTAGTGGCAGAGACTAATAAGTGACACTAATTGAGGAAGAGCCAAGTTGTACAGAACTCTTCTAAAATAAGTGTGACAGAGGGAATTAAGTGTGGGTGCCTGGAATTGGAAAGCAATAATCATTCCCTGAAATAGTCCGTGAGCTGTCTTGGTCTCTTTGCTTCTTCACTGTTGCTAACGAAGCCTCCACTTCCCTCTTGGGCTGCTGTAAAACTTCAGATCGTTGTTGGTTCTGGTAAAGCTCCTCCTCTGGCCAGAGAATTTAAAGAAGTGAGGATCTGTTGTGTGGCTTAGTTGTCAGCCGGTCCAGACCTCGTAGATGAAGCTGTGGGTCTCTTGTGTGTTTTCTTAGGAAGCTCCTCCTGATGCTTGTTGCCTTCTGTTCATATTTTACATTCTTTTTGTTTTGTTTTTTTTGAGACAGGGTCTCGAACTGTCAGGTTGGCCTTGAACTCTTGATCTTCCTGCTTCACTTCCTAACCCCTGGGGTTCCAGATCTGTCCTGTCATACCTTCCTTAGTCTGTATTTGCCTTTTGTGGTGCCAAGACCCTTTTGGAAGATTGCTATGGTCACCACTGTACCACCAATTCACTTTAACCAGGACTATTTTGGATTCATCTTTTTTACCTCCACAGTGGAAACTATAGTGCCTGGGAATATAACAGATATTAAATAAATATATGTGCTCTTTCACTCATTCATTCAACATTTTTGACACTTCTAGTCTAAAGAAGGAATTTATAGCTCAATAAAGAGAAAATAGCATTTGTCAGACTATGAAAAATGCATCTGCTGAGATAAAGACTGGGAGGGAAAAGTTAGTTAAAGGCCCATGACACTTCTTTAATTTGGAGCTTGATCTGGTTTGGAGGATCAGGTGTGGCTTCCTGAGGCGGTGATGTTTGACCTTAGACCTGAAATAAGTAGAAGTCATTCGGAAAAGGAGGGGGCAAGTTAAAGGGAAGAGCATGCAGGCAGAGGGATTGGTATGAGCAAAAGCCTTTAGCAGGAGACACTGTGATAAGTTTTGCACACCAAAAAGAAAGCTAGTGGTGTGGAGCACAGAACGAGATGTGGCCAGAGACATTAGGTCTCACAAGGCTGCAGGAAGGCTGCAGGAAAAATTTAGTTCTTTAATCCAAGGAGCAGTAATGAATTTGCCTTTAGATGGCACTGGCCACATCTCGCCTGCCCAGTCTCTGCTCTTGAATGGGGTGAATGTCCCTTGTGAGTCTGTAATTCTAGTGTCGAGTGCTGGTCCTGACTGATTCATGAGCCTTATTCTTCATGGTTAGTTGTCAGAGGGACATTCTTATGTCCCTGGTAATAAAAACTTTTACTATCGTTATTGGGAAAGTTGCTTTCATAGCCAAGCTCATGCTGCTCCCTTGTTTCAGGTTTATTGATTGCAAAGGTAAGGTAGGACTTGTTCCAACAAACTCTTGGAGTTTACTGTCCACTGGGAGAGGCACACATTAACTTAACCACAGATACGTGTTTGATCCCTGGGGTACAACTAGTTTAGAATGATATGCTAGGGAACTGAGTTGTTCCTGCCCCCTGACCCTCTTCCTGACAGCAGGCAGGGTGCTCATAGCAAAATGAAGGAGTGCCTCATGGGGCATGCCCCTGTCTATTTGCAGAAAGCAAGACCTGGAGAGACTTGCTGCTAGAGATCATGCCCTGGCAGGTAAAGAGGTTGAGGTTGAATGCGGGGTCCCAAGCTGAAGCCTCTTGTATATGCTGCAGGCCTGCCTTGGGAGATTGTCACATTCACACTGAAGATTCTCTCAGACTCTACTTGTCCTCTCTTCTGAGCACTTCCAGGCCACCTGCCACCGTGTGACCGTCTCTCTGACCTGAGCACTTGGTTTGCCGGTCATGAGGATCTTGCCTAGTCTTTGTTATTTTTTATGGCACAATTTTTACTCTTTAGAGAATCTTCCTGATTCTCGTTATTTTCACTTTTGCTGTGTTTAATTTAGTTAAATTAAGTTTTTGAACACATACTCTGGGCATGGCACTTTTATCAGGAGCTAATTGAAAATATAAAGATAAACAATATTTAGCTCTGGCCTCTTGGAATTTTATTTTAAATTTTAATTTAATTTGGTTTTGAGGCAAGGATTCACTATGTTCCCCAGTCTGGCATCAGACTTAAAGACTCAGTCAATCTGCCTGTCTTAGTGTCTTGTGTGGCTGGAGCCATAGATCTGCACTGCTGTGCCTGAATCCTTGAAACTTTTTTATAAGAGTTTATACTTGGAAAGACACATACCTAAGGAGCTACATATAAGATGCTCATATGACTAATGGTGTCTGACAGCTTTCCTGAGGAAGTTGCCTTTGGTGGTGATATTAAGTAATCTAAAAATGGGCTGGAGAGGTTGCTCACCTGGTAAGTGCACTTCCTGCCATGGCTGGTGACCTGAATTTGACTCCTAGAATCCACGTATAGGAGGAGAAGACCTGATCCTGCAAATTGCCCTCCGACCTCCACACATGTGTGCTCTACTATGCATGTGCACTTGTGCTTGTGCACACACACACACACACACACACAAAGTAAATAAATGTAAACATTTTATTTTTTAATCTGTAAGATTTCAATTAGTGGCTCAGGAAGAGAAGGCAGAAGCAGTGTCACAAGCAGGTGTGTAGGGCAAAAACCACATAGAACAGACCAGTGGTCCTTTCAGACTGAAGCTTGAAGGAGCTGTGGGCAGGAGTTGGAGCACAGGCCAGGAGGCGGTGTTGGCTGCCAGCCCGGGGCGAGGACTTAGATGGGCTTGAGTAGAGTGGAGTTTCTTTTAATCACACCATATTCCCAGACCTGTTAACATTTACTCCAGAGGACTGGGCGTCAGGGTTGGAGTGTAGCATCCAGGTACTGCCAGCACCTGCTCTCATTTGCTATTAGTTGGTTTAATAAGAGAAAATTACGACAGTTTCTGGGATTTTATTTTTTAACCAAGAAGAATGCTTCTGTCTGTGAGCAAGCTCTCAAAACATTGTTTCTTCTTCTTTCCCTGTTTATCTGTATCTTTGTGGATAAGCAAGACTATGGTGAAAATGAGCCTTTACAAGATAAATGAAATCACTGGTTTTTTTTCTACTAGGCCTTGTGTCCAGAAACCGCCCTGAGGAGGAAGGCCAGTATTGGCTAAGTATGGGCAGAACCTTCCATAAGGTGACACTCAAGGACAAGATGATCACAGTAACACGATACCTTCCCAAGTGAGTCCTTGGATGTTTATAGTCTTTGGTGGCCATCTTGAATTTTGTCTATACACTAAATTATCTGTATAATACAATGCGTATATAAGAAGTTGAATGATTCCCTTCAGACTTTGCTTTAAAGTAACTTTAGGTTTATAGCTTACTACTTCCCAAAGGGAATTGATTCAGTTTATAAAGCTTGGCATGATTCACATCAAGCATATTAAAAATCAAAGGATAAATGTAGAAAAGAATGAAAAGTTTAAGAAGATCTGAGAAATTTCCATTATAGTCTCCTAGGATGAGCCAATTACTATAGCTGGGGACTGAGCCCAGGATAGTGCCAAATATTCTGAAGCAGAAAAAAGGTGGTGGTGGGTACAGATTGCTTTTAAATATCCAGGCATCTCCTTTGTTTTTTAGGTACCCTTATGAATCTGCCCAGATCCGTTATACCTACAGCCTCTGCCCCTCCCACTCGGACTCAGAATTTGTCTCCTGTTGGGTGGAATTCTGCCATGAACGGCTAGAGGAGTACAAGTGGAATTACCTAGATCAGTATATTTGTTCTGCTGGCTCTGAAGATTTCAGGTTAGAGAGAGGCTTTAACTTCCCATCCGTGCTACCTTGGATGTATTCATCATCTTTTAACACATCTGTCCTCTTGTCTGGTGTTTGTTTTATTTTCCTTAAAATTAGAAGAACAGAGCACGCCTGCATGACTTAAAACTCTGGCTAGAGGTGATGGTTATGTAACAGTGTGAGTGTACTCAGTACCATTGACACACACACTTAAAATGGGTTAGAGTGATTGTATTTTATGGCAGTTGGAAAAACAAAGCAGAGCTCTGGCACAGTGTGCCTTTTGGTGCAAGTGTCAGCACTGAGCATGAACTCAGTGGAGGAACTTAGGCTTGTAGAGGTTGCATAGAGTTCACGTGGTGCCTGAGACTACCAGCTAATATGGAGCACATCTGTGATTCAGTATTGTTTTATTTAAATTAATAAATAATAGAATTTCCTTTCTTTGTGTGTGTGTGTGTGTGTGTGTTCACATGTGTGATTGTATACAGGTCTATATGTTTTAACAAATAGAGGATTCGTGTTAACATGTGCTTCCAGCATTCTATTTTTGCTGTTTAGTAGCCTTGTGGTCGTGGTGTCTCATTTATGTTTTAGCCTTTCTGTCTGCTTTGTAATTGGTGGTGGACAGCTGCTTTACTGGGTCTGGGTTCACAGAGGTATTGTCATGGTGCTGGGATTAAAGCAGAAGCCACCTGTGGTCTTTGAGTTTTGTGTCCTGTCTTGAGCAAAGCCGTTTGGGGCAGCAGAACAGGACGGCTCACGTCCACTTCAGAGAGAGCTCTCCAGGAAGACTTATTGTCTACTTTTTCTCACCGCCACTCTGATTTCCTTGGCTCTCTATAGTTTAATTGAGTCTCTGAAGTTCTGGAGAACCCGGTTCCTACTACTGCCAGCCTGTGTCACTGCCACCAAGCGCATCACAGAAGGGGAGGTGCACTGTGACATCTATGGGGACAGACCCCGTGCAGATGAAGATGAGTGGCAGCTCTTAGATGGCTTTATTCGCTTTGTAGAGGGCTTAAACCGCATCCGCAGGCGCCATCGCTCAGACCGCATGATTCGGGTAAGGCATCAATTCTCAAGCTGTGGGTCGGGACCATTGGAAAAATGTTTTCCAATGGTCTTAGGAACAGAGACACTGCTCCTCTATAAAATTACAGTTATGAAGTAGCAACAAAAATAATTTTATGGTTGGAGTCACCACAACCTGAGAAACTGTATCAAAGAGTTGCAGCATTAGGAGGGTTGAGAACCAGTAGGGTAAGGATTCTTAGAACTCCTGGGGACTGTACCTAGCCTGGGAGGCAGGCTCCACCTCCTGCTCTCTCAGGCTTCTCATCAGCCAGATGGTTTATCCCATGACTACTCAACATGTGTCTGAAATTCTAGTCAGTATGTTCTTGCCTGTTGTAGGATGAAGGAGAGGGCATTGGTGCCAGCAGTGACTGGACTTTGCCTCATGGCTTGAGCTGCTCCTTCTAGCTGAGGACTTAGCACCTGTTGTGTACTCTCCAAGTGGGACCCGGTATCGGGCACAGCTGCTGTGTTTTGTGGCACCGAATTTTAAGTAAAAGCTCTAAGAGGTTGACAGCAACAGGCCTTCCTTTTAGAGTTTTCACCACTTTAATTTCGGTCATACACTGCCACTCAGTGAAGAAACTGAGGCTTCTATAGCAGGCTATAGGATATATCTGAAGCTACCCAGGCAATAAGGGGCAGATGTGTGATTCAGCATTGTTTTGCTTAAATTAACGTAAAGTGTAATTGACTCTCTAAATCTCTGTGTGCTTGTATACAGGTATATACAGAATACAGGGATTTGTTACCAGCCACCACCATCAAATGGTTCCTCAGTGGTAGATCACCTGCATAGCATTCGAGAGACTTTGAGTTTGATCCCCAGAACTAAAAGGAAAAACACAAAAACATCGTGCTCCCCTTGGCAGTCACACTCTTCCCTTCTCTATATTCTAGCAACCACTAGTCTTTTCCAGGTGTTTTATTTTTTATTTATTTATTTTTTCTAATTTTTTTTTTTTTTTTTGGTTTTTTTTCGAGACAGGTTTCTCTGTGTAGCTTTGTGCCTTTCCTAGATCTCGCTCTGTAGACCAGGCTGGCCTCGAACTCATAAAGATCCTCCTGGCTCTGCCTCCTGAGTGCTGGGATTAAAGGCATATGCCACCACTGCCTGGCTATTTTTTATTTTTTTTAAAGATTTATTTATTTATTATGTACACAGAAGAGGGTACCAGATCTCATTACAGATGGTTGTGAGCCACCATATGGGTGCTGGGAATTGAACTCAGGACCTCTGGAAGAGCAGTCGGTGCTCTTAACCTCTGAGCCATCTCTCCAGCATCCGGGTGTTTTAAAATGCTATCATATGATAGAAAACCACTTGAGACTTGCTTCTTCCACATAGCATTATGATTAGGACTCATTCAATCTTTTGTATTAGTAGTTCATTATTTTTAATCTCCTGATAGTGTTCCTTCATCAGCCCTGTTGTTAACCTTAGGTTCCTTTTCTCACACCAGCTGCCTTCTATGTTCAAGATCACTTCTGATTAGAACATTAAGAATGCTTGTGTGAAAAGAGCTTTAAGCTTTGAAAAGAGCTAACGTTAGTTTGAATTCCAGCTCCAGGGGATTTGGAGTTCCTTGGTTAACCAACCTCTCTGAGTCTTAGTTTCTTCTATCGTTTGCTAAACACAGAGAACCTGTGTTCCTCTGCTCGATTGATTGGGTTCCCAGGGCCCAAAGATGCAGCAGTGTGAGCTGAGATGTGAGTGACATCTCAGAGCCTACCTGGACTAACGACCGAACTGTCTCTCCATGCTTTAGAAAGGGACTGCCATGAAAGGCTTGCAGATGACTGGGCCCATCGCTGCACACTCCCTCGAGTCAACAGGCCCCCCAGTTGGGAAGAAAGGAACCTCAGCTCTGTCTGCACTGCTGGAGATGGAGGCTAGTCAGAAGTAAGTGCCTGGCTGCAAAGACCTCTCCCCACCCAGTAGGCTTCAAGGAGTTTCAGTGCCTCATTCACCTGAACAAGGTGAAATATAATTTCTGAATGTAATTAAGAAGCTATTACGGGGCTGGAGAGATGGATCAGAGGTTAAGAGCACTGACTGCTCTTCCAGAGGTCCTGAGTTCAATTCCCAGCAACCACATGGTGGTTCACAACCTTCTATAATGAGATCTTGTGCCCTCTTCTGGTCATACATGCTGTATACATAATAAATAAATCTTAAAAAAAAAAAAAGAAAAGAAAAGAAAACTAAGTCAACCTTTAAAAAAATAAAAAGAAGGGCTGGAGAGATGGCTCAGTGGTTAAGAGCACCGCCTGCTCTTCCAGAGGTCCTGAGTTCAATTCCCAGCAACCACATGGTGGCTCACAACCATCTGCAATGAGATCTGGTGCCCTCTTCTGGCCTGCAGGGACACATGCAGGCAGAACACTGTATACATAATAAATAAATAAATCTTAAAAAATAAAAATAAAAAAAATAGAAGCTATTACAGGGCTGGAGACAGCTCAGTAGTTAAGAGCAGCACTCATGGTGTCACCCAGCTGTCTGTAATTCCAGTTCCAAGGGTTCCAGCTGCTTCTTGTTACCTCTGTGGACACTGCACACACGGTGTACAGACTTACATGCAGGCAAACAGGCATACACATTAAATAAAACTAAACCTTTTTTTTAAGAAGACGTTTACATGGCAAGTATGTGAAGCTAACACCTGGTGACTGTCACATAACAAAATAGTCCTGCAATTAGAAATTTGCAGTCTGGCTGGGCCTTTAATCCCAGCAATAAGGAGAGAGAGGCAGGCAGATTGAATTCAAGGCCAGCCTGGTCTACAGTGCTAGTTCTAGGACAGCCAGGGACACACAGAAAAATCCTGTCTCAAAAAAGAAAAAAAAAGTAAAGTTGAGTGGGCAAGAAAGCATGAGGTATGGGGGTAAATACATCTGGAGACAGTGTGGAGCGCTGGAAGCCAGGCCACCGTTACATGGTCTCATAGGGGAGGAATCGCCTGGTAGTCATTTGGTTTGGTTTTGTTATAATGAAAAGTTTCAAACAGAAGACAAAGCATGGACTGACTAGACTACAGTCATCTAGTTTTCAGTGATCATCTGTTCTTGGCCACTCGTGTTTGATTTATATTCCACGGGTATTTATCTTCTATTTCTCAAAACCCAGACATTATACTCTTTTTATCTGTAATACTTCATAATGTGTCTCTGAAAATTTAGTCTTCTTTTTTTTTTTTTTTTTAAGATACATTTTTTTTTTTTAAAGATTTATTTTTATTTATCATGTATACAGCATGTATGACTGCAAGCCAGAAGAGGGCGCCAGATCTTATTACAGATGGTTGTGAGCCACCATGTGGTTGCTGGGAATTGAACTCAGGACCTCTGGAAGAGCAGCCAGTGCTCTTAACCTCTGAGCCATCTCTCCAGCCCCTTAGTCTTCTTTTTAAAAAATACATACCAAACCAGGCTGGCAAAGTGGCTCCGTGTGTAAAAGTATTTGCCACCAAGACTGACAACCTGAGTTTGATCCCTGGGATCCACACTGTGGCAGAAGAGAATTGACCCATGCAAGTTGTCCTCTGACTTCTACACTTGCACTATGGCATGTGTGCTCCCCGATAAAAAGTGTAATTTAAAAAAATTTAATCATAATACTGTAGTTTACCATAAAAATTACAATTCCTTAATATCATGAAATATATTTTTAGTGTCTTTGGTGAAAATGTGTATCTTAGGGTTACTATTGCTGTGATAAAACACCATGATAGAAAGCAACTTGGGGAGATTTATTTGGCTTATTCTTCCACATCACTGTTGATCATTAAAAGAAGTCAGGACAGAAACTCAAGCAGTGCAAGGGCTGATGCAGAGGCTATGGAGGGATCCTGCTTACTGGCTTGCTCATCATGGCTTGCTCAGCCTGCTTTCTTACAGAACTCAAGACCACCAGCCCATGGATGGTACTACTCATAAGGGGTTAGGCCCTCCTCCATCAGTCGCTAATTAGGAAAATGCCCTACAGACTTGCCTACAGCCCTGTCTTATGGAGGCATTTTCTCAGTTGAGGTTCCTTTCTCTCAGATGACTCCAGTGTGTGTCAAGTTGGCATAAAACTATGCAGCACCGTGTATTTTCAGAGATGAGTCCCATGCCTAGAATGGCTTGGTGGGTGGGTGCCAGGAGGTAGAGTCTGGGTGGAAAGGAAGGACTATGACAGAGCTGCAAACAAACAGCAGGCACCTGCAGGTCTGCACCTGGGAAGAGGAAAGGGGGCAAGTTGAGCTCTCCTGAGAGGGCTGGGTTCTTGTAGAGAAGTCCTCGGGATTCTGCCAGCAGGTTCTCCCTGACTGCAGAAAAGAACGAGGAACATATGTTTCTGGGAGTGGTGTGAAGATGGGGGTAAAAAGATCTTATTTTAATTTGCCAGTGAGTCACTGTTTAGTATGCACCAATGAGCCTCTTTCTGCTCAGACTGGGAAAAGCAAGCCCTCTTGTGCTTGTAGCCTTCCCCATTATGAACGATGAGACTTTCAGCTAACCCTGTGACAAGAGCCATGTCAGGGACCCAAGGCCTGTCTTTGCCCCAGATGACTGCTCCTGGCTGATGTGCTAGGTTTTTGGGAGGCAGGAGGTAGGTTGTAAGAGGTTACAGGAGCTAGACTTTTATATAATCCGTATAAATATTACACAGCGCTTTTCGTTTGCTTTCCTTTTTTTCTTTGTTTGTTTTTCGAGACAGAGTTTCTTTGTATAGTCTTAGCTGTCCTGGAATTAGCTCTGTAAGCTAGGCTGGCCTCAAACTCACAGAGATCCACCTGCCTCTGCCTCCCAAGTGCTGAGATTATAGGTGTGTGTAGATGAATTTCAATTGTAGACGAATTTCTAAATGGCCTTAGTAAATAAAAAAAACACGGAGCCAAATATAGGGATGAGAAAGCCTTACAGAGATCAGGGAAGTAGGGAAAGCTACCAGCCAACTTTACCTTACCAACTCTGCAGCTTCTAAAGAGAGCGACTTCCTGTCTATCCACATCTAATTGCCTTGCTGTTCTGCCATCTGATTTGCTCTCTGTCTAGCTACATCACTTCCACTTCCTGGCCAGCTCTGTCATTTCAGGTTTGTACAGGTCTCCAGACCTCTATGGTTGGTACTGGCATTAAAGGCGTGTGTCAGCACACTTTGGCTCTGTTCCCTAGTGTGGCCTTGAACACACAGAGATCCTGCCTGCTAAGTGATAGGATTAAGGGTGTGTGCTACTGCTGCCTGACTTCTTTGTTTACTTAAAATGGCTTGCTATTTCCTTTGATCTCCAGGCAAACTTTATTTATTAAAGCACAAATAAAATATCACTACATTTCAGCACAAATATCACCACAGGCGTGCACCATGACTGCCCAGCTTGTTTGCTTTATTTTTTCTTTCTACAGTACTAAGCAGATTCAGTTGTATTTGTTGTGAAAACCAATGTTACAACAAGATGAGAAAGGGCTTTAGGGTTTTTGTCTTGCCATCTTCCTGTATCTATTTCCTCCAGTTCCCTGCTAGTCTTTATCTATAGGCACATACCCTTGATCAGGCTCTTGTGCTGACTAACAGCAGTGGATTAGCCTGGGCAGCAGATGTTGATCTGCAGGCTTTTCTGCTTTTATTAGATTAGGATAACCCAATGTATCCAAATTGGAGTAAAAGCAGACAGACAGATGTTCTCATGTCCTTTGCAGGATGGCTCCATGCTAAAAGCAGGCTAACAGTGTGATAGTGCCCCATCCTACAAATATGTGAAAAGATGTTTGCCTACTTGTGTCTTGCTGTTAATGTAAGCTGACTTCCTCCTGCCCTCCCTTTAAGGCCCACCAATCACATATGGTGCAGCTTTTGTGTAGGATTGGCTGCTTCCCTCCTTCCTCAGAATACAGTGTGCCCTGAATATGTTCTCACATCTACATGTATTTGTTGTAGAAGGTTCTGAGCTATTAGACAGGAGCAGTCTCACCCAGATGCGAATACCTGTTCTTGATGTGGGATCTAGTGTCCACCTAGAAGGCAGTTCAGTAAATGTGGATGGTTATGTGCATATGAGGTAACTGACTCACCCACTGCCAGGGCCCTTTGCTGCAGCCATCAAGACATATATGCCAAAGAAAGTCCTATTGTGTGTTTGTGGCTGTAACTCAGAACTGAATGTAGAATGTATTGTAGTGTGGTAAGAGAAAGACAGTTTGATATTGGTGGACAAAGAAGAAAAGTTTTTCCTCTATAAATTATACCTTAGAATGTCCAAGTAGTTGGAGATTTTTTCTTTCTAAAATATCCTTGCTAATAAATAACAGAAGGAGTGATAGTATATCACTCTGTGTAGTCACTAAAGAATTAAAGGAGCTAGGAGTCATCAGCTGCAGCTAATATCAGCATAGACAGCCTGTCATGGACCCCCCAGATAGCAGTACACAGCACCACAGAAGAAGAATCCTTACCCCCAGTTGAACTTAAATCCAACTAAACTTTTAAGTGGTATTGCTTACAGTTCTTAGGAAGTACAGAACGCGGAGAAGAAAACATGGAATAGTAAAGGAATGGACTCAGCACATCTCGATTATGTACATTTGCGGGACAGATGAGCTACAAGGATAGGGAGAGAGGAGAGGAGTTTAGACCTTAAGAGGGACTTAAGAGATCACGTAGAACAAAACAGAGGCCTTCATAGATCTTGTTTTGGACACACAAATATTTTTTAAACAGTTGTAGAAATATTTGGTTGTGCTTATGTTTCTTTAAAAGTTATTTTCAGCCAAGCAGTAGTGGCACACGCCTTTAATCCTGCACTTGGGAGACAGAGGCAGGCAGATTTCTGAGTTCGAGGCCAGCCTGGTCTGCAGAGCGAGTTCCAGGACAGCCAGGGCTATACAGAAAAACTGTCTTGGGGAAGAAAAAAAAAAAATTATTTTCTTTTAGAGATACTGCTGTTACAGATAAAATGATATGTGAGTTTTGTTTCAAAGTAATTGGTGTGTGTGGACAGGGAGCTAGAGGAAACAAAATTGTCTCTGAGTATGTCTTTTTGTTTTGTTTTTCAAGACAAGGTTTCTCTGTTTAATCCTTGCTGTCCTGGAACTCACTTTGTAGACCAGGCTGGCCTCGAACTCTGCCTACCTCTGCCTCCTGACTGCTGGGATTAAAGGCATGCACCACCACTGCCTGGCCTGAGTATGTAATTTTAGTGGCTAAATCTGCAGGGGTCTCTGCATATTAATATAAATTAAACTCTTTGTTTTTGTATATCTTTTATTTATATTTGATATCTCACAGTCGGGTGACAAAAGTGGTAGAGTCCTTGCTATAGTGGACATGAGAGCATGGGTTTGATCTCTGCAACACACACACACACACACACACACACACACACACACACACACACACACACACACACACAGTCAGAATATGAGAAATGTTACAGATTAGGTTACCAGGGAAACAGAACAAGATAGAATTTCATATATAAACTGTTTAAGGAGAGTTTTTGGGCTCAACATCTGTGGGAGGAAGTACTGTCACCTACCCAGTGACAGTCTCAGGGGCCCCACATGAGCACCGGAGCTAGATGGGACAGGTTTCAAAGGTAATCTGAGTTTTGACAGCACACACACCATTCACTGACTGTGGCTGTTCAGCTTAGTCCAACCTGCTCTGCAGTTGGAGCTGTTCTCCCTCTAAATAGTGCTCCCAGCTGCTGAAGAAAATAGGCCAGAGCTAAGGATCTAGCTTTGAAGTATCCAGCAGCAGCAGCAATATAATTGGTCCTCCTTGTCTGTGGGTGATGTGTTTGTGGATTCACCACCCACTGATCTAAAATTGAATCTAAGGCTGGCAAGATGGCTCAGTGGGTAAAGGCTCTTGCTGCCAAGCCTGATGACCTGCATTCCCCAGAGAACCAACTCTTGTAGGTTGTCCTCTAACTTTGATTTCCGTGGGTGTTATGGCATGAGCCACACCCAGCCCCAATAAATAAATGTAAAAAATTTTCTTTTAAATAAAGTCTGTACTAAATATATAGACTTTTCCTCATACCCCAAACAATGCTCTGTAGTACTGTATTTCTGTTATAATAGAAGGATGGTTTGTTACAACAGTGATGAAACACTTAAGACTGTATGGGTCTTTTGAAACTTACCAAGTAATCCAATGAGATCTGAAAGCAGTGTACAAGAGTTTACAGTTTATTTTTAGGGGAAAGAGGTATTGGAGACTGACCACATGGCCTCGCACGTGCTCAGCAGGAATTTTACTACTGAACTTATTTCTAGCCCTTGTTTTTTGCTTTGGATATATATCTTAGGCTGGACTTGAACTCATGATCCTCCTGGCTTCCCTCATCTCTGGGATTATAGGTGTGTGCTACTATGACCCAATTTTTTTTATCTTCCATATACTTTAAACCATCTTTATATTACTTATGATACACTAATTTTAGTTGGGGGAAAAATTAGAAAATGAACACATAGCTGTGCATTAATATACATTGGAACTGAGATAAGATGACATAAGAAAATCTTGTTTTACTTTATGACTTGGGAAAGGAGGAAGTATAATTATGTTAGAAAAACTAACATAAATCCCTTTAAAGTATGTAGAACTAATACATAAACCTTTAGTTGATACTGCATGTTACTGCAGTGTTGATTTTCAGAACGTGTTTTTGTGAGGTCTCACCCTGTTACCTAGACTGTCCTGAAACTCCTTGGCTCAAATGATCATCTTGGTCAGTTTTTAAAAGAGCTAGGGCTGCAGGCACATGCCAGCCCACAGTAATTTTTTTTGAATGTGTATGGGTGTTTTGCCTGCATGTATGTCTGTGTACCTCACGCATGCCTGGTGCTCAAGGAGGCCAGAAGAGGGCTCTGGATCCCCTGGAACTGAAGTTAAGTCACCATGTGAGTGCTAGGAATCAAACCCACATCCTCTGGAAGAGCAGCCAGTGCTCTTAATCACTGAGTCACCTCTCCAGCCTCTTAAACTAAGATTTTAGTATTAAAAAAAATGGTTTAAAAAAGTCATGGGTTTTGTTATAAAATATTCATACATGTGTCATCATATTCCCACTCCCTGCCCTGCACTCCTCCCTCCTCCCTCCCTCTGGTCCTCTTCCTCCCTAATTGTGGTCTTTATGCTTCTATGCCATGTACATATATGTATTTAAGTCTGGATTCTACATGTGCGTGGAAACATGGGATTTTGTTTTTCTTAAATGCTTGTTTTTTTATGTTTTGGTCTTTTTGAGGCAGGATGTCTAATATGCAGCTCTGGCTGTCCTGGAACTCTCTGTGTAGACCAGGCTGTCCTCAAACTCACAGAGATCCTCCTGGGATTAAAGGTGTGTGACACTACACCCTGTTTCTTGGAATGCTTTTTATTTTCTATCACATTTATTTTGTAGAGGGGATGCACACATGGTACAGTGTGTGGGGAAGTCAGAGGTCAACTTACACAAGTTGGTTCTTTTCTTCCACTGTGTGTGTTCAGTGATCAAACTCAGGTTGTAGGTGTGGTGGCCAGCACCTTTACCCAGTGAGCCATCTCACCAGCCCTAGGATGTTCTTTGATTGGGCTGTTTTCTGATATACTGTGGGAGACAAATGGCTGTTTAGGATGATTTAATGGTGTTAAGGGGGCAATGTAGGGCCTGAAGGAAAAGCAAGGCAGAAGCATATGTTTTGAAGGTGGAAACAGCTGTGCTGTCTTCATGTAGACTAACTTGGCTCTTCTCTAGACATCTTCCAGCAAGCTGCAGTCATGTATTTTCCTTCCTTCAGGTGCCTAGGAGAGCAGCAGGCAGCTGTGCATGGAAAAAGTTCCTCTCAGGCAGCTGAGAACAGCAGTGTTGCTATGACGCCCACTTATGTGGACAGCCCACGAAAGGTAAAGGTGGCTCACCAGTAGGGGACTGTTGCTGTGTGCTCTCAGGAGCCCAAATTAAGGCATGACATATAGCCATGAATACAGAATCAATTGTGCCGAAGCTGCAGATAAATTCTACCACAAACCCTCGTAAAGTTCTCTCATCCCCTTCTTCCCCCCATAAAGGAGCCTTCCCCTTGATGGTAGTGGGTGGATTTCTCCCCAGGCACAGCATGTCAATCACCCACACACAACTCTCTTGGTCCAGGCTGAGATCTGAGCTGAGCTGTGGCATTTGCCATCTAGCTTCCCTTCTGGGTCACCACCACTCTGCCAGAGGGGAGTTGGAGTTCCTGAAGCACCACCCACACAAAGCCTCCTGTTTGGGTTTGGTTTGGTTTGGTTTTTAAGACTCCTGAGAAATATTGGGAAAGAAAAATGCAAACAAAACTTTGAGACTTTAGGCCTCTCTACAGCATAACAAGTGTGACAGAATGGAGGAAAAAAACAACCCAGGTTAGGCTTTTGTGTCTCCTGGGAAGTTCAGACTCATCATTTTGTGTGGCAGGCGAAAGAGTTGGAGCACTTACTTTTCGTAGTTTTGGCATATTTTATATCTAACTTAGTATTTATTAATTTTACTCGTAAAGTTTTCCATGTCATGTTTTAAAAATTTGTGGGGTTTTGGTTTTGTTTTTTTCCATTTTAAGTTTTAGGGATTCAACCAAGGCCTTTTGCATGCTAAGCAAGTACTCTACAACTGAACTAAACTCTCAGTCCCTAAAACACGATGTTTAATGTAGCTGTGGGGGGCTGGAAAGATGGCTTAGTGGTTAGGAGCACTGACTACTCTTCCAGAGGCCTGGGTTCAATTCCCAGCCCCAACATAGCAGCTCACAACTGTGTAACTCCAAGATCTGACACCCTCACACAGACATACATGCAGGCAAAACACCAATGTACATAAAATAAGAATAAATATAATGGGGGGTGGGAGGAGGGAGGACAGGGGAATCCGTGGTTGATATGTAAAACGAATAGAAAATCTCTTAATTTAAAAAAAAAAAAAAAAAAAAAAAAAGAGCCGGGTGGTGGTGGTGCACGCCTTTAATCCCAGCACTCGGGAGGCAGAGCCAGGCGGATCTCTGTGAGTTCGAGGCCAGCCTGGGCTACCAAGTGAGTTCCAGGAAAGGCGCAAAGCTACACAGAGAAACCCTGTCTCGAAAAACCAAAAAAAAAAAAAAGAAAAAAAGTAGCTATGGGCTGGGGTTCTGGCTCAGAAGTGGAGTGTTCAGTTTGCATACTCAAGGCCTTGGGTTTGATTCCCAATACTACATTGACACAGAAAGCTTGCTTAAAATGTAAATGGTTTCTCATTTTTAAGATAAATTTTAGCTGAGTGTTATAGGGCACGCCTTTAATGCCAGCACTCAGGAAACAGAGGCAAGCAGATCTCTGTGAGTTAGAGACCAGCCTGGAACAGAGTGAGTTCCAGGACAGCCAGGGCTGCATAGAGACAGCTGTCTTGGGAGGAAAAAAATTTGCCAATTATATAGAATTTAATCTATAGCATGTAAAATTATAAATTATGCTAATGAGTTTCCTTATGGCAGTTATTTGACTACAGGTCTGATTAATTACCTTGGTATAAATTACTAGAATTACATGCTAGGGATTAAAATATGAGAAAGGTACCAACCAAAGCTGTAGGCAGGTTGGAGACTGTGGACCAGAGATCAGCAACCCTGTGTGTGGATTTCAGGCTTCATGGACAAAATAAAGGTCCTGCATAAGTACTTCTATAACCATTTAAAATTATAAAGCCATTGTTTGCTCATAGCCTGTGAGGATCAGGTAAGTGGCCAGATGTATTCTACAAGCTGTAGTTTGCTGACCCATGCTCAAAGGAATAGCTTTAGGTCCCAAGGAGAGTCTGTGTACAAAGGCTATATACAAAAAAAAAGTTCTTTTGGCAAGGTTGATCTTGTTTCTGTGACATAGATCTCTCAGTATCATCAGTGCCTCAGCAGTCATATTCTGGGATGGACTAATGCCTTCCAGCCTTTTCCGACCTTTATACATTGTCATTTCTCAGGATTAGAGACGGTGCCAGCGACAAGGTGGACAGGTAGAGGACCGTAGGAAGGCTGAGATGCACTAGAGGCCACACACTAGACTGCTGTCGGGATGCTCACTGTACTCTGACTTCTGAAAGCCGTGGTGCTGGGTGTGCACTCCAGGGTTAGGGAGTTGGAAGCCAAAAGCCACGAGCTGTCCCGCTGGCACATCTGGAGGCAGTGCCTCTTAAGGAGTGTGTGATGCATCTGCATCTTCAGTCATGCCTCTCCAGGGTGTGCTCCTTGAGTTTACAGTGGCTGCTGAGAGGTACTGGCAATGGTGATACAATGAACACCCAAATATTTCCACTATTGTACTTGTGGAACTGAAGGGGAGCAGAGACCTTGATCTGTTGCCACTCCTGCATTTCAGGGACAGCTGAAATTGAATTTGCTCTGAGATGTCTTGGTGTTCAGAGCAGCAGAGGGGAATGGGGGAGATTCGTGTAAGAGCACGCTCCTGCATTGCAGCAATAATCATTCATGCACAGTAAAAAGGCTCTGAAGGATCAGAAGCTCTTTGAAATGTCCTATTTGTCATTTTTGCTTCAAATACATGGGCATTTATATCCAGCCCTAAGTAGAGCAGGGTGATGGCTTCAGGAAGCCCACTGCATTAGTACTTATGTACCTGATTTTATATGTGTCTTAGTTTCTTGATTGTGTTCCCAAGCAGTAGAGGAGCAAGACTGCTGCCTCTGCACCCCCTGTATGCACACAGGATTAAGCAAGACTTTCTCTTCATTGATTCTTTGCTGCCACATTTAGTAACTAACAGACAGAAGAAATCTTAGGCTTCAGTGTCTCTCTCCCAGAGAGCTGTTTTTTACCCAGCCAAACTGAAGGACAAGATGTCACTGCTGCCTTTACCCTGCTGTTCCCAGCACTGCTCTGGGGCTGTTCCCTCTTCCTTGCCATTGGTCTGAAGTAAGTTAAAAGCATCCAAGCCATAGGTACACACAAGGAGCTTGGTGGTACCTTTCACCCACATAGATGGTATTCTGCTAATGGAAGTGTGATCTCTTGCTCGTGCTTTGCATTTGGATATTGTCTTTCTGGGATCCCTGTTCCACCCCCACCCCATTCCCTCATGTCCTGATTTTCTCCTTGCCTCCTTGTCTTCATTGATTTATTTACTTCTTTTTCATCCCCCCTCCTCATTTTCTCATACACAATCCATCTCTTGGCTACCTTACACCTGCTGCTGCTGCTGCTGCTGCTGCTGCTTCCTCCTCTGACTTCAGGACGGGGCCTTCTTTATGGAGTTTGTCCGCAGCCCACGCACAGCATCATCTGCCTTCTACCCTCAGGTTAGTCCAAACCACAGCCTGTGCATGCCCATCCCATTGGCACAAGCTGGCCTTCTGTTTACCTTCGAGCAGACGAAATTGGACTGAATCTGAGTTTGAGGGACAGCTGAAATTGAATTTGGCTCTGAGATGTCTTGGTGTTCAGAGCAGCAGAGGGGAATGGGGGAGATTCGTGTAAGAGCACAGCCTACCACACCAGTGCTGAGCCAGATGCTTTCCATTGCTACTTGTGTGGTTCACCTGATTGCTGTGAATCTCATTGTCACCAGCATTTGCCCTTTTAAATTTTATAAGCGTCATGAAATGTGTATATTTTAAGGATTGAACACTTATTGTTCTCCTCCTGGTTCAGCCAAGATAAATTAATAATAGTATGGCAGGAAGTGGTGGGGGAAAAAAAACAGCCAGCATTTATAAATAGGCCTGAGTTATGTCATAGGCTAATGGTGTGTGGCCCTGGGCAGCTCACTTGATTTCTGGACTTCACTTATTTGTCAAATGAAAGGTTTGGCTGAGGTCATTGAGGGCCTTCCAGGCCATAAAATTCTTTACTTACCACATGCCTAACACATCATGTATTATCTCATTTCACCTTACAGCATAACCTATCAGTTAAGTAAAAGTTTTATTCCAGTTTTGTAAGTGGAGAAATAAAGGACAAAGAAGTTGCTTTCTACAGCACAGAGTAGAACTGGGATTTACATTCATGACCCACAAGGCTTGACTCAAAACCCACTCTGTAATTAGCATTAGTAATTACTGTTTTGACTGGTCTTTGAAGGCAAATAGGGCTCCCTGCTGTTTATGGAGGTTTCTAAGTATTATATGAAATTGACTGTAGAGAACTAGTTACAGAGATCTGAGTGAACAAGGGTTATACAGAGTGGGTCTAGCTAAGGAGGATGGGACTTGAGAGGTGGGAGAAGTTAAGAGTCCTTATTTAGTGGAAGTCAGAAAAGCAGCTCATCGAGCTCCCACTTTGCCAGTGTTCCATAAATGTCATCTTTATAACAACCTATAAAGTATTATACCCATCTTCCAGATGAGAAAAAATGAGACTAAAGACACATTGGTGGCAAAAGGACACTATACTAATGAGTGGCTGACCCCCTATACTATCTTCTGAACAGTACTGGGAGACTTAAGGTTTAGTTTACATTGGAGCCTTGGTTTTCTAAGAATGGACATTGCTACAACTGTCTGCAAACCTTACCTGTGAATCAAATAGCCATATGCAATCCCTTTTGGGACCTGAGTTCTCGACCAGGCATCTCTCATCTGAGTGTAGGAGGCATACTATATTTTGAATTAAAGCAGACTCAGGCTAATTTCTTTAGTCTTTTACTTTCTTTTTTCTTTTAAATATTTTTTTAGATTTATGTATTTTATTATTTTATGTGTATGAGTGTTTTAACTGAGTGTATATCTGTTCACCACATGCATGCCTGGAAGAAGGGCATTGGGCCCCCAGGAACTGGAGTTGTAGATGGTTGTAAGCCACCATGTGAATGCTGGGATTTGAACTTTAACCACTGAGCCAAATCTCCAGCCCGTGTGGTTTTTTTTTTTTTTAACTTTTAATTTTATTTTATGTCTATGGGTGTTTTACCTGTGTGTAAGTCTGTGTACTACATGTGTGCCTGGTAGTCTTGGAGGCCAGAATCCCAGAGTTACAGACAGTTGCGAACTGCATGTACGAGATGGGAATAGAATCCAGATCCTTAGGAAGGACAGCAGGTGCTCTTAACCACTGAGCCATCTCTCCAGTCCCAAAGTCTTTTACCTGGGAATAAGAGACTCTTTATTGATGTTTTAAACTTATAATTTAATATAAGAAAAGTCAGCAGAGTTGAAATAGAGATCAATGGTCTATTTTGTGTGGTGGAATTTACCTATAAAACAAAGGTGGACAAGTTCCTACAACTGGAAACAGTAAACAGGGCAGTTCCATCGAGAGTTGCATATGAATGAATGTTTGTCTCTCCTGGTGTTGTAAAATTTTTGTATTAAGCCAGGTATGGCGTCTTACACGTGAAGCAGAGGCAGATGGATCTCCTGTGAGTTTGAGGCAGCCTGGTCTATAGAGCGAGTACTAGAGTAGCCAGAGTTATATAGTGAGACCCTGTCTCAAAAAACAAGCAGCCGGGCGGTGGTGGCGCACGCCTTTAATCCCAGCACTCGGGAGGCAGAGGCCGGCGGATCTCTGTGAGTTCGAGGCCAGCCTGGGCTACCAAGTGAGTTCCAGGAGAGGCGCAAAGCTACACAGAGAAACCCTGTCTCGAAAAACCAAAAAAATAAAAATAAAAAGCAACAACAAAAAAGACATATAAGTTAAAAATTCAACTCTTGGGCTGGAAAGATGGCTCAGTGGTTAAGAGCACTAACTGCTCTTCCAGAAGACCCAGGTTCAATTCCCAGCACCCACATGGCAACTCACGCCTGTCTGTAACTCTAGTATCAGAGGATCCAGCACCTCTCACACATACACCAATGAATATAAAATAAAAATAAATTATATATTTTTAAAAAATTCAACTCTTCCTAGAGGCACTAAGGGATCTTTCTGTATGTACACACAATTAAATTGCATACCCTTGTTATGCAATTAATGTAAAACACATTTTACATTAATTTTCTAACGTACAGTGGAGAGAGGTCTACTTTCAGATCTTGACTTCAGTGCTATACCAAGGAGGTGCTTTAGTACTGACTATGCTTTAGAACCTAGTTCTTCGTTATATGAGGAAATAGCAATTTAATTTAATAGTTATTTAAAATGGTGTTATTTTGAATATATTATTTAAATAATAAATGTTTTCAACAAATTATAAGGGAAAGAAATAATGAACACATTTCTGATTGTAGTACAAGCAAGTTTTTTGTCAGTCATTAAAAACAATAGAAATTACCTATACGTTTAGAAATTAACACACTTCTAATCTTGCATAAGTAAATGAACAGCATGATGCTGGGTAAGTGATCAGTATATGGTCAGCATCAGCCATTATTAGAATTAGTATAATTGACCCTCTACATCCACCCACAATCAATCAACTATGGATCAAAAATATTGGGGATAAAAAATTATGTCTATCCTGAACATAGACAGACCTTTTTCCTTCAGCTTATTCTTTACAGTGTAGTGTAACAGTTACTCTCATAGCTGTTCTGTATATTAGGTATTATAAGTCATTTAGAGATTATTTAAACTCATGCACTTGTGTCTAGCCTGCAGCCTGCAGCCTGTGGGCTGCATATGCTGCAGGACAACTGTGAATACAAAACCAATACAAAATCATAAACCTGAAACATTAGGAGATTTTTATTGGTGAAATTATTAAGGCCACTCCACATAGTTAAAAGGAGATTTATTTAATGGCGTAACTTACAAATTAAGGGATAGGTAGGTCGTGGGGTCTGGGGAAAGTGTATCGCAGTCCAGCAGTGTTCTCTGGAGCTCTGCTTGGGCCACCTCCACCATCCAGGGTCCTGCCACCGAGTGAGCGCTCCCCGATCCAGATCTCGGGTCCCCAGGCGCCTCCCTTGGCCCCGCCTTGTAGGCGTGACAGTTGCCAAAGTCTCAATGGGAGTTGGAACTTCCAGATCAAAGCTGGAATGGCTACCCACTACAGATTTTTAAATTTTTTAAATTCTGTGCTTTGTTTTGTAGCTAGACTATGTGATTCTAGAGTGTAACTTTGAGAATGACAGTGTTGTGTTGAAAATCAGAAAGTTCAGAATGTGAACTATGGAGGATGATGTGCATAGGCTATATGCAAATACTGTGCCATTTAAAAGACTTGATCATCCATGGGATTTGTTTGGTTTAGTTTTGGTTTTGGTTTTTCAAAACAAGGTTTCTCTGTGTAGCCCTGGCTGACTTCGAACTCACTCTGTAGACCAAGCTGGCTTCAAACTCAGAGATCCTCCTGTCTCTGCCTTCCAAGTGTTGCGATTAAAGGTATGCGCCACCACTGCCCGGGCTATTCATGAGATTTTATTTTCTGGGGGTAATGGTATCTTGGCACCAAAGAGTAACTGTTAGTATTGAAGCTGAATTATATCAATTTAGTGCATATTTGTTTAATACTCTTTGGTAATTTCATATATGAATATAGTATATTTAGATCATAGCCATTTGCCCTCCCCTTCCTCCTAAATCTCCCTTACAACTTCATGTCAAAGTCTTTTTTTTTTTAAATAACCCACCAACCCCAATCAGTGCTTCCTCCCTACCCACATAAAATGTGCCTAGATGAGGGAAATTCAAGAAAAGAAAAGGCAACATAGGGTAAGACCTTGTAAAGCAGCTAAAACTTTGTACTAAATTCAGCTTTAAGCTTCCGGTAGCCAAAGAAGTATGGGAAACATTTTTCTTTTTTTTTTTTTTTTTTTTTTTTTTTTTTTTTTTTTTTGGTTTTTCGAGACAGGGTTTCTCTGTATAGCTTTGCGCCTTTCCTGGGACTCACTCTGTAGACCAGGCTGGCCTCGAACTCACAGAGATCCGCCTGGCTCTGCCTCCCGAGTGCTGGGATTAAAGGCGTGCGCCACCACCGCCCGGCTGGGAAACATTTTTCTAAGACTCAGAATGGTTGGACAAAAATGGCAGATAAAGTTTTCAGGAAAACATGCTTTTTCTGGTATTACAATCTGAGCAAAATGTGCATCCGTGAAAGATAGACTGTGTGTAATACAGAACAGGAGTCAGGCAACCATGTGGCAAACCTGGCCCACCATTTTGCTTTTGTAAATAAAGTTTTATTGGGATAGAGCCATGCCTCGTCCTACCCTGCCCTCTTCCTTTTTCTTTTCTTTTTTTAAACTTTCTTTTATTTTTTATTTTTTTTATTTTTTTTTAGGTTTTTCGAGACAGGGTTTCTCTGTGCAGCTTTGCGCCTTTCCTGGATCTCGCTCTCTAGACCAGGCTGGCCTCGAACTCACAAAGATCCGCCTGCCTCTGCCTCCCAAGTGCTGGGATTAAAGGCGTGCGCCACCACCGCCCGGCTTATTTTTTATTTTTTAAGACATGGTCTGACATAGCCTACCTAGTCTGACCTGGAACTTACCATGTAGCTGATGATGGTATTGACCCGCTGTCTCTGCCTCCTGAGTGATTGGATTATATGTGTTCACCACCATGCCCACCTCTTTTTGTTTCTTTGTTTTCTAAGGTTGGTTGGTTGGTTTTAGTTTTTTGTTCACATATGTCTGCTTCAGTATTCTTGTGAAGGGTTGAATAGTTGAAACAGAGATGTAGCTCACAAAACCCAATATGCTTAATATCTGGAAGATGTTTGCGAACTCCTGATTTAGGGATGACTCCTTAGCCACACCTCTGCTCTCCAAATCATATAAATTTGTAGCAGCATCCCTCAGGCTGGGGAGTGATTTTCAGGGTACTTACGTGAGAAACAACCCTACTAAAGGGACCTAGAAAGCAGGCCCTGTGAGCTACTCTTGTGTGTTAAGTGCTGAGCCCAATCTCCCTTAATTAACTTGCTCTGTTTTAATGTTAGAGCATGGTACCTCTTCCTAAGCCTTAGTGGTTGTGCACAGATTATTTCAGGCTACCTCTTGCTGTACTTCCTCTGGGTGTTTATGGTGCCCGTGGAAGCCTATATGGTTGGCTTTTTCTTGTGTTGTTTTTGTTTTGCCTTGCTTTTTAAATCATTGAGCCTTGCAGTGGGAAAGCACAGTGGTTCTTCTAGAGCCAGGGCATTTTTTTTTTATCTCCTGGGACAGCTGGTAATATCTAGAAACATTTTGACACATCTGTGGCTAGTATTACCAGCATCTAACGTGGGAGTGGGGCTGCTGCTCACCATCCTACAGTGCACAGGCCACACTATGACAAAGACTCATTTGATCCCAAGTGACAGTAGTGCTGAGATGACAAGCCCTATTTTAGAAATAGCAATATTTACATCATCTAACATTGTCTGATAAGAGAAGCCTCTGTCTGAAGGAGGTATTCAAGAACTGTAACTTAAGGCTTTTATTCTTTTTTAGAAGTACTCTGAAAGGCGCAGTCATTCTCTGTAAACATTTGGTCTGGGATGTAACCTTTACTGGCTGCTGCAGGGATTTTAGGTGAGCGGGCATAGTCCTGTACTTGAGGACCCTTAGAGGAAATGAGACAGGAAACTACTTTCGTGAGCAGTTTCCTTAGCAGGCTCAGTGAAGTCTGCCACTTGGGGGCTGGTGTGGGGCTAATCAGAAAATGGTGAGGGATCAGCATTTCAAGGTGAAGTACCCATTGAGGTGGTGGATTTTAGCCAGTGAGATAAGGAACCACGGAACAACAGAACTCAGTATTACACAAATAAGATTGTTTGATTGGAAGGGTAGACTTGGTGAATGGTTGGTGTTGTGTTGAAATCACAAGTCAGACATATGTTCTGTAGCGTTCACAGTGTAGTGGCACACAGAGCAACAGGGTAGCAAGGTTGGAGCTTTTCTTTAGAAAGATGCAAATGGGAATGGCTCATAGGTGGTTTTCAGGAGAAGGGCTGCATTTGTAGGGCCAGTCTGGACCCTGTCCGGCCTCCTCAGATGGAGGGGAACATGACCTAGTGCATGTGAATTTCCCGAGGGAAGGCCAGAGGACTAGGCCTCTCAGGATGAAGCTAGAGGAGAGAACTTGCAGGTGCCTCTGAGGTTTGAACCTGGGCTGTCAGAAAGCTGAATGTGCCACTGACAGATATAGGAACGGAGGACTGGGGTGGGAAGGCTGAGTCGTGGTAGATGGGATGTCCCTCCTGGGATGTCAACCCATTTGTCTTTCCCAAATGTCTTTCTTCCTTCTCTCAGTCTCCTCGGAGATGATTTTGACTTCTGTGTTTGGCTTTTCTTTTCTTTTTTCTTTTTTCTTTTTTTTTTTTTTTTTTTGAGACAGGATCTCACTGTATAGTTTTGGCTGACCAGGAACTTTCTATGTAGACCAGGCAGACCTCAAACTCACAGAGATCCACCTGCCTCCAAATGCTGGAATTAAAGGGGTACACTACTTTGCCCAGCCTTCTGTGCTCTTTTTATGGGAATTTCCTCTGATGTCAGCCCTGTGATTTGAGTCTAGTACTGAAGTGATTGCTTTGGTTTTAGGATTATTGTGATTGCCTGGCCTCTGTCTGCCTTGGTTTAGAGGATGTAAGTCCTTAATTTCTATGACAAGGTAGTACACCCAGGACTGGGTGTGGTCTCTAGACTCCTTTGGCTCTTCCAGCAGGGACCAATGGGGACTAAGAATGGGAGGAATGGAACGAACCATATGTGTAAGTAGCTTTAATGTATGTGCATGAATATCTATATAATGCCTGTTGACTTAATAAACCAGGATAGTTTATTTGCTGTTTCCTTTTGGTTCATTTTGGATCCATGTACTAATTTTTTTACCCTTTTGCAGGCATCTATGGACCAAACAGCTGCTCTGGTGCTGGATGGTGCCAATTTGGGGATCAGTACATGCCAGTCCATGGATAGAGGTAGCAACCAGACCTTTGGGAACTCCCAGAACATAGGAGAACAGGCCTTTCCCGCTGCAAACTCTGACTGCAGGTGAGCTTCAGAATGACTAAGCTGATGCTCCTGTTGGGTGGGGAAAGTTCAACCAAGGGCATAGTACTTGGGGGTCCAAAGCTCTGGGTCACGTTCTAACTGCTACACATCACATGTGGGACCCTGAGGGAGTCAGTCCTCATAGCCAAGTGACAAGGTGGAGGATCTATGTTCTCTCAGAGATGTATCACACGTAATGTCAGTCTTGGTCATGGTGGTGCCCATGGCATTATGCTTTGCACAAGGTGATATGCAGTCAGTAAGGAAATGCAGTAACAGTGGATGAGTCACACACTGTGGGTAAATGAGGCCTTTCTTTTCCTATTCCTAAGAATCCAAAGGAGAAGGGTACTGCATAGGCCTCAGTTGCTTAGTAAGTGTCCCAGCTTTTTTGTTTGTTTTAAGTCAGGGTCTCTTTATTATGACTTAAAACAGTTCTAGGACAGCCAGAGCTGTTCTAGAACTCTCTATGTAGACCAGGCTGGCCTAAAACTCAAAAAGATCCACCTGCCTCTGTCTCCAAAGTGCCGCTGGAACTAAAGGCATATGCCACAGTACCTAACTGTGTCCCAGCTTTTTTTTTTTTTTTTTTTTTTTTTTTGGTTTTTCAAGACAGGGTTTCTCTGTGTAGTTTTGGTGCCTGTCCTGGATCTCGCTCTGTAGACCAGACTGGCCTCGAACTCACAGAGATCCGCCTGGCTCTGCCTCCCGAGTGCTGGGGTTAAAGGCGTGCGACATGATCGTGCAGCTTTGTGTCCCAGCTTTTTAAAAGCATAAGGTAGAGTTGATGAGATGGCCAGTGTATAAAGAGACTTGCCATGCAAGCCTGACGACTTCAACTTGATCCTGGAACCCATGCCAGTGGAGAAGGAAAGTACCAACTTCACAAAATTGCCCTTCTGACCTACACACGCACACACTGATAGTTTTTAAAGGTAAAAGTATTTTTTCAATTTTTAATCAGGATCCAGGCATGGTGTGCACACCTTCAGTCTCAGCACTTAAAAGGCAGAGGCATGTGGATCTCTGAGTTCAAAGGCCACCTAGTCTACAGAGTGAGTTTCAGGACAGCCTGGGCTACACAGAGAAACTCTTATCTCGAAACGCTCTCCCACCCCCCAACTTTTTTCTTCAGTCAGGGTTTGGGGATGTACCTCATTTGGTAGAGTGCTTGCCTAGCACACAGGAAGCTCTGAGTTCCAGCCCTTATGCTTTCTTATACACGTAGCTGTAACCCCTGCACTTGTCAGATAAAAGCAGGAGGAGCAGAGGTTCAAGATCATTCTTGGCTACATAGTGCATTTGAGGTCAGCATGGATGTATGAGACTTGTCTCGAGAAAAAACGACCCCCATAATTGTACGTGTTTATGGGGTATGTGCCCTCGGTTTTGATGCCGTTGTCAGTTTTGAGAAACTTTCTTTCTTGGCTACGGATGGCAGTTCTACTTAACCTGTTCTTCCTGCCTCACTGTATTGACTGAGCAGACTTAGCTGTGTGCTCTGAGAAACATGACATGGACACCCCTTTCCCTGGGAGCAGCCGGTGCTCTTGGCTCCTCACTGGCTGGTCCCTGTCGGCAGTTCCTGACGTTCCTTATGCCATAAGCTCTGTACTGATTTTGCCTCCACTGCATCCACCAGAGTGTTCATTTGGACTAGTAGAGGCGATGCTTGTTCAGTGCTAACTTTTCTGCTCTGACTTCTCTCAGGCCCAAGTCCTCACCATACCTGGCTGGCTTTTGGTCCTAGCCGTGGAGGAGAGTCGGGGGCTGCTCAGTGTGTAAGAGGAAAGTACATTCATGTGCTTCCTCATTGCTCAGGAGGGTAGAGAGGCAGGGGTTTTTTTCTGCTTTTGGAAGAAAGAGGAACTGGAATATTGGCTAGAGGTGAGAAGACCAAAAATGCTGTAGTAAGCCAAAGCAGGACGCCTGACTGACAGTGACGCAATGTGCATCCCATTTCACGATAGGGAACTTAGTAGCTAGCAGTGGGTACAGCTGCACTGGGAAAAGCTGAGTCCTCTGCCTCTGAAGGTGTTAGCTTAGGCCTTCTCTTGACTACACACTTGAGCTCAGATTCAGGATTAGAAAAAAGTCTCTCCAAAGGTTTTGAAGGCTCTTTCTAACCCTGAGATTCTGGTTTTAGGTTTTTGTGCTAGGGATTAACACAGGGCTTGAGATTCTGAAATGATGAATTGAGTCCTGAAACCCCTCCCAAAATAGGCACCCAGAAGACTGTGGAATAGAAGAAAGGGAAAAGTTTGAGGAGTTTCTGATTGAGACCAAGAACTAAGTAGTTTGGTGTGGGGGAAGAGGGGCCCTCAGCTGCTGAGCAGACTCTTTTTCTTCTAGATCTCCCCACCCCCATCTATGAAATAGGTCTTTCCATGTAGCCTAAGTTGATCTCAAACTCATGATCCTCCCAACTCAGCCTCTGGAGTGCTGGGATTATAGCTAAGTGCCACCACAGCTGACTTAAGCGTGTTTTAAGCACTGTCACACCTTCAAGGCAGAACTTGGGCAACAGATGGTAGGAAGAGCGGGACTTTGGAATGTGACTCACTTGATTGAAATCTGGATTCCGATGCTTCCCAGCTCTCGCACCTTCACCAGTTCATTTAGCTAGTCTGACTTGCTTTAGTGTTGGCTACCATTGTAGGCACCACGTGTATCAGTCTCGTGCCTATCTATCCTGAAAGACATGAACAACACTGTTCCTGTTTTCAGATAAAGAAATAAAGACCAAGAAAATCTAGGTGTCCTACAACTGGTTAGTGATAATTCCAGGGTTCTTTCCTGTAAGCTCTCACCTAAATTATCACACAGCAGTCTTTGATTGGCCAAGGTTAAGTAACATGTGAGAGGCCATCAGGCATAATCAGAGCAGCTAAGTCTTCTAGGAAACATAATTATTAATGGTGCTAGAAATATGTCTCTGCTTAAGAACTGTCATGCTCTTCAGAGAACGTTAGCTGAGTCCCAGCACCCACATTGTGTGGCTCACAACTGCCAGTTTCAGGGAATCCAAAGCCTTCCTCTGACTTTCACAGGAAGAATATAAATAAAAGAATAAAAATGAAAGAGAAATGTGATTGAGAAGGAGATGCTTTTTAAGGGTGCTGTGTTTAGATACAAAATCATTTTGCCTTTTAAAAATGTGTATATATACTTTGGAAATAGGAATACATTGTGAACTAGCCTCAGGATGTAACTGTCCAGAATTTTCCTGACTGTCTTCAGTTTCAATATTGTCCTGGTGTCTGGCTCCAGAAGAAGCAGAGATTTTGTGGGCTGGTATCGCTTAGAGGAGGAACACTTGTTCACCACGCATGAGGTCTTGGGTTCAGCCCACAGCACTGAAACAAAAACCCACTCTTGGCTGTGTTATACTTTGTGTTACAGCTCTCAGCAGCATGTAGCAAGCTCTCTGACATCATCCTCTACCCTGGTGGAGATTCTGGAAGCCATGAAGCATCCCTCGTAAGTGACTAGGCACATTTATGAAGCAAAAGCAGACTATCCCTGAGGGAAGGCTGGCCATGGTGGTGTGGGTGGGTAGATTTATACCTTACTCTGCTGCTTACCAGCTGTGAGATGTGGGCAAGTTACCTGACCTCCCTGAGCCTCTGCCACCTCGTTTATACAATGAGATTTTTAAATTATATTTTATGTACTTACTTGTGGGGAGCTAGAGGGCATGCACGTGTCTGGGCTCTTGTACACAGTTATAGATGGAAGTCAGAGGACAGCTTGCAGGAGTTGATCCTCTCCTTCCAAATGAATTTAATCCTCTAGAAATTGAATTTAAGTTGTCAGGTTTGGTGGCAGGCACCTTTATGTACTGAGTATCTTTCGAGTCCTTACCATGTGTTTCTACACACATGGTAATGAAATGATTAAATTCTTTTGTGAACTATCTAGTATAATGCCTGACAGATAATGTATTTTCTAAATGTCCCTTCTTCTCTCAGTTCTTTTTTTCCTGTCATCGGGACTTCCCTCAGCCCAGGAGTTATGTGGAGAACCCTCCCTTCAGACAGTACATGCTCTGGTGGAGAACCCTCCCTTCAGACAGTACATGCTCTGGTGGAGAACCCTCCCTTCAGACAGTACATGCTCTGGTGGAGAACCCTCACTTCTCATCTTTTCTTTTTCCTTATTGCCACTGGACACATGTTTCCTGCTCGCTCATTGGAATTCAGGACAGGAGTCCAGCTGCTCTCTGAACAGAAGGGCCTGTCACCGTGCTGCTTCATCAGTGCTGAGGTGGTACACTGGCTGATGAACAATGTGGAGGGGGTCCAGACACAGGCGATGGCCATTGACATCATGCAGGTGAGGCAGCAAGGAGGGCTTGTCTGCTCAGATCATTGTGATCAGGGTCTGTCACAGAAGTAGTCACCCGTGACAGTAAAGAGATTTGCAAGTTGGGGTGAGGACCTGTTTTTAACTAATGGGAGGTCTATCTGGAACTAATAAAAGGACTGGTCTTCCTTTGAAAGATACTTTGAAGACCTTAGGGTTAGAAGTGGTCGCACAAGCCCCCAACAGCACTGAGGAAGTGGCGGCAGGAGGATCATAAGTTAGAAGCCATCCTATTCTACATAGAGAGACCTTGTCTTAGAAATGCATAAAGAGGCCGTGTGTGTGTGTGTGTGTGTGTGTGTGTGTGTGTGTGTGTGTGTGTGTGTGTGTGTGCGCGCGCGCGCCACATGTGTGCAGATGCCAGAAGAGGGCATCACATCACCTGGAATTAGGATTGCAGGTGGTTGTGAACTGCCATGTGGGTTCTGGAATTCAAACCCAGGTCTTCTGCAAGACCAGCCTTTACCACTGAGCCATCTCTCCAGAACCATTACCTATTTTTCTTTATACTTTTTTTTTTCTGAAGATTTATTTTGTATTTGTGTGTGTGTGTGTGTGTGCGTGTTTGTCTGTCTTTCTGTCTGTCTGTAGGCAGATGTATGCAGGTACTCACAGAGGCCTGAAGAAGGTGTCAGATCACCTGGAGCTAGAGTTGTAACACATGGTTGTAAGCAACTGACATGGGTGCTGAGGCAGAATGTGGGTCTCTGTGAGGGTTCTTAAGCACTGAGCCTTCTCTTCAGCCCATTGCCTCCTGCCTCCACCTCCCCAAACACTGGATTGCAGGGGTGTGCACCACACCTAGTCATAAAGACTGCCTTCTGAATAGGGCAAGGTAGTCTCTATATATAGTTTTTGTTGTTTGTTTTTTTAATATAAAACATTTTATGTGTATGTTTGTGTACTACATGTGCACCTAGTGTCTGCAGACCAGAAGAGGAAGTCAGATCTCCTGCAACTGGACCAGGCTGGCCTCAGACTCACAGAGATCCACCTGCCTCTGCCTCCTGAGTGCTGGGATTAAAGGCGTGCGCCACCACCGCCCGGCTCACTTAACCATCCTTAACCACTGAGCCATCTGTCTCTCCAGCCCCTCCCTTTGTAGATTTAATCCATATTTCTCTAAACATTTTTTGACCTTTATTGCCCATTTGTATTTCATTTTTTGAGAATTCTCTGTTTATTAGTCCATTTATTGACGGGGTTGTTTTATTTGTTGTGGTCTGTTTTTATTTTTTGTCTTTTGTTCTTTTCAAAGTGTAGACATTAATTCTCAGTCAGATGTGTAACTAGCAAAGGTTTTCTTCCATCTGTGCAGGCTGTCTCTTCACTAACTGCCCCTCTGCTGTGCAGAGGCTTTCTTGTTTACTTTGTAGTTTCAGGACACCCTCACCTATACCTAGATCTTAGGTAGTTTCCCTGCCCTTTCCTCTAAGAGGTTCAGAATTCCAAGTCTTACATTAAAGTTCTTGATCCATTAGGAGTTGAGTTTTGTGCATTGTGAGATAGGAATCTAGTTTCATTCTTCTACATGAGGAGATACAATTTTCCTACCACTATTGTTGAAGACTGTCTTCAGTGAGGGTTTTTGTTTCTGTTTTTCCATCTTTGCAAAAATCTGGGGGCTATGACTGCTTGGGTTTATATCTGGCCCCTTTATTGTATTCTACTGATATGTTTGGGGTTTTGTTTTTTTGTTTTTGTTTTTGATTTTTGTGCCAGCGAGGTATTGTAGTATAACTTGAAATCAGGTATGAGGTATTGTAGTATAACTTCAAGGTATGGTGATCTCTCCAGCATTATTCTTTTGTTTTGTTTTGTTTTGTTTTTTGAGACAGGGTTTCCCTGTGTAGCTTTGTGCCTTTCCTGGAATTCACTCTGTAACCCAGGCTGGCCTCGAACTCACAGAGATCCGCCTGGCTCTGCCTCCCGAGTGCTGGGATTAAAGGCATGTGCCACCACCACCCGGTGCATTATTCTTTTTGTTCACAATTACATTGGCTGTCTATGCTTCCATATAAACTTTAAGATTTTTTTTTCCTATTTATGTGAAGAATGGCATTGGAATTTAATGGGCAGTGCATTGAATCCATAGATTGCTTTTGGTCATATTAATTCTTTTTTTTTTTTTTTTGGTTTTTCAAGACAGGGTTTCTCTGTGTAGCTTTGTACCTGTCCTGGAACTCACTCTGTAGACCAGGCTGGCCTCAAACTCACGGAGATCCACCTGCCTCTGCCTCCCAAGTGCTGGAATTAAAGGCATGTGCCACCACCGCCCCGCCATATTAATTCTTATAATCCATGAGCATAGGATTAAAATCCATAAAAAGAATTTGGTTACACCTTTCCTTTTCTGTTTCATGGAATAGTTTAAGAAGCACTGGTCGGGGGTGAAAAGCAGCAGCAGCATTGGTATTAATTCTTCAAAGGTCTGGTAGATCATCAGTGAACCAAGATGACCTTGAAGCCCTCATCCTCCTGCCTCCACCTTCCCAGTGGGATTACAGGGCTGTGTGCCACAACTAGTTTTCCTTACGGGATTTTGGGAGACATTCCCTCAGATGAAGAGAATTATACTGCCTAACCGATTGTTATATTTATTGAAGTTAGATGGTTTTCTACTTGGGAGTTTTTCTTTACTTTCTGTATGTTTGAAATGTTTGATGAACTACATATACTTTATAACTTAGAACAGGTTCATTTTCACATAGCACATTCTAATGGGGGCCAAAGGTATGATCTCAGTTCTTACTGAGATCACTAACTACCTTGACTGCTACACACAAGCAAGAGATGCCTCTTTGAGATGTCACCTGCAGTAATTTCAAGTTTTCATTGTCTCTCCTAGAAAATGCTGGAAGAGCAGCTCATAACACATGCGTCTGGTGAAGCCTGGAGGACCTTCATCTATGGCTTCTATTTCTACAAGATAGTAATGGACAAAGAGCCCGATCGAGGTCAGAGCCAAAGCACATGCAGTCACCACAGGGGCGAGTACTTTTCCTAATCTTTCACATCACAGTGCATCTTGAGCTCCATGTGTGGCTTTGTTTTCTAAGTTGACACTCTGTTAACTTTTTTTTTTTTTTGCATTTGTACATTTTTAAGCATAACTGAATGACAATGTTGTTTTTTTAAAAGATTTATTTAGCTATTTTTAAGAGAGAGAGAGTGAGTGCGTGCACGCGCATGTGACCAGAGGTGTTGGATCTTCCTGGAGCTGGAGTTATAGACAGTTATAAGGCATCTGATTTGGGTGCTGGAAACCAAACTGGAGTCTTCTGCAAGAGCAGCATAGCATGCACTCTTAACCACACAACCACCTCTCTAGTCCAGACAATGTATTTTTCAGCTACAGTGTTTTTATTGAGGACAGTGTTGGTGGAAGATAAACCAAAACGAGGCCAAGGTACCTGGTTCAGAATTTTCTATGGGTCATATTTTGGTGCCTTAACTCCCACTCTGCCTCCATCCTGCTCAGTTGGTTCTGATGATAATGTGATGGGCTCCAATAGTACTTTATACTTACTGGGCTTTCAGGTCCCACATACTCCTTCAAGAAGACTACCAAGTTTTCCAAGACATGTTTTAAATAAAGTCACTCTTTGGTATCAGAGGAGGATTAGCTCAAGGAACCCATCTCCTCTGAGATACAAAAACAAAAACAAACAAACAAAACCCACAATATTTAAGGCCTATACATAAAATGGCATGGTTTTACATATAACCTGTTTACACTCTCGTATTATTTTTAATGATTTATTTTTCTGTGTGTGTATGTGTGTGTGTGTTTATTTGTGTACCCCATGTGTGTGTAGGTGCCAGCAGAGACCAAAAGATGGTGTTGGATCTCCTGAGTTATAGACAGTTATAGAGTTATAGACAGTTGTGAGCCACCATGTAGATGCTAGGAACTGAACCCAGGTCCTCTGCAAGAACAGCCAGTGCTCTTAAACACTAAGCCATCTCTCTAGCCCCTTCCCTTATATTCTTTAAGTCATCCCTAAATTATTTATAATAACTGATAATAAAGTACTGCTGTATTGTACTATATTGTTCAAGAAACAAGAAAAATTTTGATCATATTCAGTATAAATACTCTCCCTGCCCCCCTGACCCAAATATTTTCATCTATGTGATCAAATCTGTAGGTGTATATATAGCTCATGAGTCCAGGGAGCTAACTGCCTGTGTTTGTCTGTTTATTGTGGTTCTGGAATGGAACAACCCAAGGCTTGTGCACATTAAACAAACACTCTGCTACTTAGCAACACTTTAACCCCACCCCTTTTTAATGAAAAAAAGGAATTCATTGGGAAACAATTTATAACATAATTTCTGGCTTGTGTAGCTCTGGAGGCACCAGGTAGTCAGACCAGCTTCCATAGTGTATGAATTTCAGATGTGTGGGAACTGGTTGGAAGTGACTCCCACATTGTGTAAATCACTTCTTCCCCTCTGGGTCCATATGTGATATGGTATAGTTGGTGCCATTCACTGTGTGCTGTGGTTAATACAGTATCTATTTTACCTTCTAATAGAAAAAAGGAAAAACCCGTAACATTTTATGTCCTGTAATTATTATAGAACTGATAAGATTTTTAAAATTGAATTAAAGCTTATATAACATAAAATTAACAAAACATAACAAAAGCCATTCACAGTATTGTGCAACCACCACCTCTTTTCTTTCTTGTTAGCTGTTACTGCCCAACTCCTCCCTTTCTAAACACTCCCTGTACAAGCACTTGTAGGCTTTGTGTTTCTAAAACTGTCATGTGTGGAGATATGTAATCCATAGGCTTTTACACCGGGCTCCTTTCACTTAGCATAATGTTTATGGTCTATCTGTATTGTACCATTCATCAGTCAGAAAAGCAGCATTGTGACAAGGGATCCTTTACTTCCCCCTGCTTTTTACCAGTGCCTATGCAGCAGCCCACTGCCCCCTGGCACACAGCAGGAGTGGATGACTTTGCCAGCTTCCAGCGCAAGTGGTTTGAGGTGGCCTTTGTGGCAGAAGAGCTTGTGCACTCTGAGATTCCTGCCTTCCTCCTGCCCTGGCTACCCAGCCGGCCAGCCTCTTATGCAAGCAGGCACAGCTCCTTCAGTCGAAGTTTTGGAGGACGGAGCCAGGCAGCTGCACTGTTAGGTAAGTTCTTGACCTAGCTGGAGTCTGGGAATAGCTGGTGGCTGGGGAAGGGCGGTCACTAGCCTTCTAGCGTGTATAAGGCCCTACTTAGAACCACAAGAAAATTGTTTGTTTGTTGTTTGTTTGAGAGAGGGTATTACTGTGTGGTCCTGGCTGGCCTGCAGTGAACAAAGTCCACTTGTCTCTGCTTGATTTAAAGCAGAGGCTCTTAACCTGTGGGCCTTAACCCCTTTCACAGGGGTCACCTAAGACCACCGGAAAATGCAGATATTTACATTACGATTCATAACAGTAGCAGCATTACGGTTATGAAGTAGGAACAAAAATAATTTATGGGGGGGGGGGTCACCACAACATGAAAGACTATATTAAAGGCTCTCGGCATTAGGAAGGTTGAGGACCACTGGTTTAAAGCCATGCACCACCATGCCTAGCAAGAAAAAAAATGTTTCTAAGTAAAAACGAGTAAATTAAGATACCTTATGACTGGGTGTGGTGGGCTCCATTTTAATCCTAGGACTTGGGAAGCAGAGGCAGGAGGATCTCTGTGAGTTCAAGGATAGCCAGGATTGAACTCATAGAGAGACCCTATCTCAAAACACCAAAAAGAGAAAAAAAGATAATCTCTTTCTGGCCAGATGTGGTTGGTGGTACAGATCAGTAATTCTAGCACTTGCGAGGCAGAAGCAGAGCAGGGATTGTGAGTTTGAGGCCAATCCAGGCTGCATTGTAAGGCCCTGTCTCAAAAAACTAACCAGTTTATTTATTTGCTAAATAAATAAACAGGAAAAAAGACCTAAGATAACTTACAGAAGAGAAAGACCTGAGTTTCACTACTGCCTGTGATTCAGTGGGGTTTTGTTTGTTTGTTTGTTTTACTGTTGTTTGGGGTGGCTTTTTGTTCGCTTGTTCCTTTTTTAAAACCCGTGAGTCTCATTTGGAAGTAGTGGCAGAAAGCTGTTTTGAAATGCCTAATGTTGATATATGGACCTTTGGCTTGACCTGTGGTGGCTTGCAGAAACAGTACCACATGCCTTCCACTCATGCTCACGCACATTCTTCTCAGGCTTACCCTGACAGTCTGTTAGATCTTGGAGTCAGGAGAGACTGTTGCATTCTTTTCTATCCAAACTGATCCCTAAACTTTTTCCAAAGCATTCCTGATGAATATGGAGCTAGCTTCTTTTTAAAAACTTCCTTCAATGTGGCCCTCACTGTTGAGACTTGCTCCATTGTGAGGCAGCTCTAGCTGTGAGGGCTGGGCTTCAGTGTTCTTTCTCCTCTTGTGATTCTGACCTGCCCCCTAAAGTGCTGACTGTGTTTCTCTTCTGGGCTGTGCACATTGATTAGACTTCCCATGTAGTGGGCTGTACCTTTGTCCATACTGAAAGCCTGCTAGAAGCCCAAATCCAGTGATATAGTAATTACCACTTGGGTGCCCCCTAGACTCACCTATTCTGCACTTAACAGACCTGATAATAGAAGAGAGATGTTCAAAGTCACTGCTGATGTTTATCACTTGCCTTTGGTTTTATGACTGAGGCTCTTTTACCTGGAGGAATAAATACATGGTGTGCAAGCCCAGAGAACACAGCCTTCTTTGATGTGGACTGTTGAATAAAGAGCTCCTGAGAGTGTCATAAATCAGGAACATGAAGCCCAGACGGAATCTAGCTTCAGTGAACGTTTTAGTATCAGAGTGACCAAGTAAGGGTACCAAATGTGCCTCGAGTGTTCATCAAGCTTTGAGCATTAGTGAGTCTCATGTCATGGAAGGAAGGCTTAATGGGAACAGAGAAAATAGACAAAAAGTAGCCAGAGGAGAAGGCAAGTGAGAGAGTCTATAAACATTTCTCAGCCATGTATTTCTTAGCTGGGCTGCCCTATCAGTTTGCAGACAAGGAAGCAAGGTTTTCAGAGCCGTGTGTGTGGCTGGAATCTCAGGAGCTTGGCTCTTCCAGCTCCAGATTAAGAACTTTGCCCATTCTTCATGTTCTAGTATTGGGAGAGCGTCATTCGGGCCTGAGCTAATGCTCTCCGGCCTTCCAACAGAAGCTCATTACATTTATTGACTTAGGAGTCACTCATAGCTTCTACGTGCAGAGTCCAGAACCTGACTGACTCTTTCAGAGAGAAAAAAGCTGTGAGGAGTAGGGAAATGAAAGCAGGTCCTGATTTATGGAAAACCTAGGTGTGCTGAGTGTGGTTAGTGTCCATGGAGGTCAAAGCCCTGTGACAGGATAGGCTTCATTAGAACTGTCATTTCCTGGGAAAATATTGTAGAACTAATACCTTCCTGGGATGAAACCAGAAAAGTAATACTTCCTCCTCACTATGGTCTAGGCTGTTTTTCCTTTTATCTGTTGGTGGGTCATTGAGTCCTGAAGATCTTGGGTACAACCTGGTTGAGTTTCTGACTCTGTGATTCTGGTTAAGAGAACATCTCTCCCCCATAAAAGAAGGGAATGACTTGACTCAGGAGTCAGACTGCAACATAATTGGCTAAATCCAGCTTATGATTTGCTTATAACTGACCCTCTACACTTTTTTACATTTGCATGTATTTGTGTGTGTGCGTACATGGAGGCCACAAGAGGACATTGGGTATCCTTCTGTATCACTCTGGGACTCTTCAGTCTTTGAGGCAGGATCTTTCCCTGGGGCTTTGTGTTTTCTCAGCTAAGCTGGAAGCCAGCAAGCCCCAGTGATCCTCCTGTCTCTGTCTCCTTTGGAGCTGGTTGCAAGTGTGTAGGGGATACCTGGCTTGTTATGTAGGTACTGGGGTCTGACCTCTGGACTCCATTGATTGTGCAACAAGTACTCTTAAGTGATAAGCCATTTCTCCAGCCCCCAGATTTCGTTTTTTTGAGACAGGGTCTGACTATATAGCAAAGATGTCCTCTAACTTACATTTCTCCTGCCTCAGCCTTCTGAATGCTAGTATTATAGGTTTAAGCTACCATGTGTGGCTATAATCACTAATTTTCTTAAAAGGAATTTTAATTCTTCAGCCCAGTTGAGCAAAGACTTCCCATAGATCCCCTGCTCCTCTTACACCCAGCCTCCTTCACTGCCAACTCTCACCAGAATGACATTTGTTCTGATCCACAAACCAACATGGATGCACTATCATCACCCAAAATCCACAATTTGTATTAGGGCTTTCCTCTTGGTATTGAACATTCTGTGGGTTTGTATAAATTTACAGTGGTGTAACATACAGAGTAGCTTATTACCCAAAAATTTCATCTGTTTTTATAAAGTTTTATTGAAACATAGCTGAACCCATTTTTTTTTTTTTTACATAATGTCTGTGGAGCTTTTGCCCTACAGTAGCACAGCTGCTTACAGACAGCTCATAAAGCATACAATATTTATATCTAATGGCAAGCAGAACAAGTATTTTGTAGACCCCTGAACTGTTGACTGGTGATTTTCAGAGATAGGAACCTCTGTTGGGCACTTCTGCAATTTCACATTTATGGTGCTTAGCTGTTCATTCTTCTACATGATCCCACTCCTGTGCCTCTCTCTCTCTGTCCCCACCCCCGCTGTGTGCTGACACAGCTGCCACTGTCCCAGAGCAGAGGACTGTGACCCTGGATGTTGATGTGAACAACCGAACGGACCGCCTGGAGTGGTGCAGCTGTTACTACCATGGAAACTTCTCTCTCAATGCAGCCTTTGAGATCAAGCTACACTGGATGGCGGTGACTGCCACAGTACTCTTTGAGATGGTGAGACCATCACCTCACTTTATGGCAAGGGGGTGCTTTGTGGTTCCTGTCACTTCCACATAACCTTTGACCTGTTAGGATAGCCTTAAAACATTAAACATAGAGGGAGTTCAGAGTGTCAGTGTTTTTTCGCCTCAGCATTACTGAATTGGGGCCAGATGATTATCTGTTGTGAGTGACTGTCGTGCCCGTTTGTAGGTTGTTGAAATACGTTCTGGCCTCTACCTATTGAATACCGGTAGCATACCACTAGCTGTGCTAACCAAACATTTTCCAAAACTTGGAGCCACTGGTCCAGAGTGAAAAGCAAATGTCCATCTCTCCCTTGTGTCCTGGGACTTCCGTCTAAAAGCAGCCATCACTATCGCCATGTTTAGAACACAGGGTTCTGTGTCTATATACAAAATAGGGATGGTAGGCTGGCCATGGTGGCTCACACCTAAAAACAAAAAGTCTCAGCACTTGGAATGCTAGGTAAAAGATCACCACAAGCCGGGCGGTGGTGGCGCACGCCTTTAATCCCAGCACTCGGGAGGCAGAGCCAGGCGGATCTCTGTGAGTTCGAGGCCAGCCTGGACTACCAAGTGAGTTCCAGGAAAGGCGCAAAGCTACACAGAGAAACCCTGTCTCGAAAAACCAAAAAAAAAAAAAAAAAAAAAAAAAAAAAAAATCACCACAAGTTCAAGGTCACTTAGCTACATACACACATTCCAGATCAGCCTAGAATTCAGAGTGAGAATGCACTTAAACACACATGCTAGATACGTATTATTTACATTGTGTTTTTCTGTTTCCTGTGTATTTTCCATACCAACACGAATAAGTCTGCTTTGTGTTTTACTTATTGGATTTCTTTTTTGCCTCATTGTTTCCAATGGCTACAGAATATTCTAGTATTTGTTTATTCCATAGTTTACCTCACCAATTCCCAGTTGGTGAATTGGTTTGTCCAGTTGATAAAACCAGTTATCACTGGTTTTGACTTGCGGTTCCTCAAACAAGGGTGAGTTTATCTTCTGGGGGCCTTTGGCAGTATCTACAGATATCTTTGTCAACCCCACAACAGGAGGAGGGTTGGATGTATTATTAGCATTTAATGGACAGCAACCAGAGTTCTCAGTGTTAATGATCAGGTCCCTCAAAGAAGTAACTGGCCCTCAGTTTCACACATGTTAGCTGGCCTTGCCTGTCTTTCTTTCTGCTAGTCTGTCTGGCCTCCCTGTGTGTCCTGTGCTGTGAAGCCAACCCCCAAACCACTGCCCATCCCCAGCCAAGGCACTGAAGCCCTCCTTAGCTGCCCATGTCTTCTCAGAGCCCTCCTTAGCCGTTACTACAGTCCTCTTCTCCTCCTTTTATGCTCACAAGTTCAGCCCCCCAAAATATTTTCATGCATCACTTGAGTCCCACTCCCCTCTAACACCAGCCCAAACACTTAATCACATAACTGAGAACAGCTGGAAAGTGAAAACAATTATTTAGTGAATGGTGGGAGAGCTCTTGAGAGAAATAAGTGCAGCACAGGATAGCAAGGTAGTTTTCAAGATTTGTAAGCCTGATTTGGTCTTACAAAACATGGAATATTGGGGCTATTTCTCTTGGTCTGTTTCTGTTTGGCATTAGTATCTTCAAGGACTCCTCCCTTGGGAAGGTACTTATCCAAGGAGCATCTGTAAGATCCGAGTTAAGGGAAGGCGGTATCCAGGGAGATGGCTCGCTGGGTAAAGTCCTTAATTGTGCAAGATTGAGGACCTATGTTCAGATCCCAGCACTCCTATAAAAGCCAAATACAACAGCAAGTGTCTCTAACACTAGGGCTGGGGGCGGGGGGGGGCGGGAACGGCACAAACAGGTGGAACTCAGGGGCTTAGTGGTCAAGCCAGCTTAGCCAAAATGACAGACTTCAAATTCAGTGAGAGACCCTATCTCAGAATATTTGCTTGCTGCCAAGCCTGGCAACCTGGGCCCTACATGGTGAAGAGAGAATCGACTGATTCTCATAAGTCCTATACACACTCTACCTCTCTTTCTTTCTCAAGTAAATAAGGTGGAGGAACTGGGGAGATGGCTCAGTGGATAAGGCACAACCATGAGGACCTGAGTTTGAATCCCCAGAACCCATGTAAAGTCAGGCATGGAAGCACCTGTCTGTATCCCAGTGTAGGGGCAGAATCCCTAGAAGGTAGCCTGGCATACACAGCTGTGAAAAGAGTCCCTGTCTCAAGCAGGGTGGAAGGTGAAGAGCAACATCCAGTGTTGTGCCCTGACCTCCACACATGCATTGTGGTGTGTGTGCACACATGCAAACACACTTGTATCATGTACACACAAAATAAGGTGGAGAGTGGTAGAGGAAAACACCCAACCTTGACTTGTCTCACATGCACGCACCAAAGACCCAAGTCAATAAGGATACCAGCCACTAGACATGGAGGCATGCATCTGTAATCCCAGATGTGAGGTGAAAGTGAAAGGTTCCAAATTCTAGACCAGCATGGGCTACACAGCAAGACTGTGGCTCAAAAACACAAAACAAAACAGGAAAGAAAGACTGTTTCGGGTGCTCAGCCAGCTCAGTTCACCTTGTGGAGGACATCAGCTCTTCTCCAACAGACTGACAGTGGGATGACTGTGTCTCAGAACAACATGCAGCATGTCCACAACACTCACATACACCTATGGAGTTACAGGCAGGCAGGAAGAGAAGTGTCATTTCTGCCAAGGAGTTTAGCAACTCTCTTTAAAAAGTTCAGTTTTCATACCTATTCATTTAAGCCTCACTGAAATCAGCTAATACATTTATCATAGTGGTTTTTTTGGTGTGGGTTTTTGTTTGTATGTGTGTTTGTGTGTTTGTTTTGTGTGTGTGTGTTTTGGTTTGTTTTTGGTTTTTCGAGACAGGGTTTCTCTCTGCACTCTGTAGCCCTGGCTGTCTTTGAACTTCTGGCTGTCTGTAGACCAGGCTGGCTTGGAACTCACAGAGATCCACCTGCCTCTGCCTCCCTAGTACTAGGATCAAAGGTGTGCGCCACACCACTGCCCAGCAAGTTTTATGTTTATTAAGCTGTAATGTAGATGACTTCTTTTAAGGTAGTGCCCATGTTTGCTACAAAGCAGATCTCCCCCTCCCCCTGCCCCCTACACCACCCCGAGACAGGGTCTCTTTGTATAGCCCTTGCTGTCTTGGAACTCACTCTGTAGACCAGGTTAGCCTCAAACTTACAGAGATCTACCTGCCTCTGTGTCCTGAGGGTTGGGATTAAAGGAGTGTACTGCCACCACCTGGTTTACAAACCAGATTTTATGAGGATAAATATTACCTCAAATAAAAAAATTATTAACAAAGCTCTAGAAATTATATCAGTCAAACTAGAAATTCTGGCTTTATGTTTGTGTTTTGTCTTTTAATTTTTTAAATTTTACTTTGTTATTTTGTGTGTGTGAGTGTTTTGCCTGCATGTCTGTCTCTGTACCATGTAGTGCTCCCAGAGGCCAGAAGAGGATGTTGGATTCCCTGAAACTGCAGTGGAGGTCCTCTGCAAGAGCAGCTAGTGCTTTTAGCCGCTGAGCATCTCTCCAGCTCCCACTCTTGTGTTTGTATTTGTGTCTCTGAAGGAACTAAGAGTTGTCCTCTGTTTTTGTTTTTGTATGTATGTAACATTTGTGTACGATGTATGTCTGGGTGTTTTCAGGTGCACGCATGCCTGTGCAACAACCTCATGTAGGAGCACAGGGTTACGGACCCACGCTTCCATGCCAGCCTTTGTAAAAGTGGGTTCCAGGGCTGCAGAGATGGCTCAGATGTCAGCACTGGCTGCTCTTCCAGAGACCCAGGCTTCATTCCTAGCACCCACGTGGCAGATCAGAACTGCTTGTAACTCCAGTTCCACACATACACATACACCGAAAAATAAAAAGAAATAATCTTTGATGTGTGCTCCGGGTATTTGAAATCAGATCCTCATGCTTCTATATCAAATACTTTACCTACTGAGCCATCTACACAGCACCTTCAAGTTTTTAAAGAATCGTACTTAAACAAGTCAAGCTATAGCTGAACTATAAGGATGGGAGTCTTGATACACTACCCAGCCCGGTTTAGAAACCCTGGCACAAGTGGTCGTCCTGCCTTAGCCACCCAAGTCAAGTAATTGGGACCATGAATATGTGCCACCATCCTCAGCCTGTATCTTTTAATGCTTGACTGAAGCAGAGGAGCCCAGAGTTCAGACAAGCCTGGGCAACATTTTAACACCCTACCTGGAAAAATAAATAAATAAATAAAAAATGGATGTGATTCTCATCAGATCTCACCTCTATGACAGAGCCACATCCATGAGCTTCTTACTTCTTTTGTTTATGGGGTGGGGTGAGTGTTCTCCGAATGGAAATCAGGACCTCACCCTGGACAAGCTATCCATCACTAGCATATAACTTTAGCCTGGGGTTTTTGTCTTCAGGCTTGGGGTAGGGGGAGATTTTTGGTTTTGGTTTTGGTTTGTTGGTTTGTTTGTTTGGTTGGTTTTGGTTTTTCGAGACAGGGTTTCTCTGTGTAGCTTTGCGCCTTTCCTGGAACTCACTTAGTAGCCCAGGCTGGCCTCGAACTCACAGAGATCCGCCTGGCTCTGCCTCCTGAGTGCTGGGATTAAAGGCGTGCTCCACCTGTAGCTAGAGTTTTCCTGCCTGGCCCACAGTCAGGACAAATCTCTCTCACCTGCCAGTCCCACAGCCGCTCAGACCCGACCAAGTAAACACAGAGACTTATATTGCTTACAAACTGTATGGCCGTGGCAGGCTTCTTGCTAACTGTTCTTATAGCTTAAATTAACCCATTTCTATTAATCTATACCTTGCCACATGGCTCGTGGCTTACTGGCATCTTCACATGCTGTTTGTCATCATGGCGGCTGGCAGTGTCTCTCTCCCCAGCTTCCTGTTCTCTCCCTTTTCCTCTCTGTTAGTCCCGCCTATACTTCCTGCCTGGCCACTGGCCAATCAGTGATTTATTTATTGACCAATCAACAACACATTTGACATACAGACCATCCCACAGCAGCCACCACTGCCTGGCTTGTTTGTTTTTTTGAGACAGGGTTTCTGTGTAGCTTTTGGAACTCACTTTGTAGACCAGGCTAACCTCGAATGCTGGGATTAAAGGCATGCACCACCACGGCACGGCCTGTTTTGTTTGTTTGTTTTTACTTTACCTGTATGTATGTGGACCAAGGTCTGGATGTGGAGGTCAGGGGATAAGTCAAGGGAGTTGGTTCTCGCCTTCCACTATGTGGGTCCCAGGGAGATAAAACTTAGGTTACCAGCATTGATGGCTAGTGCCTTTTACAAACACTGAGCCATCTCAACCAGCCCACCAGTTTGGTTTTTTGTTTGTTTTGAATGTCTGTTTCATGTTTTTTAAAATGTATTTCAAAAAATCTTACATAGTCCCCTGAGGGAGCATCGATTGTTGGAGTTACTTATAGGAACTCTGGCTTTCAGGAAGGTAGTTTTGGAGTTTCCCCAGAGTGTACTGTCTTGTGTGCAAGAGCTGATCACTTTGGCAAGAAGCCGCTGCAGTCATCTCCCACCCTACATCAGATAACAGTGGGTTGTTTTCTTATTTGATACACTGGACTTGCTACACAACAAAGCTAGAAAGATTCAGCCTTTGTCCTGTGACCTTGCTTCTAACATTCCACAGAGTAAGAAGGGTCTCAGCTCTCACCAGTTAGTTCCTTGCAAAACAAACTGAAGGTCAGAAGCTTGGGCTATAAAGAGGAGCTCTGTGCTCAAATCAGTTTTTCTAGCATTCGTCAGGAAGCAAAATTGCTTTTGTTCCTGAGCAGGACAGGTTAGAGCCAGAGAACGTGGATAATTGAACTTGCCTATCGATATGTATGCTGCCACTCTGGTAGGTCTGCTTTTTGGAAGCAGAGCTATTTTCTCTGATCTAAAAGACCTGGAGATGATGTGGTTTCTGTGTTTTCTTCCAGGTCCAAGGTTGGCATCGAAAAGCTACCTCCTGCGGCTTCTTATTAGTCCCGGTTTTGGAGGGTCCTTTTGCACTGCCCAGTTACCTGTATGGCGATCCTCTGCGGGCCCAGCTCTTCATCCCACTCAACCTCAGCTGCCTGCTCAAGGACGGCAGCGAGCACCTGTTCGACAGTAAGAGCTGCTCCCTCCTAAGGGTCTGTCTCAGCGAGTCAGACGCCGTTCCTAGACCAGCCCCGTGCTCTCTCATAAGTAGACTCTGGGTGGAAGATGAAGCCGTCAGTAAAACAGAAAGCAGGAGGAGGCTGACCATTCAGAGAGAGAAAAGGGGCAAGTGGGAAGTGGGATGGAGAAGGGAATGAGGACACTTGTATGAAATGTCATAATGGAACCCATCGCTGTCCAGTGAACATATGCCTGAAAAACCAAACCACTGCAACTCCAGGCTAGTTAGGAGAGCCGTTCTACAAGGAGCAAAGTAATCTGGGTTTTTGCCCTGGATTTTTTTTTTTTTAAATTTTTAAATTTTATTTTATTTCATGTGTGTGAATGTTTTGCCTGTGTTTATGTCTGTGCCCCGCATGTGCCCACAGAGGCCAGAAGAGGGAGTCGAATCTCCTAGAACTGGAGTTCTGGATAGTTGTGAGCCACCCCAAGGGTTCTGGGAACCAAACTTAAGTCTTGTGCAAGAGCAGCCGAGACTCTTAACCACTGAGCTGTCTCTCCAGCCTCTGTGCAGGATATTTGATCAGTGACTGGATCATCTGGGACAAGTCACTTAGTGCTCCTGAGCTTTGAGTTCTCCTTGGGTGGGATGGCTAGAGCCGATTTGCCAGCTCTGGAAGGCCAGAGTGAAGCAAGCAATGGGAGCGGGCTTCGTGCAGTGTCCGTGTCTACACCATGTTCTGCCATATCCTGTGTGCTCTCAGCCACCCAATCACCTGCGATGGTTGTGTGAATTTGAGGAGAGCCTTTTGCATGATGGTCCATGCAAAAAGGCCCCACAGAGGCCATCAAAAGCAAATCAGAGCTGGGCGGTGGTGGTGGTGGCGCACGCCTTTAATCCCAGCACTCGGGAGGCAGAAGCACGCGGATCTCTGTGAGTTCGAGGCCAGCCTGGACTACAGAGTGAGTTCCAGGAAAGGCGCAAAGCCACACAGAGAAACCCTGTCTCGAGGGAAAAAAAAAAAAAAAAAAAAACAGAAAGTATTGTCCTGCTGTGCAAAGCTGGGGTAAGCTTTGTAAGTCCCAGGCTCCCTGAGTGTTCTCCAGTGCTGCATCTTGAAGACCCTTCCTTCTGTCAGAAAGGGAACACAGGGGACCACCCTGACATGCCCTTTACCCACTCGGATGTTAAGCTCTATCCCTATCCACACCTCCCATTGCTATCACAGAGCACTCACTGCAGATGAACGGATAAATAGCTCCTAAAAAGCTTTCCATGAGTTCAAGATGACATTTTCAAAAGCAAAAGGCTGGAGTTGATGCTAATGTGTCAGGAGCTATTTGATAGAAAGATTATGAATGTGAAAGACACGGCTTTGGTGTAAGAGAAATGTTTTCTTCCCGCTCCCGTGTAAGTTTGTGTTACGCTCAATGGCAGAGGCTGAGGAGGGCTTGTCAGGTAGGGCAGGCTAAAAGTAGTGATCCTGTGGTTTTATGACAGGCTGCCATGCTAGTTCCAATAGTCTGTACTCTCCGCTTACAACGGAGAAGGCATTTTTGTACCCGAGCCCTGCAGAGTCCTGCATCAGAGGCCAAAGATTCTGAGCTGCACAGAGCACACGAAGTCCCTTTGCACACATACACATTCCTGTTTACCTCACAACATGGCCGAGGGAGGACCGTTTATGCAGTCCCGAAATGTGAATGATTATGCTCCTTCCCGAGTTTTAAGCCAACAGCTCACTGGAGTATTGTCAATATCTTTAGGGGTACAGTTACCTTAAAAGGTCTAGAGATGCTCTGCTCATTGTGAGAGGATTGCTTGCAGGGCTGGCATAGAGCTGATGGTTTCCCTGCCAGTTCTGACCTGCTCTTCTAAACCATCTTCAGTTGGTCGCCATGGTTACAGAGAAGTCCTAGTTTAAAGGAATAAGGACACAAATCTAAAATTCAATTTTCTAGATTCTGTGTCTCTTTTCTTCTTACCTCCACTTCTAACAGTGAGTCTGAATCTTAAAACTGGCACAGATGTGGTGTGTGTGTGTCTGTGTGTGTCTGTGTGTCTGTGTATATGGATATGTTTCTGTGTTTGTGTGTGTAGGTGTGGGTGTATCCGGGTGTGTGTGTGTGTGTCTGTATGTGGGTGGGTGTGGATGCCTGTGTGTGTCTGTAGTTGTGTGTGTCTATATGTCTCCAATTTATTTTAAAGAAAGTTCTAATTATGGACAGAGTAACAAAGCCACTGCATCCCTAGTCTTTGGGTTGTCTATCCTGTTGTTGGGACCCTCAAAACCTCCATCCAGAGAGCGTTCCAGCTCTGCTTCTTGTTGCTATGTGACAGCGTTCTTGACCTTCCCACCTCCCTTCTGCTGTTGGTCCTCAGCAGCTGCCTTGTGGAAGAGGGAGGCTGGAGCCATTCAGTCGGTGATGGAGGAGCAAATTCTGCTCTGTTCTCCTCCCTCTGCAGCTAATGACTTCTCAAGAATTCCTTTTTATTTCCTTGCTTCAATTTCCTTACCCCTAAAATGGAGCTTGTAATATTGTCTTTCTGTACAGGGAAATGGAAGATTAGTGATAATAGAAACATGGGTGGGTGTTGTTTTCAGAAGTAGCTAATGTACACTTCAGGTTTATGTTTTAATATACTTTCAAAACCAGGTCTAGTGGTGCTATGTGTAAGTAGAGGTAGGAGGATCGAGAGTTCAGAGTCATCTCTGGCTACCTAGAGTTTGAGACCAGCCTGGGCTATGTGAGACTCTGTCTCAGAAACAAGTAAAAATTAATGGACTCTTTTCAGTTTTAGTTTTGTTTGTTTGTTTGTTTTTTGAGAGAAGGGTTTTTTATGTTACAGCTCTAGCTGTCCTCGATCTCACTTTGTAGACCAGACTGGCCTTAAACTCACAGAGATCTACCTGCCTCTGCCTCCCGAGTGCTGGGATTAAAGACCTGTGCCACCACTGCCAAGCTTCTTTTCAGCTTTAGAATAAGACATTATATAAGCCTCGTTCTGATGCTCACACTAGCTCCTGAGGACTACACCTTTCTTGACTGTGGTGGAACTTGGGGAGGGATTATGGGATACACAGCTATCCTTCCTTCTAACTTTGGGTGGGAATTAAAAGTTCAGATACAAGAGACAAGAATTGTCAAGAGCAATGAGGAGAACAGTGTGAGTTTATTACAGACCTTGTGATCACAGCTCAGTATTTATTCCTTATTCCTTTCAGGCTTTGAACCAGAAACATACTGGGATCGAATGCACCTTTTCCAGGAAGCCATTGCACACAGGTTTGTCCATTAGCAAGAAGGAACAGTGACCAAATCAGTATCTTTTTTCCAATAGCAGTTACCAAAATGAAACCCAATTCATTCTGTTCCTGAGGAAAAGGATCTGTCCTTCTAGTGACAGACTCACTGCCTACCTCCACTCAGACTCAGAGATAAATGCTGTCCTGCCAGTCCTGTGGCTATTGCCTTACAGACCTCATTGCTTTGTTACTCTGTGAAGGGAGAGTGTAGAGCTTTGTAAGTAGCCTACAAGAGCCTAGTTCTGGAGGAGACAGGTGAAGTGAAACATTGTAAAATTTGTCAGTAAACCTTCCCCACATGTTAGAAAGACAATGGATTGTTTAAAAGCAATGAATGAGTAGATATTACTTGGCATTGGATCTGTGCACCAGGAGAAGTCTTTCCCGGGTTGTCTGATTAGCTGTCTCCTCTACCAGCGCAACAAACCACATTGTTTCCAAGCATCACTCAGCTGCTGTCCACTTGCTACTTCATGTTCCTCATGTGAAACAAAGGCCCTGTTGTTGTTTCAGTGACCCTCTGCTTGATGGCCTTTTTTGCTGTTGCTCATACATTTTTATCTGCTACCACCTGCACCCGAATATACCCCCAACACCCACCAGTTATTCACAAGGTCTCTGACCTCTCCCACCTTAGACCCTACCCTAAGATCTGGACCTTATGTATGTGCTCAGTAAAGGGTACAGTATGAATGAGGTGGTGACTCACTTCCTCCTACTCCGAAAGGGTGTAGATTTGAGCAGAGGGAAGGGAAGGAGGGACACAGTAGTCCCTGGAAAAGTCCTCACTGGAGGAAGTAGACAGGTCTGGTCCACCCCCACCTCCACTCACAGCCGTGGAACCATAGACGTCCCATGGCAAGTCTTAGAGCTTAGTCTTGCTTTTCTCACCCCTCTAGGGGTTTCTGGGCTCAGCTGGTAAATCTGCAAGAGACAGTAGTTTTAGGATGCCCCAGCTGACCACAGCTGGTAAGCAGCTCCTTGCCCAGTCACTACACTTCTTGACTAGGTGTCTCCTGGATATGACCTTTAGTTGCCAAATCTGCTTTTGTCTTCACAGTGTCCTGTTCTCCTAATCCTCCTCAACCCAGGACCTGGTCGTATTTTCTCTAACCGGCTGCCCTTTCCTCTTCAGCCTCTTTTCTAACCTCTGACTTCCTTACACGTCTTCAAAGCTGTCCCGTATGTGACCCTTTGCCTAAGCCCCGCCTCCTCTGCCTGGTCAGTGTCTCTCTCCACCAGGGACTCTCAGGTCCCTCTATTTTGAATTCCTCTCTCTCTTTCTCATTTTTTTTTCTCTAGTAGGGCTTTATTGTATAGTCTAGGCTGGCCTTGAACTCACAATCTCCTGTCTCTACCCCTGGACTGTTGAGATTACAGGCCGTACCAGTACAACAGGTTTAAATTCCCCTCTCCTTTTCTTTGTGAAAACTGTAGACTAGACTGCTTTGTAGGCCCTTGGGGGGCAGAAGTGTAATTTTCCCATGCTTGTTCCCATCCTAGTGCCAGCAGAATGCCTTTTCCTGAGTAGTTGTGCTGCCCATAGCTTCTGGTGCAGTGTGGACTGAGCCCAGAGCCTTGTGGGTGCGAGGCCAGCAGTCATCCACTAAGCCGCATCCCTGGTCCTCCTGTGCTTGTGCATGGAGTGGAATTCCAGGTGGAAATGTGGCTCTGAAATGACAGTCCACCCAAAGGTCTGTCTCTAAAACAGCTGGAAATGCCCTCATTCCCCCCCATTTTCCTTTGTGGGGACTCCGAGTTCTTCCTTCTACGTATTCTGGATAGTTGGGGTGAGATAGCACAGCATCTCTGGGGTGGATGCCCAGTGCCTTCACTGCACTCTCGGCTTGCCCCAAGTGGAAAATCATTGGTCTGAATTATAGATTTTCTGAGGATTTTTAGGGGGTTGAGGTTTGTTTGATTGAGTTTTTTATTGTTTATTCTAGGTTTTGAGAGGACAGGATCTCACTGTGTAGTCCTGGCTGGCCTGGAACTCATTTTGTAAACCACACTGGCCTTGAAATCTGCCTGTCTGTCTTCTAAGTGCTGGGGGTAAAGGCATGACCCACCATGCATGCCTGGCTAAATTGTGTATTTAAAATTAAATGTCTTGGAGATGGAGAAATGGCTCAGCAGCTGAGGGTGATTGCTGCTCCTTGTAGAGGACTCAGATTTGGTTTCCAGCACCCACACTGGGCCGCTCACAACTGCCTATGACTCCAGCTCCAGAGGATCCAACACCCTCTTCTGGCCTCCAAAGGCACTTGTACTCATGTGCACATACAGACAAGCAACCACACACACACAGATAATAACAATTTTTAAATTTAAAAAAAAAACTGTTTTAGGCTGAGTATGTGGATCGGTTGGTAGAATGCTTACCTAGTGTGCACCAATCACCACGTGAAACTAGGCACAGTGGTGCACAACTGTAATCTAGCACTCAAGAGGTAGCGACAGGAAGATCAGTGGTGGAAAGTTATCCTCAGCTAAATTATGATTTTGAGGCCAGCCTGAGATACCTGAGACCTTGTCTCAAAAGTAAATACTATAGAATAGCCGGGCAGTGGTGGCACACGCCTTTAATCCCAGCACTCGGGAGGCAGAGCCAGGCGGATCTCTGTGAGTTCGAGGCCAGCCTGGGCTACCAAGTGAGTTCCAGGAAAGGCGCAAAGCTACACAGAGAAACCCTGTCTCGAAAAACCAAAAAAAAAAAAAAAAAGTAAATACTATAGAATAAAAGGGGTCTTTACTGGTGTCCTAAGGAAGAAATGAGGCAAGAAGCCTCTGGTCCAGATGATCATGCTAAGGAAAGCAGTTGGCTTGGTTGGAAAGTAAGGAGGAAATCCAGAAGTGTCCTGCGGACACTGTCCCTTGAGTTTGCATACTTGGTGTGTATGTAGGGGATACTGGCATAGAGCTGGCAGCTTGGAGGATCCAGCACAGCACTTCCCCAGCGAGCTCGGTCCAGGAAAGAAGACACATTTTACCTCCTACCTCACTGCCTTCATTACATAAACCCCTCAGACACAGAGGGCAGAATCTGGGCACATCTGTTAGCACGTCCTTTACAGCTCTTAGCAGGTGGGGCTAGAATAAATGTGCTTTATGGAAATAGAAAAACCAGGAATAGAACAAGCTATAGATAAGAAGTGGAACAGGGCAAGTCACAGATGAGAAATGGCGTCTGCTCATTTCCCATTTCTAGAGCACAGCAAGGCAAAGAGCCTTGGATTGCTGACCCTCACCTCTAAGGAAAGAGTTTTAATTAAGGTGCTTCATTTCAGTGAAGGCCTTTATTGAGAACCTTCTTAATGCTTAGCATGACAGCAGTGGAGACAGATGTCGCTAAGGAAACAGAGGACAAGGGGCAGATGGCAGGACAGGAAAGTGAAGGTGTAGAGTGGGGGTGCATGCAGGGAGGGGATGTGGAGAAGGAAGGTGCTCAGCGGGGTGGAGCCTGGGTAGAGTGCTGCAGTCATCATGCAGTAGCATAGTGGACGTGAGCAGGAGAGCCTCGGAGCCTCACAGTTGGGAGGCAGGTGTTGAGAAGCGCCAAGGAAAAAAATAAGTAGCCCGCATGTGTAGCTAGAGTTTTCCTGCCTGGCCCACAGTCAGGACAAATCTCTCTCACCCGCCAGCCCCACAGCCGCTCAGACCCGACCAAGTAAACACAGAGACTTATATTGGTTACAAACTGTATGGCCGTGGCAGGCGTCTTGATAACTGTTCTTACAGCTTAAATTAATCCATTTCCATTAATCTATACCTTGCCACGTGGCTCGTGGCTTACCGGCATCTTCACATGCTGTTTCTCATCGTGGTGGCTGGCAGTGTCTCTCTGACTCAGCCTTCCACTTCCCAGCTTTATTCTCCTCCTTGTCCCGCCTACACTTCCTGCCTAGCCAATGGCCAATCAGTGTTTTATTTATTGACCAATCAGCAACACATTTGCCATACAGAACATCCCACAGCACACATGTTCCACACAGGAGGCCTTTCCATATCCCAGCCTCTTGGGCTGTCAGAATCTTAGCTACACACTGCCCCGTTTCTCTAGCTAATGAGACCATGTGCGTGTGTTTCTGTCGTTACTATAGGTTTGGATTTGTACAAGATAAGTATTCTGCCTCTGCTTTTAACTTCCCTGCTGAGAACAAGCCACAGTATATCCATGTTACAGGTGAGGAACTGCGGGCAAAAGTTGGTGGGTGCCCGAGCAGCTGCCACAGTCACGTGAACCCTGCCTGAGCCCTGCCCGCGCCTGCCGTGGCAGGACCACCGGAGCCAACTGCGGGTGCTCACCAGTGGTGCTCACTCAGGCCTGCTCTCTCCCTTCAGGAACAGTGTTTCTTCAGCTGCCTTACTCCAAACGCAAGTTTTCTGGGCAGCAGCGCCGGCGGCGGAACTCCACCAGCTCCACCAACCAGAACATGTTCTGTGAGGAGCGAGTTGGCTACAACTGGGCCTATAACACCATGCTGACCAAGACATGGCGCTCTAGTGCTACAGGGGACGAGAAGTTTGCTGATCGGCTGCTGAAGGACTTCACAGACTTCTGCATCAACCGTGACAACCGACTGGTCATGTTCTGGACAAATTGCCTGGAGAAGATGCATGCCAGTGCCCCATGAAGCCAGGCCGCTTGGCTTACGAGGTTGTGGGCATTCTGGGGCTGGCCTTCCAGTTAGGCTCTGGGCATCAGGCTGCTGCCGTCAGTGAGTGGGGCCACTGCTGCTTTTGGCCTTTGTACAAGTTTGAGCGAGGAGAAAGACTGGAAGCAGCTGCTGCCGCTACCACCACCCAGAGCTTGCCATCCTGTGCCCATGGCAGGGGGAGGCACAGATTGTCTGTGGGAGGGAGTCAGTGTCTGGGAATAGGGTAGGCAGCTTCCATTAGGGTCCTTTTCTTTCACCAGCAGTGGGATATTCAGAACAGAACCTCCCGATTCCTGCCCAGGAATATGCGTGTATAGCATAATTCTGTGACATAATGTACTATTGGCTCACACCAGGTGTACATATGTGTACATAACAGAAGTAAATAAAGTCCCCCATACAGTGTCTGTTCCCAGCCTTGTTTCTAGTAGCAGTCTCACCCTGGCTGGACAGCCAGGCCAGTGAGGTCACCTCAGGTGGCAAGAGGGCTTCAGAACACACTGGTCTCGAGTCTGGCTGTGAGTCGACTTGATAGGTTTCTTTTCAGAAGCCCTTGGGCAGGAGCGAGTATCCTTCTGGACAGGACTGGTGAGCAGGCAGTAAGTATAATAAAGCTCTAGGCTGGTGCTGTCAGAAACATGCCTTGCTAAGTGGTTGCACTGGCAGCCCTCATGGTGTCCCTGACATGTAGAGGAGAGCTGCTGCCTTTAGCCTCAGGGAGGGCAAAGACTGCAGAGCAAGGGGAGGATCTGGTAGCCATGGCTGCTACTTCTTCCTCATTAATCACACACCCTGTTGACTTACCTTCTTATCAGCTTTCGAACCCTTCACCTCTCCTGGGCCCTGTGCTACAACTTCAGGTCCAGCCCTCCTTGTCTTTCTTACTTACATCCCTAGGAAACCTAACTTGTCTTGGTCCATCCTACTGTTCTCTACCGAGAAGCTGGGTGGGGTTTTGTTATTTGTTTTTTAAAACTACTCCAAGCAGATATTTCAGAGACTGAGGCAGAAGGATCATGGAGTTCCAGGCCAAGTTGGCCTCTGCAGTGTGTGCTGAGCAAAGCTGAGCTGTGTAGTGAGACTGTCTCAAAAGTCAAATGGGGCTGAAAAGATGGTTCAGTTAAGAGCACTTAACTGGTCTTACAAAGGACCTGAGTTCTGTGCCCAGCAGCCATGTGGCCACTCATAACCATCTATAGTTTGAATTCCAGGGGATCCCACATCCTCTTCTGACCTCTTTTGGCACCAGGTACACATGGGTACACACAGGCACCTGGAGGCACTCAAGTGACCAGGCCCTGCCCCTCAGGACCTCCAGCTGCCAGGTTCCACCCACAGAATACTAATTGCCCTAACGGCTGGACCCAGCCCCCGCCCTGCAGAGTAAAAAGCCCAGGACTTGAAATCCCACCAATTCCCCACCCTGAAAATCTCCCACCCACAGAACACTAATTGCCCTAACGGCTGGACCCAGCCCCTACCCTGCAGAGTAAAAAGCCCAGGACTTGAAATCCCACCAATCCCCACTCTGAAAATCTCCACCCCGGAAAGCTCCCCATCCCAACCCCCCAAGAAACCCTATATAAACCCTGCCTTCTGCTCAGTTCTCTGCTGCTTCTCACCCCAGCAGAGGTAGCCACCCTCTTGGGTTCTTTCCTCCCAATAAATCTCCTGTGAGGTTTGATGTGCTGTGTGACTTTGTAGAATTCCTTAGTTCTTTTTTTTTTTTTTTTTTTTTTTTTGGTTTTTCAAGACAGGGTTTCTCTGTGTAGCTTTGCGCCTTTCCTGGAACTCACTTGGTAGCCCAGGCTGGCCTCGAACTCACAGAGATCCGCCTGGCTCTGCCTCCCGAGTGCTGGGATTAAAGGCGTGCGCCACCACCGCCCGGCTCGAATTCCTTAGTTCTTAACTGCCAGGATACCTTTCCCCTCAGCTGTAACATTTACACACGTATGTACATACAAGCAAACACTCATACACATCGAACAAAAATAAATAAGTCTTAAAAACAAACAGGAAATTCCACTCCAATTGTACTTGCCACTTAGAATTCTGTTGATGTCCTGGACTCCAGAAACCTTAGGTGTGGTGTTGGAGATGTAGCTCAGAGAGCTGACGTAGTAAGCACCAGGCTCTAGGTTCATAGCACCACAAAATCAAAACATTGTCTTGCCCGGTGGGTTGTTTGCACAGCTACCTTGGTGGTGGTACAGTCCCTGGAACCAGGCTCTTAACCAACTCAAGTCTTCTGCACAACGCTCTTCCAAACTGCCTCGTTCGGAACCTCTAATCACAGCTATTAATCTTACATGCACAGCTTTTGTTTTTTAAGATTCATTTTTTGTGTATGAGTGTTTTGCCTGTGTGTGTGTGCATGTGTGTGTGTGTGTGCGCGCACGCGCGCACGCACATCATCATGTATGCTTGGTGCCCCGGTCAAAAGAGCATCAGATTCCCTGGAACTAGAGTTCAGATGGTCATGAGCTGCCACATGGGTGCTGGGCACTGAACCTGGGTCCTCTGGAGGAGCAACAAGTGCTCTTAATGGCTGAGCCGCTTCTCCAGCTCCTGCATGTGAAGCTTTGAAAGACTAGGCTATTATGTGAAAGTGTAGTGATTGATCCCTGTCATGGAGCAAGCCTAAAAAAACGTACTCACCACCACCACCACTTTTTCAGTCTTCCTGTCTGTGGGAGCTGTCCTAGAGTAGTTGGAGGAGTGAGGCAGGTATAGCTGGACTTTGTGGAGTGTACCTGTAATCCCAGCACTTGATAGACCGAGGGAGAGGAGGAAGATTGTTAGGAGTTTGAGGCCACTCCAGGATACATAGTAAAACACAGTCTCTCTCTCTCTCTCTCTCTCTCTCTCTCTCTCTCTCTCTCTCTCTCTCTCTCACACACACACACACACACACACACACACACACACACACACACACACGAGCAAAAAAAGGCAGCTTTATGTGAGAGAACTTACTGAAAACATAGTACATCTCTCAGGTTCTCACGTTTCCTAGCTGGGCATCTTTACTGAGTTCCATGCCAGCCTCCTCAGTGTCAGTGCTGGTCACGGCAGCTGTCGGCCTGGTCAGACTGTGTGATCTCGTGTGGTCCTGTTATCCATCATGTGAAATCACCACTTACCCCTCGCACACATGCAGTTTTTGTAATATTCCAAAGATGACTCGGAAGCCCCCAAGGATGAGGTGGCAGAAGCGCAACTGATGAATTAGAACACTGGGTCACTTGCCTGTCAGCTGGTCCTGAGACACTCCTGCCTTTGAACCTCAGCTCCTGCAGCCTCCAACTTTCCAGATTCGAATGCAGTATTCTCCTCCATCAGCGCCTAGTGAGCCAGCCAGTCTCCCTGAGATCTGGCTGCCTCCCTCCATCGCTGGTGCCCAACTGCAGAGCTTTGCCTCAGTGACGGTCTGGAATGTGTCCCCACTAAAATTTCATGTATTTGAAACTTAACCCCAAGCCAGGTGTGGTGGCACACGACTTTTCGTTGTTGTTTTTTGTTTTTCCGGACAGAGTTTCTCTGTGTTACAGCTCTGGCTGTCCTGGAATTCACTTTGTAGATCAGGCTGCCTCTAACTCACAGAGATCCACCTGGCTCTGCCTCCCAAGTGCTGGGGTCAAAGACGTGTGCCACCTTGCCCAGCTGGCACATGACTTTTAATCCCAGCATAGAGACAGGTAGATCTCTGTGAGTTCAAGGCCTGCCTGGTCTACAGAGTGAGTTCCAGGACAGTAGAAGAGCACATACCAAAAGTGTGTACATCCCTGGATTCCATCCCCAGCTCTGATATATTTGAAAATAAACTCGGCATTAAAAGGAATAAGGGGCCAGCAAGACAGCTCAGTAGCTAAAGATGCTTGCCTTTGAATATAACGATTTAAGTTCAGTTCCCCAGACCCATATGGTTGAAGGAAAGAACCAGCCCCAGAAAGTTCCCTGACCTCCACACACACATTGTGGTACTCATGTATCTACATATATACATACATGTGCAAATAAATTTAATTAAAATTTTTAAAATAACCCCTGTGCAAGGATGATGTGCAAATTCATGAAGCATTCTATATTAAAAATTTTTGAAATAAAATACATTGAAATCTATGAGGGTTTGCTAAAGTGGATAGAAAATAGCAGGAGAGAAGCTGCTGGTTTCAGCCTGCATGTGCTTCAGGCAGCTCTTTGCCCAGGAGTGCTCTCCAAGTGTGGCTTTTGCTTGTTGAAGAGTATGTACCAAGAGCCAGGTCCTACAGCCTTCACATTTGCCCTCCATCTACTAATCTGGTGGCGGCTAATCATCTGTTACCAGTGAATCGGCTCACATTTCTTCCAAGAAGAAAATCTCAACCCGTGAGAGCAGGACATGGGGAGGGTCTGTGTGATTCCTTGCAAACTCTTTTTCCTCTGAGCTCTGGAATTCTCCTGGGACCTCACCTGGCTGTGAATCTGGAGAAATCTCAGGACCATGAGACTGCAGACCTCTCCTTTCTGACTAGGCTGTCTGTAGAGTTAACCCTTTGGCTCCCCAGGAACCTGAAGCGGTTGCCACTGGAACCTGGACTCAGCACAGTGCTTCCTGAATTATACCAAATTGCTGACCCAAACTCAGTTCCTCCCTTCCAATATTCCTCAAATGTCTTCAATGAGACAAAACAATTTATTTTTAAATCCATGGCATCCTGAGAGAAAAATTTCCTAACACCGTTTGATGCCTGTCCAACCCTACTGGTTCTTGGTCTACACCCTTTCCCTCCCTGCAGTCTAGAATTGGATAGTGGGGTGGATGCTGTCTTGAAAAACAGTCTCTTTTCAAGACAAAATGTCCTGTCCCAATCTGTGTCCTCGGTCCCCAAGGACAGAGTAACAAAGTGGCAAAGGTCCAGATAGACAGGAGCAAGCTGGGCACAGTTGAATGAGGCTATAATCCCAGCTACTGAGATTGAAGCAGGAGGATGACTTTGAGCCCAAAATTCAAGGCCAGCCTGGGCTACATCCTGGGGGTCTTGTCAGAGAGGAGAGTGGGTTTGGGGGAGAGAGGAGGAGGAAGAGGAGGAGGAGGAGGAGGAGGAGGAGGAAGAACCAAGGGTCTTGATCTGATTTGAAAAAAGAAACAGAAAAAAGAAAAGGTCCACACAGGTGGGCCTTCCCCCACAGAAGAAGAGAACCCGCTACTTGCCTCTGGATGTGAAGACCTGAGTGCTCCCTTGATGGCAGCCCTAACCCCACCCCTCCTATAGTGACACGCTTGCCAGCTTGCAAGGCCAGGGTGACTGAGCCCATCCAAGCCACAAAGCAAGTTGCAGGCAGGGCCAGTGTAGACTCCTGCTGGTGTTCATTGCTCACATGCTTTTCTTGCAAGTTCTTTGTGTTTTTCTTGCATATTCCTGGTCTCTCCAGAGCTACTGGAAGGCAAAGAACACACCTTGTTCATCCTTGTATCCTCCACTGGAAGGACTTCATGAATTAGGAGCTTTCACGGTTGGCCGGACTCACACTGGGAAGGAGTACAGAGACCCAGCAGCCACTGTGGAGGAGTCTGTCTGCTCTGGGTAAAGTGCCACAGGAACACGGGAGGAAAGGAGAAAACGGGCATTTGGGCGATATAAGAATTTTCAAAAAGAACCTCTTTTAGTAGGAAAAGGGAAAGGCAAAGGGAAGCGGGATAGAATGTTCTGATACCAGATTGGTGAACTAAAAAACTGAAATCGGGCTGGAGAGATGGCTCAGCGGTTAAGAACACTGACTGTTCTTCCAGAGGTCCTGAGTTCAATTCCCAGCAACCACATGGTGGCTCACAACCATCTGTAATGAGATCTGGTGCCCTCTTCTGGCCTGCAGGTATACATGCAGACAGAATACTGTATACATAATAAATAAATAAATCTTTAAAAAAAAAACTGAAATCAGAGAAAAGGTTTGTGGGGGTTCCTAGGCTGCCCTGCCCAGCCTGCACTTTCAATGATTGATTTCGTGGGGGGGGGAGGGGCAGTAGTTTTCAGGTGCCAGGCTACAACCTGGAATGACAAGTGGCCCATTGTCTGGGAACCCTGAGCCAATCTGTCTCTGGGGTTACACCAGGTGGGGCTTCACTCCTTCTCTCTCAGGCTTTGCTGTTCCTAGCCTCAGATGGGATCCCGATTGGACGATCTCAGCCACGGACCATCAGGGGAATTGCCTTCTTTCCTGAGCCTTCCCCATTTCTCCTCAGCAGCCAGAATCCCTGCTCCCAGGTTCAGTGTTCTGCTTCCTCACGGTGTGATCCTGTGTTGGTCCCCCTCCCCCACTCCATCCATCTGATCTGCCTCTGTTTCCATGGTGACAAAATGGGAATAATCAAATCTTCACAGTATCACTCAGGGATAACTGGTGAGAGAACCTGGGAGACAAGAGCCATGAGAAATGAACCTCTGCACAGGCTGTTTTTGTTGCTTTTTTCTATAATCCTTCTATAGCCTAGGATTGCCTCAAACCCATAATCCTCTTGCCTCTGTCTCTAGAGTGCTGAAATTCTAGATGTGTGGCACCACACCCTGCTCACATCACTGCTGTTCTCCCTAATGTTCCTGCCAGCTGCCTGTGCGATCCTGGGCAGTCTGTTCACCGGGGGATAGGTCAAATCTGGAGCGGGGTCCTGTGTCTCAGGCCTCCTTCAAAGAGGCCATGGAGGCCAGAGTGAGGATCCTTGAAGTTAGCCTTGTATAGTTGTCTGGGTGGTGCAGAGTGCTCAGGGAATATTATTTTTTATAGGGTTGATATTCAAACCCGGGACCTCACACATGTTAAGCAAATACCCTACCACTGAGTTGCACCCCTGCCTAAGCCCAGAAATTTAAATTTTAAGGAGGTGCTGTGCATATGCCCTGCATGGAAGCCAAATGTTCCATTTTTAATGTGCCTGGCAAGGTCACAAAGAACCTCAAATGCCACCAACCAGCCTGAAGCTTGGGAAAGGACAGAAGAAAAAGAATACAGAAGAAAGAAGAGCAAGAGCTGCCTGGGTATTGAACCCCAGAGAAGTGGAGGTCTGAGTCCTGCTAGAGCCAGAGGACAGCACTGTGGGAGGCAGCAGGGTGATACGAGCCTCACCTCTCAGGGGAAACTGAGTCTCCAGCAATGAAAGGAATTTTCTGGGGCAACTGAGCGCTCACACGCGCGCACACACACACACACACACACACACACACACACACACACACACACACACACACACGGCAGAAAAGAGCAGTCTTCAGCCCCAGGATTCCCCTCACTAGGAAGAGGGAGAGCCAGGCTTCGGAGAAGCAGCAGCCCTGGGGAAGTGGTCACGGCCAGCAGCCTCCTGGGGAGGAGGGAAGGGCAGAGCTCGGGGCCTGGGCCTTTTGCCCTGTGGTCAGAGCCATGTCTCCAGTCCTTCCTATTCTTGGGTACCACACAGACTGTTGTGGGTGGTTGGCACTGAGAGGACGGGGGACCCCTGCGTGGCTTGACGTGCAGGATATGTCTCACCTCAAAGCAGAAGTGAAATAGGGAACCATTCTTAGGAGACAAGAGGCAAGTCTGTTCACCTCCTCAATATCTGCCTTCTGCAGGAACCTGGAGGGTGGTTGCCACCACTGGGAGCCAGCCTGGTTTTGGGGGACCATAGCTGCTGGAGGCTGGGTATGTGCATCCTCCAAACGTATCTTGGGATCTCTCTGAGTCCGAATCCTTTTGAAGCACCCCAGTAACTGACTTTTTTAAATCAGTTTTTATGATTTAGACTCTGAGAGAAATGGCTCTTACTACAAGCCCCTGTCTCCTAGCGGATTCAAAGCCAACCTCTCTCTGCAGGGAGAGATCTGTATATCGTTTCTTGGCTCACTCACTGTCCACACACTTGATGGCCATCCTCTCATTAATACATGCATCCCAACGGCCTTCTGTAGCACACACAGAGAGGGATCCATGTGCCATAGTTCTTGATTGCTAGCGTGACTGACAGAGGAGCCGTCACAGTGTCTAGTCACTGACATCTTCAATTGATAGAGGAAGGTAGCTTCATATTCCCTGCAGCCGCTTCCAGGGGGCCCCACCCTTAGCTTTCAGATGGAAGGATAAGATGGTGAGAGAGCACTGTGAGTCAGAAGAGGACCTGGGACAAGACTCTGCAGGCAGCTTGGGCCACTGATGCCACCGAACCCTGTGGGTATGTGTTCTGTCCTGCAGGAATCCTGCTGTGACTGTGCACAAGTTTTCCCCTGCTACAGGAGCCTCTCCTATAGGCTGTTTCTCTCCTGAGACCTTCACCAACCAGATCCAGGCAGCTTTGTGGGAGCCCTGTCTCCCAGTGGTGACTGATCCTAGGGCTGACCACTAGCCTCTTTGAGGGTATCTAATGTCACCCTGCCTCCCATTGCTCTCTACAACAGCAAGGAGACACAGCTCATCAGTGGCTCCCAGAAAAGCACCATTTGTAAAACATCTCAGGGAGGCGATGTCTGACCTCTAGTTTACAGAGAAACCGAAGGGACTGGAAGGGAAGAACAGCCCCGTACTGAAAAGGGAGTAAGAAAGGCTTTCAGGGCCTCTCCTGGACCACTGCTCGACAGGACTCTACTGGCTCCTTAGTTCATTGCTGCTCAGTCCGAGCAGTTAAGGGTCTGCAGGTGAGCAGGCATTCTCTGTGCTGACCCAGGAGTTCCCTGCTGAAGGCTGGGACATTCACCCAGCTACTGAAACTGTGGTTCCCACAGAAAGGCCACTGCATGGATAGGAGCAACCATTTGGCAATCGTAAGGTTTTCTTTTGCACACACAGGCAAAACAGGAAGATTGGTTAAAAAAAAAAAAACCACCATTTTCTTTCTTTTTTCATCTTTTTGTTTTGTTTTTCCAAACAGGGTTTCTCTGTGAAACAGTCCTGGCTGTCCTGGAACTTTCTCTGTAGACCAGGCTGGCCTCGAACTCACAGAGATCCACCTGCTGCTGCCTCCTGAGTGCTGGGATCAAAGGCATGTGCCACCACCGCCTGGCATAACCACCATTTTCTAATGTGTGTATATGTGTCTATGTACACAAAACCCATCTGTGCACAGCGTTGTGTAGATACACGAGCAAGAAGAACACTAGACACAACGAAATACACAGTAACTATTGTTGTACTTGTCAAGTATAGTTGGGGAAAGTGTCCCAAAGACCAGAGAGACTGTGAGGTTGGATAGGACCTCAAGCTATGCTGGGGCTGAGGGGTGACTTCTGGACATTTTCCTGGGAACCTGGTGGCTGGCAGAGCTGGCCAAGAGCAGAGAGGGTGATGGCAGAGAAGTTCTGGTTGTGAAGACTCTTGAGACCCTGGGGTGGAAAGAGGCTTCGTGGGTCCAAATGAGAGGAAGGGGTGAGGGCTGGAGGAGGTGAGACCCCATCACCCAGGATCATCAGGGGCACACAGCTGTTCATCTTCAAGAGAAGGAAGCCGGGTGGACTCGAGCAAGCCTCCTCTGGCCTCTGTTTTGTCTTCTTTTCAGTAGGAATGTGTCCCCCTCCTTGCTGGGGACCTACTGAGAACCTGTGTTGGGTAAAGACAGAGGGGGAGTACCTAGCCTGGGACTGCCGTGTTAAAAGGGACCTAACAGCAGAACCTTTAATTTGATGGTGGGCAGGGGTCCAGGCTGACAGCTTAGCAGCCTCCTGCCTTTCTCCCGAGGTAGATTCTAGAAGACACAGAGACAAGGGCTACCTTGGTCCAGCTTGCTGTGCAGAAGCATTTCTCTGCTGTCATATCACTGCCCCAACCAAGTCAGTGCAGCCTGGAAAAGGGCTCAAGACTATAGCCATGGTCCACCTTAGAAGGTGACAGGTGGACCTTTGCTCTTCTCTCAGGACACCCCTTCCTTTACCATGCCCCAGGCTTTAATTCATGACCTAGTCAGTCTGTGCTGACTCCTCACTCAGGGGCAGCCATGTGCTGTGCAGATGGCACAGTCCCGGAGCCCTGAGGTCTGACCAGCAGCAAGACCATGTTTCTCTGTAAGGGTAGAGCCACCTTGGCCTTCCTCTCCTGACTCAGGGAAGCTATCCCCATAAAGCAAAGAGCTCACATGCCTGAATCACAGGCACTCCTGGAGAGGGGCTCTGCAGGACACTGCTTGCTGGCTTATTTAACTCTGTTAGCAATCCCTCACAGTGTGTGTGGACCTGTGCGTGTGCGCGCGCGCGCGTGTGTGTGTGTGTGTGTGTGTGTGTGTGTGTGTGTGTGTGTGTGTGTGTAGTGGTGGTGATGTTTGGTTGTTTGATTGTTTTGTCATACTCTGAGACAACATCTTTCTCTAGCTAAGAATAACCTCTACCTTACAGTCCTCCTGGCTCAGCCTCCCAGTGCAGGATTACAGGCGTGCAACACTATACCTGGGTCACAGTGGGTATTACCAGCTGCCCTCTACAGGTAAGTAACCAAGAATTATGGGCACCTTACCAGCAAGGGTTAAGGGTTTGGATTCTAGTCCAGGCCCCCATGACCTTGCCCACACAGCCCTTTACCTTGGAAGGAGGGCTTTGGGGCTGTGTTGTGTTGTATTTGGGGTTTCACTTGTTGGCAGTGGCCCTGGCGTTTGGTCTCTTCCTCTGGCAAGTGACTGTGGGGTTGGCTGTCAGTCCTCAGAAACATCGCAGAATGACCTCGCTGGCCGTTGTTTTGTCTGTAGAGGGAAAACTTGGGGTCCTGAGTGGGGAAGGCAGCTTGTCTGGGGTTGGGGTTGGTCAGTGGAGCTGAGCCAGGTCTTCCTCCTCCTCCTTTCTCACGCCCTGACTCTGCTCTGCATCTGCACAGTTGGCACACTGCAGGACCCAAACTTCCATCCCCTGGGAACCATGGATGCCTTTCCACCTACCTCCTGGGCTCCGTTGCTTCCCTGGCTCTTCACTAGAGATCTTGGGGGGATGGCAAGCTCGGTATGTGTTACAGCACAACTCTTGATTTAGCTGTGCACCCCGCCCCCAGCTCCCCTGAAGCCTGCTCCTCCCACAGTCTTCCCCGATTTAGTATCCGTACCATCATCTACCCAGTTATTCAGGCAGAAAGCTTTGGAATTATCCTACATTTCCCTTCCCTTCAACCCCCTCATCTGATCCATCAGCAAAAACATATTGTAATCGACCTCTCTTCAGCATCCTTACCTTCATCCACGCAACCCAACCAAACTGGTCCTTCCACATTGCTGGATGCAAAGGCATGCACCTGGAATCCCAGCATTCCTACAGCGAGATGATAGGAGATGAAGGCTGGAGAACCACCTGGAAGCTTGTCAGCTGTTGATCTAGATTACACAGTGCAGCAGAAACTACAAGAGATCTTATCTTCCCTCAACAAGGCAGAAGGCGAACGCCAATTCCTAATAGTGGTCCTGAGACCTCCACATGCATGCCAGGACTGACTTTCTCTCACACACAGACAACAAACAAATATTTTTGAAGAGAGCCTAAATTACAAGTTAAGTCTACCCTAGGCCAGTGTCTCTGAAAAGACAGACTTGTCCTGTCCTGTAAATTCCTTATGGGGGCACTCTCTTGGACTGGGACTGTAGCTTGGCAGTAGAGAGCACTGGCCTCCCTTGTGTGAGGACCTGCACTCCATCTCTAACACCAGAGCCAAGAACAAACAAACAAAGCAGTGAGTGGGACTCTTCTCAGAACACGTGTCCTTTGTCTTCCGTTTGGGCAAGTTTAACTTCTTGGTGCTTCAGGTTTGTTGACTACACGTGGGGATAATAGCATCGCCCACCTCCTGGAGGAGACATGGAGGTCAAAGAGAAAATGAGGAGAATGCTTACCACAGTACACTGCGGGTGTGTGTGTGTGTGTGTGTGTGTGTGTGTGTGTGTGTGTGTGTGTAAGGTTAACTCTATTGTGATTATTGTTGTTTGTTGTTGTGAGGCAGCATCCTGCTGCGTAGCCCAGGCTGGCTTTTTGGGGGGACCACAGGCATGAGCCGTCACACCCAACTCTATTATCATCTTTAAATTGTTATTATCATGACCATCACCATCTGTTTTAACTTTCTTTTCAAACTTTTTTTTTAGACTTATTTATGCATATGAATGTTTTGCCTGCAGGTATGTCTGTGTACACTGGAGGTCAGAAGAGGTGCATCAGATCCTCTGGAACTAGAGTTACAGATGGTTGTGAGCCACCAGGTGGGTGCTGGGAATCAAATCCAGGTCCTCTATAAGTGTGGCAGCAAGTGCTCTTAATCACTGAGCCATCTCTCCAGCACTTGGTTTTTCTTAAAGAGGCAACTATTTTTTTCTCTCTCTGTCTTTCTGTAATAATAACATGTACATTTTACCATTTTTCATGGTCCAGACCCTAATCCACTTAACAAGAGGACCAAACTCTTTAAGTAGCAAGTAAACCTTGGTCTCCTCCTTAGCCTCAGAGTTCCCCGTGGTTCACCCCTCTGCAGTCACATTGCTCATTGAGGCTCTGTGTGATTCGGGCTGTGTCTCCCTAAACACCTGCCTGCCTGGAAGGTGCTTTTCCTTCTCTATCTACCTAACACCCAATCTTCCTTCCATCTCAACTTGATCATTATTGTCTCAACCTTCCAATCCAGTGACTAGGGAACTCACCTCTTTTTTTTTTTTTTTTTTTTTTTTTTTAAGATTTATTTATTTATTATGTATACAAAGTTCTGCCCACACACATCCCTGCAGGCCAGAAGAGGGCACCAGATCTCATTACAGATGGTTGTGAGCCACCATGTGGTTGCTGGGAATTGAACTCAGAACCTCTGGAAGAGCAGCCAGTGCTCTTAACCTCTGAGCCATCTCTCCAGCCCCTCCGAAACTCACCTCTTTTTATACTCTGAGAGTATACATTTCTACTCTTATTGCTGTAACAGAATACACGACAGAAACATCTTATGGAAGGAAGTGTTTCCTCGGCTCCTGGTTTGAGGGTGTAGTCTATCGTGGCAGGAAAGCCATGGCAGCAGAGGCTTGGAGCAGCTGATCACATTGCAGCCACAGTCAGGAAGCAGAGAGCAGGGAAGGCTGGTGCTCGGCTTGTTTTCTCTTGTCTATCTAGACTGAGATCCCAGCCCATGAAAGGAGCCTGCCCATATATAGCGTAGGCCTTCCTACCTCAATTAACCTAAATTAGATAATCCCTCATCCACATGCCCAGAGGCCTCTCTTGAAATGATTCTGAATTCTGTAACTTGGCAGTCCATAGTAACCACCACACTAGATGTGTTCTGTGCTCTGCTGTAGCACTTACCCAGGTTATACACTTCCCTCCATTTGAATTGACTGCCTCTGATGGACCTAACGCCATGAGAACAGAGGCCAAATCCTTCTTTCCCTATGCTGACACAAGGTATTTTGCACTATGCTAGATGGTAACTAATGAATGAATTCGTGAATGAGTCGAATGGTGAGGAAACTCAAAGACGAAGATCCTTCCAGGGAATAATTTATTGTCCTTGCAAAAGTAACTCACCTTTCTCATCGACATCAGGTCGTGAGGCTGGAAGAGCTAGCCTGACCTTCAGTAGGCTCCGCTTGCTGAAATTGGGTGCTCACAGGCATCCACGGCATTATAAAAGGACAGAAAGGCTTTGACCCATTGAGCAGAGCTCAAAGATGGACACGAAGCTTCAGTGTGATGAAGTCTGTCTGGCCTCCTGTCTGTGGGCCAGACACATTTGCTGTGCCTTCCTTCTTGAATCAGGGTGAGGAGGAACCCGCCCGACACTGGAGCTCTGTGCTCTGGTTTTTCTGGCTGATGACACATCCTTTACTGGGTTAGAGCAGAGGTTCTGCAGACCTGGGCCAGTCTCCGACAGAGTCCACACTGGGACACGGCGAAATGAGAACAACGGGGACAGCATGGGGACTTTTCACAAAGCTAAATTAATTCTGAGATTGTCTGTCCTACATTTTTCTGTGTCAGCCTGCCCTTTCTTTTATGAAACCAGGGTGACAGGAATTGATGATTTTGTGTCCTTGCTTGTCAAAATCACCTACTTAATTCTCTTTTGAAATTTGCTGGCTGTGGAAAGTGGCCGAGCTGGGATGAGAATACATATTTGCTAGTTTGCCAGATACCTAACTCCCTCTGCTCTACAGGCCCCGGGAGAGAATCCTACACAAGGGAGATGCGAGAACTGCTGTAAATTGTTGATGGACTGCCGTGAAGAAGAGAGACATGCTCTTGTTATAACCAGCGAGGCAGTCTCAGACAGGAACAGTTCAGCCGATATCAATCAGCTAAACGCGGTGGTTCCAATCCCTGCCCTGGTGAGGCTGAAGTAGGTGGATCTCTGAGTTCCAGGCCAGCCTGGTCTACAGAGTGAGATTTTTGTCTCAAAACAAACAGACAAACAAAACAAAACTTACAAAAAACAAATCAAGTGATTTATAGTGTTTGACAGGTGAGTGGTCAGTATTTGAATGGGCTATCCCGGGCTATCCTGGCTATCCTGGGCTATCCCTGGGCTACCAGTGCCTAGATACTACTCAGACATGTAGGGACTGATGAAGGATCTTGGCCGTGGCGTCAAACAGACCTGTATTTTAACACTAGTTTCACCACTTATTACATGTGTGATCTAGAGCAATTACATTTTCTGCTCCTTAAAATGGGAAGTAGGAAAGCCAGGCAGTGGTGGCACACACCTTTAATCCCAGCACTCGGGAGGCAGAGGCAGGCAGACCTCTTATGAGTTCAAGGCCAGCCTGGTCTACAGAGCGAGTTCCAGGACCACCAAGGCTACACAGAGAAACCATGTCTCAAACAAAAACAACAACAACAACAATAATAATAAAAATGGGAGGTAGAGACTAGAGAAATGGCTCAGAAATTAAGAGCAGTGGCTGCTCTTCCAGAGAACCTGGGTTTGATTCCCAGCCCCCACATGGCACCTCACAACTGTCTGTTACTCCAGTCCCAGGGATCTGAAGCCCTCTTCTGGGATCCTCAGGAACCAGGCATTCACACTGTGCACAGATATACATGCAGGCAAAATACCCACGCACATAAAAAAAAAAAAAAAAAAAAAAAAAAAAAACAACAAAAACTTATTTTTAAAAAGGAGACGAAAGGGAGACGTGGTACCAGGAGAACCTATCCTAGGCAAATTAATGTGGTCGTGGAGGCCAGGAAAACTCCTTAAGGAAGTGACTAACCATTGCAGTGAGGGCTGAAGGGTAAGGAGGGCTAGCTGGGGTAACAGGAGTCGTGGTGGAGAACATTCTAGGCAGAGAAGAAAGACGCACAAGGGCAGGATGAAGTTGGGGGACTAGAGGAGAAATGCATCCCAGACATGCGAAGGATTTTCACTTTTGTCCTCAGAAGTAAGCAGCAGACGGCATGATCAGATTTGCAATTTTAAGATTTTTCTATGGTGATGGGTGGTGGTAGTTGGAGGTGGGATGGGCAAGCATAAAAGGCCGAAGCCTGAGGGAAGTCAATGTGTTCAGGAAATACATAATGGAACCCTGGGCGAGTGAAGCAGTGGGGGAGAAGATGAGTGCACGGTCTTAAGGACCACTTAGGAGATGAAGTGGTCGTGACTGAGCAATGTATTCCAGGAAGGATGAGGGTGAGACAGTTGCTGAGGAATGATACCCAGATTTCCGGATAGAACTGTTGCCAGGCAACAGAGTGAAAACCAGAAGGGAGTGGGGGAAAGCCTGGGACATGATTTCCCCTGCAGTTGTGATTAAGTCCATGTTTGCAAAATGAAAGGTGTTAGGATGTGTGGCTCCCTGGTTGCTTGCTGAGGGAGAAAGGACACCCTACGAAGATTGCGTGATGCAAGTAAACAGGCCTAAGGCTTAGGTCATGACTTAGGTCATTCAGGTAAGCTGTGTGACCTTAAGAGGCAGCTTCACCACTCTGGGCATGAGCTCTGGAATGAATGGCCCACTTAACCTAGAAACTTAAAAGGCATGGACTCTCCAGCTTTGTTTGTGTCCACTGTCACTATTTATGGGACTGTTCCTTGGGAAGCTGTTTCCTATAGATTCATTTCGACTAGCGCATAAAGGTGAAAAAGCATTAAGTCTAAGAATGTGACCCCAGGAGCTCATTTGCTCTCTCTGCTAATTTCACAGAGTGAGATGATATCTGGATCAGACCCTTGTCTCTGCCCTCCTGCACCCCCTGCCCCTGGAGGAGAGGCTAAGCAGTTTGCTCAAAGCCTCAAGGCTGGAGGACAAAAGAGCACCCTTTTGGAGTGAGTCCAATGTTCCTTTTCTTACTTGGGGCTGGAGATCTTCCTGCAGCCTACACAGCCTCTTCCTAGGACAGATGGAGCTGGGCAGAACTGTGGGGACAGGCTAAGGTCATAGACACAGGTGGTGCTGAGCATCTGGGGTGAGGGGAAGCGACAAGGGGATATCTGCAGCATTGTCCTGCTAAGCAGGAGTCTTTTTCTAACTCCTGGAAGATACCGAGTAGCCCTGCTATACTCCTGAATGTCTTCCTGGAAACACAAGGTGAACTTTGGGGGGAAAGTGGATGCGGAAAACTCAGCCTGTACGCCTTCCCCGCCCCTGCAAATGAGACACGAAAACACGGTTTGAACCCGCTGCTGAGGTTTCCATGGTGGCTCCACTCGGCCGCCCTTCCCATTGGCTAAGACGCCCTGCTCTGGTTTTAACAGAGGCTCAGATACGGGTCTCTTTCCTGATTGGCCAGCTTGTGCTGCAGCGCCATGGCAACAGAGACAGGGGGACCAGTCTCTGCCGGAAATTGAGTCACCATCTACCTGGGGTGGGCTACGATCCATGGGGCTGCGTGTACGGGGTGGGAGGAGGGACAGGTAACTCCTGAGCCGGTTTATAGGCAAGCGTTGGACTTCCCACACTGGTTACTCGGGGAGCTTTGTGGGCTGGAGGCGGGCGGGGGTGCCTTCTGCTCAGGTCTGTTTTGTATCTCGCAGCATCCTCTTAGTCCCCTCTTTTCTCTGAGACTTCTATGTCCCCCAGAAGGAAAACAAACCTCTGGCAGCACCAGAAGTTAACTCATTTGCCCAAATTCATATAAATGGCAAGCCAGGATTTGAGATTATGTTGTATTGCCTGACTTAAAGGCTTCCAAGGGCTATTGTGAGAGAACCCAGGGGTCTTTTCATTAAAAAAAAAAAAAAAAAACAAAAACAAATGACTAACCCTCTTTTTATTTGTCAAACACCAAATGCTTTTCAAAATACTCTTCCATCTAAAATATCCAATCATCTCAACAGACTGAGGGGTTGTATAGGTCAGGATTGAATGTCTCACCTACACATAAAGTCACCAGAGCTCAGAGAAGTCCCGTAATTTGTTTTGTGTCCCAGAGTTGGAATGCCCACCCTTCTGAACCCTTGTCACGGCCACATAGCCAAATGTTGCCTTCTCAAGTGCTCCAAGAAAAGGAATTATATTTGGCTCTGAGCCTCCATGTGTGTGCTGGGAACTGAGCCCCGGGTCTTCTGCAAGAGCCATAAGTGCTCTTAACTACTGAATCCAGTCCTCTCACAGTCTTAAATCAGGATTCCAAAAACAAGGGCACTAGACTTGGGCCATGGGGTGCTCTCCCTGCTCCCGCAGAGAGCAGACAGTGGCCTATACCTGCTCTGGGAGCTGACTCTCCTGTTCTTGGATGCATACTTTTCCTGCTCCCACAAAGAGCAGACAGTGGCCCGTGTCTGCTCTGGGAGCTGACTCTCCTGTTCTTGGGTGTATACTGTTTCTTTAACTGAAGCTGCAGTTATGGATCAATTTCTTGGTAGACTCTGAGGACTGTATTTGCGTGAAGGAATCTGAAATAGTTGTTCCCCAAGGAGTGACTCAGCATCCCTAGCCGGAGGGTATGGGCAGTAGAAATAGAGGAAAGAAACCCCCAGTGGCTTTAATAGTTGAAATCTAAGCTGAAAATAGTCTGGAAGTTCTCTTTCTTTCCTGTTCAGCTTGGGTTTCCTGAAGTTCTTGCCTTGGAAACAGCCCAGTCACTAGGCCCACCCTCTTGCCCTTCCTGGAGCACTGCTCTTGAAGATGACCTTGTAAAAAGTTCACACCTGCCACTCCGCTCTCCTAAATGCCACACCAGCAAGGAGCAGACACAGTTTCTCTACAATAGTTAGAGACATCTTTCCTGCCCCAGGCACCAAGACAGCACCTGAGACACTGGGGGGATGTGGGGAACAGCCTGGGGTGGCTCTGCTTTTATGAAAACTGCAGCCTAGTGGTCTTCTCTTGAGGGACTGTCCCAAAGTGACTCCATCAGGTTCTCAGATGGTAATGGAAGACTTGAATTGGATGGAACAGGGTAATGGGACAGTCACAGAGTAGTGGTGGATAGGGGTTGGAGGGAGGATTGAGGTGGTACAAGATGGCTAGACATGAGTGCTGGGAACTGAACTCCAGTCTTCTGCAAAAACACTCTTAACCGCTGAGAATCTCCAGCCCTGAGATGCCTGTTCTTGGTGCTGGGTAAAGGTCCGCACCCCACGTGAAACTCCATTGGAAATATTCCAATCAGAGATATCCCAAGTGCAAAGACCCTGAAGTAGGACAGAATCTGCTGATCTGAGCCTTGAGTAACACATTTCTCCACTTTCTGAGTTTCCTAGTTTGTGGAGTGGGAACTACAGATGCCTCCCTGCTTCCTAGGTAGGTATACAGAGCGCAAGGGGCCCCCAAAGCACACAGGGTTTTAAAAGAGGAGGGGGCTCCCTGACTCCATTAAGGCCTATAAAATGCCTTTGGGAAGGCTTAGGATTTTGGTTGCTGGCTCTTGGTGGGCATCCCCACACTTACTGGTGTTTGTTGAGGACCACCGGGGAACAGGGCAGCAATGCTCAGTGCCTGGGGTCACAGGAGAGTCTGGGGGAGGAAGGCCTTGCTAAGCTTATGACATGAAACGATGGCTTGCTGCTCTGGATGGTGGCTGAGGAGAAAAAAGCTGGGAAAATTCTGGGGCTCAGGGAAGGCCTGGAGGAGATGAGATTCCAACTGGGCCAGGGAGGGGCTTGTAGACACACAGATTTGGCTGAAGTAACGGAAGCTGTTGGCAGGCAAAATGGCAGGGGCTGTTTGTCGACTTCCTACTTTTTACCAAGTAAACAAGACAGACATGGGAAAACTCTTAGGGCACCAGGGGACCCAAAGGAGGTGCCAGGGCTGGAGAAGCTTCCAGGAGGAAGCAAGGATGATGCTTCAGAGGCCTAAAGGATGAGTCAGGTCAAGCCCCAGAGGCAGAGGGAGAAATAGGAAATAGCAAGGGGGTCACTATGGAAGGGACAATGTCTTCCAAGAGGCCAGAGGGGAAGAAAAGTTGGGGGTTTTCAAGCTGTCTAAAGCAGAGAATTCAAATAACAGGTGGGATCAGCTTGGCGCCAGCTCAAGACGCGGGTCTTTCTCACTGACGCACTAGACACAGGGTTGCCGGGTTCAGCAAACTGAGGCTATAGTGTTCAATTTTCAGACGAATAACAATGTGGTTTTTTTTGTTTGTTTGTTTGTTTGTTTTTTGTTTTTTTTGTTTTTTCGAGACAGGGTTTCTTTGTGTAGCTTTGCGCCTTTCCTGGAACTCGCTTTGGAGACCAGGCTGGCCTCAAACTCACAGAGATCCGCCTGGCTCTGCCTCCCGAGTGCTGGGATTAAAACAATGTGTTTTTAGTATGTGTGTACACACAATTATTTGGGTCACCCCTTACTGAAGGCCCCTCTATCTGAGATCAGCCGACCTGCACCTCCTGCATTCTCTTTAGTGTCCCTCTGTCCCTGTGTCGGATCACAGAATGGCTTTAGGTATCGAGATGATGTGGCCAGACTTTAGCTAGGGAAGCTGCCTAGATTTGTGGGAAAACACACCCGAAGGAGACCAGGAAGAGGTGGGGGGCAGGTGAGGCTTCTGCGATTGCCCTGGACCCCAAAAGGAATGTCGGTGTGCCTCTGAAGTCATCTGCCTTTCCCACCAGGCAGGTGGCCCTGAATAAACCTCTCAGCTGGCCAAGTCCTAGGGGACTGCTGATCTGGTCAGCCCCAGATCTGCATGTGAACATCTGGACCACGTGGCTCCCTTGTTCCTCAGCATTCCCATCTGTTAAAGAGATGATGGCGGTACGTCCATGATGAGCTCTTCCATCCCCTGTACCTCTCCTGGTGTGGGACGTGATGATGAAGACATTTGGCTCCCCGCTCCTTTTCCTCCTGTCTCATGCTGCTCTTTCCCTGGCCACTGGATCCATCACTAACCCTTCACATCTTGCTTGGAAAAAGAGGCTGCACATTTGTGGAGGGCCTACTATGTGCTAGCAAATCCCCTGCATTCCTTGCCTCAACTGGTGCAGCAGCCCTGAATGTGTTTGCTCCATTCCTCAGAAAGCAAACCGAGGCTCTTGGTCACACAGCTGTGCAGGGTCTGGCTGGTGCCGGCACTCTACCCCACCACTGTCTCCAGGAACCCTCCCCCCAGGAAGCCCTAATCCCCCATTATTTAGAACTTGGGCTCAGTCAGCAGTCTTGTTGTCCCACTGCAGGCCCACATGCTGCCCTGGCTCTTTCAGAGTTAAGCTGGCTCACTGCTCATTTGCCAGGCTCTACGGCTTAGGAAGCCCTTTCTTTCCCATCTGCGCCCTCCCCATGGCTCCACAGAGCCCAGACATGGCCCCTTCCAGTCCTTCTTGCCTGCAGCTCTGCTGCAGTAAGGCCACATTAAATATTAACGGGGCCGCTCCTGGCACCACCGTGACGTCAATTACTGCTTGGTGAGGGCTGCGGTTGCCTTCCCAAGGTGAAGCAGTGACCGGAATTCAAATAGCTTCAGTGATGTCCCAGGGGACTGGCTGTCGGGACTTGGAGAAGATACTGCTAATGTAAGGCATGGCAGAAATCCAAAGCTTTCTCTGCTGCCCCTCCCATAGCATTCTGCTCCCGGCATGATGAATTCCATCATCTGGCAAGTATTTGCTGAGCACCTGCTATCTACCCAACAGGGCACTATGCTCCAGGGATACATCTGTAGCGTGGCAATGGCTTTGCATCATGGAGCTACCCTTGTGGTGGAGAAGAGAGAGAAAGCCCCACTGTAGGACAAGACAGATACCCACCCTGGCCCGACACCAAAGGATCCTTCCAGAGAGCTCGTTTGTGCTGAAACCAGATGAAGGAAAGGATCCGAGTTAGGTAGGAAAAGAGGAGGGGTAAGGCAGAGGGAGCCTGACTGGAGTGCAGAGCCCGGCTCCAAGCCTTCCTAGCCATTTATCTGTAAATTGGATTTCCACCTCAGGGCTGCTGTGAAGGATAATAGAAGCCCTGCTAGTGATAACACAGGCCCACAGGCACGAAAGGCCAAACAACGTGAGAGCACAGGGCACTGCTGGAGAATGGCTCCCCGGCCTGACCTGCTTGGGCACATCTGTCACACGAGCACTCCAGAGGCTGAGGCAGGAGGAGCAACTTCTGCTACATAGTGAGATCCTATCTCAAAATAACAGCCCCCACACCTAAAAGAAAACAGCTCCTGGCCTTTGTCTAATCTCCTCACCTTCCCAGGAATTCTCACCCCCATTTTCTGAGCAGACAAACAGGTTCAAAGAGGAGCCCTGACCGGACCAGAGCCAGGCTGGGGATTCACTGGACACAATTTCAGTTTGTATCTTTTTACCCACAGTTCAGTCACAGGCAATCCTGGGAAAGAGTTGTTAGTGCCGAACCTACAGCCCCAACAGCTAGTAACAGTGAAAAGCAGAGAAAACAGAGTTATTCAGTGTGGCCACAGAGGAACACATAATGAGATCTAGTGTGCCCCCCCCCCACCACCACCCCAGTCAAGTCCTTGGGCCCTGACGTGAGGTTTAGGTTTAAATAGAGGCAAAGGTAGCAAAGGTATGCGTAACTAAGCAGTCCTGGGCAGGGGGTGGTCCCGCCACTCTTGTCTATGCTCCAGTCTCTTCTGGATGGGGGTCTGAGGAGTTGAGAATGCTGTGAGATTGCTTCCTGGAGACAAAATCTTCCTCCTGCTGGCACCAGGCATTACCAGGCTTCCACATTTTCCTTTTCCTCAGAATCCTGGGGAACGACTAATTTCTTGGAGACCATGTTTTCAATAGTCTGATAGTCAGAGGGAGAAGCGACCAGTGTCTCTCTTTAGAACATCTTAACTTTGAGGCTGGAGATGGCTCAGTGGTTCAGGGGGCTCGCTGTTCTTGCACCCACATTGGGAAGCTCAAGACTCCCTGCAACTCTAGCTCCAGGAGATCTAACACCTCTGGCCTCTTGGGGCACCCGTACTCCTGAGTGCGTCTGTGCATGAAAACACGCACAGACAAAGTTAAAAATAAAGCTCATCTTTTATTTTTGCATCTTAGTTGGGTATGGTGGCATACACTTTTAACCTCAGCACTTGGGAGGTAGAGGCATGTGGATCTCTATGAGTTTGATGCCAACCTGGCCTATATAGCAAGTCCTAAGCCAGCTAGGGAGCATATATAGACAACATAATGAGACCAAAAAACAAAATAATAACAATCCACAACAAATACCGAAAACAAGACAGAAAGATGAGGAACAAGTTTGAAAGGGACAAAATGGGATAGGAATAATGCTATAAAGTCACCGGGGGTGGGTGGTGGTGGTGTCAGGCAGGGTACAGCTCCAAGACCGACTGCAGAAGTGGCTGTCATTCCACCATATCTTGGAGTAAGACAGCAAGTGTCTTCAGTATCCTTTTCAGTGGCCATGATGTTGTGAATTCCCTGCTCCCCTAACCTTTCTGCCCAGTCATTTCATAGCATGTCAGGTACTGATAGCACTGTCACAGTGTCCTGGAGGAGTCACCCACTCCTCCCCTCTGTCATAGCTCCATTCCTCCCGCAACAGCCCAAGGTCTAGCAAGGACAGTACCATCCACCCCCCAGCATGCCGGTTTCCCATGGGAGGAGACTGCAGCAGAGAGAAGTGTAGGAACTTGTCTCGGTTTCCACAGCGGCTGGGGAAGAGCTGAGATTGGAAGCCAGGTCCGGTAATGGTCCTGTACTATGAGAGCCACTGAAGCTGGCCAGTTCAGCCTGAGAGCCCCGTTCCCACCCTCAGCTCCCTCCCAGCTCATTTAGTCTTGTCTTCTCCCTCCTCCCTCCCTCTCTTCTATCTTCCACTCAACTGCCAACCAGTCAGATAGATCGCTGTCAGTGAAATGACTTTATTTCCCACTGGGGTGTGTGTGGCAGGCAGTGACCTTGGCCTCTTATACAGAGGGCCTTAGTGTGGGTTTCTGTAACAAAGAGAAGGTACAAAAGGTAGAATTGCGTTCAATCCTGCATTCATAGGGCCATCCCTGAGTCCAGGACTCCCACCCTCCCCAGCATCTGAGGGGTTCTGAGGATGGATGGAACCCAAGCCGTATCCCCAGGTGTTTTCATTCTACCAGGGAAATGGCAACTTCCTAAGGAAGCAGGAAGCAGGGGGCTGAAATAACAAGGAACTTGAACTCTATGGTCAGAAAGACGGAGGCTCAAATGCTAACTATTTGACTAAGTACAGGCCTGGGGTAAGCAGATGCCTCTCTGAGCTTCAGTTTCTCTATCTGGCCAATGGGTATAAGAGAAATAGATGTGATAAGGAATAGATCACATGCTACATTAAGCGCTGTAACACAATGCCTGGTGCCTGCTCATTGGCCGGTAAATATCAATCTTATGATCCTCTTTATGCAAAGAGCAGATACTAGAGTCATGCTGGAAATGGGCGGAAAATTGAAAGAATTACTTTTATAAAAGTACCTGCCGGGGCTGGAGAGATGGCTTAGTGGTTAAGAGCACTGGCTGCTCTTCCAGAGGTCCTGAGTTCAATTCCCAGCAACCACATGGTGGCTCACAACCATCTGTAATGAGATCTGGCACCCTCTTCTGGCCTGTAGGTACACATGCAGACAGAAAATTGTATACATAATAAATAAATCTTAAAAAAAAAAAAGTAAAAAAAAAAAAGTACCTGCCACACAAGCTTGATGCCCTGAGTTTGATCCCTGGGACGGTAAAAACAGAGAATTTCTTTATGAAAGTTGTTCTGTAACACTTCCACACACACAGATATGTATTTAAAAGAAGAAAGGAGGCAAAGGAGAAGTTAAAAAAAAAGGGGGACAGGTCTCACAATGTAGCACAGGTTGGCCTCAACTCCATCTCAAGTGCTGTGGTTACAGCAGATTATGGTCTCTGTTACCATGCCTGTTATGAGAGGTTTTTTTTTTTTTAATTATTTTGATTATTTTAAATTATGTGTAGGTGTTTATGTCTGAATGTGGATATGTGCACTTGAGTTCAGGTGTCTGAGAAGGGAAGGCATCAGATGCCCTGGACCTGGAGTTACAGAGGATTAGGAACAGAAAAGCTTGGAGGGATAGATAAGGACATTTTAGTGGGTAGAAATTTGTGGGCAGAGTCTGGGAACATGGTGTGCCCAAGATGTCCAGGGAGTGAGTAATGAGTTTTAAAAGCGGCTTCAGGCTCATGTTGGAAAGAGCTAGGTGGAAACACTGGTATCTTAGTAGGGAAGGAGCCTTCCCATAAGCCCTGTGCTGCAGAGCAACCTCCCACCCCCACCCGGGACTCGGCCTTCTCCTGTGGCCTTGGCCCTCCCAGATTGCTTTGTTTCCTGAGTCAGGGCCAGTCCACTGCCGTGGTCTGGAAGAAGCCAGAAGGCTGTAACAATCTGTTTGCCTCCTACTAACATCCTGGGAAGGAAAAGATGCTTTTTTAGCACAGTTGCCTGGCAGGGAACCTTGGCAAAAACTCAGTGACCCTCTCCTTTACTTCCCAGGGAGCCATTTAAGGAGCACTTGATGGTTACACTATCAGCTCGATGCTCTGAAGACTGTCGCCGGTCAGGGGCAGCAGTGGTGAAGTCCTGACCAGGCTCCTGCACTGTGCTGACATTGGCAAGCTGACGTCTTGCTTGGCCTCCTTTCCCGTATGTTAGAATGGGAAGAATATTACCTCACCTTAGCTAAACTAAATAGGAGTGTACTGGCAAGCTGATGCCCCATGGCCTGCTAAGGAGTTTGTTTCCTTGTCTCATCGATATGGTCTCAACCATTTATTTGTTTGTCTGAGGCAGGATCTCCCTCATTATTTATAGCCCTGTCTGTCCTGGAACTCAATATGTAGAGCAGGCTGTACTGGAAAGAGATCCACCTGCCTCTTCCTCAAGAGCTCTGGGATTAAAGGTGTACACCACCATGTCCCAACTTTAATTATTGATTATTTACTTATTTGGAGTGTTGGGAGAGTCTTGCACATGCTTGGCAGGTGTCCTGCCACTAAATTACAGTGTCAGCCCCACGCCTGTCTTTAGGAGCAGCCCTGGTTTTACCAGTTGAATTGTCATGCTGTTTCATTTTCCAATGCCCTGGACCTTCAGAGCTAGGAAACCAAAGAAAAATGCCATCCATCCACTAGCAAGGTCTTGGTGTCACAGATAAGAAATCCTAGGGTAAAAGGCAAAGCAACAGCCTCCCCAGGCCCGGCTGTCTCTAGCTCTTTTCCTAGCCCGAGACAGCCTCTCCTACCTGGGCCAAACCCATAGGAACCATACAGAAGCTGGACGCAATTATACAGGAGTTTCAAATGAAAGGATCTAGAAAATTCTGACCAAGAAACCAAAGTTTGATGGTTGTAGTAACACCTGCCTATAATCCTAATACTTGGGTGGAGCCAGGAGGATCAGATGTTTGAAACTGTCAGGAACCTGTCTCAAAAGATTAAAATAGATCAACACCAATTCAAGGTGGACAAGATTGCACCTATCTGTAATCTCAGCCATCATATGGGAGGCTGAGCCAGGAGAATCAGGAATTTGAGGCCAGCCTAGGCTACATAGTGCATTTGAGGCTAGCCTAGGTTGCTGCATAGCAAGACCCTATCTCAAAACAAAAGACAAGTCCCCTGAACTCGTGCAGAACTGAAGCAAAAGCCCTTTCCCCTTCTTTCATCACCAGAGCCCAGCTCCCATCGTGAGCCTGAGGGAGATGGAGGCAGGGAACTGTGTCTGAATGCCAGCAGTTCGAAGCTGGGGCTCCCAGGACATTTTAGCACTTCTAAATGCCAAAAGCTCCCGTGGGTGCTGCACTGCTTCCAAGTCAGTGGAAAGGGGCAGGCTTCTGAAAGGGGCAGGCTCTGTAAGACCTGTAGCTCAACCCCAGGTTGGTGGCAGAAAGCTGATGGGGGGAAGCTTAGATGACAGATATCTGACCCTTCTACATCTCAGCTTCCTTCTCTCTGAGGGTGACAAGGTTTCTCTAAGCAGAGACTGTGGGACAATATCTGGGATGACGTCACTACTCTGAAGCCCAGAAGAGGGTAAGGGATTGATAAGCAGGAGGAGCTGCTGTTGCGGCTGCTACGGACAGTGGTAATCACATCATTGGCTGAGGAATGGGAAAGTCACTTTGGCATCGAGCTGACTGCATCAGGGTGTGGCAGGGAGTCCTATCTTGGTGACACTAAGCTCAAGATGGTAACCATGCCAACAGTGTGACTGCCACCTCTCTGGAACAATACCAGGTCTTTTCTGTAGTATGTCCCTTGGTGTTCAGATATCTCAGGCAGTTCAGAGTGTACCAGAGTATCTGATATGGGGGGGGGGAGAGGACCAAGCAAACCAGGCCCTACCTTTTCTGGTCACTTCACTGGATTCTGGGTGGAAGGTTCTGGTGATGCTTTGGGAATCCAGCCACGCTGAGGAGCAGTCACTAGCACTGTGCTCAGAATGGAGCACAGCAAGGAACCAACCACAGAGCTGAGATGGCTGGTGCTTGTTCTATGGCGTTGCCATAGAGATACTACACATGTGCCGGTGAGCTCCGTGATGGCCCTAAAAGACACCATGGAGCCATATATGGTGGCATATGCCTATAATCCCAGGACTTGGGAGGGTGAGACATGATGATTGTCAAGAGTTTGAGAATTGCTTAGCTTATTTTTTATCTTTATTTTTTATTTTGTTTTTAGAGATAGGGTTTCTCTAGGTAGCCTTGGCTGTCCTGGAACTTGCTGTGTAGACCAGGCTGGGCTCAAACTCACAGAGATCCACCTGCCTCTGCCTCTGAAGTTGGGATTAAAGGTATGTGACGTGACGCCACCACCTGGCTTTCCCATTTTCTTTAAAGGTGGTCTTACCCTGTAACCCTGGCTGGCCTGGAACTTGCCATGTAGACCAGGCTGGCCTTGAACTCAGAGGTCCTTCACTTCTTCCCCCTCAGTGCTGGGTTTAAAGGTAAGCACCACCACACTCCAGCTTAAAAAAACAAAAACAGGTGGTGGTGACGCACGCCTTTGACCCGAGTCATTCCTTCACCCTCTCTTAGTCTATGTCACGGGGCAGTGTGCTTCCATCTGGCGGAAGCGAGTTCGAGCACTGGCTCTGGTAGCTTCTAGCTGTGTGACTTTCTTCAGGCCACAAACATTTCTGAACCAGTCTCTTCAACTATAACATGGACATTGGAACCGTACAGACCTTTCAGGGGTATCACAAAATAAACACACAAAAAATTATAAAGCACATCACCCAGTGCTGGGAACATGCTATTGAGTCGTTTTCCCTCAAGGGTGAACATGGGTCGGGCTAAGTGAGAAGAGGGGCTGGGGTGGCCTGGGGAGCACCAATGCTTCAGGGCAGGCGAGAGGAGGAGCCCGCACTGCAGACAGACGGGCGCCAGAGAGTGCAGGACCGTAGAAGCTAGGAGGAGAACCCTCTCGGAGGGACAAGCAGCAGCTGAGCCCAGGGCACCTGAGGGCCAGGGAGGAAGACTGAGGCCCCTCTGGTGGCCACGAGGAGTCTAGATGAAGTGAGGCAGATAGAGGCGTCACCTCTGGCCTTTCCTTACCTTTCTGTACTGTATAGCAGGAAGCCAATGCCTGGGTAACTTAGAAAATTTTCATTTTGCCCACCCACACTGTCCCAGGTTTGGGGGCTCAGAAACCTTAGACTATGACACCAGCAGGCCTCTCCTTGGCCTCTGGTGAGTGCCTTTTTGCTGTGTCACCCCTTGGCAGAAGATGGAAGAACACTTTTTTTTAAGGGCTGGGACTCCTTCTTTCCAGTCCCTTTTCTAGCTGGTGTTAATCCATTTATGGAGGAGGAGCCCTCATGACCTCAACACTTCCCATCAGGCTCTTCCTCCGAAGCACTGTGGACACAGGCCCTTCAGGAGAATTTGTTCAAACCGTAGTGCTGTCAACATCAATTATCCGGAACACATAACTCTGCTTCATCTCCACTGTCAATCTCAAGCTGAGGATGTCAGAAATGCTCGAGGGCTGTAGGCTCTGACAGGAGGAAGCCACCCACAGGGCGGTGCAGCACCCACCTTCACGGAAGGCTCACTGGCCACCAATTACACTGTGCTGGCCGGCCACAACGCTCCAGGAATCCATTTGCCTCTACCTCCCAGCTCTGGGATTCAAGCATGTCCCACCACGCCTGGCTTCTCCCCACTGGGTGATGGAGTCAGACTCAGGCTTGAGCCGAAGTCCTTTCGCTCTAGGAGCTCTGTCTCCAGTTCACCGACATTTTCAGAGCACCTGCTACATGCTCAGTACTGCAGTAGCTCCGGAAAAGGTGCAGCCCTGGCCCTTGCCAGGCTCAACAACCAGGCTTGCTGGGCCTGCTGGCATATGCCCACAACCCCAGCACTCAAGGTGGGGGTATGGCAGGAGAATCACAAGTTTGAGGCCAGCCTGGGCTACATGTGAGACCCTGGGTTGACATAACACCACCAACACAAGCAAACTTCCAATGAAATGAGGACCTGGCAGCCATGAGGGGGGATTTGAGTGAGCACCTGGAAGATGACCTTGTCTGTGAAGTTCCACCATATTTGAAGAGTCACCTTTGCTGATAAAAATTGAGACTAATAAACCAGGCAATATTTCCTCTAATAAGATTCTTTTTAAAAAAAATTGTTTTTCTTCTTCCTTTATGGTACTGGTGTTTTGCCTGCATATATGTCTGTGTGAGGGTGTTGGTCCACTGGGACTGGAGTTACAGACAGTTGTGAGCTGCCATGTGGGTGCTGGGAATTGAACCCAGGTCCTCTGGAAGAATAGCCAATGCTCTTAACCACTGAGCTATCTCTCTAGCCCCCCCCCCCAAGTATCTTAAACGAGTGTGATAGCTCAGGCGTGGTAGTGCACACCTTTAACCTTAGCTTGTTGAGCAGAGGCAGGCAGATCACTGTGAGCTCAAGGCCAGCCTGGTCTACAGAGTGAGTTCCAGGACAGCCAGGGCTGCATGGAGAAACCCTATCTTGAAATTAAAATAAACCAATCATTTAAAAGTCTAGCTTTTAGCCGGGCGGTGGTGGCGCACGCCTTTAATCCCAGCACTCGGGAGGCAGAGGCAGGCGGATCTCTGTGAGTTCGAGGCCAGCCTGGTCTACAGCGCGAGATCCAGGAAAGGCGCAAAACTACACAGAGAAACCCTGTCTCGAAAAAACCAAAAAAAAAAAAAAAAAAAAAGTCTAGCTTTTAAGACACTCCACAATCCCCTTTCAACTAGCCCCACTTCCCACTTCTGGATCTATCTTCTCACTCTTTGATCTTACTTTTATTCTTACTAAACCTGTGCACACTATACCATAGCCTGGTATTTTTCTTATCTCCTTCAGGGTCCAGCTAACTTGCTCTTTTGTGTTCCGATCTCATCTTCTCAAGAGTCAGAGTTGCATCTTTTCCGGGGCTACTGCAGTACTGAGCATGTAGCAAGTGGTCAGTGAACATCTTGGTGAACTGGAGACAGAGCTCCGTGTAGGGAAAGGGCCTTGAACCCCAGCCAGTGCAGAGGTGAAGGCTGGTGGAAGCTTGGGGCTCTAAGGCCAGCCGGGCCAAAAGAGAGATCTGTATAAAACAAAACAAAAACACACAAATATGAGTGGCCAGTGAGGGGGCTCAGCCTCTATAGTAAAGGCACTGGCAGTTAAGCCAGATGACCTGAATTCCTCCCAAGAACCCACAGGGTAGAGAGACAGTTGACTCTTACAAGTTGTCCTCTGACCTCTACACATGCATCCCTCACTCCACCTGCCTCCCACCCAAATAAACGTAATGTTTAAATAAGTTTAAAACGTTCTCTCTGTATATTTAAAAATAAAAACGATGGCTTCTGAAGAGCAGTGCACACAGTCCTCAGTGAACCCGAAGGCCCTTCTCCTATGGTACCCTGGGGATGTTTTGTTTGGTTTTTGCTTTTTTGAGACAGGGTTTTTCTGTGTCATCATGGCTGTCCTGGATCTCCCTCTGTAGACCAGGCTGGCCTCGAACTTACAGAGAGCCGCCTGCCTCTGTTTCCTGACTGCCAGGGCTAAAGGCATGGGCTACCACGCCCTGGCTAGCGTGCTTATTTTTTGTTTGTTTCTAGGTTGTCTTAAGGCCCAACCCAGGATCCCTTAGAACAGGGCTGGGAGGGGCTTAGTGACCAGTCAGTCCACCGCCGCCGAAGTCCAAGAAGATCCTGAAATCAGATTTTGGTCCCTCCCACACAGGATGTGTGCCCTTGCTTTGCATTCTTGCTCCTTCTTCCACTGGAGGGCCATCTCAGGCCCTCACTCACGCCAGGCAAACACGGTACCTCTGTGTTAGAACCCCCAACTCCCTTTCAAAGATTTGAAACAGGGTAAGTCCAGGGTCGTGGCTTGCACTTCCGCACTGAAAACCGGGGGGGGGGCCTGCCATGCCCTTCCTGGAGTGAGTTGGATGAAATAGGCTAGTGCCAGTTAGGGCTCAGCACTGGATTAGGGCTCAGCACTGGATTAGGGCTCAGCCCTGGATTAGGGCTCAGCACTGGGCCAGCTCCTCCTAGGTCCGTCGTGAACGTTAAACTCTGCCAGGCTACCCAGGCCTATGAAAGCCACTTCTCAGGGCGCAGTATGGTGGGTTCTAGTCTGTCTCTGAGGGGCTGTCCCCAAGGGCTGGATCCACGCGGGCCGCCGCCAGAGCTGACCCAAGCGCTGGGTGTGGCGACGCCGAGCAGAGCCGTCCCCCAGCGGGGGCCGCGGCTTCTCCACACACGGCTGTTTGCCGGTCGGACCCGTCTCCAGCCTGAGCTCTAACATGGGGTCTGTGGCGCTTTGCTGGCCTGGGCTGCGACAACGCCGCGCCCCTGCCGCTCCCCACCCTCCGCCACTGCGGCGGTAAAATGCAGCACTCCCAGGGCGCCTGCGCGGCTCTCCAGCGCGGCCCTAGCCGCGGCTATTTATAGCAGATGACGTCACCTTAAAAAAGACCGTTAGGGCTGGGCCGCCCCGCCTCCCTCCCCCCTCCCTCCCGCGGCTCCGGGCGGGCCGCTCCGAGTGCGCAGGCGCGGTCGCGTTCTCCCCGCCCGCCCGCCCGCCCGCCCGCGGCGCCCCGTGTCCTCCCTCGGCAGCTCGGCGGCCGTCGCCACTGCGCGTGCAGCCAGCCAGCGAGAGGGCGCGAGCGGCGGCGCAGCCTGCAGCCTCCCGCCAGCCGGCGAGCCAGTGCGCGTGCGCGGCGGCGGCCTCGGCGGCGACCGGGAAGCGAGCGGGCAGGCGGGCGAGCGGGCGAGCGAGCGAGCGAGCGAGCAGGCGGTGCGGGCGCGCGGGGCGAGGCCGAGTCGCGGGCGACATGGGGGACCGAGAGCAGCTGCTGCAGCGGGCGCGACTGGCGGAGCAGGCAGAGCGCTACGACGACATGGCCTCCGCCATGAAGGCGGTGAGCGCCCCGGGAGCCGGGCGGCCGGGGGCTGTGGGGCGGGCCCGGGCCTGGGCGGCGGCTCCCGCCCCGCGCACGGCCACCGGGCCACCTTTTGGGCGCGGCGGCCGCCGGGCTCTCCCATTTCCGGAGGCCCGGCCGGGGCGGGGCGGGGTCTCCCCCCTCGGAGGCTGGCGGGCGGGGGTCGCGGGATCGGAGCCCCGGTGGGGGAGGGGGTACACGAGGAAAATCGCATTCCTGCTTCTAGACCCTTCTGCCCGACCCGAGGCGAAACGTGCTTCCCTTCCACCATTCACCCACTTGTAATAAAGACTCATCAGCCCGTGGAGACCCGTCTCCTGGTTTTCTCGGCCACGACCTGTTTGCTTTGCTTGCCTGAAGTTGGTTCTTTCCCATTTTCCACACCTCGGGTCTGGCTTTGTTGTGCCAAGACCCCTTTCCAAGAGTCATGGGCGTGAAGGAGGGCGTGGGTTCCTACACACTATCCCAACGTTCAAAGCAGCGTGTCTGCCTGGAGACAAATGGAAATGAAGCGAACCTGGGCCTTTGCAATCCTGAGACCCTCATAGATGGGATTCTGGAGCTTGATTTCCGGTAAAGGAGACATGCCCAGCCACACCCTAGCAAGTACAGTAGATTAGAGCCTACCTGCCTAGCCGAGTGTTCGAATTCTGGTTACTACCTCACTATAGACGACTCTTCACATTGTCCTGGGTTTTGTCTAGATGAGTATTTCTTGTCAAGGTCACGCAGTGGGAGAAGTACAAGCGTGGCTACTATGTTCTGTTGGTCTTGGGCAAACCTCCTAAGCCTGGGGAGAATTCCCTTGAACTCCACCTTCTAAATATACAAGCATTTTGGGAGTGAGACTCAGAAATCGGCCTTTTAAGCAGACCTTGGGGCAGTTTTTAGCTGACTTAAATGAGTATTAACTGCCCTAGATTGTAGCTCATATGTCCGATAGCTGGCCTTTGAAAGGATTTTTAAATAAAAAAAAAATAAGTGGTGATACTCCCTACAAATTAATTTGGAAATTTTATTTTGATACTACGTGAAATATGAAATTATGGACAACATTTAGGATTTCCCAGGTAAGAACGATAACCAAGTTATCTTTCCTCTAGTGTCCTGTTACACATTCAGCACAATGTCTCTGGAAGCCAGCGACATCACAGCCCATTTGTTGATTCATTGGTGATACTGACTTCAGCATTATGCTGTGCTGTTCTGAGTGGATAGAAGCTCTTCATTTATACCAGGGGATGTTCTAGGGTTGGGGTCTGGACTTACTAGAAATTGCAGATTCTTCCTTTAAGAAAACTAATTTAAAATGCAATTTTGCAAATTTTTGGAAACAAGACGTACATCTTGAAAGCCACCCCTATCCACACACAAAGTCACCAAATGGTTCTGGGCTTGTGCAAGTTGAGGCCTCTCCCTGGACACCTGAGTGAGGCCTTTGCTCGCTGTGAGTGGGAGTTGAAGGTTGCAGTTTTGGGAGATAAAGGTGTTGAAGAGAGAGAAGGATGGGGCTTAAATGAAGATGATTAAAGCTAAAGGAAAGTGGCTATCATGTATCAGAAGCTATCGACTATCCGGACATGGGAAATAAGGAAAGACTAGAGAGATGTTACCAGAACAAAATAGATGGTTTCAGCAGGGGGCAGGGAAAGGTCCTCTGCTCTTTCTGAGTTGGCTTGAAAAACGTCTAGCAATTTCCTACTTGTATTCACAGATGTTCTCTGGGGCATTAAGGTGACATTTTACAAGCTAATGGACCTTTGAATGCGTTAGAAATTTATAATCCATGTCTGAAATGATTCGTGGGTTGGAAAAGACACTAAGAGGTGATAATTTAATATTTGTACCATCAAATTTGTGATAAAACATTCCCTCAAATTAACTACTAAAAAATAAGGGGAGTTGTTTCCTACCAGAGTTAATGTTTGTCACCTGTATTAGTGGGATATATTTTTAGGTAGGTGGAGAACAATCTCATTTTGCCTGTTGGTGTAGTTTGTAGATGAAATTCTTAATGTTAATAGGCCATCTATTTCTAAACTTTGCAGCTTTTGGGAAGAGTGAATTCTAGGATACTTAATGTTGTTGTTTTTGTTTCCTTCTCTTAGATAGGTTTTCATGTATCTCAGGCTGTCCTCAAACACATTAAGTAGCTGAGGCTGGCCTTGAACTCCAGATGATCCTGCTTTTACCTGTCAAATGCTGGGATCACTGGTGTGCACCACCCTGCCTGCTTCCCTCTGGGTTTATGTGGGCTTTCTTTCAGGCAATTTAAAGGCAGGTAAGTGTTCTGTTCTGGAGAGCATGGACCAGGGCATTGGCGTGATGGAGTGAGCAGGTGCCTTTACTCTGACCTTGAAAGTTATATCTCCTGGTTGCAGGGTCTCTGAAGTATAAAATTGGACTATTGGTGTTAGTAACAAGTCAGTTTTTGTCTTTAATCTTCAAGGTTGTTTTTATTTCTTAATTTAAATGGTTTAGTCATGTTGCCTATAACAATGTTTCTTAATCCAGCAGCGTCACCTGGAGGACAGTAGTGGTAAACTTTAAGACTTTAGGCTGAAGGTGGAGCCCGGGTGATACAGCCGTTGGCTAGCATGCTGAGGGCCCCAATTTTGATGCCTCTGCACCGCCCCTCCCCCACCCCCATAGGTTAGGAATAGTGATGTTGCTTCAAATCAGTGAAGATCATAACTCCTGCCTCAGCTCATGAAGAGTCAGCAAATGTTTCTGAACAGAAGCTTAATAAAAAAAAATTGGATCTTTAAGCCCTTCCTGCTCTCACCTAGTCACTTCCATTGAGTGTGGACTCTGAAGTAAGCTTAAGTGAGATTAAAATGTTACTGTCGAAGGACTGAGATATCACGAAAAAGAAACTATAGACTTCTGTATTGATAGGTAGAGAGGTAGACATAATTCTGTCACATCCTCTTATTCCCCCAGTCATTTATATCACAATAGAGGTGGTAATTGTGAAATTATAAAATGCAGACATACAGTGCTATCCAATCTTACTAGGGTCTTACTTACTGACTTCAAACCCAGGATTCTCTTGCTTGTGCCTCCTGAATGCTTGCATTATAGGCTTGGGCCACCACACCCAGCTGCTACAGTCTTTTACAGTGTTGGCAGAACATAGAGAAATGTTGGATTTGATGACTGTCAAGTACAGGAGACAAACTGCATTTTAGGAAACATGAGTTGCACAGGAAGAGGCCAAAGGCCTGCGCTCCTAATGGCTGAGCTGGTGAGAACGGAAAGAAGCAGGTGGTGTGTAAAAGGAGAGTCCCACTGAATGGCTGGGGAGACATGATCTTGTGGACTTTTAGGATGCATCAATACGGAAATTTTTCGAGACAAGTTCTCACTCTTTGTCACCCCCCTTTGCCTCCCATAGTCCCTCCCCATAACCCTGTGCACACACCTCCATCTGGCTTGGAACTCCCTAAGTGAACCACACTGGCCTCTGCCTCCTGAGTGCTGGGATTGAGCCACCACGAATGTGTGTCTACTGTAAAAGCCACTTTAGTGCTGTTTGAAATAATGAAATAAATGAAAACTAGGAGAGATCTGTTTTCCACCAGCTGGCCATTGAAATGTAATTTCTTAACAATATCTAAACTGAGGAAGGAAGAAGACATTTAATTATTCATGTAATAGCTGCAGTTAAAGGCTACTCCAGGCTTGGGGTTGGGTGGGAGAGCACTTAGCATACTCAGGGCTCTGGCTTTGTCCCTTGTACTGGAAAGAGGTATGTCAGGTGCCAAACAGATGCATGACCTTCCTGCTCTGAAAGCAGGAGTTCTGTCTGCAGTGGGTTCTTGAATTATCTCCTGAAAAGCTTTCATAGGAGCCATACTACTCATTTGGGGGGAAAAATGTGCTCTTTGGTTTTTTATATTAGAGGTTAACTGTAGAGGTTACACTTTTCCTTTAGAAATGTGGTGTGGGCTCAGTTTGATAGTTTATGTCTGTAATCCCAGCACTTGAGAAGTTGAGGTTGGAGGATAATTGTGAATTCAAGACTAGCCTTAGCTACACAGTAAGACCCTGTCTGAAAAATAAAAGTTTTAGAGTGTTAACCTCTGTTTTCCATTTCATATTCGTGAGTTTGAGGAATTTATTGTTTTACTTAGTAGGTACTCATAGATAGTAGCTGTTAGCCCATGTACCTATTGTTTTTATTTATACTAATTGCTTGGTGCTAGGAATCAAACCCCAGGGTCTTGTGCACGCTAAGAATATGCTCTACCACTGGCTGACTCCTTCAGCTCTCATAGTATTAAGACCTGTCTACAAGTGCTGTTTGTAGTAGTTCCATTTTACAGATGGGATTTACAGTGGTTACTTTCATCTTGGTCAGATGGTTGTGAAGTCAGAGTTTGAAATGTCGAGTTCTCACTTGAATGTTGTACAGTGTCCCATGAAGTTACAGGATAGTTTCTGATAGATGTTCTACTGTACTAACCATTGTTCCAACTTTATGCAAGTGGACTTACTAAGCAGTTACACTTACTGGGTGTATCTGCCAAATTTGATTAAAAATAGAATCTACCACTTGTGGCTTAGCTACAATGGACAAGTGTAAAAAGGAAGTATGTAGGTCTGAACTCTACCTGTCCTGAAAGCCAGGAGTGTTTTTCAGTATAATAAATAAGAATTGGTTGAATTTCAGTTCCAGCTATTAGTTGAGTGTTACATTTCACTTGTCAGTGTTGGGGAGATGGCTTAGTTGGTAAAGTGCTGTTTTACAGACATGAGGGCCTGAGATGGATCCCAGAACCCACAAATTAAAAACAGCACAAAACAGATGGTGGACAAATGGCTTGTAATCCCAGAGCTGGGGAGGCTGAGACAGGCTCACTGGTCATCTAACCTAGACTACATGTTAGTTCTAAACCTTGAGAGAGACCTTGCCTCAAAGGGTCTCAAAATAGGTGATGCCTGAGGAGTGGCTCCTGAAGTTGTTCTCTGGCCTCTGCGCACATGCACACTAGTCAACTGATTCCCCTAGTGTCCCTGTGGAGGCAGCCTAATGCTAGCATTTTAGTGTTCTTCATGCTTCCTTCACTGATGTTCTGTTCTTCTGCCGTGGTTGTTGACACTTGGATGATCAGAACTGGGCGGGACTTCTGAAACCACCAGTCTCTGTGCCTTTAGAGACAGTAGTGTAATGCCAGTCATTTGAGTTGTATGATGTCAAAAGCAAGGCAAAGAGCCTCCAGTACTCCAGATGCAGAGACAGGTAGATCTCTGTGAGTTCGAGGCCAGCCTGGTCTACAGAGTGAGTTCCAGGACAGGCACCAAAACTACACAGAGAAACCCTGTCTCCAAAAAAAAGGGCAAAGACAAGTCAGTCTCTAACAATATGAGAGTCACTCTTTTCATTTGGCCAACATTAAGCTTAGAATAATATTAGTTATCTCTGCTGGTCTTGAGCTTGTGATATAGCCGAAGCAGGTGAGCTCACCAATCCTCCTGCCTCAGCTTCCTGAGTAGCTGTGATTATGGGCCTGTATTACCATGCTTGGCTCCGGTGTCAGTTCTGTTTGCTCAGTATTGTGTTGATAATGGGTATCTCCCAGATGAAGAACTTCTAAGTATTTTAGTCATTGTTCTGTTTTTGGCATTAGGTCTATTTTTATCCACAGTTTATTGCCTTATGAGTAGTGGGAGGAGGCCCCTAGAGAATTCTGAGTAAGCAAATGGTGTCATAGGAAGATAAATGAATTAGCAGCAAACTGTGTTATTTGTGACTTTTAGTAATGCTGTGTGTAATCTTAGAGCAGAGAATGGGTGAAAAAGTGCCATTGGGCTGAGTCGGTACAGCCAAAGGCTGTGTGGTAAAGACAACACTTAAATTGCTGACATGGAGACTGTTATTTGGATTTATCTTTTTTTTTTTTTTTTTTTTTGGTTTTTCAAGACAGGGTTTCTCTGTGCAGCTTTGCGCCTTTCCTGGAACTCGCTTGGTAGTCCAGGCTGGCCTCGAACTCACAGAGATCCGCCTGCCTCTGCCTCCCGAGTGCTGGGATTAAAGGCGTGCGCCACCACCGCCCGGCCGGCTGATTTATCTTGTTTTTAAGAAATGAATCTTTAATCCCAGCCCTCAGGAAGCAGAGGCAGATGGATCACTGTAGTTCAAGGCCAGCCTGCTCTACAGAGCAATTTCTAGGACAACTAGGGCTACGTAGGGAAATCCTGTCTAGGAGAAAAAAAAAATTTTTTTTTTGCCTCCATATAAGGTCACATTAGCAAGTACTAGGGATTAAGTTTTCAACACAAAATCCGATGCTCTTTCTGCTAACTGTATAGCTGGTTCACTTGGAGTTTGCATCATAGAAAACCAAGAAAAGCACATACCTTTAATCCCAGCACTTGGGAGGCAGAGGCAGGTGGATCTCAGTGAGTTCGAGGCCAGCCTGGTCTTCTACAAAGTGAGTTCCAGAACCCCAGGGCTACACAGAGAAACCCTGTCTCAAAAAATAAAATTAGAAAACCAAGAAAAGTTGTAGCTGGCGAAATTGAACTTTTCCATTAAAGTAATTAGTGTTTCCAAATCTTTGGAAAAAAAGATGGCTGTAAGTAGCATTGCTTCCTTTCAGCAGAGGTGGGTGTCATTTTAGTTTGTGTGAAGCCTGGAAATATCTGTGGGGAGTACCACAGAGCAAAGTCTTTAGCATTGTGTACCACTGTAATGCCTTACATGATACTCAGTCATTCCTCTACCAAAATGAGAACATCATTTAAAAAAATTTTTTTCTTGCTGGGTGGTAGTAATACATGTCTTTAATCCCAGCCCCTGGGAGGCAGAGGCAGGTGGATCTCTTGAGTTTGAGGCCATCCTGGTCTACAGAATGAGCTTCAGGACATCCAGGGCTATACAGAGAAACCCTGTCTTTTTTTTTTTTTAAAGATTTATTTATGATGTATACAGTGAGTGTTCAGCCTGCAGGCCAGAAGAGGGCACTAGATCTCATTATAGATGGTTGTGAGCCACCATGTGGTTGCTGGGAATTGAACTCAGGACCTCTGGAAGAACAGCCAGTGCTCTTAACCTCTGAGCCATCTCTCCAGCCCCCCCCCCCTTTTTTTAAAAAGTATTTGTGTATGTGGGGGAAAGGGGAAGTCAGATCTTCCTGGCACTGGAGTTATAGGCAGTTGTGAACCATCTGGTGTAAGTACTGGGAACCAAACACTGGTCCTCTGCAAGAGCAATAAGCTCTCTGAACCACTGAGCCATCTCAGACTTGAATTATGAATTACCCTAAGCCCTATCGTGTCCTGAGTACTGAGATCACAGGCATAGGCCACTGTGCCTGTCTCCATTATGAACAGGATTGTTAATTACGTTGAAGTGCTGAGATCATAGGCATATGGCACTATATATATATATATATATATATATATATATATATATATATATATACCTGGCTCCATTATGAAAAGGATTGTTCATTACATTGAAGGAAGGGATGATTTTCAAGATACTCGGGCTTTGCCCTCTTAAGTTTACCTCTGGTGTTTTGCAGGTGACAGAGCTGAATGAACCTCTATCTAATGAAGATCGAAATCTTCTCTCTGTGGCCTACAAGAATGTAGTTGGTGCCAGGCGATCTTCTTGGAGGGTCATTAGTAGCATTGAGCAAAAAACCATGGCAGATGGAAATGAAAAGAAGTTGGAGAAAGTTAAAGCTTACCGGGAGAAGATTGAGAAGGAGCTGGAGACAGTTTGCAATGATGTCTTGGCTCTGCTTGACAAGTTCCTCATCAAGAACTGCAATGATTTCCAGTATGAGAGCAAGGTGTTCTACCTGAAAATGAAGGGCGATTACTACCGCTACTTGGCAGAGGTGGCTTCTGGGGAGAAGAAAAACAGTGTGGTTGAAGCTTCTGAGGCCGCATACAAGGAAGCCTTCGAAATCAGCAAAGAGCACATGCAGCCAACACACCCCATCCGTCTTGGCCTGGCCCTCAATTTTTCTGTGTTCTACTATGAGATCCAGAATGCACCAGAGCAGGCCTGCCTCTTAGCCAAACAAGCCTTTGATGATGCCATAGCTGAGCTGGACACATTAAATGAGGATTCCTATAAGGACTCCACTCTCATCATGCAGTTGCTGCGAGACAACCTCACCCTCTGGACGAGCGACCAGCAGGATGAAGAAGCAGGAGAAGGCAACTGAAGACCCTTCAGGTCCCTGGCCCTTCCTTCACCCACTCCCCCCATCATTACTGATTCTTCCTTGCCACAATCACTATATCTAGTGCTAAACCTATCTGTATTGGCAGCACAGCTATTCAGATCTGCCCTCCTGTCCCTTGGGAAGCAGTTTCAGATAAACCTTCATGGGCATTTGCTGGACTGATGGTTGCTTTGAGCCACAGGGCATTCCCTTTTGAATTGTGCAGAGAAGTGTGTTCTGAATGAAGCATTTTATTATGTCTGTTGATCTCTGGCAAATCTAGGTGATGGTAATTGAGTGTAGAAAGGAGAATTAGCCAACACAGGCTATGGCTGCTATTTAAAACAAGCTGATAGTGTTCTGTTAAGCAGTACATCTTGTGCATGCAAAAATGAATTCGACCCTCTCACCCCTTCCTTCAGCTAATGGAAACTGACACAGCGACACCTTGTTCCTTCACCATCAGCTTTATAGACTGTTTACCGTGAGCTTTCAGCAGCCCTTGCTGTGCCTCTTGAAATGATGACGTGCGCACACTTTCTTTTCAATGCAGTGCATCAGAAGTTTTGATATGTGTAACTTTTTTTTTGGTTGTGATTAAGAATCATGGATTTATTTTTTGTAACTCTTTGGCTATTGTTCTCGTGTATCCTGACAGCATCATGTGTGTCAACCTGTGTCAATCATGATGGGTGGTTATGAAATGCCAGACTGCTAAAATAAATGTTTTGGACTTAAAAGAGTAAATAAATGCTGCTTTGGGGATATTATCTGTGCCTGGCCTTGATTTTTTTTTTCCCCCTGCCTTTCCCCTTCCTACAAAGCTGTTTTGAGTCCTGGTTTGAGTTTCTCAAAAATTGTATCATTGGTAGTATGTATTCAGACTGTCCTGTCCTTTGATTCCATTACATATTTTGTAGCACACAATAGTTTTCTGTGAAGTAACACTATCCACTCTCCTTGCTAACTGATGCTTATAAATGAGCCAAGCAAAGTGCTGCCTTGGGTGGCAGGGTACCTCTGTAGGGTTTAGTCTGTGTCTGTGTTGGGAGGGTTGTGGTTGGTCCTCTTGAGGATTGACCGGTGTTTAGTAGTGACAGTAAACCCTGAGCTTGTATGTGGCTCATTTTCCAAATTAAATATAAAATGCTAATTAGTTGGACCCTTAAAGTAGGTTTTAGTGATTAAAAAGTTTTTGCCAAGTGTTGTGGTACACACCTTTAATCCCAGCCCTTGGGAGGCAGAAGCAGTCAGATCTCCCTCAGTTTTAGGCCAGCCTGGTCCATACAGCAGTTCCAGGCCAACCAGAACTACAGAGTGAGACCCTTTCTTAAAAAAGAAAATTGGATAGGGATTTGTATGTGGATTAATGTGCGGTGATAAAAACGACAGCTTGTGGGAGTCGATTCTTTTCTACCGTGTGGGTTCCAGGAACTGAATTCAGGAGCATGAAGCCTGGCAGTATCTCACAAGCAATTTTATTTATTTTAAAAAAATACTTAAAATTCTCTCTTTGTTTTACTCAAAACTTTTATTATTTATCTTTTTGAGACAGGGTCTCTATTGTATAGCCCTTGAGCTCACTATGTAGACCAGGCTGGCCTCAAACTCGGAAGATCCACCTGCTTAAATGGGGCTTTTTGAGGGGGCTGGAGAGATGGCTCAGAGGTTAAGAGCACTGACTGCTCTTCCAGAGGTCCTGAGTTCAATTCCCAGCAACCACATGGTGGCTCCCAACCATCGGTAATGAGATCTGGCGCCCTCTTCTGTATACATAATAAATAAATAAATCTTTAAAAAAAAAAAAAATGGGGCTTTTTGAGGAGCTAAGAGGGAGCTATAAGCTGCTGTAGCCTGCTTCACTGCCTGTCTGGTAGACTGCTTTACTGCCTGTTGAAGGTCTACTATTTTTTACACAAGAGGAACTTAAGTGACTTTTAACTGTTTTTTAAGTAGATTTCAGGCATTGGGCTGTTTGATAAAAACCATTTTGAAAAACCTGTACTGGGAGTTTATGTGTATAGTCACTGAATCTGCAGTGATCCTGAATGATAGGCATGTTAATATTTTTGACATGAGAAAACTAGGTATCAGCTATGTCATTTACAGCCCCTGTCTTCAAAGAGGTAAAGCTGAGGTCAAAACAGACTTGGGCAGGGATGCAGCTCGGTGGTAGAGCACTTGATTCATGTGAGTGAACCTTAGGTCGGATGCCCAGCACCATGTAAATACCTGCTATTCCTAGGGCTGAGGTGGAGGATTGGAAATTCAAGGTCCTTCTCAGCTACATAGCTCCAGGCCAGTCTGGAATACACAAGAGCTTCCTCAAAACAAAAAGTGTGCTGTTAAGATGGGTATAGCAACGTGCCTACAGTCCAGCTAGTTGGGGGGCCACAGCAGAAAGGTCACTCAAGTTCAGGTATTTGGGGCTGACAAACATTTTAAATACGGAGCTGCCTTACGTCATGGCTCCTAAGCCATGGCAATTTTGATCCCTTATCTGAGAGTAGACCCCAGAAAGATGACACCGGTGGTCAGCCTCTGCTGCTTCTCTCCTCCAAGCTGACATCCTATGCACACACGAATATTTTCCCTCAAGGTCTCACAAAATGCTCTGGAATCCTCTGACCTGGCTGGAAGCCTGCCCTTTGCTTTGAACTGCTAGGTAACTTTGGGGCAGTCTTAGTGGTCCCACGTCGTTTTTCCACTCCCACTGGACTGTAGACCTTGATGGTGGCTAGAACAGCAGGAGGTCCACCAGGTTGAGTGAGCTGAAGATGAAATCGTGTCAAGTTCATCTCCCAAGCTGGAAGTGCCTAGGCTCTTGTGGAGGACCGAAGCTGTCAGGACCGAAAGGGGAAATCACACTTGCTGACTACCTTCTGTGAGCTAGTCACCTTGGTAAGTGAGGCTTTAGTGCAGGCTGGAGAGAGGGTTTGGTAGTTAAAAATAGGTACAGCTTCTGAGATAATTAATAGTTTGATTCCCAGCACCCATGTTGGGCTCTTCAGTTGCTTTCAACTCCTGCTCCAGGGCTATTAATCCCAGCTCTCAGGAGGCAGAGGCAGGCAGATCTCTTGAGTTTGAGGCCAGCCTGGGCTACAGAGCAAGTTTCAGGACAGCCAGGGCTACACAGAGAAACCGTGTCTGGGAAAACAACCCAAAACAAGAAAAAGTTCGAGGGATGAGGATGTAACTTGCTGGCCTAACGTTAACAAGGTTCCGGGTTCTATCCCTAGAATGGCAGAAGAGTGCCTAGAATTCTGAGACTCAAGACAAGTGACTTTCCTAAGGTTAAGTAAACAGCCAGAGGCAGCCTAGCATGCTGCTTTGCAAGACTTCAAGGCCCTTGCTTTCTCATAACATCATGTTGCCTTTATGTGTGCACAGAAACAATTTTAAAATCCCAAAGGACCCAGAGTTGTTGAAGAGGAGGCATCTTTGATAAGACCCCTTTGCTTGCCAGTCTTCTGTCCCTCTCAGTAACATTTGCCCCTTCAACCTGATTGGCTTCTCAGTGTCCTGCCAACATCCTGGGCATGTCCTGACATCAGGACCTTCGTGCTTTTCCTTTCAAGCTTTGCTGATTTCCACTGAGACAGGTTATGCTGTAGGCAACACTGTGACAGGTAGGAGCAGTAGCACCAGATGAAGCCCAGCTACGCCAACCTTGTTCAACCTGCTCGCTTAGTGTGTGTGTGTGTGTGTGTGTAACATGTTCATGTATGGGGTGCGCATGTGTGTGCATGTTGATATCAGGTGCTTTCCTCTATCACCCTCCACCCTATTTTTTTGATAGTGTCTTACTGGAGTCCGTTGATTCAGCTAGAGTGATTGACTAGTATACCCCTGGGTTCTTTTTGTCTTTGCCTCCCCAGCGCTGGGATTAAAGGCATGGGCTAGCACTCTTGGCTTTCTTACATGGGTTTTGAGTGACCAAACAGGCCCTAGTGCTTGTGGGACAGTCACCTTGTGGACCGAGCCACCTCCCTAACCCTGCCCCCTTACTTTTACACGTCTTTACCGCTCCTGGAATGACTATCCAAATTCTATCATGACCTCCTCCCTTCTCCCCGACAGCCACTGTGAACCCATTTTGGGGGTCCAGGGCTGTGGCTCTGTAGCACACAATGACATTTATCAGTCCTTCTCTACCCCGTGATCCCATTGAATGGCTGCTACGTGGTAAACATTGGGTGGGTGGCTTGAGATGCCTCTGTCAATTGACAGACATGAGCCTTGTTCTTACAGGGCGAATGCGCAATCATGTGTGTATATGTAGATACAATAAAAAGAAGATGAAAATGTCTTTCGGTTCCTCCCCCTGCTGTAACACAATTCACAATTTATTGTATTTATGCATGAGGTTGGGATTTTAGGAAGGTGACACTGGACCATTGAAATGGCTCAGCAGGTAAAGGCACTGAGGACCTGATTCCCGGAACCCACATGATAGGAAAGAGAACTGACTCCTACAAGTTATCCTCTGACCACATGTGGACCGTGGCACGAGTCTCCCTCAAATAAATAAATACTTTTAAAAGTGACTGAAGAGAATCTTATTTGCCACCTGTCTACCGAATGGAAGTCTCAGAGCTGGCATCTCTTCTAAACCAGTGGTGTGGTTCTAAGTCTAGCCTCGCAGCTTGTTGCCTTTGGTGGTCTCTGGAGGCTTTTCCATTCCTGAGATCTGTATTATTGTCAGCTGCTCCAGGATGGTCCCCATCTTCTTCCTGGCCTTTTCCTCACATACTGCCCCTCCCCACTTCCTTCTGGTCCTTACATTTGTCTTTTCTGCAACTGCCTTCCTCCCACTTCACTTTCAAGGCCACCCCCTGAATTCCACCAAGATGGTTACTATGGAAACCATCTCCTGGAAGTGACATCACTCATTTCCTAGGCAACTGTTTCTAGGGTAGTGAATCATTAGCTCGCCATGGCAACCCTCTAGGAGTATCCTTCTGCAGTGAAATGGGAAAGCAGAATGGTCATGTATTGGTGGGAGGGGGAAAGCAGGGAGAATATGTAAGAAGAAGAAAGGTTTCAGAAGCAAGAGAATGCTTTGGCTGTGTTGGAGAAAAATGGGAATGAATGGGAAGAGTGGAATCTTTGGGGTCAACTCTTTCTCCTTCCTAACAGCTGGGCTGAACATATGACATGTCACTAAGCTGGGACATTTGAGAGTGACCAGGGACACCATTATTACTATGCAGGAGTGACAGGTGAATGCTTGGTCTCCCCAAGCAAATCAGGGTATATGATCCCCTGCCCATAATTAGGCAGGTGTCTGGGTTTAGTCCTCACCTATGGTTTAATCCAACAAGCACTGAGTCAGCTATTTCTGTGTGTCGTGATTTGGAATACCACAGTAAACAAAACAGTCCAGATCTGTTATGATGGGGCTCACAGTCGTGCGATGAGGGAAAGGGAAGTAGTCCCACAGTTACTCCAAAACATGCTGTGGTATGCATTGAGGGCAGTGCTGGGGGAAGATTGAGGGAAGATACCCAGCTTTAGGAAAGCCTATCGACAGGTATTGGGAGCAGCTTGGGGAAGAGGGTGTGTGAGAGAGAGGAAGACTGGCAGAGGAATTAGCAGGGGCAAAGGGAGCACACAGAATCAGGAGGAATGCATCCGGGCAGCTCATGTAATTCCGGTACTCGGGAGCCTGAAACGGGAGGACTGCCGTGAGCTTGAGGCCAGCCTGGGTTATAGGTTTTCTCAATTTCTCTAGCACTGCGAAGCCCCTGGAAAGATTGTGAACTTGGGTGATGGGACTGCAATGGAGAAACACCATAGACATCGTTAGGACAGGACTTCCTGAAGGCCTGGGAAAGGGTGAAGGCGAGGAAGAAGGACTTGGGCTGATACTTAAGTTTCCGGTGTTAGTAAAGGTGTGGGCAGTGATGGCCAGCCTTTCAGATGAGGAAGGTATGTGGGCAGGGCTAGGATAAAGCTGAAGCAAGAGGGGTGCCTGGAGGCAGCATTTAAGGAGATTTACACCCTCAAGAGCAGCCTTGAGAGGGAGTGGCTCCCAAGATGCCGTGCCCTTGGAGTGTTTTTTTTTTTGTTGTTGTTGTTTGTTTCTTTTGGGGGTTGGAGGTGGTGACAAATGTTCATTCAGCAGGAACAGCGATCTCTGATCTCTGGTGTTTGTAGCGGAACCTCCACTTGAACCAATGCTCCAGGAAAAGAGGAGAGAGCAGCATGTGCTGATTCACGTCAACCACTGAGCGCCCTCACAGCCCAGGGAGTTGAGCTTTTTTTGTTTGGTTGTGAGCTCTTTACTGACCCATGTCATAGGTGAGGGAACCAAGCACAGAGGTTCTAGAACTTGCTGAGTCTTGCCGGGTGCAGCACTAGTCCTTATACTTGGTTTTACTGATACTGAGCTCACCATTTTCTCTCTGGATCAGCGGTTCTCCACCTTCCTAATGCTGCCACCCTTTAACACAGTTCATGTTGTGACCCCGACCACAAGATTATTTCAGTAGCTACTTCATAACTAATTTTGCTACCTTTATGAATGGTAATGTAAATATCGGATACGTGAGAGATCTGATATGAGACCCCTGAGGAAAGGTCAGGACCCACAAATTGAGAACCGCTGCTCTAGATGGTTTTTTCCCAGAGTCCTTAGTTTCTTGGTAGAAGAAAGGAAGGGGAACCAAGGCCCGCTAAGCCCCGGGGGTTCTTGGGCTAGCCACCATTGTTCATGTGGGTTGAAGAGCAAACAGAGGGTCTGAGAAGTGGGGGGATTCTCTCAGTTGGGCATGTCACCATCAGAGCCAATCTCTCTCCGTGGCAGTCGTTCTTAGCCTGCCTTGAAGGAGCAACTTTCCCCAGGAGGAGGGGCAGGTGTGGAAGGCTAAGCGCCTGCTTGCTGTCTTGGCTTCCTTGTCTGTGAACAGCACAATGACACCCACCCCACAGTTGGTGGTGAGGCTATGTGATGAGTTAAGGACTTGGCCTGGCCTTCCAAACTGTAGAACAGAAACTGAGAAGCATGCATGATTAGTAGGATTAGGGCAGGAGGGCACGAGGTGTGGATTGTGCACAACAGGCTTGTGGGATGGAGCTGGGAGAGGCATGGTACGAGGACATGTGGCCCAGCTCGTTGCTGAGAGAGAGGACTCCTCCTCACCAGCTGGCTCCCGGGGAGGCAGCGTGATTTGGAACCTTCAATCTCGTTTCTACACTGGTTACTGGAGAAAGAGGACTTAGCCTGGCCTCTCTTGGGCCAAGGGAGCTTGTGGAGAAAGCCTGGAAACAAGTAAGCTGCATCCATGAGGATGAGACCTGGGAGCGGGGAGCGTGGTTCCTCTGCCTCCTTGTGGTCCTGTGCCTAGCTATACCAATAAACAACTGTGGTTACTGTAGTCTTCAATTATGGCACCTTAAAAGCTGCTAACCACCAGGGACTTCAAAGGAGTGAATAAACACGACTATTAGACTCTGTGACCCCACCACACACTGGGCTTCCTCGAGGAGTCAGGGTTCAACCAGAGAAAACAGTGTCAGCATGGAATACCTAAGGAAATGATTGTGGGGCCGGCTGGAAGGGTCGGAAATCATTAAGTGGAGGATGGAACTCTCGAAGAACTGAAGATGTTATCCACAGGCAGATTTTTTTTTTCTTCTAAAGGGAAACTCAGTTATGATTTTAAGGCCTTTCAACTAATTACTTCAAGCCCATTCTGATTATGGAGATAGCCTCCCTTATCATCAACTGATGATGGACACTATCTGCGTCTACAAAACACCTTCGAAGAATAATTCGGGCTAAGCCAGGCATGGTCTTGGCGACTTGTGGCATTTATAATGTGACTACTGATTCCTTACTACATGCTCAGAGAATTCCACGCACAATCCCGGGTAACACTCAAAACATTCTCTACAGTGGATAGATAGCCTTCTTGTCTCTAACTTTACAGTTAAAAGAGAGTCAGCCTCAGGAGGTCATGTGGTCGGGGCGGGGGCGGGTACCGGGCTTCGAACATTCTCATTCAACGGCCCCTCCCAGTCAGCTTCTCCGGTCTCTGCGTTGTCCCCTCTTCTGATGTGAGGACATTCCTGCCACTCTGGATCTCCTTCTCCCTGAGCGTTGATTCCTCTGTCTGGCCCCCCTGGCTTTAGGAAGTGGCTGCTCCCACCTGGTACCACTTTCCCAGGCATTTGCTGCCACCTAGCGGGCTCACTGGTTTTCACCACGAGCCCCTAGAAGGCAGACTCCCGAGTTTGCAGGCGAGCAATGGGTCTACCCGGACTCTGAATTTTTGTAGAGTCCTGGGAGCGAGGACCTAGAAGATTTCTGAGAATCTCGAAAGTAGCGAAGTTTTGACATTTCTTGGAGCCCAAAGGGTCCTTGGTGCCCAGGAGGCTCGTTTAAGGCGTGTCCAACCTTTTGACCCTCGACACCATTTGTTATCCACAAAATTTACTCTTGAGGACCTCCTAAACTGGTTATTAAAAACCCTCATATTTGGGAGATGGTGCAGTGGTTAAGAGCATTGACTGCGCTTCCAGAGGACCCGGGTTCAATTCCCAGCACACACATGGTATAGCTAACACTATAACTCCAAGATCAAAACAACACCAACGCAATATGTATGTGTGTAATATATATAATACCTGTGTGTGTGTGTGTGTGTGTGTGTGTGTGTGTGTGTGTGTGTGTGTGTGTGTGTACCCCTCATGTGTCAGCACCGCACAGTCTGCAGGGTTCCGGATCCGCCTGGCCCACTCCTGAGGGGGAGAAGAGGCGGGAGCGAGCACAGGAGGCGGGAGGGGGGCTCCTGGAGCGCCCCTCTCCTCCCCTACAGGACCCCCGCACACCAGGGGGCCGCATGCTACCGGGTGTAGCTACAAGGTGGCCGCTTCCAACCGCTCAGGGGCAGGCGCAAACTCTGGGACGAGATGCTGCCGCTGAGTTCAGTGCTGTTTCAAGACTGGATGGTGAGAGGGGGCTCGAAGAGAGTGAGCCTGAAGCGGGCTGGAGGCCGAGGCTGCCAGGCATTGCAACACATGAGGCGGTCAAACTGCCGGCCAATCAATCCTGTAGTCACTTTAGCCAACCTGGTCGGCCGGTCTAGTTAGACTGTAGTTAGTCCTCAGTCTAGTCAGCCTGTCAGCCATCCTGTCTGACAATCTGCCGATTAACCGTCTAGCCGGTCTTTCCAAGTGTCAATCGGTTATTAGTTCAGTCCGTCAAGTCGCCATTGGTCACATGTTTTCTTCATCGGGCCCTCAGGTGTTTTGTTTTGTTTTGTTTTTTCTCGAGACAGGGTTTCTCTGTGTAGCTTTGCGCCTTTCCTGGATCTCGCTTTGTAGACCAGGCTGGCCTCGAACTCACAGAGATTCACCTGGCTCTGCCTCCCGAGTGCTGGGATTAAAGGCGTGCACCACCACCCACCGGCTTGGCGTTTTTTCGTTATGTGGTCAGCTAGTGTCTTAGTTGTGAAGAGACACCATGACCAAGGCAACTCATAAAAGAAAGCATTTACTTGGGGGCTTGCAAAACAGTTTCAGAGATTTAGTCCATTGTCCATCATTACCATGATAGTGAGCACAGAGGCTTGCAGGCTGTCCTGGATCAGTAGCTGAGACCTTCATCCTGATCCTGATAGTAAGCAGGGAGAGGGAGGGAGACACTGGGCCTGGCATGTGCTTTTGAAACCTCAAAGTCCACCCCCAGTGATGCACTTCCTCCAACAAGTCCACGCCTCCTAATCCTTCTAATCCCATCAGAGAGTTCCACTCCCTGTTGATTTAAGCATTCAAATGTATGAGCCTTTGTGTGTGGGGGCGTTCTTATTCAAACCACCACAGACGGTTGTAATGGGGCCAGTGAGATGGCCCAGCAGGTAAAGCCTGGCGACCTGAGTTGATTCCCCAGATCCACTTGGAAAAGGACTTGGAGAGGCTGAGATGCATGGAAAGGGTGAGACCCACAGTGTCCCCGTCTGGACTGGGTGCTGTTTCCAAGCTCAGCCTTTTACTCTGCAGGTGGGAATCTGCTCCATGAGAGGCTATGGGTTTGGACTAGGACGCCACCCTTTTCATCACACGTTTGAGCATAATGGGGGCCCAGAGCCTGGCCTTCCAGGGAAGCAGTAGAGCCAGGGTCTAACATGAAGACAGCATTAAAACGGATTTTTTTTTTTTAAATTTTATTTCTTTGTGGGTGGGTGTTTTGTCTGCACGTATGTATGTGCGCCATGTACATGCAATACATGCGGAGGCCAGAAGGGAGTTCTCTGGAACTGGAGTTAATCATTTATTTGTTGCCATGTGGGTGCTGGGAACTGAACCCCGTCCTCTGAAGGAGAAGCCAGTGCTCTTAACTGTGGAGCCATCCCTTTAGCTCCTGAAGACAATCTTCTTATGCCTGTTCTTCACTGAGTTTCTCTGTGCAACTCCCTTAACTGATTTGGACCCTGACATTACCATGACTGCCCCTACTGTGGGATTTACTATGAGTCTTCACAAACAGAATTGAGGAGGTTAGAAGGCCACTTTTTGTGTACTTCCTGAGTGGAGGGGTGGTGTGCCCTGAAACCATAGTCCCCACCACCTGTAGGACCCTGGGGTGTGTGCTCTTGGGCACACCATTGCTTCCTTCTCGGCTTCTGTACTAGTGAGAGGCTTGCACTCCACGATCTCTAAGACCTGCTTCTTATGTGGAAGGAAAATTCTTACGGGACCCATCTAAGGACACTGTGGGACTCTGTCCAGATATAGTGTAGAAACAGGGAACAGAATCCTTTTTTTTTTAATTGAAAACAGATTCTTCTTTCATACAAGACATTCTGACCACAGTTTCCCCTCCCTCACTCCTCCCAGCCCCCCCCCCCCCACCTCCCCTCTCCCATCTCTGTGTCCCATCAAAAAGAGCAGGCCTTCAAGAGACAGCAATCAAACACGACAAAACAAAATACCGTAGGACAAGGCAAAAACCCTCACATGGAAGCTGAACAAGGAAACCAACCCAACAAGGAGGAGAGTCCCAAGAACAGGCAAAAGAGTCAGAGACAGACCCACTCCTGCGGTTAGGAGTCCCACAAAAACACCAAACCTCTAAAAACACCAGAGGACCTGGTGCAGACCCGTGCCGGCCCTGGCCTTGCTTTCAGTCTCTGTGAGCCCGTATGTGCCCTGCTTAGCTGAGAATCCTGCGTTTTGAGCTGGTGAGTGGGAGGCTTGGAGAGCCTAGCTGTGTAAGCACAGCCTCGTGGGGCTGGGTTGGGCACCGGGAAGGTGGGTCAGTGTATCCTAGGGACTGGGGACCCTCCATCGGCTTAGCCTTACCTGGTCGGCTCGTGGTACTTTTTGTGGGGAAGAGGGTCCTGATGACCCAAGGAAAGAGGGAGGGGACGGACAAGGTCAGGTATGTGCTGGGACATTTCCCCGTTCTGCCCTAGTCCTGCCTCTTCTTTTTTTCCTTTTAAAGCCAGGCACCCACCTCACACTGGGCATAGGCCGTCTCAGTGGTTTAGGGAGGACAAAGCTGTTGGAAATCAGAGGCGACGAGGGCAGGGACGGATCACTTTCCTTGGGTAGGGCTAGGAAGTACTGGGAATAGTGAGGTTTTCACTCAACAAGTGTTTGTTGACTGGTTTCCACACGCCACGTTTTGCGGTGTACAGTTGTTGACAACCCTGTGTGTGGAGTGCAGAGTCTACAGTCGTGACGTGTGTGTGTGTGTGTGTGTGTGTGTGTGTGTGTGTGTGTGTGTAGTGCAGAGTCTACAGTCGTGACCTATGTGTGTGTGTGTGTGTGTGTAGTGCAGAGTCTACAGTAGTGACCTCTGTGTGTGTGTAGTGCAGAGTCTACAGTAGTGACCTGTGTGTGTGTGTGTGTAGTGCACAGTCTACAGTGCAGAGCCAGTCCTGGGATAGAAGGAAGGTTTCCAAATTCATTCATTCATTCATTCATTCATTCATTCATATGCTACTATGAGCCTGCTAGATCAAGTTTTAGCTTCTAGAAAACCAGAGAGCAGCATTCGAGGGAAACCCTTCCTCTCAAGGGGTCTGTACTCTAGTAGAATCAGACTATTTCAGAGACTGGTGAATCCTCTGGAAATGAAGAACAGAGTTATTTATCAGAAAATGCCCATGGATTCCTAACAGAGGGACTGTTTTGAACGAGATACTGAAGCTCCTAGCACACACAGTGTCCTGGGTTCTATTTGCAGCGCCACAAAGAAAATGTGATTATTAGAGAATTAAAAATGACGGCTGCGGCTGCATTTGGATTTCTGCCATGTTGGCCGTCGAGCTGGTGCAGTGTAAGCATCAGAGCACCAGAGGGCAGCAGTGGTCAGGAAACGAAGACCCTCTCTGAGGAGGACGCCCGGGTAGGGTGTTACTGGCCCCGCTCTTCCTGGCTCCCCCTCCACCCCGACCCCGACCTTGTCAGAGCGCTGTGTGACACACTCTCTGCATTCTCCAACTCTTGGCTGACACAGGTGAAATTGAGAAAGAGGTAGGAAAGGTTCCAACGAATTGACAGCATTGAGTGACCCAGGAAGCGGCTGGGTGTTCAGCTGCTGAACCTTCTCACCCTCTTTCTTATCACTCCGCCTGACGTCCTCCTGGAACAATTCCACCCCCTGGGCTGAGCAGGTACCAAACAACAGGTGGTAGTCAAGGGAACCAAGGCAATAAAGCTCATCAAGGTTAATTTATGTGAAATAAATGCGGCTGTAGCCCATTTTCATCCATTAACATTCTAAACACCTTGTTCAGAATGCCCTGAAGTGTTTCTACGTTTCTAGCTGCCTGGAAAACTGTCATTAGGGAGAAGGAGCAGCGTGATGACTTGGGGTATGACTAAATTCAGTGTGTATATATATTGAGACCGGGTTTCTCTTAGCTGTCCTAGAGCTCTCTTTGTAGACCAGGCTGACCTCAAACTTTCAGAGATCCACCTGCCTCTGCCTCCCAGGTGCTAGGATTAAAAGTGTGTGCCACCATGCCCAGGTCAGGCTGAATTCACTTTATCATCAGTGCCCCATTGAGAACCCTGTTCTCTGGGCAGTGGGGGCACACACCTTTAATCCCAGACTCGGGAGGCAGAGGCAGGCAGATCTTTGTGAGTTTGAGGCCAGCCTGGTCTACAGAATGAGCTCCAGGACAGCCAGGGCTAGACAGAGAAACCCTTTCTTGAAAAACCAAAAAAAAAAAAAAAAAAAAAGGAGAGAGCTCGCTCGCACGAGAGAGCCCTGCTCACTCCATGGGTGGCTTGTGGTGCTATCCTCAAGTAATATCTTCTCAAAGACTTTTATGTAAGAAGCTATTCATTGGGTATGGAGACCCATGAGAGCCCAGATGAGCATGTGTGGGTATGTGTGACTTAGACTTTAGATACAGGTGACGTCAAAGCAGAGAGGCTGAATATAGGAAACACACAATCTACCACGGAACTGTGCCACAACATCGCTTTTCACTTTCAATGATTGTGTCTTTTGAAGTGGGAAGCTTTATTGTTTGTTTAATCAACTAAATTATTTTTGTGGTGCTGGAGATTGAGCCCAGGGCTTTGTGCATTCCAGACAAGCGCTATACCCCATCCCACAAAAGTTTAGCTAAAAAAACAAAACAAAAACAAGAACACCTCTCAAAGGCCACTTTCAGTGACATGTTTCCTCCACACATTATAAAGCCTCCCAAACAGCAACATTAATCAGGAATCAAGTATTCAAATGCTATGGGGGACATTTCTCATTCCAACTATCACTGGTTTCTTGTGAGCCAGATGCTGTATCTAAGAAACCGTTTGGTAACAAGATTTACATCTATGTTTTCTTCTAAAAGCTGTAATTTTAGCGCCCCGCCCCCCAACTCTCTCTGAGACAGGATCTCACTGTGTAGCTCTGGCTGGCTTGGAACTCTCTATGTAGACCAGATCAGCCTCAAACTTACAGAGGTCCACCTGCTTCTTCCTCGCTAGTCCTGGGATTAAAGGTGTGTACTACCATGTCTGAGCTAGTTTTACCTCTTACATTTAGATCTTTGATCTACTTTTAGTTAATTTTTGCAAAAGATATGAGGTAGTGGTCTAGCTTCATTCTTTTGTGGGGGGCTATCTAGCTGCCCAATACTGTTTGTTGAGTTGTCTCGGAATCCTTGTTTACAATCTATTAGCGATAAAGAAATTTAGCCATAGAATGACTGCTGACTCGATTCTGCTATGCCCTGATCAGTCATCAGAGAAGGTTCCTGTAGCAGAGGAGAACAAACACAAGGACCCACAATCGGACAACGTGCAGGGAGTGAGAGACCGTGGAACACTCAATCCTAAATGGAATGGCTCCGTCAAACCCCTCCTCCCGGGGCCCCGGGAACTTTTGTAAGAGGATCAGCAGGGATGGAGGACACCAAGGAAACAGTGTCTTCCAGACACAACAGGACTGACGCACCCATGAGCTCACAGAGACCATGGCAGCAGGCACAGGGCCTGCCCAGGTCTAAGCCACACGGGGGTCCCAGTGCTGAGAGGGAAGTGGACACCAGCTCCCACCTCTAACTCAGAAGCTATCTCCAATTGGCAACCACTCACAAAGGAAAAGTTAGTTTTCCCCAGTGGACTCTCACTGGGTGTACAAACCACATTTAAAGGCAGACCCCCATGCCCAGCAGTAGAAGGCCAACTCTAACAAACTCAGTGGTATTTTTGTAGGGTTTTTGTCTAACAATGCTCTGTCTGGGCGTTTACCTTATGGTTCTTTTGCATATATATTATGGTGTCTGATTTTGTGATTTATGGCTTCTCTCTCTCTGTGCACTCACATGCCTGTGCACGTGCTTTTCATACTGTTTGTCTTCTCTGTTGTGGTTGTTCTATCCTGGTTCATTTGTTGTTGTTGTTGTTGTTTTTTTTTTTTTTTTTTTTTTTTTTGGTTTTTTCGAGACAGGGTTTCTCTGTGTAGCTTTGCGTCTTTCCTGGATCTCACTCTGTAGACCAGGCTGGCCTCGAACTCACAAAGATCCACCCGGCTCTGCCTCCCGAGCGCTGGGATTAAAGGCGTGCGCCACCACCGCCCGGCTCCTGTTGTTGTATTTTTAATTCGCCTATTTGTTTTCTTTTCTTTCTTTTCTTTTTTTTGTTGTTTTTTTTTTTTTTTTTTTGAGACAGGGTTTCTCTGTGTAGCTTTGGAGTCACAGAGATCCACCTGCCTCTGCCTCCCAAGTGCTGGGATTAAAGGCGTGCGCCACCACCGCCCGGCACCTATTTTTTTTCTAAAGTTAGAGAAAGAGAAGGCATGGCTTTGGATGGGTAGGAAGGTGGAGAGGGCGTAGGAGAGGATCTGGGAGGAGATGAGGAGATTGGTGGCCACCCTAACCGTCATCACAGAGCCTTCATCCAGCAACTGTTGGAAGCACATGCAGAGATCCACAGCCAAGCACTGGGCCGAGCTCCGGGAGTCCTGTTGAAGAAAGGGAGGAGGGATTGTACAAGTCAGGGGGGTCAAGGTCATGACGGGGAACCCATAGAGATAGTTGACCTGGCCTTGTGGGAGCTCATGGACTCTGGACCAACAGCCAGGGAGCCTGCATGGACCGACCTAGGCCCTCTGCGTGTGTGTGACAGTAGTGTAGCTGGTCATACTAAGTACCGTATGCTGTGCTGGCTCACAGTAGACCTGCAGTGTTTAGGGGACATCAGTCAGAGGCCTTTTCTGCTATACTGCCACCTTGGTCAGCTGGTGAATAATTGACTTCACAAACTCACAAAGGAACCATTTAGTGAGGTCAGGGGGAGGTCAGGGCTAAGGTGCTACTGCTCGGGGCCCATTTCCTGCTCTGACACCTCTGAAGCTTGTGGATTCACTAGAGAGAGAGAGAGAAAGAGAGAGAGAGAGAGAGAGAGAGAGAGAGAGAGAGAGAGAGAGAGAGAGAGACAGAGAGAGAGACAGAGAGAGAGACAGAGAGAGACAGAGAGAGACAGAGAGAGACAGAGAGAGAGAGACAGAGAGAGAGACAGAGAGAGACAGAGAGAGGTGGAGCAGAGGGCTGTGGTGAAGGCCTGCGTCTACTCAGTGGCTGTCACTTTGACTTTGTTAGGAAAGGACTTTGAGGTTTGTGGAGAAGGCAATGGCTGTGTGGCATGACTTACATGGCCCTGGTAGCCATGGCCTTATTTTATGCTTTCTTTCTTTTTAAAAATTGAGGTAAGATTCACACAACACAAAGGTAACCATTTTAAAGCACAGAATTCTGTAGAATTTCCTTATTTGTCCCATTGTGTGAACAGCACGCCCATCTTATTCCAAAACCCTTGGACCACTCCCCCAAAAGCCCCATGCTTAGTAAGCAGTCACGCCCCACTCCCAGATTGCTTCCTGGATCTGCTAACCAGCAGTAACCAGCAATCTGTCTGAACGGGTGTCCTTTTTCTGGACGTTTCCTACAATGAGATCACACAATCCCTGACCATGTGTGGTGGTCCCTTTTACTCGGCAGCTTTCAAAGTTCATTCATGGTGATCAGCTCTTCACTCAGCCATCAGCTGGAGCAGTCCACTTGTCTGTCTGTTCCTCAGTTACTGTGTATTCAGGGTGTTTGTTGGCGATGTGCACGGTGCTGCAACATTCTGTTTCAACATCAATCTTAGTAATGCTCGTTAACCTTTTGAGGGGCACCGTCTACTGTCCTCACCAACAATTTGCGAAGCTTCTAATATTCCCTATTTTTCTTACCAGCGCATATTTTTCTTTTTTGGTTACAGTCATCTGAAGTGTTATCTGTTTTTTTCTTCCTGGTGACTAAAGGATGTTGAGCTTCTTTTTTTTTTTTATTATTATTATTAAGATGTTTTCTACTCCTTTTACATGCTGACCACAGATTCCCTCCTCCCTCCTCCCGCCCGAGCTTCTTCTCCTCCTCACCTCAATTCCTGCAGCTGGGACCGTGGATGAGCCCTGCCTCACCTGGCCTTCAGTTTCTTTTCATATATTCCTTCTGATTGGTTTTTCACTTCCTGGAGCAGAATCAAGCTATGCTTGCGTGTAGGACTAGAAATTTTTATGCATTCATTTTTATTTTGTGTGTATGTGTGAGTACCTGCATGTGTGTGTACCATGTGTTTGTAGTACTGTGGAGTCACAGATGGCTGTGAGTCACCACGTGGGTGCTGGGAATCTAACCCAAGTCATCTGTAAGAGTGGCAGTGCTCTTGACGTTCAGTCCTCCCTCTGGCCTGACATGGGACGTTTTTCCCATACTAGAAACTGAATCAGGGTTGGGGATTTAGCTCAGTGGTAGAGCACTTGCCTAGCAAGCACAAGGCCCTCGGTTCTATCCTCAGCTCCAAAAAAAAAAAAAAAAAAAGAAAAGAAACTGAATCTAAGGCCTTCCCTTCCCTATCCTAGACAAGTGCTCTACCACTGAACCACATCTTTAGGTTTCTCCTTTTTGTTTGTTTGTTTTCGAGACAGGGTTTCTCTGTATCCTTGGCTGTCCTGGAACTCACTCTGTAGACCAGGCTGACCTCGAACTCAGAGATCCACCTGCCTTTGCCTCCCAAGTGCTGGCATTAAAGGCGTGTGCCACTACTGCCTGGCAGTGCTCTCCTTTTGAAACTTTTTTTTTTTTACATTTGTTTCTTTTGTTTATGTGTGTGGGTGAGCCCGTGCCACAGAGCATGTGTGGGGTCAGAGGACAACTTTCAGGCGTTGGTTCTTTCTTTCCACCGTGTGGATCCTGGGGATTCAACTCATCATTAGGCTCGGTGGCAAGTGCCCTTTAGCTGCTGAAGTTTCACTGGCCCTTTAAAAACTGGTTTTAAATCAAACTCTGGCAAGTTTTATTTGAAGAAGAATTCTGTGTGGTTTACTTATCTATTTCTTTTTTCCCTTCTTTTAAAGCCTACAGCACCTGGTAATCCTAAGCGATCTCCCATCCAAATACTAACCAGTCCTGGCCCTGCTTAGCTTCTGAGATGAGAAGAGATTGGGTATGTTCAGGGCAGTGTGATTTTAGACTATTTATCTATTTCTTTAAATAAACAACTTTCTTTAAATCTATCTATCTGTCTATCTATCTATCTATCTATCTATCTATCTATCTATCTATCTATTTATCTATCTGTCTGTCTGTCTATGTATTATTTTCATGAGTGTGTGTGTGTCTGCATGGGTTTATGGATGCCATGTGTATTGAAGTACTTGAGGAAGTCAGAAGAAGGCATCGGATCCCTGGAACTGGAGTAAAAGTGCTCTTAACTGCGGAGCCATGGCTCCAGCCCTCTTACAGTTTATTTTTCACGCCATGCTTCTGGGATATCCAAATCATCTACACCAGTGAGCCCGGCATGTGCTTCCTTCGCCTTGTGTCTAATTGAGTCTTACAGCCATGGCCTTAGTTGGATTCTACTGCTGGGATAAAGCACAAGGCCACGAGTAACTTGGGGAAGAAGGGATTCATTTTCCCTTACAATTCTCAGATCACAGTCCGTTGCTGAGGGAAGTCAGGACAGGAACTCAGACAGGGCAGTAACCTGGAGACAGGAGCTGATGCAGAGTCATTGGGGGATAGCACGACTATGGACTTGTTCAGCTTACTTCTTTTTTTTTTGGAGCTGAGGATCGAACCCAGGGCCTTGTGCTTGCTAGGCAAGCGCTCTACCACTGAGCTAAATCCCCAACCCAGCTTACTTCTTATTTTACACCAGCCCAGCGGTGGTGCTGCTCACAGTGAACAGGGTCCTCTCACATCAATCATGGACCAAGAAAACGCCCCACAGCCTTGCCTGCAGGTCGGTCTGGTGGGGGCATTTTCTCAATTGAGGTTCTCGCTTCCGAAATGACCTTAGCTTGTGTCAAGCTGAAATAAAACCAGCCAGTACAGTCACTGTGGAGCTGGACATTAGTTTCAGCCCACCTGGGGAAGTAATCTGTTAAAAATGTTCCTTTTTCTCTATGCCTCCACCCTTTTTAGAGAGTCTCACTGTGTAGCCAAGCGGTCTTCAAACACAAGTCAAGTATCCTACTTTCCTCAAATCCCGAAGTTCTGGAGTTCCAGATGTGTGCCACCACATCCAGCTGTTTCAGACTTCAGAGCTGGACAGTGACAGCGAGGGTGACTGACTTCACCTTGCCTCGTCTGATTGTGGAACCCGCTTGTGCTTCGGCGTGTATGCTCCACAAGTTGGAGCCTGGGGCTGATTAGCTATAGTGACTTGCCATTTCCTTTATGGTCATCATGTTCCTACCTGAGATAAAGGATGGTCTTCAACCATGAATGGCCCCTAAGACGGCTGGAGAGCAAGAGACACTCTGGGCCCTTTTTTTGCTTCAGACAGGGCCTCACTGTATCTCTGGGTGGCCTGGAACTCACTACATTAGCAGGCTGGGTCTTTGGATCTACACCCACAGCTTCTATATGACAACCTTGCTTTCTGAGGGACTTCTCCAGAGACTCCGGGGAGCAGGTAGACTTTGAGTTAAATATGCAGTCTAAGTGCCCTATATGCCTGTGTGTCCCAGGGACCCCTTTCTACTTGGCTTCCTTCTGAGTGGAGAGGGTGGTGGGGTGCCCTACTAGACACACTGTCCCCAAAGGGCAGCAAGTGGGAGTGCTCCCCATGAAGACCAGGCTTTTCTGGGACAGTCTCTCCTGTCTGCCTCTCTAGAGCTTAGCCTTTGCAGGCCCTGTCTACACCGGCAACACTGGATTCTCTCTGCCCCCTATTCAGTTCCAATTATTTTAGTTTCCTTGGTCTTCAAGGTTTCTAGACTCTCCTTCTTGGTCCTTTGTTGATGGGGCTAGCAAACTCTCCAGCACGTGTGTCCCTCCTGTCTGGCACCACTGGAGAGATGGGCAGGAGACGTGCTGCCTGGTTTCTGCTAGGCTGTGGATGTTAGGGTGGCAGATAACTTCTATTTCGATTCTCACCAGGAATGGTGGGAAAGTCTCCAGAGGACCCTGCAACCGGAGAAGAGGTTTGCTCTGCCAACCTGTGTGGAGGACTGTAGCAGTGGTAATAGCCTACACATTACTTATGAGGTACCAACTTTTGCTCTGGTTTGTGCGTGGGGGTCCTCTTTCCTCCAGCCTCTTCCTCACTCACCTAGCCCCTCATAGCATATGGATAAGAGTGTGACTCTGCAGGGCACTCTGCTAGGCCCAAGACCAAAAAGCCCTGCACTGGTGGACACCACAGCGCAGGGAGCTAGACAAACGTGCAAATGCAATGTGTTGGGCTGGGTGCCTTCATCAAGGCTCAGTGAAGGGGAATGGGAAGCCAGTTGAAGGGGAAACACTTTTTCCTGGAGAGAGAGACTGAGAACTTGAACTGCAGGGACTAGGAGACATCTGAGCAGATCCTCTGTGTGAAATGGCGAAGGACACGGCTTCTTCACTCAAGTCAAGAATAGTCTTTAGGGGCTGGAGAGATGGCTCAGCAGTTTAGAGCACGGATTGCTCTTCGAGAGGACTCAGGTTCAGTTCTTGGTACCCACATGACAGCTTACCACTCTATGATTCCATACCCAGGGGATCTGACGACTTCTTCTGGCCTCTGTGAGCACTGTGTGCACACGATGCATGGACACACATTCAGGGAAAACACCCATATACATAAAAACAGCTAAGTCTCCAAAGAGAATGGTCTGGGGGGAGCTCAGAAGCCCATTACATTTCCTCCTGTTTGTCTCCCTGCCCCCAGCTAGGCTGAGAGTGCCTCGAAGTTCAAGGACCTTATTTTTTCAGGGCACTGGTCCAGGCCCCAGCCTCTTTCTGGTCTCCCATGTAATTCACCTTCTCTGTGTCCCACCTGCTCCACTTGCAGCTAGTAGATGTGAGGAATTACCCATGTTGTGTGTTATTGGAAACGAACACATCAACTACTGACAATAAACCACGCAGAATTTCTTTGTGAGCCAGGTCTTGCTATGTAGCCCAAGCTGACCCTGAACTCACTATGTAGCCCAGGTTGGCCATGAACTCGAGATCCTACTGCCTCAATCTCCTGAACTCAGACATTACAGGTGTGCACTACCATGCTTGGCTTCCGCAATCATTTAGGCTTACAATACGCATGTCGTAAGAAAGACGTCAGAGCAGGGCTTGTGAAGATAGATTTACATAAAATATTATTTACATATCTATTATTAACAAATGTAAGAAAATAAAAAGATTTCTAATGGTAGATCACAGTGGAATAAAATAAGAAATCAATAGCAAGAGAAGCTACAGTAATTATTATGACAGGATTAATACCTAGAATATGTACAAACTATAAAAGGACCCCTAAATCATCTAATCAGCAAGTTGATGAATGAATTAACACAGTCCTTCCTTCCTTCCTTCCTTCCTTCCTTCCTTCCTTCCTTCCTCCTTCCTTCTTTCTTTCTCTCTCTTTTTCTTCTTCTTCTTCTTCTTCTTCTTCTTCTTCTTCTTCTTCTTCTTCTTCTTCTTCTTCTTCTTCTTCTTCTTCTTCTGAGATAGGGTTTCTCTGTGTAGCCTTGGCTATTCTGAAACTCTTTTTGTAGACCAGGCTGGCGTCAAACTCACAGAGACCCGCCTGCCTCTGCCTCCTGGGTGCTTTCTTTCTTTCTTTCTTTCTTTCTTTCTTTCTTTCTTTCTTTATTATTAAAAAAATTTTTTTTAGGGCAATAGAACCAGTAAAGGGAAGGATGTAGGGTGATGGAGAAATTTTTTAAATTTTTTCTTCTAAGACTCTCTGTGTTGTCCAATGTGAACTTAAGTGGTGCTCCTGCCTCAACCTTCCAACTGATGGGAGTACAAGTGCACACCACTGTATCCAGGGAAAAGAAACAACCCCCTCCTTTTTAAAAATTAATTAATTAATTAATTATTTGGAGACAGAGTTTTCTTGTGAAGCCCTGGCTGGTCTGGAACCCACTATGTAGGCTAGACTGGCCTCAAACTCAGAGATCCTCCTGCCTCTGCCTCCTGAGTGCTGGGATTAAAGATGTGTGCCACCACGCCTGGCCTAAAGGAGACACTATTAAGAGGGCATTTTGGTGGTAGAGAGCTGCTTGTATTCTGGGAGGTAACCAAGCACATGCTGACAAATATGGGTGTAGCTATTTTTTGGGACTCTAAGAGTTTGCAGAGGGGCAGCTGGGTTACTGGCGATCATTAATGAAAGTCTGTCTTTTTCTCTTATGTTCCCAGAGAGGTCATTGCTCTCTTCCTGACTGGGAATTTCCTTCCTTTGGCAGGACCTGGAACTCTGCAAGTGCTGGGTGCCAGGGCAGGTGCCTCCTGCAGGTGACCTGGTACCTTATCTCCCCTACCCTCAGCTCCTTCCTGCCTTTCCTGGCTTACCTCCCACAGCAGAAATAACCCAAGGCCAAACATTAACAGTGAAATCATAAAAGCACGTGAAGCTCAGATGGCTTCCAGTGGTCTGGACTCTCTGTGCCCTGTTATCGGAAAAATGTCCTCGCCTCCCCATGGGTGGAGAGAGTGGAGTGGCTGTGATGACAGGCTACCCAGCACTCTAGACGGCCACCCGAAGAGCTGGCTGAGGATGCTGCTGTTATCTGGTGTGGAGGGTTTGAAGAGTCCATAGCAATGCTTTTTGTATTGAAAGAGATACTTTCTGATGTATGTGAGCTTGCTGTGGGCTCTAATGTGCATCTAATTTTTAGAGCTTCTAGATACCTGCATTGTGTTGAAAACCATGCCTGCCTTCCAAGTACCCTGGTGTACGTCCATCAATCTGTTGTGTCTCTTTTTGTTCTTAGAGCACATCTTTGTTGAACTGAATGACTACTGAATAAGAAACATCTATGCCCACTGGAATAGTGATCTTCACACATGCACATTTTCAGGGTGGGGGTACCTGCAGACACACATGACTCTGTGTATCATTTCTACACCACACTCACATGCAGATAAAACACAACAGCACACATACATCTGTCTGTCCATACTTGCACCTCATAGTCATGTGCATATGAATAAGCACATAAATGTGTCTGTGATGAGGGAATGTGGTTCCATGCATGATAGACAGGTTGACAACTTCTCAGAAAGACCACCTTTCATTTGTGTCCTGGGGTGCTTGTATACATTTTCAGTTATGGACTGATTGTGTTTCTTCCACGATGTTCTTTTTTGTTAGACTTATTGTATTTTACATGTATGAGTGTTTCGCCTGCATGTATGTTAGTTACCATGTGCTTGCCTGTTGCCAGAGGAGGTCAGAAGAGGACATCAGATCACCTGGAACTGGAATTATGGGTGGTTGTGAGCTGCCATGTGGGTGCTGAGACTTGAACCCAGATCCTCTGGCAGAGCAGCCAGTGCTTTTAACTGTTGAGCCATCTCTCCAGCCCCTCACCGATGTCCTTATAAAACAGTGGAAACTGGACACACACAAAGGCAGCTAGATTTTGTGCGGGCAGATATGAGGGTGAATGAAAAGCTGGCCGCTGCAAAGCCAGGAAGGAGGCTGAAGGGGAAACTGAACCTGAAGAAACCTTCATCTCCAGCTTCCAGCCTCTAGAACTGTGAGAAAAAAATATATGTGTTGTCTAAACCATCTCATCTGTAGCATTTTGTTGGTTTTTGTTTTACATGACAGGGTTTCTCTGGGTAGCCCTGGCTGTCCTGGAACTTGCTCTGTAGACTAGGCTGCCCTCGAACTCACAGAGATCCGTCTGCCTCTGCCTCCTGAGTGCTGGGATTAAAGGTGTGCACCACCACCAGTTTAAATTCAGTGTCTTGTTAAGAAGCCCATGCTCTGTGAGTTGGAGGCCAGCCTGGTCTACAGAGGGAGTTCAAGGATAGCCAGAGCTACAAAGAGAAACCCTGTCTCAAAAACCAAAAAGACGGTGGTGGTCTATCTAGAAGTTGTCAACCTGTCCATCATGCATGGAGTCACGTTCTCTCATCACAAACACCACCTATGCCATTTAAGTAGGGTCTCCAGTTCAGAGTCTCCTGGGCCCTTGGAGGAAATGCATTGTGGGTTGCCCAGGAACTGCCCTGGATTACTTTTTCTTTCAAGAATGATGATGATGATGATGATGATGATGACATAACAGCAAGAGGAGACTGTCTTAGAGTCTGCAGGGATGAAGCCTCCAGCAGGCTGGAGGGTGAAGATATTTCTGAGCGTGTCTTTACATGTTGGATGGGGGCAGCTTCAGGCTATGGTTTCTTTGCTCCTCCTTCTTCCTCCTCTTCCTCCCCTCCTTCCCTCCTCCTTCATTCCCCTTCACTCCTTTTCCTTCCTTCCCCCTCCCTCCTCCTCCTCTCCTCCTTCCTCCCCCTTCCTTCCCACTTCCCGCTTCTCTCCTCCTCTGGTCTTCTCTTCCTCCCCCCCCCCCCCCCCCCCCCCCCCCCCGCCTCTTTGTTTCATGGAGCCCAGGCACTGGCTTTAACCTGCTTTGTATCCAAAGATGACGAAACCTCCTATCTCCTGCCTCCACTTCCCAAGTGTTGGGATGACAGGTATGCACAACCACGCTCAGTTCATGTGGTGCTGAGGACTGAACACAGGGCTTTTTTTTTTTGAGACAGGGATTCTCTGTGTAGCTTTGCGCCTTTTCTGGAACTCACTTGGTAGCCCAGGCTGGCCTCGAACTCACAGAGATCCGCCTGCCTCTGCCTCCCGAGTGCTGGGATTAAAGGCGTGTGCCACCACCGCCCGGCGAACACAGGGCTTTATGTATGCCACAAAGACAAGCACTCTGCCAGCTGAACCATCTCCTAATCTCCAAGCTGCGTTTCCTCACCAGGCAGTAGCTACATTCTCCAAAGCCGTGGCTGGAGTCAAGAACCCTGGTATCTCCTTTGGGTTCTACCACCAACCTGCTCTCTGGCTCCACTTTCGTGTGACCTGGGATTTATTTGTTGTGATCAGCCTGTCTCATGGGGTTTCTAGGATGATCCAAGAATCTAAGAGAGCTGTAGCTGTTCCGAAGTGTTAAGAACATATTTCCTAGTGGCTAGGGCTTGAAAAATTTTTAGAAACAAACAAAACAAATCTTAAATGTTTGGGCATCTCAACAATGAGTTTGTGTCAGGCACAGGTTCATAAGATAAAGGATCAAACACAGTATGGTTTCTACTTCCAAGGAAGTAGTCAAGCAAGAAGAAAGCCATAGGACCTTGTCACCATGACCCCAGCCAGTCGGCTCTGCACTGATATACAGTGGAGTGTGTCTAGGTGGCTGGAGAAGGCTATGTCATAGGGCATGGAGGAGTCAGAAGAGGTTTGATGGAGGAAGTAAGAACTGGTAGAATTTAATAGGGAGAATAAAAGTTGCAAGGAATGGAGTACTATGACTCGGAGGGACAGAGAATGGCACCTGGACCATGGAGGCAGGACCTCTCCACCGGAGTTATGCCTGGTAAAGATTAAAAGAGAAAACATAGAACTAGGTTAATTTTTGAATTAACTGGAACTGACCCAGGCCAATGGTTAATCTGTTTGACCCCTTTAGGAATTGCTTGGACCCTGTCCCAGGCATACCTAACGCAAGCAAGGATCTGGAGCAGCCCAGAGCCGAGTGGAGAGGGGACCTTGGAGGTTACACTGTCAAAGCCTCAAATCTTTTCTAGAGGCAAAATGAGGACAGGAAAAAGCAAATGAGGGGTTGAGGTTTCACAGGGACCAGAACTTAGGTCTCTGGGGTGAGTTCTAGGTGCTTTCCTAGACTGTCACCTGAGTGAGACGTGAACTTGTCCTCAGAGGTTTTTATCCAGGGTTGGTCAAGGTTGAAAGTCGAAGTGCAGCCCTGTCTATGCAGCTGCAGAACTGTCCAGCCTTGTCTACGCAACTGCGTAACTGGTTGATTGTTTCTGGGTGTAGAGTCAGCCGAGTTCCTTGTGAGTAACCAAGACCAGCAGTTTCTGGGCCTGGGGACTTTAACAATGACCAGAAGTCCTTGTAGCTTCTACCAGGCTAGTTGATAGTTGCTATTGCACCAGAAGGACTTTGAGCCCACAGCTGTAGGCTTTGGCTTTGATTTTTTTCCCCTAATTTTTGTTCTGCTCTGAAAGAAACTGAATCAGCTGAAGATAAATTCTTTTAAAATTATATATGTGTGTATTTGTGTGTGTGTTTCTCTGTGTGTCTGTGTACCTCTGTGCAGGTGCCCACGGGAGGCCAGAAGAGGGCATTGGATCCATGGGTCTGGAGTTACGGCAACTTCGAATTGTTGTATGGGTGCTGGAAATCTAACTTGGGTCTTCTACAACAGCAGTATGTGTGGGGGAGGTAGCTTAGCAGTTAAGAACGTTTGCTGCTTTCAGAAGACAAGGACTGTATTCCCAGCACCCACATGGGGGCTCACAACCATCTGTAACTCCAGTGTGCCCTTTCCTGGCCTCTGTGGGCAGCAGGCAGCACATGGAACACAGACATACATACAGGCAAAACACCCATACACACAAAAAAATTTAAAGAAATTATTAAGAAAAGACCAATATGTGTTCTTAACTGCTGAGCAGCCTCTCCAGCCCTGTTCTGTCACTTCTTTCTCTTTATATATATATATATATATATATATATATATATATATATATATATATATATGCATTGGTGGTACTCTGGAACTGGAATTACAGACAGTTGTGAGCTGCCATGTGGATGCTGGGAGCTGAACCCAGGCCCTCCGGAAGAACAGCCAGTGCTCTTAACTGCTGAGCCATCTCTCCAGTCTGTCATTTCTTTGAAAAAAAAAAATACCAGGCTGGAGTATGGCTCAGAGGTTGGGAGCACTGGCTGTTTTTCCAGAGGTCTTGAGTTCAATTACCAGCAACCACATGGTGGCTCACAACCATCTATAATGAGATCTGGTGTCCTCTTCTGGCGTGCAGGCATGCATGCAGACAAAACACTGTGTACATAATAAATAAATACATCTTTAAAAAAGTGTCATTATTCATCTAGAAACTCTCAAAGTATCTTTCTTGGCCATTTCTATGGACTCTGCTGTTTCTGGACTCCACCAGCCCTCCGGCTACTGTGTAGCAGGAGATGACTGAACTCCTGATCCTCCACGCTCATCTGAGAGCTGGGATTGCAAGCATCTGCCACTATGCCCAGTGTTGTGTGTTGCTGGGGACTGAATGCAGGCCTCTGTGGTTGTTAGCAAGTACTCTGCCAACCGAGCTACACCCTAGCCCTCCACCGTATTTTTTGTTTGTTTATTTGTTTGTTTCTTTTGAGAATGTCTGCTCTGGAGAAGGGAACTTGGCATCAGGTCTAGAACTCACAGAGATCTGCTGTCTCTGCTTCCTGAGTGCTGGGATTAAAAGCCTGCACCGCTGTGCTGGCTATGTTCTTTCTTGCTTTTTGGGGGAGGGGGGGTACGCAGTGAGCAGGGACTCATGTATCTCAGCTGGGCCTCAAATACAATTCTCCTGCCTCTGTATCCTGAATCCTGGGATTACAAGGTCTATGCCATCATCCTTAGCTGGACTGTCTTGTGGAGAGCCTCATATACACAAAAAAAGGAACAAAACTTGTCGCTGGAGAGATGGCTGAGTGGTTAAGAGCACTGACTGCTCTTCCAGAGACCCTGGATTGGATTCCTAGTACCCTCGTGGTGGCTCACAACCATTTGTAACTCCAATTCCAGGAGATCTGATACTCTCTTCTGGCATCTGTGGGGACCATTCACACAAGTGGTGCATAGACATATATGCAGGCAAAACACCCATACACTTAAAAAAATTAAAAAGAACAGATTGATAAAACTTCTATGGGTTAATGCACCTTGGGTTAATTTGGTTCCCAGGTCCATCTAAAGAGCCCCTTCAGAATGAAAGGGAGGCATTAAAGAGCTCTCTCGCTCCCCTACATATGTAGGCATACACATAAAAATGTAATCTCTTAGCTGGGTGGTGGTGGCTCACGCTTTTAATCCCAGCACTCAGGAGGCAGAGCCAGGCAGATCTTTGTGAGTTCGAGGCCAGCCTGGTCTACAGAGTGAGTTCCAGGAAAGGCGCAAAGCTACATAGAGAGACCCTGTCTCGAAAAACCAAAAAAAAAAAAAAGCCATCTCTTTGATTTCACTGTGGTGTTGGAAATACATTGGATCCATAGACTGGGTAGCATGTGCTTCCCCTCGGTGAGTTTGCTTTAATGTCTTCTCCATGTCATTTTCATTACCACTGAGGGCAGCCATTGGCTTTTTTTTCCTGTAGTAGGCCAGTTAGTGTGTATTCTGTTTCCAATGCTCTCTATCATAGACTCAAGTCTGATGTTTAGCAGAACGCATAGGTAGCGTGTAAGTAAATGGGGCTGGGCATGTTCTGGCAAGAATTTCCTTACAGATACTGTAATTAAGATTTTTATGTGACTTTCACATTATTCATGATTATATTAAGATTTTCATTTTAATCTCATTTTAAATAATGTATATGTGTGTCTATGTACACCACATGAGTGTAGTGACCTTGGAGTCTAGAAGAGGGTGTTGGATTCCGTAGATCTGGAATTACAGGTAGTTATGAGTTGTGTGAAGTGAATGCTGGGGCCTGAACTCAGGTCCTCTACAAGAGCAACACCCTCAAGCCACCTCGTAACTGCCTTAAATTTTTTTTTTTGGAGACTGGGTATCATTTTGTAGCCGAGGCTGGCCTGGAATTCACTACATAGATTAAGATGACCTCAAACTCACAGGTCTCTTCCTCCTGGATACTGTTAGGTGCTCAACAAAAATTAACTTTGTTTTTTGTTTTAGTTTTTGTTTGTTTGTTTTTGTTTTTAGAGACAAGGTTTCTCTGTGTAGTTTTGGTGCCTGTCCTGGATCTCGCTCTGTAGACCAGGCTGGCTTCGAACTCACAGAGATCCGCCTGGCTCTGCCTCCCGAGTGCTAGGATTAAAGGAGTGTGCCACTGCCACCCAGCAAAAATTAACTTTTTAATTAACAATAATTATACATCTTTATGGGGAAGAGTGTGCTATTTAACAATCAACTCTGGATATTTAGACCATCCATCATCTCAAGTATTTATTTATTTATTTGTCATGAAAATAGTCAAAATTCTCTCTTCTAGAATTTCTTTTTTCAGTTTTTTGAGACAGGGTTTCTTTGTATAGCCTTGACTGTCCTAGAACTTGCTCTGTAGACCAGACTGGCCTCAAAATCAGAGATCTGCCAGCCTCTGCCTCCTGAGTGTTAAAGGCACGCACAACCACTTCCAGCCATTTTGAGTTGTATGGTGAAATACTGTAGGTATTTTTTCTTTCTTTTCCAAACAGGTATAGAATATCTATCTTCCATTGGAAGCAAATGAGAAACAAAGTATTTTCCTTCTTAAAAGCATAACTTGAATATTACTAAAATTAGCTTTTTTCCTGTTACCCTAGTGTTTTATCCTAAACAGAATCACAGCTTTAGATTTTTTTTTAAAGATTTATGTATTTACCACGTATATATTATGCCTGTACACCAGAAGAAGGCACCAGATCTCATTATAGATGGTTGTGAGCCATCATGTGGGTGCTGGGAATTGAACTCAGGACCTCTGGAAGAACAGCCAATGCTCTTAAGCCCTGAGCCATCTCTCCAGCCCACAGCTTTAAATTTTAATTGAATCAACTCTTTACACTCAAAGATCAGAACACCCATTTAAGGTTAAAATCCTCCACTCTTGCTGGGTCCATGCTTGGAACCCTAACCCTTGGGAGGCTGCAAGCAGAAAGGTTATCTGAACCCAGAAGTTTGAGGCCAACCTGGGCAGCAGAAAAAGCTTTGTCTAAAAATCAAAGCAAAACAAACAAACGACAGACAAGCCCTTCTGCTTTCCTGTCTGGTGGCTGTTTTAAATTTTCAACCATTCAATACTTAAAACCATCTTAGTTTGTGGTCCAAAAGAGGACGATGATGCTCTGCTGGGGTGAACGTGGTGTTCTGAAACAGTGTGTCCTGTAGAGCTTTGTACTCTCATGGAGATGTCCTGTGTTTGGGTCATTAACACAGTCACCAACATCCACGCTGACCCCTGAGCACTAGAAATGTGGCTGGCTTGAGCGAGGAAGTGAATTTTCAATTTTATTTCATTTTAATTAATTCAACAATCAATGATTCAACAATTAATGTGTCTGTGACCCTTAATATTGGATAGATTATTTTCTGAGGGCTGCTGTAACGTATTGCCAAAAATGGAGTGGTTTAAAACTATAGAAATATTGTTCTTTTTTCCAATGAGCTATGCTGCCAGTCCTCAAACAACAGAAATTTATTCGCTCATGGTTCGGGAGCTACAAGTCTGAATGGAGGATGAATTGGCCATTCTGTGTCTGGGGATCTTGTGTAGACTCCTATTTCTTCTTGTGTAGACTCCTTCTTGGTTCTGGTGGCTCTTGGAGATCCTTTTGCCATTGCCATCCCATGGCATTCTTCCTGTGGCTGTGGCTGCTTTCTCTGCTTATACTGAGTAGCTGCAATTCTGAATGATCTTGTTTCTAATTACACCTGAAAATTCCAAATAAAGTTGCAGTCTGTGGTTCTGGATAGACCCGGGCTTTGGGAAGGACAGTCATCAACCCAGCTCCTAGCAGCTTTACCACAGAGGCTCCTGCATTTACTGTGCATCTGAACCACCGGCATGGCTTGTTGGAATGCAGGCTGAGGGACCCCATCCCTAGACTTTCTCACTTGTATGTCTTGTCTGTAGACTAAATCCCAGGCGATGCTGCCACTGCTGGTCCCGTGACTATGTGAGAATGACTTCTCTGGATGAGCTCGCATTAGTTTGCTGGGGCTGCCATGAAAAGCTAATGCATAATGGGAGGAGCGATAAATAGAAAGGAGCTATCCCACAGTTCTGGAAACACGAAGTCTGAAATCAAGGTGTGCTCGAGGACTTGGAGGGAAGGGTCTGTTTTCCAGGCCTTTATCCTTGGCTTATAGATGTATGTCTTTATGTTCATATGTTCTTTTCTTGGTGTGTATCCAGATTTTCTGCTTTGATAAGAACATCGTTCATATTGGATTAGCTCCTATTATTATAAACTTTAAAAAACTTGATCATGCCTGTGAAGATTCTATTTCCAAATGTCACATTCTAAGTAACTGAGGGGTTTAGTGTTTTAATATATGCTGTCTTTGTTTATTTGTTTGTTTGTTTGTTTGTTTTTGGTGTGGAGAGCACAATCCAACCTATAACGGACCTTGACTTTCCATTTGACTATTTTCATTTTTTTTTAAAGAAAATATTTGTTTGCTGGATAGTGGTTGTGCACACCTTTAATCCCAGTACTTGGGAGGCAGAGGTAGGTGGATCTCTGTGAGTTTGAGGCCATCCTGGAATATAGAGTGAATTCCAGGACAGCTAGGGCTACATAGAGAAAACCTGTCTCAGAAAAAAAAAACAACAACACTTTTTATTTAATATTATGTATATGTGTGTGTCTGAGTGTATGCATGTGCACCACATGTATGAACTACCAGAAGATGTCAGAAGCAGGCATCAGATCCCACAGAACTGGAGTTAGAGGTCTTTTGCAAAAACAGTAAGTACTTTTAACCACTGAGCCATCTCTCTAGTTGCCCAGCTATTTCCTCTAAATTGAACTATTCTCTCCTGGAAGGAGAAGGAGGAGGGAAGTTCATATAAAATTCAGGAAGAGGACAAAGAAGCGGAGAAGGAAATCAGAGATACATCACCCTTTACTATAGCCACAAATGACATAAAATACCTTGGGGTAACACTAACCAAGCAAGTGAAGGACCTATATGACAAGAACTTTAAGTCCCTGAAAAAAGAAATTGAAGAAGATGTCAGAAAATGGAAAGATCTCCCATGCTCATGGATAGGCAGGACTAACATAGTAAAAATGGCAATCTTACCAAAAGCAATCTACAGATTCAATGCAATCCCCATCAAAATACCAACACAATTCTTCACAGACCTGGAAAGAAAAATACTCAACTTCATATGGAAAAACAAAAAACCCAGGATAGCCAAAGGAATCCTGTACAATAAAACAACTTCTGGAGGCATCACGATCCTTGACTTCAAGCTCTACTATAGAGCTACAGTAATAAAAACAGCTTGGTACTGGCATAAAAACCGACATGTGGACCAATGGAATCAAATTGAAGACCCTGACATTAATCCGCACACCTATGAACATATAATTTTTGACAAAGAAGCCAAAAGTGCACAATGGAAAAAAGAAAGCATCTTCAACAAATGGTGCTGGCAAAACTGGATATCAACATGTAGAAGGCTGCAAATAGATCCATATCTATCACCGTGCACAAAACTTAAGTCCAAGTGGATCAAGGACCTCAACATAAATCCAGCTACTCTGAACCTGCTAGAAGAGAAAGTAGGAAGTAGTCTTGAACGCATTGGCATAGGAGACCACTTCCTAAATAGAACACCAGTAGCACAGACTCTGAGAGAAACAATCAATCAATGGGACCTCTTGAAACTGAGAAGCTTTTGTAGAGCAAAGGATACGGTCAACAAGGCAAAGCAACAGCCTACAGAATGGGAAAAGATCTTCACCAACCCCACATCTGACAGAGGACTGATATCCAGAATATATAAGGAACTCAAGAAATTAGACATCAAAATGCCCAACAGTCCAATTAAGAAATGGGCTATAGAACTAAACAGAGAATTCTCAACAGAGGAAACTCAAATGGCCGAAAGACATTTAAGGAATTGCTCAACATCCCTAATCATCAGGGAAATGCAAATCAAAACAACTCTGAGATGCCACCTTACGCCTGTCAGAATGGCTAAGAACAAAAACACTGATGACACCTTATGCTGGAGAGGATGTGGAGCTAGGGGAACTCTCCTCCACTGCTGATGGGAATGCAAGCTTGTACAACCACTTTGGAAATCAATATGGCACTTTCTTAGAAAATTGGGAATCCATCTCCCCCAAGATCCAGCTATACCACTCTTGGGCATATACCCAAGGAATGCTCAACCACACCATAAGAGCACTTGTTCAGCTATGTTCATATCAGCATTGTTTGTAATAGCCAGAACATGGAAACAACCTAGATGCCCTTCAACTGAAGAATGGATAAACAAAATGTGGTACATATACACAATGGAATACTACTCAGCAGAGAAAAACAATGACATCATGAGGTTTGCAGACAAATGGATGGATCTAGAAAAAATCATCCTGAGTGAGGTAACCCAGACTCAGAAAGACAAACATGGTATGTACTCACTCATAGCAGGATACTAGACATGAAACAAGGATGACTTGTCTGCTACTCACATCACCAGGGAGGCTACCTGGAAAACAGGACCCCAAGAAAGACACAGGGATCGCCCAATGACAGAGAAATGGAATGAGATCTACATGAACAGCCTGGACATGAGTGGGGGTAGTGAAAGGCGAGGGTCGAGGGAAAGAGAGCTTGGGGGAGCGGGAGATCCCAGCTGGATCAACAACAGAGAGGGAGAACAAGGAATAGGAGACCATGGTAAATGAAGACCACATGAGAATAGGAAGAAGCAAAGTGCTAGAGAGGCCCACAGAAATCCACAAAGATACCCACACAACAGACTGCTGGCAATGGTCGAGAGACAGCCCGAACTGACCTACTCTGGTGATGGGATGGCCAAACACCCTAATTGTTGTGCTAGAAACCTCATCCAACTACTGAGGGATCTGGATGCAGAGATCCATGACTAGGCCCTGGGTGGATCTCTGGGAGTCCAAATAGCGAGAATGAGGAGGGTTTATATGAGCAAGAATTGTTGAGACCAAGGTTGGATAAAGCACAGGGACAAATAGCCAAATGAATGGAAACACATCAACTATGAACCAATGGCTGAGGGGTCCCCACTGGATCAGGCCCTCTGAATGGGTGAGACAGTTGATTGGCTTGATCTGTTTGGGAGGCATCCAGGCAGTGGGACCGGGTCCTGTGCTCATTGCATGAGTTGGCTGTTTGAAACCTGGGGTCTATGCAGGATTGTTTGGCTCGGCCTGGGAGGAGGGAACTGAACCTACCTGGACTGAGTCTACCAGGTTGACCTCAGTCTGTGGGGAAGGCTTTGCCCTGGAGGAGATGGGAATGGGCGGGGCTGGGGGGAAGGTGAGGGGGACGGGAGGGGGGAGAACAAGGGAATCCGTGGCTGATATGTAGAACTGAATTGTATTGCAAAATAAAAAAAAATAAAAGAAAAGAATAAAAAAATATAATCTAAGCTTCCAATAAAAAAAAAATTCAGGAAGAAACTGAACCATACAAGATCAAGGATGTAAGCAAAATTTATAAGGCTCAGGAAGCTCCTGAAACGAATGAGATCCACAGGCCCCTCCCCAAGATGATAATAGCAGTAAAAACACTTCGATGACCTGTCTGCAAGGTGGGCTGGGAGCTTGAGGGACGCAGCTTTTGTGAGCTGTCACTCATGCTGAGGGGGGCTGCTGGGTGACTCAGCTGGCTTTGAGTCATCCATGCTCCTGTAAGTTCCTTTCACCCTGGTCCTGTGAGTAACCTTGATAAACTCTCTAGTTTACTAAGATAGGCTTGGGTGGAGCAGTTTCTTTGGTCTGTCCTTAGGACCTGTCTGGAGTGAATACACTTTGTTCATATTCCCCAGAAAAAGCCATACAGCAGAATACTGTCTCGTGTGTGCCACGGACTTACTGCCCTTATCTTTGAACTTTGGGTGGCTGCTGGTCTGGATGAGTTTCCAGGACTAAGAGACAGGAGTCTTAGCTTCCAGTTCTGGTCTGTTGACATTTGACAGAATTCGGGGGTGGGGGTGGGGAGGAGGGGGGAGGTGCTTGCTTAAGAACACTTGTCTTGAGGTCTTAATATCTCCCTGGACTTTGCTGAATGCTGACATTCTGTCATGCCTAGATGGTAAGTTAGACAAGTTTTTGGTTGGTTCTTGGCCTCCATGTTGTTTTGTGAACTCTAAATGTACGTTAAGGAGATCAAGGCTAGGAATTTGGTCCTTGTTGAGTTCATTGATTTCTCTCTTGTGTTTTCTTTACTAACTTTCCATCCCTCCATCCATCCATCCACCCATTCTTGCATCCCTCCATGCATGCATGTATCCATCCATGCACCAGTCCACTCACTAGACTCTGAATATCTGTTGTGCAATAAGTATTGCTCTCAACAGGACAGAGCTTGGCTATTCAGAGCCTGGTTTTGCAGGGAGTTAGACATATAACCAAGTAAGCAGAAAGACATTTAAAGAATCTACAGCTATGGTTTAAATATTTTTAACTGGCTGGCCATAAGGCAGAAACAACGCTAACATTTCAGGTTCCCATGTCAGCAGTGGATACTTGTCTTAGCTGGGATTTTACAGCTGTGATAAAATGCCATGACCAAAAGCAGCTTAGGGAGGAAAAGGGTTATTTCAGCTGACAAGTCAGAGGTCACACTCCATCCGTCTCTGAGGGAAGTCAGGGCAGGAACTCAAGGCAGGAACATGGAGGCAGGAACTGAAGCAGAGGCTGTGGAAGAATGCTTCTTACTGGCTTGCTCCTCATGGCTTGCTCAGCCTGCTTTCTCTTCTTCTTTTTTTTTTCTTTCTCTCTTTCTTTCTTTCTTTCTTTCTTTCTTTCTTTCTTTCTTTCTTTCTTTCTTTCTTTTCTTTCTTTCCTTCCTTCCTTCCTCCCTCCCTTCCTTTCTTTCTTTTCTCTTTTTGCTTTTTCAAGACAAGGTTTCTCTGTGTAGCCCTGGCAGTCCTGGAACTCATTCTGTAGACCAGGCTGGCCTTGAACTCACAGAGATCCGATTGCCTCTGCCTCCTGAGTGCTGGGAATAAAGGTGTGTGCCACCACCGCCCAGCTCAGCTTTCTTATACTACCCAGGGCCACCTGCCCAAGGATGGTATCATCCCCCAAGAGATAGGCCCACATACATCAATCATTAATTAACAAAATGCCCCACAGGCTTGCTTACAGGCCAATCTTTTTTTCTTTTTAAAGATTTCTTTCTTTTTTTATGTTGATAATTGTGTGTGTGTGTGTGTGTGTGTGTGTGTGTGTGTGTGTGTGTGTATGTATGTGTACCACATGCCCATGGAAGTCAGAAAAGGGTGTTGGCTCCCCGGAAACTGGAGTTAGAGATGGTTGTGAGCCACCACGTAGGCTCTGAGAATTGGACTCAGGTCTTTGGCAAGAGGCACCAGTGCTGTTAACCACTGAGCCATCTCTCCAGCCCCAGGCCAATATTAGGGAGGCATTTCTCAATGTCGTTCCCCCTTCTCAGATAACGCAAGCTCGTATCAAGTTGACGGACAACGACAACAGAGCAGACTAACCTCAGTGTAAGAATAGTAAACACCATGAGAGGGCTGGAGAGGCAGCCTGTTGGTGAGAGCCACTGAGCATGTAAAAGCCCCCCCAACCCCCAAACCCCCAGTCTGACACAGTGTCTCAAAAGAAAGACATAAACAGCACTTAACGTCTGAGTAGGGATTTGAACCCCAGTCAGCGCACTGCCTGTCCTGCTTCCAACAGTGCCCTGTAAAGCTTCCCTCACGTGTCCTGTCAGTGGAGTTCCTGGATCCGATGTTGCCCCATTCATAAATCCTTACTCACTCAAAAGAACTATTTAAAAACTTGTGCTGAAGTTTGTCAGTGAACACTGACTTGCAGACATCGGGGACTGTGATAACTGGGCAGGCAGAAGCCTCTACAAGGCTTTAGATGACTTCTCAGTGGGAATATCTTGTGCTCTTTCTGGTGGGGATGAAGGAATAATTAGGCATGGCTGGAGCTCTGAGTCATGTTTGACTATTAGCGAGAGGTTGAAAAATGGCTGCTCACCACGCAACGAAGGATGCCGCATGCTGGGCCTTAGTCTGAGACTGACAAGGAGCTATGAGGGTTTTTACTTCGGAGGACTTCTTTTCTTTTTTCTTTTTCTTTTTTGAGACAAGGTGGAATTATGGTGAAATCTGAAGAATTCAGGGTGCTACAGCTGTAGATTTTGAGCTTTTGATCTTCCTGTCTTGGCTTCCTGAGTTCTGGGATTAGAGGTGTGCACTGTAGCAGGAATCTTAAAGAGTCTTATTAATAAAATCAAACCTGAGCCAGGTATTGGGGTGAACTGGAAGACCAGAGAACCAGAACAAGCCACAGCTACGTCACCTCTTGGATCCTCAGCTAGTCTTGTTTCCTCAGACTGGAGGCCTCTGAGTCCTCATCCAGAATGGGTCTCAGCTGAGACCTGAATGCTTAACCAGGCCAAATGCTTAACCAGGCCAGATGCTTCTAGTTTCTGGTCCTCATGCCTTATATACCTTTCTGCTTTCTATCACCACTCCCTGGGATTAAAGCCTCGCTTTCTGGGATTAAAGGCACGTGTCACCATGCCTGGCTGTTTCCAATATGGCTTTGAACTCACAGAGATCCAGAGGGATTTCTGTCTCTGGAATGCTAGGATTAAAGGCGTGAGTGCCACCATTTTCTAGCCTCTGTATCTAGTGGCTGTCTGTTCTCTGACCCCAGATAAATTTATTAGGGTACACAATATTTTGGGGAATACAATACCACCACAGTGCACCGACATTGTAGTGTGCACATGAGGCTGTGAGCGGATCTCTTGGGTGGCACGTGAGCGGCTGGGGGCAGGGAGAACAGTTAGGGCACCAACTAATGGCTGGCTATAGGTTTCAAGCAGAGGCCAGCACCACGGCCTTCCAGAGGATAAATTCAAGAAGATGCCTGGCTGAAGTGGTCAGGTTACGATTTCAACTTCCCAGGAGGCTGAGGATCTCAAGTTCAAGGCTGTCTTAGACTACATAGTGATTTTGAAGTCAACTGGGCATTTAGCATGACCCTGCCTCTCACCTAGGGTAGGTGGGTGGGCATGTGCAGTTCTGTGCTTTCTCAGCGTAGATGAGGGATTGGGTTCAAACTCACGAAAATAAAGAAAAAGATGCTTTTAAGCCTTTAGTTTGGGCAACTGGGTGTTTGGTTGTACAGTGGAAGAAGAGGGGGCTTGTTTTTTTTGGGGGGGTATAGTTCCTTCACGGGGTCTGCATGCCACTCTCTGCCCCTTCTTAGACTGTGTCAGCCAAGTTCACTCCCACTGCAGGGCCACTTTTGCCCCTTTCCCTGTGGTTTCTGTGTGCCTGGCTCCTCCCCCTTCTCACATCTCAGCAGTGTGAAGATGGAGACCGGAGACCTTGGCTGTTTTGTTCAGGGCTGTATAATCCAGGACGGTGACAGTGCTTGGCACATGGGGGTGTTCAATGCACATCAATGAATAAGCAGGAGGTGGCTGAAACCCAGCAGCAAGGCTGGGGGAAAGGAGGGAAAGGAGACACGTTTGCATTTCAGTGAGCGGAGGGGACTCAGAAGCAGAAAAACTCCCTCCACAGTTGAGGCTCTAGAATCCTTTCTTTGTGATGACTTTTGTTGATAATAAAAGTATTAACAGTGGCTGTGGAAATGCCTGGGCATAAATTCCCTTCTTCCTTACTGTGCAACCTTGGGTAAGTCTTATCTGTACTGGGACTAATAATTGTGTCTACAAGTCTATGTTGTGAATGTTTAAATGAGATGATACCTGTACAGGCAGGCATAGGCAAGTATTCAATAAATATTAGCTATTGTTATTATTTATTAAATATGACTTTATGCCAAGAAATATGCAAAGAGCCTTCCTTCCTTCTTCCCTCCCTGCCTCCCTCCGTTTCCTCTTTCTGTCAGAGTCTCATTATATACCCCTGGCTGGCCTGGCTCTCAGATCTACCTCTGCCTTCTGATTGCTGAGATCACAGGCATGCACTGCTTTGCCAGGCTATATAAAACCAATGTGCATTGTTTTTGGGTGGGGACAGGGTCTTACGTATACCAGCCTCGAACTTCTCGTGTAGTCAAGGGTAACCTTGAGCTTCGGAGCCTCCTGCTTTTACCCTCCCACGTCAAAATGACAGGACTAGAGGCGTGCAACGCCACACCTGGTTTACACAGTGCAGGGCCTGAACCCAGGGCGCTGCGCATGCTAAGCACTCAATCAATCACTCTGCCAAATGAGCCACATCTCCAGTCTTCAGTGTTTTCTTTTGAGGCTGTTTCATGACCTCTCAGGATAGCCTCAAATTTGTGATCCTGTTGCCTCAGTAGCGTTATAGGCAAATATCACTACAGCTGGCTTTCAGTGCAAGTCTCTAAGTTATTTTCACAGTAACTCTTAAGTCGCCACACTGCATCCTGGGCCATTCCCTGAATCCTAGTGTGATGAAGGGAACTAGCTGCGGATACTGGTTGTAACTCTGGGGTCCCACCTCTCAGAGCCCAGGTTATTCTCCTCAGAAGCCGTACAGGTCCTCTCTGAAGGCGTACAGGTCCTCTCTGAAGGCGTACAGGTCCTCTCTGGAAGAGCAGTAGGAAGCCTGTCTGGCGACAAAGGTCACCTAGAGATGAGTGTTTCCCCTCTGCTGGGAAGACTGTGAGCCTTGGGAGACCTTTTGATGGTTATAGTCTGTTGATCCTCACCAAACCCATAAACTGTGCATTTCTGGCCAGTCATCACATTGCTTTTCAGTATCTACAACCTTTGGGTCAGATAAGAGACTTCAACTAAAGCAATTTTTTTCTCTTTGAACACTCAATTAGCTCACCACTTATTAACTTGTTTGATACTATGATAAATAATAAGGAATGACCTTTGAAGTCATTCATTGACAACAGTGTTCTGAGGAAAAGCATTTTATATATACACAGATGCACGTGCAAACATTCACGCAGCTGCAAACACGTGCCTCCTGGAGCACCAATCTATATTGACCTCTGTACTCTTGGGCACTTATTATCACATTGAATACACACACACACACACACACACACACACACACAGCCAAAAAAAAACCCCCCAAAACAAAACAAAACCCCCAAAACCTTAACAACCATACATACACAAAAACAGAACCAAAAGTGAAAAAAAAATCCATTAATCATCCTCTGATGACCTAAATTTGGAAGAACAGAAATTACAATCAAACCAAGAATTTTACCTTTCATGCATCAACTATGCTCACGAGATGCCCAAACAAAACTAAATGAACCAAAGAGCCCCCCAGTACACAGAATCTGTGTTGTGTTGTGTAATTCCTCCTGGACCTGGAGCCAGTGATACTCCATGAGAGAAAGCTGATTTTTTCCTTTCCCAGCAGGCATCAGTTGGTGTCAGTTTTTGGTGAGGGGTGGGACTTTGTGTCCACCTCCCCTTATCAGTACTGAGACTTGGTCTGGTTTGAACCTGTGCAGAACCTGTGAGTGCTGTCGCAGTCTGTGTGAGTTCATATATGTATCACCCTTGTTGTGTCTGGATGACTCTGTTCGCCTCCTCTGGCTCTTACAATCTTTCTGTCATATTTTCTGCATAGACCCCTGAGCCTTGAGGGGAGGGGTTTGATAGAGGCAGCCCATTTAAGGTCAAGAGCTCCAAAGTCTCTCATTCTCTACACACTGTCCAGTTGTGGGTCTCTGTGTTAATTCCCATATACTACAAGAATCAGCTTCTCTGGTGAGGGTCTATGGATATAACAATATATTACTAGGAGTCATTTTATTGCTATTTTGCCATTTTATTTTAGCAGAATAATAGCATTAAGTTTTCTCCTAGGACTCATGGCCTGTCGATTCTCAGGTTCTTGGCCACTTTATCAGTGCCAGGTATGTGCTCCATCTCATGGCATGGGCCTTAAATCCAATTTTTAAAAAGTGGTTGGTTACTCCATAACACTTGTGCCACTATTGTGGCGGTATGTCTTGAAGGCAGGTAGCTGTTGCAGGTTACAGGATGACACTGATTACTATCTTTCTCCTCTAGTATGATGCAGAGTACCTTCCAACACCATGAATGCTTGGTCAATAGGGGTGAAGCTTCTAGATGGGTACCAGATCAATTTCCCCATGTTTGATGGCAACAGTAAAGTGGTATTTTCAGCAACGGAGCCTTACTACCAGGCTGTGGAGAATAACCAATAGCTTTGGCAGTAGCCTGTGCTGTCTGGGAGAGGTGGTCTGTGGGACTATTTTGGCAACAGCTCAACAAGTTGTAACCCATTTCTGGCACTGAAGGTTTTACTTGATGTCATAAGATGTCTAGTTGGGGCATTGTCTTCCCCGTTACATGGTGACTCCATTTAAATTCCTTTCATATATGCATGTATTTTAGGACACTTCTATAGTCGTAGGTTTCTCTACAAAGGCCTTTAGTGTTAGCTGCCTTTCCCCATACTTCCTCCTTTGTGCTGTCCCCCTTCACCTCCTCACTTAGTATTCCTAGTCCAGTTTCTCTTTTATCTGTTTATAACACTATGTTCTAGTTCCCCTTCTTTGGAAGATCCTATCCTCTACCCTAGGTCTGTCTATCTGTCTGTCTGTCTATTTATCTACCTACTTACCTACCTATTATCTATCCATCCATTATTATTCCTCCATACAGTTATCGATCTATTCATCTCTATCCAACTCTCTTTCTCTGCATGGGAGACTCTAACTCCCTTGATTGTGGTGCTTCACCTTGATTTCATGCTGAACTTCAGAGGTTTTCTTTTTTTTGAGCTGAGGATTGAACCCAGGGCCTTGTGCTTGCTAGGCAAGCACTCTACCACTGAGCTAAATCCCCAACCCCTTGGAGTTTCTCTTTTATGAAGCAGCAAGGACATAGTTATTAAGATACTTTATTAAGTATCTTATTAAGTTATTATAATGTTACAGTTATAATGTTGTTATAATCTTTTTTTTTTAAAAAAAGATTTATTTATTTATTATGTATACAGTGTTCTGTCTGCATGTATACCTGCAGGCCAGAAGAGGGCACCAGATCTCATTATAGATGGTTGTGAGCCTCCATGTGGTTGCTGGGAATTGAACTCAGGACCTCTGGAAGAGCAGTCAGTGCTCTTAACCTCTGAGCCATCTCTCCAGCCCCATAATGTTGTTATAATCTTAATATGTTATTCAAGGGACTTCACAGGGGAGGCTCAGTGGGGTAAGGTGCCTGCTGGCAAGTCCAATGACCTGAGTTCAATCCCTAGGACCCACACGGTAGAAGGAAAGAACCAACTCCTGAAACCTGTCCTTTGACTTCAACATGTGAGTTGTGACATGTGTGTGCATTTTTGTATACACAACAAATAAACAAATCTCTGAAGACCTTTACAAAATATCATAGTGGAAGGTTAAACACATATTAAATGGAAAAAATATGTCTAAAAGCTACCTACTCTGATTCCAGTTTTTAAAAAAAGAGAAAACACTCTGCTGTCGTCATTGACAGTGAAAAGGTCAGTGACTGCCAAGGGTTGGGGGTGACAAGCTGAATAAGCATAACAGAGGAGACTTTTTGGGGACAGTGCTATTGTGATTAGGCTAAACTGGCTGGTCAGCAAGCCCTTGGGACCAGCTTGTCTCCACCTCCCCAGTGCTGGCATTACAAGTATCACCAGGTTTTTATTTGGGTTTTTGCTGGGTGTAGAACCCAGTTCCTCATGCTTGTGTGGCAAGGCACTTTACCGATTGAGCTGTATCTTTCCAGCCCCCAGTCTCTGCCCCAAAATGATTCTTTCTAGGTGTAATTTGCTTCTCATCAGACAATTCAAGTTTACATTCACTGGGGGAAAAAAAAGTGCGTTCATTGACATGGCTTACATCTTGTTTGAGTTCAGTGGTTTTCCCTGTTCTAAGCAAGGTGCTCTGTGGGTAGAATTCAAGGCCAGGTAAGTTATCAGAGTCCTCTGGACCAACCCCACACAAAGTTATGAAAACGGAACCCCATCTTAAGTTCCCAGGGAGAGGGTGTGACAGAGCTGGTAATGTCAATTAGTGTTTCTTGCCTCAGAGGCAGGTGTGACCTGAAGAGGGTGAGGCCAAACTCCTCCTGAATTGAGCAGGCCCAAACATGTCTCTTTGACTGAACTGGAGGAATGAAGAACAATCCAAAGGCTCGGTATTGTTGTCCATGTCTCAGAGTCCTAGACCTGGAACCCAGCTCACGGATTATGTGATGTCGTAGCATGGGCGGGGCTTAGATCTTTTACAGTTCACAGTCATGGCTCTGCTCTCCACCCACCCTGGCTGCCTCTCTCCTGAAGAATGCTTACTGAGCACCCACTGTTTGTGGTATTCCAACCTGCTTCTCTGGCCATCTTGTGTTGTGCCTTCTGTCTGTCTGTCTGTCTTTCCCAGTTTTCCCTTCTCTTAGGTCATTATCACCGGTCTTTTCAAATGCTGCTCACATCATACTTATATGGAGCACCTTCTCTATTCTCCCACAGAACCTCCATCTGATGCAAGGTCTGAGGGCTCCAGGATGCTGGGTGGATGCCTTTTCAACTGCTTCCTTTCTGACTGTCTCCTGCTAATCTCCGAGTCTTTAGAGGCATGAGCCAATTTTTATTTATTTTTTTTATATCCCAAATATTCTTCACAGGTCCAGGCATGTAGTATGAGCTTTGTTTATTAATATTGTCCTCCTAATTGCGTACACCAGACATCAGGCATTGTGCTCTATGTGCACCACGATATCTTTAGCCACAATGGTGTGGCAGTAAGATAGGCATTGTGATTCCTATTTTGCAGAGGAGAAAACTAAATCTTAGAATGATTAATGACTTGCTTAAGGCAAGTGAGAGAGCTCGGATACAGACTTAAGTCTGTTGGACTCGAAAGCTATGTTCAGTAACTTACTAATGAATGAAAGAATCAGTGAGAAAGACATGTAGGAAATAAATAGCAATCTATCATGTATGTTTTGAGAAGGTGTATATTTCACAGCAAAGAAAGCAAATATAGATACTTAGGCTCAATGTAGGTCTGCCCGTTATGGGGTCATAGGAAAATGGTGGGAGGGAGAGGTTCCAGTGTTGTGAATGGGGCATAAGGAAGTTTCCCAGGTGAGAGAGAGAATAGTAGATTCAGGCAGGTAGAACTGGCAGGTGCAGCAGTAGGCAGAGTGGTCCTCTAAAGTTGACTAAGGAAATAGCTCTCACCAGCTGCATAAGCAAAGGGAGATACTACGCTTGGTTGGCCTAGACTTAAAAGTATATGAGGATGTGGAGGAGGCAGATGTTGTGGGATATTTGATTACACTGTGAACCCTGAGTTTGCATTAATTAAATAAAACCTTGGGTCAAGAGGTGGAGCCAGCAACTAGTTGACGGGAAGTAGCCATAGAGAGTTAGAGGGAGTCCAGCAAGTAGAGAGACACACACAGGAAGGAGTGGGGAGGGACTTGGAGTTTGGTCATCTTTTTTGGTTTGGGATCTTGGAAGAGACTCTCTCTCTTGCTGAGTTGCCAGCTAAGGAGGAAGGTTAGCTGGTTGCTTCTCGGCCTCTCTGAGCTAGCAGGTTTTCACCCCGGTATTGACTCCCGTGTCTTACAATAGGACGGCAGAGACTCAGTTAAAAACTATATTTGGCTGCAGAGGCAGAAGCAGTTCTGGTGGGATGCTGAAGTCCATGCCTGGGCCTGAGCAAACAGCAGTAGATTCAGGAGCAACTGCTGTGCCGACAATAAAACCACAGGCAGAGGGCAATGCCAGTCCCGGAACGGGTTAGCAGGTTGGAGTCTTTGAGCTTTCTCTGGTACATGGAGAGCACCTGGCAGATTTGGGTCAGAGTGACATGGCACAGTATGCAAGATGGAGTTGAGAAAGGAAAGACTAAGAAGAGGAGGACCACAGGCCTGTTGCAATAGTTCAGGGAGAGATGTGGTGGCCGGTGCAGGGTATGGAGCATCTAAGGTGGGGGGTGCAATGAGGGAGACCTAGAAGAGGTATTTCAAAAGAAAATTCACCGGGTGAGGCAGGAGCAAGTATTGAGACGTGGATTAAGGTCAGAGCCTCAAGTTCTGGCTCCAGATGAGTTACATGGCCCCACTTGGCCTCAGCATTTCGTTTACAAAATGTAGAGAGTGAGTTGTGCTGTCTCTAGTGGCTTTTTCAGGGTTTACTCAAGCAACTCTTAAATTTCTATTTGAGCAGACCCGGAAAGAGAGACCAGTTGCTTCCTCTGGGTAGAAGCTGAACTGGGCAGGGCTTCTCCTCTGGGATCCACTGAAGTAGCCAGGGAGCTGTGATTACTGTATCACGATGATCTGGGACTCAGATAACAGGTCATACACTCTGCTTCCTTAAACAGTTCTTTTCCCTAGTGGAAGTGTCCTGGATTGACTCAGGTTATCTCCGAAATTATGAGCCTTCAGAGGAGTGAGTGCGTGGTTTCTTGGCCTCTGATAGTACCAAAGTCGTCATGTGGCACAGCCATATCTGAATGGAATGACAGAAGTCATAAAGCCAGCACAGCTGCTTGACAAAGATCCAGCAAAGCTGAGCCACATGATGGCTGCCATGCCACCTTTGGTTTTCATCTCCACCTGTTACATACTTGGGGCAGTTTTAATATTTGTACAATTTGAGAATATTAGATTGATGGAAAATTCCTTATGAATCATTTATGCCTTCCCCCAGGAATGCTGCTTCTAAGCTTCCTTAGGACAGTCCTGAACATCCTATTCTCCCTGCTTTTAGGGAGATATCCTTATCTACTTGGAGGTCTTCCTTACGCCTTGGAGGTTGTGACACATAAAGAAGCCAGAGGTCTTTTCATGAGGCTATGAGACATTCTTGAAACATCTGTCCTTGTACTTACACAGGAACAAGATATTCAAAACAAAGTAAATTCAAAAAGGTCAACAAGATTTGGTGGGCTAGAGGAGTTGGCCACAGCTCAGATTACAAGCTTCTTCCCACTGTACACTCAGACACTTATGTAGCATATACATCTGCCCTACACAGAGACATATTGATGAGCAAAGTATGGAGTGGAAAGATGATAAAAGAATGAGATGTCAGGACCTCCCTCTCTTAGAAATGTTAGCTCATGCAGATTCACTATGGTGCCCAAGGAACAATAGAATGCCAGGATTAGATATATAGACACATTCTCTAAAAATATAAATATGAACATTGTATTATGCCAGAATTTGAATAATAACTGCAGCAGCTTTGGCCTGAGGATTTTTCTTAATGGGCACTCTGACCATTAAGAGTTAATAATACGTTACTTGGGACATGTCAAAATGCCTGGAGTGGCTTGAAGATTTTTGTTTTGGTCTAGTGTCCTTGAAGCAACCAAAGCTACCAGCCTGAGAACAGGCTGTCATATGCCTCTAGATTCTTAAAAATTAGGTTTTGGGGTTAATGAGTAAGAATGATAACTGTTTATTAATTATGTTAAAACTCGAGAGAAAGTGATTGGAAATGATAATTCTGTTCTGTCATAGTTTATTAATGATGACAAAAAGATGAGCAAAAGGAAAGTGAAACAAATGTCCAAAACCAAAAATGATATGATCTATGTTTTGGAACATCATGGATATATCCCTGCTTACTAAATTCTGTGTAAATAAAGAAACACTCTGGCTGCTAGTCAGTCAGGCTGCAAGATTCTCCCGACCACCATGGCCTGGCTCACTTCCTTCCCCCTCCAACTCCTTACATCCTTTGCAGGATCCATCCACTGCTGGGGATTGCTCCTGGCAGTTATGTAGTAAGGCTCATATTATGGGCCAAGAGGCCTGAACAGAGTTCTCTAGAATCTTCCATTGGTCACTCTACCTGCAGCCATCAAGTCTTCGGGCTCCAGGCAACTCTTAAATCTAGTACAGGACCCTGGGGGATGAAAGAGGCTCATGGGCCAAGGGATAAGGATGATAATGGTTAAGAGGAGTCCTGAGAAGCACGTGGTTCAAGAAGAGCAGAGAGGGGAGAGGACTTCTCAGGGTGACACTAAGTCAGGGTGGAGCTGGAACTGGAAGCTAAGGTTTGGAATTTCTTCCCAGGGGACAGTTCCTGCTCTCCTTCTTTGCTCTGTAGGACACACTCTCTGGGCACACGTTTCCAATATGCCGTTTAAGAGCAATGGTTCAATGATTAGCTGCCTGACCTTGGCCAATACTTGGTTTCCTTATCTAAGAATTGGAGTATCATGGAGTGACAGGTTATCTCCTAAATTATGAGCCTTCTGATGGTTGAGCATGTGCTTTCTGGGCCTTTGTTCAAAGTCATTATGTAATAAGGCTTACCCCTCTGACTCAGGGATGCTGTGGGGACTATATGAGATAATTTTTATCAGATACTTACTGATGTGCTCAATAAATAGTAGATAGCAAATGACAGATTAGCGATGGCTGTTTGACTATTTCTCTAACACCCGTCTCAGGCAATCATTGTCTTGGTCTAAGGGAGGGAGAGATTTGGTGCAAGGTCCTGAAATTAATTTGCTCTCTCGTCATTAATTAATGATGCACCTGCATCATTATTCTGTATACTTTCTTTCTTTCCTCCATTACTCTGGTCTTGTTCTGGTGTTAACAACTCTAATATCCCCCAACCCTACTCTCACACTGTCAAAAATCCATAGAGCTTCATGCCACCTCTAGGTTACATATAGGCATTTGTGAGGGATTTCCAAAGACAATCCCTCTCATTCACCTTGGTTTCTAAAACCTGGCCTTGGGAAGGAGCTCCACAGTGATTTTTCAGGACACCCATGCTACCTTCTCTGCTTACTTTTAGGACAACTGATTTCCTTGTTTACTACCTCCTTCCTGATTGTTTCTCCCCAGACTGTCTTCTTAGACTCTTTATGTAGTTAAGGCTCATGTTATGGGTCTTGCTAGAGTTGACAGGGAAAGAACTAAGGTGCCAGTGTCAATCACAGTTCCCAGAATTTCCCTTCAGCCCCTCTACCCACAGGCCATCAAGACTTTGGGCTTCAGTCAGACCTTGAGTTGTTTGTAGTTGAAATGTAGAAGAGAGGCTATTCACATAAGGCCAGGGAACCAGAAATGAAGAAAGGCCACCAGGAGGAGGTGTCCCAGCCTTTCTGTCACTCTTTCCACCCTTGAAGAGAACCACACACTTTGGTTTTTCGAGACAGGGTTTCCCTGTGTAGCTTTGCGCCTTTCCTGGATCTCGCTCTGTAGACCAGGCTGGCCTCGAACTCACTGAGATCCGCCTACCTCTACTTCCCGAGTGCTGGGATTAAAGGCGTGCGCCACCACCACCCGGCGAGAACTACACATTTTAAAGAACTTCCCATGTTTTCACCTTATTTTGAACCTTACCGAAGATGAATGGATAGAGATTATTGCTTCCATTTGACATATGAAGAAACTGAGTCCCAGGGAATTGAAGTGGCTTACTCAAGGAAAAAGGCAAGATAGCTGCAGACTTAGGATTCCGATCTGGGAATGCTGATTTCTAGTCCGTTATTCTTGTCTTTATCCTCATTACTGGAAGAATTCCTGTTGCTGGATCATGTGATGCCCGAAGCCTTTAATCATGTAGCCAGCATCTACCTGCCTCTGTTCTTTTTTTTTATTTTTTTATTTTTTTGGTTTTTCGAAACAGGGTTTCTCTGTGTAGCTTTGCGCCTTTTCCTGGAACTCACTTGGTAGCCCAGGCTGGCCTCGAACTCACAGAGATCCGCCTAGCTCTGCCTCCCGAGCTGCCTCTGTTCTTATTGGCTTTGCTTCTCCACCAGGAGTCATTGCACTTGCTGCTCTTCATCTACAGAGGCTCTTTCCCCGGCCTTGTGTGTGAGTCTTCCTGGGGAGCCATGGACAAATGTCTCCTCTCCCTAGATAGATGCTAATGACAAAAAAAAGGAGTGACTCCACTCATGTCTAGCTTATAGTTACAATTGCCTGATCTGTATCAGATGTTTACAAAATCAGTTTGTACTATGCATAACAAATTATTAGGCATATATATTTTTGGTGATCACATGTTACTCTAGTATATTGATTTGTCTTTGTTTATTTAGTAAATCCTCCACTTTAGACACAGGTCAACAGGAGCTCTTATCATAGGCTTCACGGAGGTAAATATCCCTGTAACACTTCCCTGATTATTTTCTCAACATAAACTCCCAGAGTACGACTTGTTGGTTAAAGTGTTTTGCTGTTTTTCAGACTTTGATATATATTGCCAAATTGCTCTCTCTCGAATGCCCATCTGATCAGCAGGATGTGAAACATGGAATTCACCTGTGTTCTCTCCATGATGGGATTTGGAATGGTCATTTTTAAATAATAAACACAAGACAGGAAAGTTACCATTTTGAGGTTTGTGGCGTTAGCACATTCCCATTACTGCATGGCTACTCCCCACCCCCCCAAACATCTTCATTTTCCCAACTAGAACTCTGCACCGAATAAACAGAACTCCTGGGTCTGGAGAGGCGGCTCGTGGTTAGTAGCTGTGCTGCTCTTCCAGATGACCTTAGCTGGGTTCCCAGCACCCACATCATAGAGCTCACAGCTACCCATAACTCCAGCTCCATGGGATCCAGCACTCTCTTAAGCAGCCACTCCACTGCACTCGTGAACAAATTCAACACACACACACACACACACACACACACACACACACACACACACTGTCTAAAAAAAAAACCACATTATCCTTACTTTCCTGTCATGTAGGTGAATCATAAAAATCAGACCTCCCTCCCTCTGTTCTTTTGAGACAGTCTCACTATGCATCCCTGACTGACCTGGAACTTTCTATGCAGAACAGGCTGCCCTCAAGGTTGTAGAAATCTTTCTGCTTCTGAATTCCAAATGCCATTATTTTTTTTTTATTTTGGGGGATGATTTCACTTAGCATTTATGCCTTCAAATTGCATCCATACAATGAAATTGAATCCCAAGAAACCCATCATTGTGTTGAAAATATCACACATTGAAAATACACAGGTTTTAAACACGCTCAGAGCATTTGTACTAGCCTATGGTTTGGCAAAATCATTTATGAATTTTTGGGGTGGGGGTTTGAGAAAGATTTTCTCTGTGTAGCTTTGGAGCCTTTCCTGGAACTCACTCTGTAGCCCAGGCTGGCCTCGAACTCACAGAGATCCGCCTGCCTCTGCCTCCCGAGTGCTGGGATTAAAGGTGTGCGCGCCACCACCGATCCGCTGGTAAGATAATTGAACAGGAAGTCCACTTTATAATGACATGTTGGTTATCATCCTCTCTGGAGGGAAGCACACAGGGCAAGTCTCTGCCCCTCTGAGCTGTGGTGCGTCTGTCTGACAAATGAAGTATGGATTTCAGGCCTTCTGAATCGTGGGTCCACAGAGGAGCTCCTGGTTCCTGCCACAGGTGGCTGAGGCATCCATCTCTCATCTCTGCAAACTGGAAACATTATGATGGCTGGGCTGTAGCTCACTGGTAGAGAGCAACTGCCTAGAACACACAGTCTTGGGTTCTAATCCTAGCCTTGCAAAAAAAAAAAGCATGACTGTGAAGGACGCTGGGGTTGTGTCAACTCAGTATGTGGCCCCGGGGTGTACTGATCCTTTCAACAGGAAGAAACTGTAGCTGCAGGAGGATCATTTGTCCTGTTTCCTCCTGCAAGTAGCAGGCCATAACCGTGTCTTAGGGAGGGGTACCTCCATCCCCATTTCCCAGAGCAAGAGAACAGCCTGAAACTGGGAGTTGGTGCTGCAAGGGACCAGAACAAATTCACCAGAGTCACTGTCTCTGTAGTAGGATAAAGTATCCTTTGGATATGTGCCCAAGAGTGGTATTGTTGGATCTTGAGGTAGATTTTAATTCTCATTTTTGCAATGAAACTTCACACAGCTTTCCATAGTGGCTTATACAAGTTTGCACTCCCACAAGTGACGGACGAGTGTTCCCCTTAGTTCACACTCTTGCCAGAATGAGCTGTCACTTGTTTTATTGATTCTGGACATTACGATCAGTGTAAGATGAAATTTCCAAGTAGTTTTGATTTGCTTTTCCCTGTTGACTAAGGATGTTGAACATTTCTTTAAGTATTTCTCAGCCACTTGAGTTTCCTTTTCTGAGAATTCTGTTTAGATTTGTACCACATTTTTTCAATGTTTTTTTTTCTTGATGTCCAATTTTTGAGTTCTTTATATTTTTTGGATATTAGCCCTCTATAGATGTATACTTGGTAAAAATCTTTCCCCATTCTGTAGCCTGTCGCTTTGTCTGAATGATGGTGTCCTTTGCCATACACAACCTTTCAGTTTCATGAGGTCCCATTTATTAAATGTTGATCTTAGTGCCTGTGCTATAAGAGTTCTGTTCAGAAAGTCGTCTCCTGTGCCAATGAGTTCAAGACTGCTCTTCACTTTCTCTTCTATCAGATTCAGTGTGTCTGGCCTTATGTTGAGGCCTTGGATCCATGTGGAGTAGAGTTTTGTGCAGGGTGCTAGGTATGAGTCTGTTTGCATTCTCCTACATGCAGCCATCCAGTTTGACCAGCACCATTTGCTGAAGATGCTGTCTTTCCCCAGTGTGTGTTTCTGCCTTCCTTATCAAAAGACACGTGCCATAGGTGTGTGGACCTTTTTCTGGGAGTTTGATTCTGTATAATTGATCAACGTGTCTTTTTGTGCTCACACCATGCTGTTTTTTAATTACTATTGCTCTTCAGTACAATTTGTGATCAGGATGGTGATACCTCCAGCAGTTCTTTTACCGTTCAGGAATGCTGTAGCTATCCCGGGTTTTTTGTGTTTCCATATGAAGCTAAACACTGTGCTTTGAATTTCTGTGAGGAATTGTGTTGGAATTTGAAGGGAATTGCATTGAATCTGTAGATTGCTTTTGGTAATTCTACTGACTCATGAGCATGGGAGGCTAGATGGAGATTAAACTACATTGTAGAGCTGTTTGAAGCAATATTTTTGGTGGGGGGAGATTACTTGCTCAGAGGCCAGGCAATGGTCTTAGACAAGTCATCCTTACTCTTTGGACCTCAGGTTTCTGAGTGTAGAATCAGTGGGTGGGTTAAACGCTTTTGACCCTTTTCAGTGTGAAGAGTGTGTTAGAAGTCACGTCAGTCTAAAACTTGCCATGTGCTTTCTTTAGGCTTCGGAGGCCCTGGCTCTCAAGGTCGCCGACAGCAGCTTTCTGTAGTCAAGAAGATCCAGCAGTCTTCCCGAAGCAGCGCTGTGTGGTGGCAATCACAGTGTTAATGGCGATTGTGGTTTAAAGAGGCCTTTGCCCCATCAGCCACATCACTTTCACATGAACAGTTGACTTCAGAGTATACTTTGCACCCAAGGAAACTCTCCAGCCTTCTTTTCAAGAGATGGAAGGCAAGCAGAACATGACTCAGGATGAATGGAGACAGGGTTTAACCTGGGAGCTGGGACACTCACTGGCTAGAGAGCAGAGAAACAGGCCTTGTGGAGTCTTCTGGGAACAGCGAGACCTTCCACAGTCATATTAGGTTGTTTTCTCTACCCTTTCAGAGCACAATCTTGACCCATCTCCTTTCTTCTATCAACATTTCCGAGAAGTTCCTTGTTCCATGTATCCATCCAAACTAAACTGAAGCAGGATGGCTGAACGGCGGACCCTCTCCAGCAATAGAATTGCTCCAAAGTCAGAGATTTTAGCATTCTCCACTCGGGATCATTATGGGCTTCACCGTTCACTAAATGAAGCCGGTCTAGAAGTAGTGGCTCTTCACCTCACACTGAGATCTTGAGTTTTATGTTGCTATGTATATGCTTATATGACATGCATTTATGAGGGTTATTACATATCTGCTTGTATATAGTTCCATTTGTGCTGCTTTTGAATATGAAGCTAATTCTCAGGCTCTTAGTTGCTGTACCTATCTCATGAGAGCTTTCTTGCTTTCTCTCTCTCTCTCTTTCTTTCCTTTCTTCTTCCTTCTCTTTCTCTCTCTTTCTTTCTTTCTCTTTCTTCCTTCCTCCCTCCCTTCCTTCCTTTCTTTTTTGGTTCTGACTGTCCCTGAACTCACTCTATAGATCAGGCTGGCCTTGAACTCATAGAGATCCACCTGCCTCTGCCTCCCTGTGCTGGGATTAAAGATGTGTGTCACCACAACCCAGCTGACCTTTCTTTTAAAAAAAAAAAAGCTATGTAGCACCATTCCATTGAGTGGACATGCAATACTTGCACATATATCTGTATATGTACCAGGGCTTTGTGGATGGATATTTATTCCATTTCATATCATTTTCAGTTCAGAATAGTCCCATAATAAATAAATTTAAATACTGATAATTTTGCCCTTATATTAGCCTATATGTTATGCTATATATCTATAGCATAAGTTTTTAGAGAGAATTGTTGGATCAAAGGGTGCATGCACAATTATTTCATTAAGAGTAATTTTAGACTCATAGTAAAACTGAGTAGAAAGTACAGAGCGTTCCTATAAAACTCTGACCCAAACACACCCAACATCACACATTGGATTGGCACACTCGTCATGGATGATAACCTCATTATTAACCAAAGTCCATAGCTTATATTAGGGTTCACTATCTGTGAAGTACATTCTAAGGGTTTTGACAAGTGTATGATAATATATATCTATTATTATTAGTACCATATTGTCTAATTTCACTGTCCTAAGCATCCAATGTCCCTTCCTCTCTGTTGCAAATTACCAGGAAGTCCAGACCTTCCTACTGACTTCAGAGCTTTGTCTTGTCCCCTAGTGTCACACAAATGTGGTCACACAACTGTGGTCACACAAATGTGACCTTTTCAGGTTGACTTTTCCCACTTAGTAATATACATTAAAATTAATTCATTAAAATTTTGAGACAAGGTCTTTCTGTGTAGCCTGACTTGTTTGGAGCTTGCTCTATAGACCAGGCTGGCCTCAAACTCTCAGAGATCCACATACCTCTGCCTCTTGAGTGCTAGGATTAAAAGCATGTATCATCATGTCAGGCAGTGGTGATGCATGCCTCGAATCTCAGCACTTGGGAGGCAGAGGCAGGAGAATCTCTGTGAGTTTGAGGCCAGCCTGGTCTACAGAGTGAGTTCCAGGACAAACAGGACTACACAGAGAAACCTTGTCTCAAAAAACCAAAACCAAAACCCCCAAACAAACAAACAAACAAACAAACAAACAAAAAAAATGTACCACCAGGCCTGGCTAAAATATCATTTTCATTTACTCATTGTGTGCATGCAGGTATCTGTGTGTGTGTGTGTGTGTGTGTGTGTGTGTGTGTGTGTGTGTGTATGTGTGTGTGTACATGTAGAGGTCAGAAGACAACTTGAAAGAGCTAGTTCTCTCCTTCCACTAAGTGAGTGCTGAGGATCAAACTCAGGTCATTAGGTTTGGTGGCATCCCCTTTACCCACTGTAGCTGGAGAGTTTTCTCACCGGGTCCCACCAAACCCCGGCCATTGTCCGACAGCCCACTTATAGAATAAACACACAGATGCTTATATTATTTAAACTGTTTGGCCTAATGGCTCAGGCTTCTAGCTATCTAGTTCTTACATCTTAAATTAATCCATTTCTATAAATCTATACCTTGCCACGTGGCTCGTGGCTTACTGGCATCTTCACATGCTGCTCGTCATGGTGGCAGCTGGCAGTGTCTCTCTGACTCAGCCTTCCACTTCCCAGAATTCTCCTCTCTCCTTGTCCCGCCTATACTTCCTGCCTGGCCACTGGCCAATCAGTGTTTTATTTATACAGAACGATATCCACAGCACTTCCCCTTTTCTTTTTTTTTTAAAAGGAAGGTTTTAACTTTCACATAGTAAAATTACAGATAACAAAACAATTACCAAGCAAGAATTACAGTTATAATATCTAGTCTATTTATAATAACTAGTTTATTTGGCAAAATTAAAGAAGATATCCTATCTTATATTTCTGAGTCTAAGATTTTATATCTAACTTATCTTTTATCATAATTAAGGAAAATTGTAACTAGTCTTCAACTACATCAAAGACCTCAGAAGGATATAATATTACCTGAGAAATGGGAGAAGGATGCAAGCAACTTTTGGGAGTCTTGCAGGGTAGAGACAGCTGGCAGCCTGGACAGTTATCCAAAGTTCTCTTGTAAAGTTGGGGCATCTGTCTTCAGCCCACAGGCCTAGAGTCTCTCAGTTACTTCTCTTTGTGTCGTGTAGAATGTCTGGCAGTTTCCTCTGCAAAGCAGGGACCCAAAGGACCATTTTGCCAAGCAAAGTTCAGTGGTCACCTTTTTATGGGTCTTGTATGTCCAGTCGATCAAGCAGTCCAGACAAGAACAGTTTCTTGCCCAAATGGCTATTTTTGCCAAGGTGAAGATAAACTCCATACAGAGTGTCTTTGATGCCCATTCTCCTCTCTGAAGTAAATCGGTGCTGCCAGGAGCAGACATGTCTCATTGTCCAGAAAGTCTAAATTTTTAAAAATATTTTAAATGCCATATTCTGCAGGTCTTTGAAGTGTTTGAAGATTACCTGTCTATCTGAAATATATCTATGTATACCTAGAAAACTTAACTAACATGGTACAAGTTTGACTATCATAGAAGACTAATTATTAATCTGTATTTTTAATTATCACTACAATCTAAATGAGTTACATAAACATACTACCTCAAATGAGAATAGAAATATATATAAGTATAACAAAATTAAGTTTAAACTTGTATCAATAGACTAAAATCTATACCAATGTAAAACATTTTAAACAAGTTGTTGCTCTTTAAAAGTAGGTTCATTAATCTACCCTTTTATCCTATCATATCTATATCCTCTATATCTATATCATATCCCCTTTTGTTTTTTAAAAAGAGATGGCATTTATAATCAACCTGTTTTAAATAAAAATATTGGTTTTTCTCTGTCCCATACCAGAGGGCTCTTCTGATATGGGACAAAAGAATCTTTTAACTTTTTATTTTAGGAATATGTCTGTGTTTAGAGGGGGAGTGAGCCAATTCCCTCTCCAAAGCCAGCTTGGTATATTTGGGAATTTGGGCATAGCATCTCTTACTACTTCCTGCTGGAGGGGGGCGCTGTATCTTATGGGGACACAAAGAAAATTTTAGGCTTATGGGGTAGTCCGTGAGGCTGTATTGTCTGAGCCAGTTGCTTTGAAACAGTTCTGGATGTTGGATCATCTGGGCCATGGTGTCATCAGAGACCTTTCAGGGGGTCTTGACTGGTCAAACCTGATGTATCTTAATCTGGAACAAATCCATAGCTTCTGGCTTTCTGTGGAAACAAAAGCAGAGCCTCCTTTCCAAAGCAACATATCCTTACATCCAAATTTTGAAGTCAAGGTACCTTTAAAATATACATTTTGGCATAACTCAACAGCTTTTGCAATCAAATGTTTTTCTTCAGTTACGAATATCAAAGAAAACATAATCCAGATTCTCTGTGTGATAGCCATCTTTACATGGCTTATTACCTTTAATGTTTCTTTAAAGACTTTATTTTTAAAAACTATCTATTTGTTTATATAACTGTATATATTCCTTTTTTCTCTTTTGAAGCCTATGTACATTTTTACATACATTGTAAACTATTCCATCTGAATCAGTCTTATTGTGAACCTATTGCTTTAAACTGCAGCCTTCTAAGACTGAAATGGCGCTGTGGCTGTTAGCTCTGCCCACTTCAGCTTCCCAACATGGCAGTTGTACGTTTTCCGCCAGCTCTGGGAGCCATCAAGTCTCAGAAATAGAGGGTCTATGGTTTTATCAAAGCAGCGTGTAGCCCAGAAACCTCTCTCTCTCTCTCTTTTTTTTAAAACTAGTAAAAACTAAATCTACCACACAGCATAATGTGCCGCTGGCAGATGCCTCATTCCCGCCATACTGCAGGTCAAACGTGCACACCAGGAACCCGCCAGTAGTTCAAACCCGCGTTTTGCGGCGTCTAGCTGCCTGTATGAGACATGAAGCAGGAACCTGGTTTTGGCTCTGTTTAGAATTGGTTATTATTAAATATTCTCAGGTTTAAGGTGGAAACTAGAGCCGTTGGGCGCCATTTGTAGCTGGAGAGTTTTCTCACCGGGTCCCGCCAAACCCCGGCCGTCGTCCGACAGCCCACTTATAAAATAAACACACAGACACTTATATTATTTAAACTGTTTGGCCTAATGACTCAGGCTTCTAGCTATCTATACTTCCAGTCTGGCCACTGGCCAATCAGTGTTTTATTTATACAGAATGATATCCACAGCAACCCACTGAGCCATTTGGATGAATGCAGTATACATTTAAGATTCTTCTGTTTTCTCTCCTATTCAAATAATACTCTATTGTACGAATGCACTACAGTTTGCTTATTTATTCACCTACTGAAGAACAACATTATCTCAGGTGAAACAGAGTGCAAGATGGCTCGAATGTATAGGTCCAGAAGGACAGAGAAGAAAATTGAAACCATATGTAGCTAGCATAGCTATGAACCTGTGGGGTCGAGACTTGTTGCAACAATGGAATACTTAGATTAACATCCCTCCAATCTCAGAAACAAATCATAAACTAGCACATGTTTCTGAGAGAAGTATTAGAAGGCATTATTCTGAGTGGTCACCAGCCATCCATATTATACAAGAACAGGGCACAACAACTGATGATCTTCCAAAGACACCAACAGCTCTACCTTTAAAATGGTTAACAGACAAGCCTGTATGGGTCCAGCAGTGGCCTTTAACAACAGAGAAACTACAGGCTTTAGAAGAGCTGGTAGAAGAACAGTTAAATGCTCAGCATATTGAAGAATCAACCAGCCTTTGGAATTCTCCTGTATTTGTTATTAAAAAGAAATCTGGTAAATGGAGAATGGTAACAGACCTTAGAGCAATTAACAAAGTAATTCAGCCAATGGGCTCTCTACAATCTGGAATTCCTTTGCCTACTCTGTTACCAAAAGGATGGCCTCTCATAGTTATTGATTTAAAAGACTGTTTCTTTTCAATACCCTTACAAGAAAAAGACAGAGAAAGATTTGCTTTCACAGTGCCTACTTACAATAATTCTCAACCGGTTAAAAGATTTCAATGGAGGGTCCTCCCACAGGGAATGTTGAATAGCCCAACTCTGTGCCAATATTTTGTACAATAGCCATTGGAAGTGATACGTAAAAAATTTCCTAAATCTATTATTTATCATTATATGGATGATATTTTACTAGCTGACTCAAATGCAGATACTTTAGAAAGAATGTTTGAAGAAGTAAAGAAAATTTTGCCTTGCTGGGGATTACAAATTGCTCCTGAAAAGATACAAAGAGGAGATTCTATTAATTATTTAGGATATAAAATAGAACTACAAAAAATTAGACCCCAAACGGTGCAAATTAGGAGAGATCGATTACAGACTCTTAATGACTTTCAAAGATTATTTGGAGATATTTCTCATCTATGAACTATTGTTGGGGTGAAAAATGATGAACTGAATAATTTGTTCAAAACCTTAGAAGGTGACAAGGATTTAAATAGTCCAAGAGAATTATCACCTGAAGCTGAGAAAGAATTGGCCTTGGTAGTAAAGAAAGTACATGAAGGGCACGTGGATCATATCGATCCAAAGCTGGATTGCATTTTGGTTATTTTACCTTCTAGACATTCTCCTACAGGAATATTAATGCAGAGGGAAGATATTATATTGGAATGGATATTTTTACCAAATAAACCAATAAAAAATTAAAAACTTATGTGGAAAAAATCTCTGACTTGATTTGGAAAGGAAAATTGAGACTTCGTCAATTAGCAGGAATAGACCCAGCAGAAATTGTCATACCTTTAACTAAGGAGGACATTGAAAAATTATGGACAGAAAGTCAACCTTGGCAAAGAGCTTGCAGTAATTTTTTGGGAGAAATTAACAGCAAATATCCCAAAAGCGATAGAATTGATCTAATAAAGAGAGCTGATTGGATCTTGCCTCGAATTGTATGGGAAAAACCCATATCTGGAGTTCGTACATTTTATACAGATGCCAACAAACAAGGAAAGGCAGGTTACAAATCAGAAAATTTAAGTAAAGTGGTTCAAAGTCCTTATAATTCAGTTCAAAAATCAGAATTGTATGCTGTTGGTATTAATGGATTTTTCAGAACCTCTCAACATAGTAACTGACTCTCAGTATGCTGAAAGAGTAGTATTACATATTGAGACTGCAGAATTTATCCCTGATGCTTTAGAATTAACTTCACTATATTTATTCAATTACAAGATACAATCAGGAAAAGGAGTCATCCTTTATATATAACTCACATCCGATCCCATACTGGTCTGCCAGGCCCTCTAGCACAAGGCAATGATGAGATTGATGAATTATTGATAGGAAATGTGCTGGAGGCCTCAGAATTTCACAAAAAACATCATGTCAATAGTAAAGGTTTAAAAAAGGATTTTTCCATAACCTGGCAACAAGCAAAAGAAATAGTAAAGAAATGTCCTACTTGTTCCTTCTACAATCAAACGCCATTACCAGCAGGATGTAACCCAAAAGGTACTCAAAGGAATGAAATCTGGCAGATGGACGTGTTTCACTATGCAGAATTTGAAAAACTGAAATATGTACACCACACTATTGATACTTATTCAGGATTTCAGTGGGCAACTGCTTTGAGTTCTGAAAAAGTTGATTCTGTAATCACTCATTTGCTAGAAGTTATAGCCATCATGGGTATACCTGCACAAATCAAAACTGACAATGCTCCATTATATGTCTCTGCTAAAATGAAACAGTTTTTTGCTTATTACAATATAAAGCATATTACAGGCATATCACATAATCCTACAGGTCAAGCAGTTATAGAAAGATCAAACAGAACTCTAAAGGATATGCTAAATAAACAGAAAGGGGTAACAAAACCCCCCAGAAATAGACTGCATAATGCTCTATTAACTTTGAATTTTCTTAATGCCAATGAGAAAGGAACAACAGCTGCAGAGAGACATTGGATAATAGAAAAAACTACAGAATTAAATCAGCCTATATACTTTAAGGATGTGCTGACCTCAGAATGGAAACCAGGGTATGTGTTACATTGGGGACGAGGTTTTGCTTTTGTTTCTACAGGAGAAGATAAGCTGTGGGTACCATCAAAATTGATAAAGGTTCGATTTGAACAAGAGAAACCTCTTAATTAAAGGAGGTGATAGTTCATCAACCAGCATGAACATCCAATTTAAACTAACTTATACCAGTAATACATGCCTTTTCATTTTATCAGATAATAACTTGCCAAAAAGGAACATCCTCAAAATTAGTCTTGGGGAAAGGTTTTTGTTTTTGTCTTTTAGGAGAATGAAGGTTAAGGAATCTGAAGAACACTGGACAAATGAGACAACTGAAGAAAAGGGACAAATCATCTATCCCAGGAAGCAAAGTGAAACGGCGTATGGGTATATATTATCTAAAAAATTTTATGTCTTCCTAAATGTTTGTTTCTGCTTTTCTCTAAAGATTTAACACTATTGGTCTTCTAATAGTACCAGTTCAATTAAAATTTAAAGCTGACTTTGGAGTTGGAGAATGGCTCTCTCCTTCTTTAAACTCAAGCATGTTGTTAAAAGGAAAATGTAAACTCCCTGTATCATGCCAGAAGAAAAGAGCCATCTTCTGCTATGGGACAGGAGAAAAGCCAAATTAATTAAGGGACTATTCTATTACTAATCTCAACTCTTTGATTCTATTCTGATTCTTTAAACTTTTCTTAAAGTATAAATTTTATATCAAAATTTACAAGATTAATATATATAGATATATAGTTATATATACATTTTAAACTTTGTTAAGATATGAATGGTCATATAGAGTACTAACTAATTCTAGAAAAAAGGCTTCAATTAGCTGCGTATATATGTCTTTGTGTTCGAGTCTCTTATCAGTTTTCTGCAGTAATTCACGGCCAGGCCTAACATCAACTGAAGTCTCCAGGAAGAAGATGGGGCCCCACAACAACAACAATTCCACGTGGACAATAATAATATCACTAAGCTGACAAACATCGTCTACAGATCAGCTTTGAACTACAAGGTGTGCTGTGGGATGGTCTGTACGTGAAATGTGTTGCTGATTGGTCAATGAATAAATCACTGATTGGTCAGTGGCCAGGCACGAAGTATAGGCGGGACTAACAGAGAGGAGAATTGAGAGAACAGGAAGCTGGGTGAGAGAGACACTGCCAGCCGCCATGATGACAAGCCGCATGTGAAGATGCCGGTAAGCCACGAGCCATGTGGCGAGGTATAGATTAATGGAAATGGATTAATTTAAGCTGTAAGAACAGTTAGCAAGAAGCCTGCCATGGCCATACAGTTTGTAACCAATATAAGTCTCTGTGTTTACTTGGTTGGGTCTGACGGCTGTGGGACTGGCAGGTGAGAGAGATTTGTACTGACTGTGGGCCAGGCAGGAAAACTCTAACTACAAAGGTGCTCAGAGCAATTTTGAGATGACTAGCTGAGATGATCCAGTCTCAAAGACTACTTGAATAAGGACTTGAGATAAACCCTGAACTTTGGCATTATACACAGACTGGATAATGAAGGATATAGTTACCTTTCCTAGATTTCAACAATTAACCTAAAATTTTTCGTTCAGGATAAAGATACCTTCGCCCATACCCAGCAGGAAGCAATTTTAAGAATACGACTCCCACATTCCCAAAGAGGTGGTGTGGGGCGGGTGGTTTTTTGGTCTTTTTAATGGGTTTTGGGTCTGGGATAATTTTCATTGTTTAGGAAGGTTGGTTACAAGTTGTTGTCAAGGGTTAGGAAAAAGGCTAAGCAAAGGAGATTAGATTTAAGGTTCTTGTTTAAAAAAAAAGGAAGAAAAGAAAAGAAAAGAAAAGAAGAAAAAGACAATTACTAGTTTTAAATACTTTACATTGGATTGGATTGTTTTATATTGTATACAAATTATATATATTGAAATTGATATTGTTAGAAAATGCTATATGTATATTTCTAATTGTACTTATACCGTTCATTTAACAATGCAATTTTCTGATCCTTGAATGTTATTATTACCAACTATTAGGATATAAAGAAATGAAAGTTAATAGTTAGACGTTATAATAGAACTTGTAGTTATATTAGATATGCTTTAAAAATTGAGCAGATATATTTTAGACAGGTCATCTTCAAACCCTTCAGAGATCTACAGAATATGGCATTTAAAATGTTTTAATAACTTAGAAAATTTTTCTTTTTTGAGACATGTCGGCTCCTGGCAGTACCAATCTACTTCAGAGAAAATATGGGCATTGAAGAAACTGCGTATGGAGTTAACTTTCATTGTGGCAAAAGTTAGCCACTGGACAACAAAGTATCCTCGAATCAACTGCTGACAAAATGGACAGATAGGCCATGAAACAAAGGACTACTGATTCTTGCCAAAACAAGTGTGGTTATGGCTTTATCAAAAGGCATCTTCTGAGGCCAGGACAATATGGCACCATCCCTGAAGTGGCCTTCGCAATTCGGAAAAGGTACAGTGCCCTTTTCTTCGAAGGCAGCTGAACAGGCAGTGGGCCGATGGCCTCTGATGTGCAATGGAACAGCAGCTGAAACAGTTATTCTTGAAGAGTAACTAAGCTCACGCCTCTCAATAGTAGACTGGCATTTGATAGAGGGATGTGGAGAAGAACAGGATGCTGAGATGAAGCCATATATACACAGCCATGAAGAATGGACAACTGAATTAAAAAACCATCAACTATTTCCAGAATTTAAAATCCTGAATCATGACATGACACTAGTGGAATTCAGGTGTTTCTGGTACATGGACTGCTCTCACCCAATGTGAGGTTGAACTGTTGACCTTGTGTACATCCTACTTCACAAATGAGTCTGTCAGATACGCTAAGCCTATAGGCTGAAGATGACGCCCCAGCACTGCGGAAAAACCTCAGGTGACTGTCCAGGCAGCTCCCTGTTTCTGTCAACTCACAAATTTTTTGGAAGTTGCTTGCATGCACTTCCTGTTTTTATTTTTGTTAGCTAATATTATGTCCTTCTTGGGTCTCTGAGGGAGTTGTAGGTTAGTTAGTTATAGTTGAAGATTAATTAGGATAGAAAGTGAATTAGATACATTTTGGACTTACCAAAATAGAATAGATAATGAAATTATTTTCTCTGAATTTGTCAAGTACAAATGGACTAGACATTGTTTAGACATTTATTACTTGTATATATTGTATATAGTTATTGTACTTTTGTATATAGTTTTTCTTTTGTTAGTTATAACCTTTTTCTTTTTATTAAAATAGAAAAGGGGACATGTGGTGGTATTTTACTTGTACTGAAATGTGATTTTAATTGTATGTTAATAAATAAAGTTGCCCGGGGGTCAGAGCTATTAGAGCCATAGCAAGAGCGTGGCGGTGGTGGCGCACGCCTTTAATCCCAGCATTTGGTAGACAGAGCTAGATAGATCTCTGTGTGTAAAAAGATACAGCCAGCATTGGAGACACACGCCTTTAATCTCAATCCCAACCATAGAAGACCTGGAAGTCTCTACAGAGGCAGTCATGTGTTTGGGTTTACAACCAATGAGAAGACAGAACAGAAAGGCTATAAAGACAAACACACAGTAAGTAGCTCCTTTTCGGAGAGCTCTCTTGGCTGAAGCGGATCGCTGAAGCAGGAAGGGTGAGGCTCTTAGCTCTGACCTCTTGGCTTTCTTCTCTGAATCAGCTCTGTGTTTCTTATTTAATAAGACGGTTGGTTACATCTACAGTTTTATTTATACAGAACGATATCCACAGCAACCCACTGAGCCATTTCGATGAATGCAATATACATTTAAGATTCTTCTGTTTTCTCTCCTATTCAAATAATACTCTATTGTACGAATGCACTGCAGTTTGCTTATTTATTCACCTACTGAAGAACAACAACTTGGTAGCTTCGAATTTTTGGCAGTTATGAATAAAGCCGCTATAAACATCTACATGCAGCTTTTCCTTTTTTTTCTGCCAGTTCTGGGGGTGGAGCTCAGGGCCTCACGCACTCTTGGCAAGAGCTCTACCACTGTACAAGACTGCTCAGTGGTAGATTGAGTTATTTATGTGTATCTGTGTGAGTTTATGTGTGCCATATGTGTTCAAGAACCTGCAAAGGCCAGAGACTGTAGAACCAGAGTTACAGGCAGTTGTAAACCGACACACGGCCTGGGAATTGAATCCAGGCTCTTTGTTAGCAGGAATGCCTCAATTGCTGAGCCATTTCTCCATACCCAGGATTTTTTTTTTATGTGTTTTTCAACTTGTTTGGGTAAATGCCAAGAGACTGACTGCTGTTTTTTTATGATAAGATTGTGTTTAACTGTTTAAGAAACAGTCACGCCGGGCGGTGGTGGCGCACGGCCGGGCGGTGGTGGCGCACGCCTTTAGTCCCAGCACTCGGGAGGCAGAGCCAGGCGGATCTCTGTGAGTTCGAGGCCAGCCTGGGCTACCAAGTGAGTTCCAGGAAAGGCGCAAAGCTACACAGAGAAACCCTGTCTCGAAAAACAAAAAAAAAAGAAACAGTCACAATTTTGTTTGAAGTAGTTGGACCATTTTGCATTTTTTAAAAGATTTCTTTAGTTTTTGTGCATGGGTATTTTGTATGCATGTATGTCTGTGTACCACGTGCATAACCTGTGCACCCAGGGCTCAGAAGAGGCTGTCAGGTCCCCTGGAACTGGAGTCATGGACCATTGTGAACCACCATGTGAATGCCGAGAACTGAACCCTGGTCCTCTGCAAATGCAACAAGTGCTCTTAACCATTGAACCATCTCTCCAGCCCCCGTTTTGTATTTCTATAGCAAATAATGAACCCTGTTTATCAACAGCCTCACTAGCATCTAATGTTTTCAGTGTTTTGATCACCCCCTGGCTATCCTAAAAGGTACATAGCAGTACCCCACTGTTGTTTCAGATTTGCAGTCTTTTTTTTGTTTGTTTGTTTGTTTGTTTTTTGGTTTCTTTTTTTTTAATTTTAATTTTTATTTTTATTTTGCAATACAACTCAGTTCTACATATCAGCCACGGATTCCCTTGTTCTCCCCCCTCCCACCCTCCTCACCTTCCCCTCAGCCCACCCCCCATTCCCACCTCCTCCAGGGCAAAGCCTCCCCCCGCGGACTGAGATCAACCTGGTAGACTCAGTCCAGGTAGGTTCAGTCCCCTCCTCCCAGGCCGAGCCAAGCGATCCTGCATAGGCCCCAGGTTTCAAACAGCCAGCTCATGCAATGAACACAGGACCCGGTCCCACTGCCTGGATGCCTCCCAAACAGATCAAGCCAATCAACTGTCTCACTCATTCAGAGGGCCTGATCCAGTTGGTGACCCCTCAGCCATTGGTTCATAGTTCATGTGTTTCCATTCATTTGGCTATTTGTCCCTGTGCTTTATCCAACCTTGGTCTCAACAATTCTCGCTCATATAAACCCTCCTCATTCTCGCTAATTGGACTCCCAGAGATCCACCCAGGGCCTAGTCATGGATCTCTGCATCCAGATCCCTCAGTAGTTGGTGAGGTTTCTAGCACGACAATTAGGGTGTTTGGCCATCCCATCACCAGAGTAGGTCAGTTTGAGCTGTCTCTCGACCATTGCCAGCAGTCTGTTGTGGGGGCATCTTTGTGGATTTCTGTGGGCCTCTCTAGCACTTTGCTTCTTCCTATTCTCATGTGGTCTTCATTTACCATGGTCTCCTATTCCTTGTTCTCCCTCTCTGTTGTTGATCCAGCTGGGATCTCCCGCTCCCCCAAGCTCTCTTTCCCTCGACCCTCGCCCTTCACTACCCCCACTCGTGTCCAGGCTGTTCATATAGATCTCATTCCATTTCTCTGTCATTGGGCGATTCCCGTGTCTTTCTTGGGGTCCTGTTTTCCAGGCAGCCTCCCTGGTGATGTGAGTAGCAGTCCAGTCATCCTTGTTCCACATCTAGTATCCTCCTATGAGTGAGTACATACCATGTTTGTCTTTCTGAGTCTGGGTTACCTCACTCAGGATGATTTTTTCTAGATCCATCCATTTGTCTGCAAACATCATGATGTCATTGTTTTTCTCTCAGATTAGAAGTCTTTTAAATTTTATCTATCTATGTATCTATGAATCATCTATATATATATGTATGTATGTATGTATGTATGTATGTATCTATCTATCTATCTATCTATCTATCTATCTATCTAGACAGGATTTTTCTGTGTGGCCCAAGTTATCCTGGAACTAGCTCTGTGGACCAGGCTGGTCTCGAACTCACAGAGATCTACCTGCCTCTGCCTCATGAGTGCTGGGATTAAAGGTGTGCACCACCACTACCCGGCATGAATGAAATTCTTAGAGTTTATTCCTTTTACTATTGGCATTGGGCCTTACAGTTGCCATGAATGGGAAGACGGTGGCTGGACAAATACAGTAGCTGGTGTTTCTCTCTCTCTCTCTCTCTCTCTCTCTCTCTCTCTCTCTCTCTCTCTCTCTCTGTGTGTGTGTCTGTCTGTCTATCTATCTGTCTTTCCCCCTTTCTCGGTGCTAGGGATGAAACCCAGGGCCTTGTACATGTCAGATAGGCTCAAACGCTCTCTCTGTACACTCTTCAGTTTGTATCCATTTACGGCCAGCATCCTCTGTGACTCAAGCTCTTGCATCTTAATTAATCCCGCTTCTGTCTTTTGGTTGATATTCTGGTTCTTCTGTGTTTGACACTGAACATGGTTTCACTCAACTTGAATCACTTCCTTCTTCACCCAGGTTACTGTTTTGGGAAACCCCGTTCTCCTTAGTCATCAGCATCTTTAACTCTGGTGCACACCTAATGTGGCCGTGAGCTAACACGGGTTGCTCATCTCTGTGAGCATTTTGCAACTGTAATTCAATTGCACTGCCATTGTTACAACAGTATCTGATGTCTAAAGTGTCATACATGTGGGAACTGTCACAGTTAAAATAGAGAGCAGTCTTCCTCACTCTCAATTCAAATGCTTTCATTTTTCTGCTCACTCATCTTTGATTCATCTATCCATCCATCCATTCACCCACCATCCATCATCCATACTCTGTTACTATATCCATCTACCCCTTCCATCTATTATCTATCCATCCATTATCCGTCATTTACACGTCCACTCACACGTCTATTTGTTTACCTAGCCATTCTGTGACTACTCTTGTTTCCTCTTTTGGTGTTGAGAACTGAACCTAGTGCCTCACCCATACTAAGCATGTCCTCTACCACTAAGTCCCTGTGACTGCTCTATAAAAAGAATTAGAATGCTTATGTAGTCACGTTCATAGTGGAGTCAATCACAAGTCAAAAGGTGGACAGCTAGCCAGGTGTCCATAAATGAAGGGTAGGATAAACAAAATGTGGTATAGACACACAATAAATGTCATTTAGCCTCCAAAAGAAAGAATGTCCTGACAGATATTGTAATGTGAGTGAACCTGGGAGGGGGGGTGTCACTGTTTCAAATAAAACAAACCAAACACAAAATAACAAGTACTACAGAGTCTGTTTATACAAACCTGGGGGTCACTGTGTTAAAGAAAACAAACCAAACACAAAATAGTAAATACTACAGAGTCTATTTATACAAGATGTCTAGAGCACTCAAATCCATACAAGTTAGAAAGTAGGATGGTAGTGCCAGGGGCAGCGGAGGCAGATAAGGTAGGGAGGGCGGGGCAGTGTATCACTTTAATATCATTGTAACGATGGCAGCTGCGTTGAGTTGAAGGGAATGTCATAATATTTACAGAGATGAGTAGTTAGTTCACGGTCACCACGGTCACTAGCGTGAGTCAGTAAGAGGACTGTGTACTGGAATTGGGATGCCGCTGATCAGGAAGGAGAGACTTCCCCAAATGACAATGCTGGCAGAGAAGGGAGTGACTAAGCTGAATGAAACTGTGTTCAGTATCAAACGTGGGAGAACCAGAACAATAGCCAAAAAAGTAAAAATCGGCTCAATGAAAATTCAGGAACTTGAGCCACAGGGGAGTCTGGGTCCATATGGTAAAGAGGACTGTACCCGGGAAAAGTGGAGAGAAAGGAAATGCAAGGGTGTAGAGGGCTGAATCGGCCCCAGGACTGAGGTAAAGAGTTCGAGCTGGAAGAAGAAAGGAGTTTTGGGGATAGGTGGTGGCCAGGGTAGCGTACCACCAACCCATTCGATGCGGTTGAAGCCTACATCTAAAAACCGTTAAGATGCCAAATCTTATGCCACCTTTATTTCCAGTGAAAGGAAAACTCTAATAAGATTTATATAATTCCTAAGTATTTGTTGAATTTTAAGAACTGTCAAGGCTTGTGTACTCGACACTGGAGACAGACCAAGAGTGAGCAAGGCAAAGCCTGTCCTGGCAGGGCTGCTCTTTGAACACAGAAAGGCAGTAAACCAAGAAATGGAAACTTGCCGGGCGGTGGTGGCGCACGCCTTTAATCCCAGCACTCGGGAGGCAGAGCCAGGCGGATCTCTGTGAGTTCGAGGCCAGCCTGGGCTACCAAGTGAGTCCCAGGAAAGGCGCAAAGCTACACAGAGAAACCCTGTCTCGAAAAACCAAAAAAAAAAAAAAAAAAAAAAAAAAAAGAAATGGAAACTCATGCTTTGTTAGTACCATGAAAGCCGTGGATCGGGGTGGGGGGGGGTGGGGTGGGATTGTTTAAATGCGGGTGGTCAGAATAGGTGGTGGTTCTTTCTTTCTTTTTTTAAAAAATGGTTCATAATGTATAATGTTGCTTTCATCATCAGTAGTATATAGACTTTTATTTTGGTTTTTTATTTTTTTAAGATTTATTTATTTATTTCTTTTTCCTGTGTATGGGTGTTTTGTCTGCATGCATATGTGTGCCCCATGTGAGTGCCTGGTGTCTGCAGAGGCCAGAAGAAGTCATCAGATCCTCCGTCATTGGAGTTACAGATGGTTGTGAACAGCCATGTCGGGGCTGGGAATCAAACTTGGGTCCTCTGGGAGAGCAGTCAGTGCTCTTTACCTCCGAGCTATGGCTCCAGCCCTAGTGGTGGTTCTTAGCTCACTTTGCCAATCTGAGAATCTGAGGAAGGCCCTTTCTCCAAGAAAACACAGACCTGACCACAAGGTGCACTGTGTGACTTTAGGGAGTTAGTGGATGTTTGAAGCCGACTCTGAGGGGACTATGGGGCGAAGGAGAGGGACCTGGCCTTATTAGTTTCCTACAGTTTTATGGAACGGATTCCAGCATGCTTTACCTACTGCACAAGGCCCTCTGTGATCCATTGCTCACCTGTGTCCCTGTCCCATCTCCAGCTGTTATGTCCAGATGTGCAGACCACAGGTACTTCTGGTTCTCAAACACGCATTCTGTGCTCTCAAGCTACCCTCCAACCATACTGCTGTAGGAACTCCTATTGACCCTCAGTCGTTGTGTCCCGCCCCCTGCTTTGTAAAGATTCATTTATTATGTATACAGAGCCTGCATGTGTCCTTGCAGGCCAGAAGAGGGCACCAGATCTCATTACGGGTGGTTGCGAGCCACCATGTGGGTGCTGGGAATTGAACTCAGGACCTCTGGAAGAGCAGTCAGTGCTCTTAACCTCTGAGCCATCTCTCTCCAGCCCCGGATGTCTCTTTTGCTCTTCTCACTCACTACCTTCTTTGAAGGGACCAGGTCAGACTTGCTTTACTTCACAGCCAGAGCATCTACCACACTGTGCTTGTATATGTCATCTATATCATCCATCCACTCAGGGAAATTATTGAGCATCTACTATGTGTCAGCTCAGTCCCGGGCACAGTGAGGGTCAAGAGACATTAGCATTATTCTCATAGAGCTTATACGTTAGGAAGAATGAAAATAGGGATGTCAGGGATAGGATTTAGGGGAGGGATGGAGACAAATCAGGAAGCCCCTTGGTAGAAATTTAAACCGAGACTAGAAGTTTGTGGGGGTGGCTGGTGAAGAGGAAGGGCCCTCTCTGCACAGCGATCAGCTTGCAGGTATCACACGCACACTTTCCTCGGCTGACATGAAGCAGAGCTGGCACGCCATCCAGGTTTGTATTTCTAGTGTCTGACTCAGAGCAGACACGATGAATGGAGAAGTGATCGGATGGAGGAGTGTTATCATGCACAATTACTGGGATTAGATACTAGACGGGATAGGGTGTTCTTTCGATGGGGAAATGGATTCTCTGTTTCAGTCAACACACGTGGCATGTTGAGCAACTGAGTGAAAGGCAAGAAATGTTAAAGCTAGTCAGGTTGGGGAGAAATGGTCTAGGTAGAAGGGCTTTTAAAAATTATCTTCAGGCCATATGCCTTGTGCATTATTTTTCAATTTATTAGGATGAAGTGAAATTCACACAGTGTAAAACAAACCATTATGAAATGAACATTTTGGTGGTAGTTGGCACACTTAAATGTTGTGTAACTCCCACCTCTAATCCTAAAACATTTTATCATTTCCCAGGGATGCCCTGAAGTACCCCCTGAATACTACACGGATTTGAAATTCTCTAAGAGTGAAGGCTGTTAATCTGTTCTCTTTGCTCCCCTGTTGCTTAGAACAATGTTTATCTAGCATTTGTTGGATACCAAATAACTACCAATCCCACACTCACCTTAACAGATTTTTCAGTTGCCTAAAGATTTTTCCTTAATTATATTAACATAGCTAGATGTCATTACAATTTATCGTAATGTGTTGTAATATATATAAAACAAAATGTATCATCCTGGTCACTTAAATGGACAGTTCAGAAAATGAGCTATACTCATGGTGTTGTATAGCTACCACCCCCACGCAGTCCCACTTTTTGCTTTGTAAAGTGGAAACTCGGTGCCCATTAGACAGTAGCTCTTGGGTTAAAGGCTTAGCTTTGTCATGGGATACTCTTCTACTATGTGCCAGGCCCTGGGTTTGATCCTCTGAAGCATAAAAAAACCTTAATAATACACCCCCCCACTCCACGGGCTGGAGAGATGGCTCAGAAGTTAAGAGCACTGGCTAGTTTTCCAGAGGTCCTGAGTTCAATTCCCAGCAACCACATGGTGGCTCACAACCATCTGTAATGAGAACTGGTGCCCTCTTCTGGTATGCAGGCATACATGCAGGCAGAACACTGTACACATAAAAAATAAATAAAATCTTAAAAAAGAAATACCGCCGCCCTCACAAGCCCCTGAAGCTCCCGTCTTGTGTAAGTGAAATTGCCCGGGGATCTTTATGTTTTAATTATTATTTGTGTGTATATATATGTGTGTGTATGGGAATGATTTACGCATAGGCACATGTGTCAGGCATGAGCGTTGAGTCAGAGGACAATTTGTGGAGTCAATTCTCTTTTCCACTTTTATGGGCCTAGAATGCAGGTTGTAAGATTTTGAGGCAAGTGCTTTTTCCTACTGAGCCATCTCAGTAGCCTGAGGCTAGGGATTTTTTTTCTATTAAACTTGGTTATTTTGTGTTTGTTTTGTTTTTTTCTTAAGAAAATTTTTATTCATTTTACATACCAACCACAGATCCCCCTCTCTTCTCTCCCCTCACCCGCCTCAAGCTTCCCCCACCAACCCACCTCCCCTTTCCCTCCTCCTGGAACTCTCATTCCCCTCTCAACTTCGTATCTCTTTTTCTTTTTCTTTCAAAATAACTCACTCAGGCCAGTTAGAAATGGCTGTATGCACACGGGTGTGGGATGCTGTTCACTGGAGCATGGGCAATCTACCTGGGCCACACTGATGGAGAAAATGGACTCTTCCTCTTATTTCAGAAAGAGTGGCTGTGGAGTGCTCAGCCTAAATGGGAACACCTTATCTCACACACATGCACATACACACACACACACACACCGCACACACATACTACACACACATGCATACACACACAGACATACACATACATGCACAGACATACACAGAGACGCACACACACATGCACACACACTTGCATACACATACTACACACACATGCATACACACACAGACATATACACATACATACACAGACACACACACATACACACATACACAGGCTCAGGGAATATCATGGAAGAGGGATCAGAAAGACCAGAGTTGCACTCTTTCTCTTAGTGACCACTAACTGCCAACAAACAGGTCCTCAGCTAGGGGTGGGGTCTTGTGAACCCCTTCCATCCTCCATGCTTGAGTGTTGACTGGCTTGATTTTATGCAGGCAGCTACAGCTGCCCACCATATTCAGAAGCCATTACCTCCCATCAGTTTTTCCTTACTTTTGCTCTCAGAATCTTTATAACTCCTCTTCCACAATATTCCCTGAGCCTTGGTGTGTGTGTGTGTGTGTGTGTGTGTGTGTGTGTGTGTGTGTGTGATAAGGTTGTCTCATTGAAGCTGAGCACTCCAGTCACTTTTTCCTGCACTTTGACAAGCTGTAAGTTTCTGTATTAACTGTCATCTGCAGAACAAAGAAGCTTCTGTAATGAGGAGTGAGAGTTGCAGGAGTCAACGGGTCTAAGGATAAGTATTTAGAAGGCAGTGTGACACTATATCCCTTGAGCAAATGGTAGCAGCACCTATGACCTCCAGCCAATGGATTCTTGGCCAGGTTTATAGTATGAAGTATGAGTTCCCTCCTGCAGAATACACCTTAATTCCAATTAGAACGCTGTTGGTTACCCCAATAAGATCCACGCCATTACTGCACCAGTGGGCATATCTTTCCAGGCTGCTCATTATTGTAGCTCACAGGGTTCACATCTGGGTGAGATTCATCATGGCTTCTCTCCCCCAGCAGCCTGCACAGCATCTCCTGACACTGTGGAATGTAGCCATCAGGGGGGATGTTTCCAGGTCGACACCAGCTTGATTTCTCCATGTCCTGTGGTCAAAGTGTGTGGTGTCTTGGGTAACTAAGAGCAATGACAATTCCCTGTATTGTTTTGGGGTCTCTGGGACCCCAACCAATAACTTGACAGGGGTACCCTGTACTTGTCACTGTGTCTTTTGTTTGATAACCTGTAGCTTCTGGGAGAAGCACGTTCCCTTCTTGTAGCGGATTTCAATGAAACATTCTTAAAAAAATTATGTTTTAGGAAGCTCATGAAAATAGGTTTCCATTGGCTTTCCCAACCATCTCTTCGTTCGTTATCGCTTCCCCTCTCACCCTCTAGCCTAATCCCTCCTCACTCAAACTCTCCTTTCGGGTTCCTGCTTCCCAACCATGGTCTGTTGGCTGATGATGGGTGTTGAGTTGGCAGTGTGGGTCCAGGCTCCCAGGTGATTTTCTGAGCCAGGGCCTGCAGACTTCTGGGGTTTGCTTCTCTGTTTCATCCCACAGAGGGGGTAGAGACCAGCTGAGCGCCAGTCACATTGGTGTGTGCTTCCAGAGAGCCGATCTCTCCAGGATCCGAGTGTCAATGAACTCCCTTTCGCTTTCTCTCACCTCAGTCTCTGAGTTTGCAACAAACCAAGATATTTGCCAGAAGATGGCGCCTGGAAAGAACTGTCCTGATTTTTATTTGGATTTCTCATAGTTAATGGCTCCCTTCAGTGCCTGAGACCTATAGACAACTGGGACCAACTGCCCACTGGGAGTAACGCAGGAGAGGGGTAGAGGGCTGCTGGCCCGGAAGTGGCCTGAACATCAGGACGAAGGCATCACTTACTGATTTGTCCCCTCCTGTCCCCTCCTCTCTTTGCAGCAATGGTTAAAATACATACAGGTGCATTGACTGAAGACCAGTGTGGCCATTTTCATCTGAAGGCGCTTGGGGCAATTTACTTAACCTTTTGAGTCCTAGTGCCCATGAAATGGGCAAACAAGGGTGGTCACTGTGAAAACAGAAGGTGTACTGTTTGTGGCCAGGCCATGGCCGTCTCCAGCTCTGGGAGGGCAAGGGCAGCCCTGAGGACCCCTCATCTTTGAGTCCAGATAAGATGACCATAATGAAGAAGATAAAGTTAGTCCTGTTCTTGAGCACTGCATATATATTTCCCAGTGTGCTGAAATGCCGTCGATGCACGGGAGCATCTGCCTCAGACACTATTAATACCATTTTGTAAGTGAGGAAAATGAGACCCTGCAAAGTTAGGGGGTATGTTCTCCTAAGGCTCCTTCTCTTGTGAGAGGAAGGGACAGAATTCTGACTTGATATACCTGATCGCTAGGCACTGGTGAGCTCATCGGGGTTGGGGGTGGAGGGGTGGGGGTGGGGTTTCCAGGGAGGAGCCTGATCCTTTACAACAACAGTGTGTTTCCCTTTCTTGGTTTTAGAAATAACTGTTCAGGAGTAGAAAATCTCATCCCTGGGAGATGTAGCAGGGGGTAAAATTGAGGCTAAAGTGAGGCTGACAGGGTTTGGTATGCAAATGTCTAGGGCTTGTCTCCAGGTAATAGGGATGAGACCGAGAGCCAGGGAGCCTGGCTAGAGTCAGAACTGATACTAGGGTCTTTTTAGAAAAGAACAGCTGGTGAATGTCTGCCAATCTGACTGAAGAGGAAGCAGGTTGAGAGAGAGGAGTGCCGTATGTAAGGCCCTTTGGCAGAGGAACCAGGTTGAACTCAGGCTCCTGGCTTCCAGCTGTGAATCCTTGCGGGGGGGTTTTTTTTTTTTTTTCCTGCTGCTCCATGCCAAGAGGCTGAGGTAGTATTCTGAGACGCTCTGAGGGTGGTAAGCTAGGGATGCTGCAGATGCCTCTTCTCCAAAGCTAGCCTGGGGCTTGGTGTCTAGAAGTCCTCCGTCTGAAGGCTGCTCTGGCCTGGCCTGGGCTGCAGGGCCAGCGTGGCTGTTGGCTCACTGTGTGGCTTTGGGCAAGCCATGCTTTCTTTCCCAATCGTTTTTGTTCTCAGCCCGTGTTTGCGGCTCAGACTCCTGTCCCAGTGCCCAGGGTTTGATGAGCTCCTTGAAGAGAGTCTCTGGCATCTTCTCGTCCGTGTGATTTACTCCTGATTCAGGGTCTTACCATATATGTAGCCCAGCCTCCAATCACCATCCCTCTGTCTCCGTCTCCTGAGTGTGCCACCACGCCCAGACATCTCTCACACTTTAAAAGGGTTTCAAAGTACGTTACAAATTGTCCCATGCTCTCTGAGGGGCTTGGTTCCAGGATCCCACTAATATTGAAATTCAAGTCTCTTACATACAATGGCACAATTATATTTACATGCAGACCACCCACATATATCCTCTCATGTGCTTTAACTCACCTATGGATTATGTGTAACGTCGACTACCAACTACCGTGTGCAAGCTATGAACAGTTGTTACATAGTATTGTCTAGGGAATCGCAAGAGCCTGTACAAGTTCAGTACAAAAATATTTCCATTTACAGTGGCTCGAACCATTTAGGTGAAGACACAGGGCAAGGAAATGACTCTGGGGGACTCCGTCTCCCAGCTTTTTCTTTTTTTTCTCCTTCTTATATTGGGGATTGCACTGTTCCTGGGGATTGCAGGTTGTGGAGAAGTCACGAGTGGGTGAGTCTGATGCTGATGGCCAAAGAGATTTGTATTGAGTTTTCCCCAGCAATCTCATCCTCTTGAGAATGTTCTCCAGAAAACAAAAAATTGGCGGAGCTCTCTGAAAAGTCCTGCACTCATTTTTCACACGGAGATGCCCGCTCACAGAGATGCCGGGTCTTCTTCAAAGGCCCCCGCTGCAGGTGAGTCTCAGCCTGTAGACCCCTGGCTCCAGGCGCTTCGGCTTCTCCATGCAGCTTTTCCTTTTCTACCCTACGCAGGCCGGGGCAGTCCAGGTGTGGCAACTGCACGAGGTGCCCACTGCGGGAGCACAGAGGACTTTTGTGCCAGGAGGGCACCACCCCTTAGCAGGCCCCTCCCTGCTCGCAGAACAGCCTTTACCTGCGGGGCGCCCGCCCCGAAGTTTCTCCTACATCTTTGCTAGCTCCTTTATCAACCCGGCGCGCCCAGAGCTGCTTCCCCACAGTGCGGTGCCGGGCAGCAGCGACAGGGGCCCAGCATTACTGCCGCGCAGCCCCTCTGTCGCGGGTCCCCTCCCTCGGGGCTGATCATTAACTCAAAGGCATTATAAGGAGTGAGTGGCCCCAGTGAGCCAGAGGGACTCGTCGGCCGCTGCCATGGACGTTAGCACCTGGAGCCCCGCGGTCACCGCCACAGATTCACCCATCCCGTCCCATGAGCGCATTCGCAATGCGGCTGACATCTCAGTCATTGTCATCTACTTCTTGGTGGTGATGGCTGTCGGGCTGTGGGTATGTGCGGGTCCTGGGACACGGACTGGAGAGGGCAGGGCTACTGTGTGGCATGAGCGGGCACACAGAGACGACATGGTTTTGCTGAACCACAAAGGGGGAAGATGGGCTTCCAGGTCTATAAGGGGAGTGAGTGGGACTGTCCTGGGAATGCTGAGGAGGAGTTCAGAGCACAGGAAGCCTGTGTGTGGGAAGGCAGAGGGTGCCAAGGGGAGCCTGTCAAGAAGGCCCAGGGAACATCCTGAGCTGAGGGGGAAGTCGGAGGATCACAGAGTCTAGGATAGAATGTAAGGGACAGGAAAGGGACAATTTGGAGCTGCAGCGGGGTCGGGGACAGGGCAATTGGCTACTGTCCTACCTCCGAATTATCCAGTTTCCCATGGGAAAGAAACAATTTAGAGCCAGAACGTTGTAGCCTCTGCAGACCGCAGGTGCACGAGGCGGCCTATGGCTGACCAATGCCCCCTTCTGGGGAAGGGTTAGCTTTATATGATGGGATTCTAGAGGCTATCTGGGGTTAGCTATGAGGAAGGAGCCAGTGAGCAGAAAGAGTGACCTGGTCCTGGGGAGAGGAAGTATATGTGTCTCCTCTCGGGACTCTGGGGACACACCAAACCAGAGAAACTCGTTTTTCAAAGCCTGAAACTTGGAAGTTCATTTATGATGCTGGCACACCTAACAGCTAGCCCGAGTGTGCGAGCATTTCAGCCACCTCTGGAGGTTGACTTGCGGTGGCAGCTGCTGTGGCAGCAGGTGTTGTGTTGGGCTCGTGAGTTATGAAAGGATGGTGGGCATTAGCCTTTTCATAGACATAGCTGTATGGGGGGGGGGGAGGAAGGAAGCATGGACTTTTGTTTTTTTAAAAGGAATTGTAGAAACCCCATGTAAAAGAAGACTCAAGCGTCCCTTATGCAGTGTCTGTGTGGCTGACTCTTCATCAATATACCTAGCTTCCTTAACAGAGGCGAGCGTCCAGTACTTGCTCTCATGCACTTGAACTAAATGAATGAACTCCCCACGGCCTGAGTTTATCCAAGTATAACGTAGGCCTGTTCTTATGATCCCCTCCCCCAGATATTGTGATGTGACTCTAAAGGTCCTTATGATTCTAGGAATTGTTTCCTATGCTACTGCCATTAGCCTTACTGTGTGTGTGATCCATGCCCTGGATAAGTTTTGTATTTTCAAGTAAAATGGGCACAAATAGTAAGCTGGGTAACACGCCTTCACACTAAAAGCCACGGAGCGGGGAGGTCAGGAATACCAATTATCATTTGACAGAAGAGAAACTTGAAGTCACAGGTGCTTGTGATTTGCCTATGATTTTGCAATCCCTGGGACTGTTCCGGGAACTCAGGTGTCTTGACACCAGGCCCTCAAGCATGGCGCTTGCTCTCTGCCTCCCTGCTCCAATTCAGATTGGTAGATGTTGGAGCCAAGACACATTTGCTGGTCACACCAGATGGCCCCCTTTCCAGGCATGCCCTGATCGTCGCGATGTTCTTAGCAAACTCCTTTCAGCCTCCCTCCCCAGTCCTGCCAGTGTTTACATTTTTTATGGTGTTTGCACTTTTGAAATATCTGTGAACCAGTGTCACTTGTCCTGTTAAAATGCTACTTAATGAGCCTGTTAGTATCTGTCCATGTTTAATCTTCTCACATTAGCCAGTGTCTCTTGACCTTGCTCATTTAACACAATGGATTTCTTCCAGTTAACACTCCTCTTTTTCCTACTGGAGTGTTAAGGTGGCTTGATTTAGGGATGGGCATTCCGGCTTCTGAATGATTTCTGGGCTGCACAGAGACTGACCCAAGTCCATTGTGCTCCTCAGCTTAGAAAATCATGTGCAGCTAATGTTCCTGTGTCTCCACCCCATCCATGCCAACATTACTTATCTGGGTTCTGTAGTCTTTCAACTTTGCTTCTTCATTGATTATCTTTGAGCTTTGTCCTGTTACCTGTTTGATATTTATTTCCCCTTTTTTCACTATTTCTTTTTGCTTCTCTGGGTGGTTTTTGTATCAGTTTAAATTGAATCACTGACCTTATTCTTGCTGGGAGATGCTACCAACCCAAACCAGGGTTGTTAAAAAACTATGGTCCAATGGCCAAATCTTGACCCACAGCCTACTTTTGTATGACTCAGAAACTAAGAATAATTTTTACACTTTTAGAGGGTTAGAACATAATAGGATAAGGCAAAATAAAAATAATATGTGGCAGAGAACCCATAAAATCTGAAGTACCCACTATTAGAACCATTTTCTTCTCTTTTTAAAAATTTATCATTTTATTAATTTATTGTTTTATGTATATGGGTGTGTTGCCTGCATATATATCCATGTACCACATGTGTACAGTGTCTTAAGAGTTCAGAAGAGGGCATTTCTTTGATTATCTATAACTCATTGTGGTTATAGATAATTGTGAGCTGCCATGTGGGTGCCGGGAATTGAACCTGGGTCCTCTAGAAGAGATCAGTGCTCTTAACCGCTGAGTCATCTCCCCAGTCCACAGACCCATTTTATTTTGGCCTAATCAGATGATTGCTTGTCATTAAGACCCTTGTTATTTGAACCAATATGATCATTGCTCCCTGAGTTGGAATGGCCTTTGAGTTAATAGCATCACTGAATGCTTGAGTTGGAGTGGCCTTGGGGAGCCCAACCTGTCCATTTTATTAATTAGAGTAAGAATGGGTAGCCAGAAGTCATCCAGACAAATCAACACCAGAGTGAGGACAATTAGAACTCAGAGCTTAAGATGCATGAGCCAATGCTATTCTTTCTCCTCCTCCCCAAGACACTGCCCTCCTGGGAAAACCTCTTCTTTGTCCCTTCTCCATCACTGAAGTGACAGGGTCCTTCTTTCCTCACATTTTTGCATGAAGATGGGGCTAAAGTTTACTGACTTCAATCCTCATACATCTCTTCATTGAATTATTTGACAGAATAGTTTTCACACGTTACCAACAGCTTTACCTTGACTATTCCAGTAGAAACTCTCCGCTGGGGTCCAGTTTCCATTGACAGCCCTGGAAGAGAAGTAATCCTTCCTGGTACCCAGATCAAATCTCACATCCTCAGTTTCTTGCATTTCACCTGATTGTGACCTATGTAGGTTGCTCTGAACATGAGTGCCCCGTTTTATGCATCAGGAATCAGTATGCCACATCTGGATCTTCCACTCTGAGTTTCCTTCCTTTCTTCCTTCCTTCCTTCCTCCCTTCCTTCCTTCCTTCCTTCCTTCCTTCCTTCCTTTTTTTTGGGGGGGGGGGGTAGTGTAAGGTTTCTTTGCATAGCCCTGAATGTCTTGGAACTACCTTTGTAGATCAGGCTGGCCTCAAACTCTCAACGATTCACTGCCTCTGTTGCTATGCATGTCCTACTTTATGGCTTGATGGGTCAGTTAACACTCAATTCATGATGGGCAGCTCAGGTTGCATGGTGATTTGGTGGACAACTCTCAGACATTCAGTTTCCATTAAGGCCAAACAGCAGGCCAAGAGCTGTCTCTCAAAGGGATAATAGTTGTCTGCACATTACCATAGTGCCTTTCTTCAAAATCCCAAGGGGCTTCTCTGCGATTCACCTATAGGGGCCTTCCAAAGGCTCCAAACAGCATCCCTATCTGCCACTGCCACTTTAAGTACCACTGGGTCTGCTGGATCATATGGTCCAAGTGATAGAACAGCCCACACTGCAGCCTGGACCTGCACAAGAGCCTTCTCCTGTTCCAGGCCCCACACAAAGCTAGCAGTTTTCCAAGTTAGAGTCACTTGGTATATGGGCTGGAGTAACACACCCAAGCAAGGAATGTGCTGTCTCCAGAATCCAAATAGGCCAACTAAGCATTGTGCTTCTTTCTTGGTTGTGGGTGGGGCCAGGTACAATAACTTAATCTTTCACCTTAGAAAAGGATTATCTCTACACGCCCCACACCACTGGTCTCCTGAAAATTTCGTTGAGACAGAGGCCTCTTGAATTTTGGTTGGATAGTCTCCATCCTCTGTACATATGCCTTATGAACAAGTCCAAAGTGGTTGCCACTTCCTGCTCTCTTGGTCCATTCAGCCAAGTGTTATCAATGTAGTGGACCAGTGTGGTGTTGTGTGGAAAAGAAGGATGATCAAGATCTCTCTGAACTAAGTTATGGTACAGTAGTGCTGGGAGTTGTGCAGATGGTGGGGAACTGTCTCAAGAAGTTTCAGAGAGGAACATAGCAGCGTGGCTGGAGGCTTGTGCGATTTTGGTAAAGAATGAGGCTGTTTTCTGCCCTTGCCCTAAGAATCGGTCTGAGGCTAAATTGAAAAATGATACTTAATTTTTCTGGCAGAGGAGATTTCAAGACAGCCTAATATTGACTCTGATTAGTCAGATGTTTATTAATAGTCACTCTTATGCAGGTCTACGTTGAAAAAGAGCAAGCAGGGTGAAAAGAAATACAAATGTACAGTTTAAAGTGAAAAAAAGCACAAAGAACCTCCAAAGACGCCACTGAGTCCATTTTGTGTTGGCCGTCTACTGCTGGGCATGGGGCCTACCCTTAGAGACTGCCCTTAAGAGTGGTTTGTTTCCCCAGTGAGACTCCCTTGGAAGAAACTAGGTTTTCATTTGCAAGTGGCTATCAATTGGAGATAGCTTCTGGGTTAGGGATGGGAGCTTGTGTCCACTTTTCCTTTCAGCTCTAGGGCCCCATCTGGTGCAGACCCATGCAGGTCCTGTGCATGCTGCCTCTGTCTTGTGAGTTCATATGTGTACTAGTCCTGTTGTGTTTAGAAGGCCTTGATTCTTTAGTGTTTTTCATCCCTTCTGGTTCTTACACCCTTTCTGCCTCCTCTTACATTGAGTTCCCTGAGCCCTGAGGGGAATGATTTGATGAAGACACCCTTTTTAGGACTGAGTGTTCTGAGGTCTCTCACTCTCTGCATATTGTCTGGCTGTGGGTCTCTCTATTTGTTCCCATCTTCTGCAGGAGGAAGCTTCTCTGATGTTGACTGAGAAAGACACTGATCTGTGAGTACAGCAGAGTGTCATTAGGAGTCATTTTATTGCTATGTTCCTTGAGTGGAACGGTAGTGTTTGGCCTATCTGGTCTCAGGGTCTTGGCTACTTGAGCAGTGCTGGGCATGAGTTCCATCTCATGTAACAGGCCTTAAATCCAACCACACGTTGGTTGTTTAGTTAGTTGGCCACAAGCTTTGCCCCACTATTGCACTATTGCAGGCAGGTCATCACCTGAAGGCTTACAGATGGGTTGGTGTTCACCTTTCTCCTTTGGCAGCGTGTAGAATACCTTCCAGGGCCGTGAACACTGGTCTGTAGGGGTGAGCGCTGTGGGTAGGCACCAGTTCAACTTCTCTGTGTTCAATGAGTTGTGTAGCGATTTTCTTCAGCAACAGGGCCTTCCTGTCAGCTGGTGGGGAGCCACCAGTAGCCTTGGCAATAGCCTGGGTTTAGGGCTTCACATGAACCCTTTTGGCCAAGAACTCAATTAGATATAACTCGTTCCTGGTACTGGAAGCTTCATTTGGTGATGAGGTACATCCAGTTGGGTCTCCCTGTTATTTGGTGATTTCATTTAGATTACCTTCATATATGTATATAATTTAGGAAGCTTCTATTGTATTAGGTTTCCACATGACCCCTCAAATGGCCCTTAGTTTTAGCTGTCTGTCCCTGTATTTCCGCCCTTGCCCCCTTCTTCCCTCCAGCTTCCTGTTTGATCCTCTTAGTCCAGCCCCCTTCCCAACCCTCCATCCATCACTATTCTATTCCCTCTTCCTAGGGAGATATCTCCCTCACCCTTACTTTCAACCTGACTTCTGCAGTTAAATAAATTGTAGCTTGTCGTTCAATGATTTAACAGCTAACAGCTACATATAAGCAAATGTATACCATATCTGTCTTTCTGGGTCTGGGTTACCTCACTCAGGATGATTTTTTTCTAGTTTTGTCTACTTACCTGAGAATTTCATGATTCTGTTTTTTAGAATGGTTGAATAATATTCCATTGGGTAAATGTACCAACTTTTCTTGTCCATTCATCTGTTGGTGGACATCTGTTTTTTTTCCAATTTCTGGCTATTATGAACAGAGCAGCAGTGAACACAGGTGAGCAAGTGCCTCTGTAGTAGGATAAAGTGTCCTTTGTGTAGACACCCAAGAGTGGTGTAGCTGGAGCTTGAGACAGATCGACTCTTCTCTTTGTAATGAACAGCCACACTGATTTCCACAGTGGTTGGACAAGTTTGCACTCCTACCAGTAATGGATGAGTTCTTCCCCTTACTCCAAATCCTCATTAGTATGAGCTGTCACTTGTATTATTGATCTTGAATTCTGATTTGTGTAAGATGAAATCTCCAAGTAGTTTTGATTTTTATTTCCCCGATGACTAAGGATGTTGAACATTTCTGTAAGTGCATCTCAACCGTTTGAGTTTCCTCTTCTGAGAATTCCCTGTTTAGATCTACACTATATTTTTTAATGATTTTTGTTTTTGTTTTGTTTTCTTGGTGTCCAATTTATTGAGTTCTTTTTTTTTTTTTTTTTTTTTTTTTTTTTGGTTTTTCGAGACAGGGTTTCTCTGTGTAGCTTTGCGCCTTTTCCTGGAACTCACTTGGTAGCCCAGGCTGGCCTCGAACTCACAGAGATCCGCCTGGCTCTGCCTCCCGAGTGTTGGGATTAAAGGCGTGCGCCACCACCGCCCGGCAAGTTCTTTATATATTTTGGATATTAGCCCTATACAGGATGTGTACTTGGTAAAAAAATCTTTTCTATTCTGTAGCCTGCTGCCTTGTCCAAATGATGGCATCCCTTGCCACACAGAAGCTTTTCTGTTTCATGAGGTCCCGTTTATTAATTGTTGCTCTTACTGTCTGTGCTACCCGTGTTCTGTTCAGAAAGCCATCACCTGGGTCAATGAGTTCCAGACTGTTCTTCACGTTCTCTCCTACCAGATGCCATGTGTCTGGCCTTGTGTTGAGATCTTTGATCTATTTGGAGTTGAATTTTGTGTAGGATGTTAGGTGTGGGTCTGTTTGCATTCTCCTACATGCAGCCATCCACTTTAACCAGCACCATTTGTTGAAGATGCTGTCTTTTTTTCCAGTGTGTATTTCTGGCTTCTTTATAAAAAAAAAAATCAGGTGTCCACAGTGTGTTTTTTATTATTATTGCTCTGTGGTACAATTTGAGATGAGGGATGGTGATAGTTCTCCAGGAATCCTTAATAAAAGTCAGTAAGGATTGTTCTAGCTATCTTGAGTATTTTGTGTTTCCACATGAAGCTGAAAATTGTTTTCAAGGTCTGTGAAGAATTGTGTTGGGATTTTGATGGGGATTGCTTTGAATCTGTAGATTGCTTTTGGTAGGATGGGCATTTCCCCTCTTGTATTCCTATTGATTCACAAGCATGGGAGATCTTTCCATCTTCTGATATCTTCTTACATTTCTCTCTTCAATGTCTTAAAAATGTTATTATACAAGTCTTTCACTTGCTTGGTTAGAGTTATTCCAAGACATTTTATATTATTTGAGGCTATTGTGATTTGTGTTATTTCCTTGATTTCTTTCTCAGTCCTTTTGTCATTTGTATATAGAAAGACTACTGATTTTTGTGTGTTAATTTTGTATTCTGCGACTTTGCTGAAAGTGTTTATCCGATGTAGGAGTTTTCTACTGGAATTATATATACTATCATATCATCTGCAATTAAAAATACTTTGACTTCTTCCTTTCCAATTTGTATCCCCTTGATCTCCTTTAGTTTCTCTAGCTAAGACTTTAACTACTATATTGAATAGATGTGGAGAGAGAGTACAACCTTGTCTTGTTCCTGACTTTAGTGAAATTGCTTTGAGTTACTCTCCATTTGAGTTGATGTTGGCTATGGGCTTGCTGGAAACTGCCTTTATTATGTAGCGGTATGTCCCTTGTATACTTAATTTCTTTAAGACTTTTATAATGAAGGGATGTTGGATTTTGTCAAAGGACTTTTCTGCATAATGAAATGATCATGTGGTTTTTGTCTTTCAGTCTCTCTATATAGTGGATTACATTCGTAGATTTACATATGTTGAACCATCCCTGGGAAGGCGTCTCTGAGATGAAGTCTATTTGATCATGGTGGATGATCTTTTTGATGTAACCTTGGATTTAGTTTACAAGTATTTTATTGAGAAGTTTTGCATCTATTTTCATGAGGGAATTAGTTTGTAATTCTCCTTCTTTGCGGGTCTTTATGTGGTTTGGGTATCAGAGTAACTGTGACCTCATAAAATGAATTGGGCAATGTTCCTTCTGTTTCTATTTTGTGGAGTTATTTGAGGAGTATTGACATCAACTCTTCTTTGAAAATCTGGTAAATTTCTGCACTAACACTGTGTGTCCCTGGGCTTTTATTTTTGGAGGTAGACTTTTAATGGCTGCCTCCATTTCACTAGGGGTTATAAGTATATTTAAATTTTTAAATCTGATCTTGATTTAACCTTGGTGGGTGGTATATATCAAGAAAATTATTATTTCTTTTATATTTTCCAATTTGGTGGAGTACACGTTTTTAACGTACGTCCTTATAGTTCTCGGATTTCCATGACGTCTACTATTGTGTCGCTCTTTCCACCTCGAATTTTGTTAATTTGGATTTTCTCTCTCCACCTTCTAGTTAATTCGGCACAGCGTTTGTCAATTAAGTTGCTTTTCTCAAAGAATCAACTCTTGATTTTATTGATTATTTTCTGTTCTATTGATTTCAAGCCTGAGTGATTATTCTTGCCTTCTACTTCTTTTGGTGTGATTTCTTCTGTTTGTTCTAGAGTTTTCAGGTGTGCTGTTAAGTTACTAATATGAGATTTCTCCAATTTTTTGATATAGGCACTTAGTGCTATGAACTTGCCTCTTAGAATTGCCTTCCTTGTTTCCCATAAGTTTGGGTATGTTGTGTTTTCATTGTCATTCAATTCTAGAAAGCTTTTAGTTTCTTTCTTAATTCCTGTCTTGACCCATTTTTCATTCACTAGAGAGTTCTTCAGTTTCCAAGAGCTTATAAGCTTTCTGTTGTTTCTGTTGCTGTTGGTGTCCAGCTTTAATCTGTGGTGATCTGATAGGATGCAGGGAGTTAGTTCTTGTATCTTTTGTGTCCAAGTATGTGGTCAGTTTTAGAGAAAGTTCCCTGAGCTGCTGAGAAGAAGGTATGTTCTTTTGTGTTTGGGTGAAATGTTGTGCAAATATCTGCTAGGTCCAGTTGCTTTATGATGTCAGTTAGAACCAGCATTTCTCGGTTCAGTTTTTGTCTGGATGACCTGTCTATTGTTGAGAATAGGGTATTGACATCTCCCACTATCAGTGTGTGAGAGCCAATATGTGATTTAAGCTGTAGTGGTGTTTTTTTTTTTTTTATGAACTTGTGCACCCCTGTTTTTAGTGCATAGATGTTAAGAATTGCAATGTCCTCTTGGTGGATTTTTCCTTTGATGAGTATGTAGTACATTCTCTATCTCTTCCAATTAGTTTTGGTTTGAAGTCTAGTTTGTCAGATACTAAAATGGCTACACCAGCTTGTTCCTAGGTCCGTTTGCTTAGAATATCTTTTTCCATCCTTTTACTCTGAGATGATGTCTGTCCTTGATGTTAAGGTGTGTTTCTTTGATGCAGCAGAAGGACAGACCCTGTTTTTGCATCCATTCTGTTAGTCTGTGTCCTTTTAGTAGAGAATTGAGACCATAGATGTTGAGAGTTATCCACAAGCAGTTGATTCCCATTATTTTGTGGTTGTGGTGTGGGTTTTTCCCCCTTGTGGTTTTTGTTGTTGTTGTTTTGGGGTGTGATTAGCACCTTCAGGTTGAAGTTTTCCTTCTAGCTCCTTCTGTAGCACTGGATTTGTAGATAGATAGTGCTTAAATTTGGTTTTTATCAGGGAACATCTTTCTTTCCCCATCTATTGTGATTTAGTGTTTTTGCTAGCTATAATAAATAGTTGAGCTGGCGTCTGTGTTCTCTTCAAGTTTGCTTAACATCTGTCCAGGCCTTTCTGGCTTTTAGAGTCTCCATTGAGAAGTCAGGCGTAATTCTAATAGTTCTGCCTTTATATGTTATGTGATCTTTTCTCTTGTAGCTTTTAATATTCTTTTGTTGTTCTGTATGTTTAGTGTTTTGATTATTAAGAGCTAAGGGGATCCAGTCTATTTGGTGTTCTGTATGATTCTTGTACCTTGATAGGCATCTTCTTCTTTAGGTTAGGAAAATTTTCTTCTATAATTTTGTTGAAAATATATTTTTTTAAAGATTTATTACTTTATTATGTATATAGTGTTCTGCCTGCATGAATGCCTGCAGGCCAGAAGAGGGCACCAGATCTCATTATGGATGGTTGTGAGCCACCATATGGTTGCTGGGAATTGAACTTAGGACCTCTGGAAGAGCATCCAGTGCTCTTAACCTCTGAGCCATCTCTCCGGCTCCCTGAAAATATTTTCTGTCTTTGACCTGGGTTTTTTCTCCTTCCTTTATTCCTATTATTTGTAGGTTTGGTCTTTTCATAGTGTCCCAGATTTCCTGGATGCTTTGTGCCTGGATTATTTTAGATTTAACCTTTTCTTTGACCGAGGTATCTATTTCTTTTATCTTGTCTTCAATGCTTGAGATTCTCTCTCCCATCTTTTGTAGTCTGTTGGTGAGGCTTGCCTCTGAGTTTCCTATTTGAGTTCATAAATTTTTCATTTCTAGTTTTCCCTCAGTTTGGATTTTCTTTATCAATCTTACTTCCACTTGTAAGTCTTGAACTATTTTTTTCATTTCACTCCACTTTTTGTGTTTTGTTAGTGGATTTATTCATTTGTCCTTCCAGGCCCTCTAACACATTCAAAAAGGCTATTTGGAAGTCCCTGTCCTGTGCTTCAGCTCTATTGCTTTTCTCAGGGCCTGCTGGAGTGGGATTGCTGGGCTGGAGTGGAGACAGGCCTGCTGGAGTGGAGACAGGCCTGCTGGAGTGGAGACAGGCCTGCTGGAGTGGAGACAGGCCTGCTGGAGTGGAGACAGGCCTGCTGGAGTGGAGACAGGCCTACTGGAGTAGGGACAGGCCTGCTGGAGTGGAGACAGGCCTGCTGGAGAGGGCTTGCTGGCTGTAGTGGAGACTCGTTGTCCTGGTTGCTACTGATTGTGTTTTCTCCAGTGTGTAGGCCTCTGGGTTTGGCATGGTTGTAAATCTAGGTGCTGATATCTGGGCTTGTCACTGTTGGGTGCGTGTTCCATTCCTTGGTTTCTAACTTCAGAATTATCTCCAGAGTGACCTTTCCCAGTTAATCTCTAGAGCCTAAATCTGTAGTATTCATCTCTGTTCCAGTGTCAGCTTCCTTCTCTGCTCCTGGGCTCTGTTTGCCATCTGGCTATTCCCAGGAAGACCACCACTGAGTCTTCAGAGTGTGACTCGTAGGAGGAAGGACACTGTCAGGCATCAGGAAAGACTCAAGTGCTCTCGCTGATACTTCCTGACACACAGAGATGCTCAATACATCTTTGCTGACTGATTGGGTGCATTAAGGCCTTCCTTCCCAAAGGTCTTCCGTGCAGTCTGCACATCTATAAGGGTGTACCTGTTGCAGACATGTTTGCTGCAAGAATGACATCAGAGCTTAATTCCTTTGGACCACTGATAAGAGCAAAGCCACTATCAGTCATTAACGAGTGTCTGGACAAGGGAGGCAGTGACAGAGAAAGAGAGGAAGGAGGAAGAGACCTAGGAGCCAGGCCAAGGGCACTGAGCCAAAGGCTGGGCCAGGAATGACTGCAGGTTCAGAGGGGGCGATTCCAAAGGAGCTGTGAGAGACGCTGCTCATCATGTATTGGAGATAGAGGCCATTTATCAACTCCCAAGCCTTCGGGGGCTCCCCATGTCTGTGAATAAAGACTGTGCTTTTTGGTGTGGCATTTGAGAGCCTTAATTCTGTCTCACTTTTCACCCCGTCCACATTCATTCATCTTGGCCAGGCCCAACAGCTAGCATCGTTTGCCACACCTTCTCCACACACCGGGTGCTGCCCCTTCTCAGTCCCTAATCTGCGGTTCCTGAAGTCTGAAATCCCCCCTCCCCCCCACAGGTCAACAAAACCCCACCTTTCCTTCAAGACTTGGGGAAACACTGCCTCTATGTGAAGTATTTCTTGCCATCAGAAGGACTTTCTTCATGCCCTCTGAACTTAGTCACAATATATCACAAATTAACAGCCCCAGGGATCGCCTGTGTCTACTCAGAGAGGAAAGAGTTGAACTAACTGGAATATCTTGTCTTTTAAGTAAGACTAAGTGTTAACACTTTGGGTTCTTATGACATTTTAATTTTTTTCTTAACAGCCTTATTGAGATATAGTTTACACACCCTTTAGTACTTTTTAAAGGCACGATATTTCATTACACCTTGGTGTGCATGTAAGAAACATACAAAAACATTCCATTTCCCCCTGTTAAATGTATAAACAAAACAAGTGAACAGGACCAGGAGGGGTGACTTGCTCAAAGCCACATGGTAGGCTAACTGCAGAGCTGGTTCTAGGGCCTCAGTTTCCCTGTCTGTCAAATATAGGTGAGTATTTATGAGCTCCTTCATGTGAACATGCCGAGGCTGTGGAGGGGGTTGAGCAGATAAGGAATGAAAAGTGCTTCAGAAATCGGAATGGTGTCTGAATACAAGAAAGTGCCCATGGGGGTGGGTGTGTTGTTTCATTGGCAAAGCTACTCCTCTAGTTTCCTGTTAAATTTTTGATCCTCTCTCCCTCAGGCGATGTTTTCCACTAATCGTGGGACTGTCGGAGGCTTCTTCCTGGCAGGCCGAAGTATGGTGTGGTGGCCGGTAAGTTTTCTTTGAAAAAAACTTTTCTTTTTAATCTTTTTTTTAAGTATTCACTTTTTGAGATTATAATATAATTACATATCTTCCCCTTCCCTTTTCTGCCTCTAAACACTCCCTCCTTGCTCTCTTTCAAATTTATGGCAACTCTTTTATTAGTTGTTGTTACAAGCATACACACACACACACACACACACACACACACACACACACACACACACACATATGTATGTAGGAATATGTGTACATATATTCCTAAATATACCCTGCTTGTTCTGTATACTGTTACTTGCGTGTGTGTTTTCAGGGCTGAGTATTTGGCGGTGGATAAGCAGTTGGTATGCTCTACCCTGGGGAAGACTATTTTCTCCTGTTCTCAGCATCCCTTAGCTGTTTGTAGTTATTTGTGTAGAGCTGAGGCCCTGTGGTTTCCTCCATCCACTTGGCATACCTATTACTGTTGTCTTTATTCGGCTCATGTTTGGGCAGTCATGGTGAGACTTTATGGGGGTAGCTTCTGACATTGCTAGGAGACACAATTGCAAGACCAGTTCCCTGATCCTGTGGCTCATAATTTTTCCATCCCCTCTCGGGCAATGTTCCCCAAGTCTTAGGTATAAGAGTTGTTCTGTAGATACACCCCTTGGGGCTGGGCTCCACAACGCTGTATTTTGATTGGTTGTGGTTTTTAGTAATGGTTGCTGTTTATTGTAAGGAGGAGTTTTCTTTTTTCTTTCTTTCTTACTTTTTATTTATTTATTTATTTATTTTTTGTTTTTCGAGACAGGGTCTCTGGCTGTCCTGGAACTCACTTTGTAGACCAGACTGGCCTTGAACTCTCAGAGATCCCCCTGCCTCTGCCTCCTCGGTGCTGGGATAAAAGGTGTGTACCACCACCACCTGGCTAAGGGGAATTTTCTTGATGAGGGGTGAAGACTATACTTATCTGTGGATATAAGAACAGATATTTAAAAGTGTAGTTAGGCATTAAGCTTGTTTAGTAAAGTTGTAGGTCTTCCCTCAATATCCATGACTTGACCAGCCCTGGAGAGGTGGCTAGGTTTCCAGGAGACATGCTTTCCCTCCTGTTGAGTAGTTCCTAAGTCCGATAAGATAGCTCTTAGTTACCATTAAGGTATTTGTGCTACTACTACAGCCCTCGGGATATCAGGCCACACTGGTCATTGCTATGGTTCATAGGTGTCGTAGCTGGGTAGGGCTGTTAGTTTCCCTCCTTTGGAAGCTGGCATGGCTCCTTGTGGTGCCATGAAAGCTAGTCCTCAGGGAGAGGCTTTCGGGTCAGTGTCAGCTCAGGGGCCTTTGGGCACAGTGTCTGAAGAATATGGTGTCTTCAGCAATGGGAACTTATCTTCCACCTCTGTGGGGGAACCAAGGGCAATAGGAATAGTCTAGAATGTTTGGAGTCTCTTAGACAACCGCACCCAACACTCCTAGAAGGTAAATATCATCAACCCTAGTTTATAAGAAAAAAAATGGAAACTACAATATGTCTAAAATTACCTTGATCTATGTAGGGTTTTGTTGTGGATGATGTGGATTAGGTTTTGAATTTTTTTTTTTACCATGATGAAATTATATCTCTTTATATAAAAAAATCTTAGGGCTGATTTACTTGGAGTTAGATCTCAGTTTCTTCCGTTTTTTTTTTTTTTTTTTTTTTTGGTTTTTCGAGACAGGGTTTCTCTGTGTAGTCCTGGCTGTCCTGTAACTCCCTCCATAGACCTGGCTGGCCTCGAACTCACAGAGATTCACTTGCCTCTACCCTCCCAAGTGCTGAGACTAAAGGTGTACACTACCACCACTTGGCAGATATCAGTCTCTGCTCTTTGGGTCTTGAGGAAACCTGTGAGGGTGGAGGCAGGGGATGCACTCCTTTAGAAAATTTGTGTGTTAGGGCAGATCTGGGTGAGCAGACGCTTTGGGCTGAGGGTTGGCTGATGGGAGAGGTTAGTCCCACCCAAAGCAGGGAGGGGTCAGTGTTTTGGTGAGGTTCCTGGGGCATTGTTTCCTCATGCACACCATAGGATTGGATTGTTCTAACAGAGAAGCTTGGCATTGTTATTTTGCGTAAAGTCGTTACTTCCTTGGTAACGCTGGCATTTGACTCTTCTTTTACCAACCATGGTTTCCTTCTAAGGCTTCATAAGACTACAAATGGTTCTAGGTGGCTGGACCTTATGAAAATGAGACGTGGCTCAGCCGTTAAAAGCTCTTGCCTCTCTCGTAGAGGACTTGGGTTCAGTTCTCAGCACCCACATGGTGGCTCACAACTGCCTGTGACTTCAGTTCCAGGGGATCTGATGCCCAGGTATGCATGGGGTACACTCACATGAATAAAAAAATTTAAAAGATGGTTCCTAAAGTTGACTGTGTATCAGAATCACCCGTGACAGCACTGTGCAGCACCCCACACTGTGCCTGGCCAGCAGGTAATAAATGGGACTGTTAAGACAGAAGGAAGGCCAAGAATGCCCAGGCAAATCCCTTAATTGCCATTATACTGGGTAGTGTTCAGTGAATACTGGAAACTGTTGCTAATGAGTCCCTTAAGTTAACTTTCATGTAGATAATGTTAATAAAACCTGGTTTATACCCACATTTATTTATACTATTAAAAATCATCAATTCTGGGGCTGGAGAGATGGCTCAGAGGTTAAGAGTATTGGATGCTCTTCCAGAGATCCTGAGTTCAATTCCCAGTAATCACATGGTTGCTCACAACCATCTATATTGAGATCTTGTGTCCTCTTTTGGCCTGCAGGCATACATGCAGGCAGAACATTGTATATGGAATAAATAAATAAATCTTTAAAAAATTTTTAAAAGTCACCAATTTCAGTTATATAGGAATCATGTTCTAAAATGGGTTGATGATGAGTTATAGTAGTAAGAATAAATACACATAGAAATCATGATTAACATATTCACTTTGGTTGTGTATTGTAACAATCCGTGGCATGTTATAGGTTAAGTGCAGGGTGTTTTCCTTTCTTCATGTCATTCAGTATGTCTTTGTAACTACATGTATAATGTGTAACTGTGTGTGGGTATGTGCACATGTGTTTGAGTGCCCACAGAGGTCAGAGGCATCAGGACCCCCTGAAGCTGGTATTACAGGTGGTTGTGAGCTGCCTGATACGGGTTCTGGGAACTGAACTCGGGTCCTCTAGAAAATCAGTGTGCATCTCAACATCTGAGCCAACCCTCCAGCCCCCATGGTATGTCTTTTTTTTTTTTTAAGATTTATTTGGGGTTGGGGATTTAGCTCAGTGGTAGAGCACTTGCCTAGCAAGCACAAGGCCCTGGGTTCGGTCCTCAGCTCCAACAACAACAACAAACAACAAAAAATTATTTATTATGTATACAGTGTTCTACATGCAGGCCAGAAGAGGGCACCAGATCTCATTACAGATGGTTGTGAGCCACCATGTGGTTGATGGGAATTGAACTCAGGACCTCTGGAAGAGCAGCCAGTGCTCTTAACCTCTGAGCCAACCCTCTAGCCCCCATGGTATGTCTTGATGACAGCTGGGGTCTTAGATGTAACAAAATTAAGTTTTATCGTAAGTAATGTTTTTATCCATGTTCACTATCACCGTAGGCACTGTAGAAATGTTTTGGGGTTACTTACTCCCCTAAAACTCAACTCTTTTTTCAAGGGGGAATCTGCTAACATTCTGTTTAATGATAGGGATCTTTGACTTAAGAGAGTTTTAAAAACCGATAGTTTAGAGGAAGACTAATCCAGGCAGTTTCTTTTCTAAAATTTAAAATGGTTTATAAACACCATCCCATCACGCAGCTGTAAGAAGAAATCAAAAGAAAATGTGGTGGGGTGGTGGTGGCACAGGCTTTTAATCCCAGCACTTGGGAGTCAGAGGCAGGTGGATCTCTGAGTTTGAGGCCAGTCTGGTTTACAGAATGAGTTCCAGGACAGCCAGGGCTGCACAGAGAAACCCTGTCTTGAAAAACCAAAAACAAACAAACAAACAAACAAATAAATAAAAATATGGCATGCATGAAAGTACACATTAAGGACTCCCTTCAAAATTGAAAAGTATTTTAACAGCACCCAAATTATATTCTTAATTTCCTCTTAAGGTAAATTAAAAAGTCAATTTAGCCTGTCATGGGTTCCTAAATCTGTAATTAGAATATCAGTTCTCAAATAGCTGACCCGAGGGCCCTCAGAGAAGCGGATGACTCTCACACGCTGACAGTCATCTCCCCCTGTGGCTTTGATGCACACCACCGGACTGGGCCCTTGACCCCTTTCATCTGCCTTTACAACAGTTGCTTTCCAAGCAGGAATTGTAGGTAGCCGGAGAAACTTCAGGAAGAGCCATCTGTGTTGATTGATTCTGAGACAGGGGGGGCCTAAGTGTTCCCCATGAGAGCTAATGAAGTCAAAGATGGCTAGACTGTGCAAAGGCTAAATTCTGGACATCTCTGGGGGTTAAGGGGACACTGGACAGTGGTTATGACCCATGAAGGAAGCAAAGTTGGTACCCTGCCCTGAGCGCAGAAGTGAAGGACAGCCAGAGGGGGTGGGGCAAGGACTCCACAGGTGACATTAGAGTGAGTTTATGCAGAAGATGGGCAGGATGGCTTCCAGAAGATGAAGTCGCACTTGAGGCAAACCAGAGCCACCTCATCGGGGTGACATGAAGCCACAAGAGGTGCTCACTGCATTGCACTGGTCGTTCAGGAGCCCCTGCTGCTGCACTGTGATCTGACCCCTTCCTAACAGAGTTCCGAGTGCTTTGTTGTAAAGATTGTTGGAAGGATCTGGGAAGTGAGAGCATTCCAGGAAGCTGAGCTTTGAAGGGGAAATTCCCACTTCTCCACCTGAGATAACCGAAATTCTGAGAAGTGAGGCCCTAATTAGTAGGTTGGAGGAGGACCTTTGTTTTAGAGGGAAGTGTGGACACACCTGTGCATTGGCAGAGCTGGTTCTGTGGAACCGTCAAGTACAGCAGTGCTGAGCTGACCCTTTGCCAACCCCCTTTGACTCAGAAGCGAGCAACTGCACTAGGAGCCAAAGGATTTGGCTTTCCCTGCTTTGCAACGTTGACCAGCTTGCCACCCTCTCTGTTTGAGGGAACCTCCTTTGTCATGTGGGGCAGTCAGGTGAGTTAGATTGTGCATTGGTACCACAGAGGCATGAAAAGTGAGGTGACCTTGGTTCTGTAAGGACAGCAATGTGGTCATGCTTGTCAGTCTGTCACCTGAAAATGGGTTGGATATGGGGGGGCACATACCTGTGATTTCAGTATTCAAGGGGGTGAGGCAGGAGGATCCTGAGCTAGAGACCAGCCTGGGCTTCAGAGACCCTGCCTTAAAAGAGGGACTGTATGTCCCTTAATACCCAGGGTTTGTCTCCTTAGAGAGTAACAAAAAAGGAATGCATTGCAGTGTTTGGGGGAAATGCAAAGAAGCCAGATTTCATCTTTGCAGGTAAGATCTCTGCATGGCTTCTCAACTCTGCACAAAAACATGCACGGCAAATACACAAATGAATGGGTGTAACTGCGTTCCAATAAAACTTTATTTAAAAAAGAAACTGGCAGAGGGCCCACTTTGTTGTTTTAAGGACACTGTATAGTCTGAGAACAGAGGCCTTGTCCATTTTCCGGTTTGTCTCTTTTTCGTTTTTTGTCAGTGTATCCTTTGCAAGACTTATCTGCTTGACTCCTGAGTACCCTGGTTTGGTAAGGACAGTGAGGAAGATGAGTCACTGCATGACTTGCCCAGGTTTGCACAGAGCCAGGACCCCCCTGTTCTTCTGGTCACTCAGGTCTTGAGACAGACATTGATGGGGCCAATAGTTATAGTATAAGATTAATCTGAAAACCAAAACAGGTTTTCAATTAGGGCTAGAAAGAAACCCCAATGAAAATTATCCTTAAGGAAGAGGGCAACACCTCAAACTTTTGACTGTCTTGGGAAATATACCTGATTTTATTTTTATTTTATCTATCTATCTATCTATCTATCTATCTATCTATCTATCTATCTATCTATCTATCGTCTATCTATATCTGTTTCTCTCTACCTCTATCATCTATCTATCTATGATCTCTCTCTCTCTCTCTCTCTCTCTCTCTCTCTCTCTCTCTCTCTCTCTCTCTCTCTTTCTCTCTCTCTATTTCAGTCAGGGTCTCACTTTGTAACCCAGGATGGCCTTGAATTCAAGATCCTCCTGCCTCAGCCTCCTCAGTGCTGGCATTACAGGCATTGCATCTTCATGCCTTGTTTAATTTTACTTTTAAGGTAAGTCTAAAACCTAACCAACAGACTGAAGTTCGACCATTGACCGTGCTACCAGAGGACCAAAGAATGCCTAGGGAAAACATGGCAGGCTGTTGACATGGGTGCAGGAGGTCATGAATTCAGAGAGGCAGAGCGGGAACCAGGAAGACTGACACAGGGGAGGCAGGGAACAGGCTGAGGGACAAAGTCCCAGGAAGAAGCATGAGGGAATGACAAGTAGCTGGCCCTTTAGAAGCCTGGGAGGAGTGATTTCTGTCTCATTTGCCACCCTGGTCGACTCTGCTCTCTCTACATGCATGAAGCTGCCCGTGCCCGTATTTATCCTGTTACTGTGATGAGGGTCATCCTTTCGTTTTTTGTAACTTAAAACAAAAAAACCCTTAAGTGCGTATCGCACTGTAAGGCCCCGCACCGCCAGTAAACACCTGATGTGAATACAGGCTCTATTAAAGAAAGGGAGGAGGCAGACTTGTCTCCTGGGGCACTGGGATGTGTCCTGCTCTCTGGTGCAATGGCCTCACAGCGGCTAAGAGAAGAGGAAGCTCGGAGGGTGCAAAGCCTTTCTAAAATCGTTCCTAATTTCTGTCCCTGTGAAGAGAGACAAAAATCATTGCTCTTATATCTTTCAGTTTCATGGATAAAACTGGAAAAATATGCCTTGTCCTGATGAGGGTGTCAGTAAAGTCATGCCATACCGGACTGCTTGGGAAGGCCTGGTATGGGCCACATCTTCACTGTCTCAGGCCATTTATTTATTTTTTGTTTTTCGAGACAGGGTTTCTCTGTGTAACAGCCCTAGCTGTCCTGGAACTCACTTTGTAAACCAGGCTGGCCTCGAACTCACAAGAGATCCGTCTGCCTCTGCCTCCCGAGTGCTGGGATTAAAGGCGTGCGCCACCACCGCCCAGCCCAATTTATTTTTTCTGTTTGAGTTAAGTATTGGCACAATTGGGCACTTTTCGCAGTGAGATTTCCTTTTGCCCCACTGCCAGCTTCTGCCTTCTCAAACCACCTGGTTCCCCTTTCCTTCCCCTTTTTCCTCTCTTTGTTTCTTCTCATTTTCTTCTCCCTCCACCTTCTCTCCGGCTCCTTGCTCTTTCTCTGTCATCCTCCATGTTGAAGCCTTTTCCTTCCTATGTTTTCCTGTTCTTGGTTTAGTGTCCTCTCGAGAGCGGCCTCCTCCCCACACCTTCCTTCCTTCTGCTCTCCCTTCCCTTTTCTGCTTTCATTTTGAATAGGGTCTCACCATGTAGCCCAGGCTGTCCTCCCTCGGACTCTCGAGTTCTGGGACTCCGTCAGGCTCAGCATCATTATTGTGTTGCGTCTGCAGAAGTTCTGAGGAGCTTCTTTGATTGATGTGTGGCCACCTCCTGCCCTGTGTGTTCTTTGTGTTTCCAGGCTTCAGGGGGCCAGTGTGCTGTAGACAAGTTTCTGCCACTGAGTCATTACCTAATCTCGTGGCCTCTCATTTCCCACTGGCTGTTTTCCTGGTGTTTTCTAAGAGATTAGCCCTTCTGTAGTCAGAAAAGGCAATCAGAGTTATAATCAGTGTTTCAAGTTGGTTGAAGCCAGAAGAGTACAGCTGAGATAGGTCCTCCACGTCCTCTGAGTTTTCCTCGTCTACCAAAGGCATGTGGCATAGAGTTAGCTGTAGTTTTATGTAACTTTTGAAGTAAACTCTATATTATAAAGATAATTTACAATTAAGAGCAAAGATTCTGGAGCCAAGCTGCCTGTTCAAAACCTTAGCTCAGTGTGTCCCTACCTGCAAGGCCCTGGGTGACTTTGTCTTTCTGTGTCTCTGTTCCTTCAGTGGAAACAATAGAGATCATCGACCCACCTTGTAGAGATACTTTATTTGTTCTTCTTGTTGTTTTGAGACAGAATCTCGCGTAGCCCAGGCTGGCCTTGAACTCCTGAATTTCCTGCCTCTACTTCCCATGTGATGATGATGATCATTATCACCATTATAATAGTTTTTTTTAAAGATAGGGTCTTACTATGCAGTCCAGGTTGGCCTCAAAATCACCATTTGCCCGCCTTAGTTTCCTGAGTTGTGAAATTATAGGCATTCACACCCACACCTTATCATCATCATTGCATCTTAGGTTTAGGTCTTCCTCCATTAGCTCTATCTTCAGTCATTCATTCAGTTATTCATTCATCCCTTTATACATAACTCTTTCATTCATTACACTACTGCATGGTGTTGCCTGCCATGAGGCAGATTCCATGATAGGAGCTTATAGATCACTCATACACATCACTCACAGCTTTAGAAAATACTTGTAAGGTTTCAGCAGGAAATGTATTTGAATCAAGAGTGGGTAGGACAGAGCAGGATGCTCCTTAACCTGCAAAGGCAAGCTGGGGAGACCTTTCAGAGGACAGGGCTTTTAGGCCAGGACCAGAAGGATCATGAGGTGCCAGCTACAAATAAAAACTGTTGATGGTCTGGGTATCCCAGCCACCCTGAGCTGATTCTTCATATGTCACATTGCATCCCATAAGTATTCATAATTATTGTATATCAGTTACAAATGAAAAAGAATAGGAGAAACCATCCATTTGAAAATCAGAGGTGAGAAATTAAAAGCAAAAAACCTAAAAAACAAAAACACCCCAAACCCTCCTAAAACTTCCAAATGAAAAAACCTGAAAAATCTACCACTCCACAACAACTGACCCGCCTTCAGAACGGTCAACGGCCTCGGGGTTGGAAGGAGCATGAGATCTTTGAAGAGCTAAGTGAGGACCAGTGTGGAAGAGACACAGTGACAGACGGTAGCTCATGCCCTCTGAGTGGGGGACCCTGAGTCACTAATGAATCCAAACACAGGCTCATCTGGATTGGTGGCTGGCTTGTCGGTGTGACCTCTTTGACCTCTAATGCCATTGAACGACTTCACTTGCCTTTTGTGCCAAAAACCATTGGGAAACACCAGGGTTGGCAATGGTTTCCTGTTTCCTACCTCTTTGGGCCTTTGAGTAGGGAGAGATGTGTACAGAGGTAATGACTGGAAGACAGGCATTGTTTCTGGGGACATGAGCTCATCCAAAGTAAACGGAAATTATGATGACTTGAGCGACGCTTCAGTCTAAATGTTTACCAGAGGTTTGGAAATAAAATATTCTGAATCTATGAGCCTTACTTTATTTTCTGTCCAAAGCCAGGAAGTACTATCCCCGAGAGATGGCGAAAGTCAAAGGTTAAAGGTCAAATCTCTCCAAACTTTCCATGTTGAGAAGAGATGTCTTAATCCCAGCACTCGGGAGGCAAGGCATGAGAGGATCTCTGTGAGTTTGAGGCCAGCCTGGTCTATATAGTGAGTTCAAGGCCAGCCAGGGCTACAAAACAAAACCAAACCAAACAAACCAACCAACCAACCAAACCAAAAATCAACCCCAAAACAAACAAACAAAAAAGATGCCAACCAAGATTAACCAGAATTCCTGAGAGGAAGAAGGAAGGCTGGGAAAACAAACAATTGAGACAAGCCCATGCTGTGCCAGAGTTCCCAGAGATGGACAGAAGGATGTTACTCCACACTGTCCCTCTAGGGACATTAGGAGAGTGTACCCTGGAAGGAGCGGGGAGGAAGCCAAGTCAGTGTGATGCTGTGTTCTCTCCCTGGGTCCGTAGACTTTAGCCCCCTTCAGTTATGGAACTTTGGAGAAGTTATTCTGTAACCCTCAGGCCCCTCCTCCCTAAACGTGAAGATAGGAAGAGAATAATAACTCCGGCCTTCCAGAGCTGTTGTGGGCACTCCATGAGATAAAGGCCTCCCAGAGACGTCACAGAAGTTAGTGTTCTCCTTTCTGTCTTATCCAGGATGGTACTCTCAAAGAGTGGTACCCAGGGCAGCAGCACCAGCAAGATCTGGGCCCTTGTTAGAAACACAATGTTTCTAGTCCTAACCTAGACTTACCGAGTCAGAAACTCTGGGGATGTGTCCCAGCAATTTGTATTAATTAACCTTCAGATGATTCTGATGAGAGTTACCAGCTTTAGCAAGATATAGGATGATATATTTAGAATTTCAAATAATCAATACACTTGTAGTATGAATGTATGCCAAATACTGAGTAGAGCCTATTTATACAGCAGCATTCCATAGTTTCCTGAAATGCAGAGGTGAATGCACATTTCACGTCCTGGGGTAGCTCATGTTTGAGCATCACTGGATGGGTATGTCTAGTATGACCCAGAGGATAGAGAGGAGGCCCTGGGACTCTCAATGGCCTTTAAAGGGGAGGACAGACTCAAGAAGCAGAGAGCCAGCTCCAGATACTGGATATTTTGGGCATGACATGGCCTTTAACAAAGAAAGAAATTGCCTAAAATTAGCCAAGAACGTTTTCCTTTTGAGCTATGATGATCTTGTTCCTGAAAGGAAAAATCTTGGTGTCTTTCAGGAACTCCAGCGCAGTCTATAAAAACATGCTCTGGTAACAGCAGTGTTAGTACTTCTCCACAATGGCGTGTCTTTGTAGGGAAAACTGTCTCAGTGACTTCTTACATCTGCCACTTCACATCTGACAACACCTTATGAGGGAGACTGAGAGTCTTCTCTTTCTCTCCCCTTTTCTGTTTTGAGACAGGCTCTCACGTAGCCCAGGCTGGCCTCAGACTTGCTAGATAGCCAAGGCTGGTCTTGATCATCTATCCTTCCTCCTCTACTTCACAGGTGATAGGATTATAGGTACACTCCACCGCACCTGGCTGGTGAAGAGGGATTTTTATTCTTAGTTTAGAGTAGAGGAAATTGAAGTACAAAGCGTTACAGCAACTGACTTCAGGTCGTGTAATTTGGTATGTCAAAGGCAAGACTAGAAAGAACCCTGTTGGAGAGCGCCCCCTGTGCTCAGGAGAAGGAGGGTATGCCACTTAATTGTGCTGTCAAGCATGGCTGTTGTTGCCGGGTCCTGGGTGTGCACAGGCTGCTGCTTTCCTTAGGTCATGTGGTAAAGATAAAATCAGTGTGTGATTTGAATTACTTTTTTCCTTGGTGACAAAGTTTTGTTTTCATTTGAAAACAGCAGGGCTGAGTATACTCACCTCCAAGCTCTGATGTCAGCTGAGCTGGATTCAAACAACTCTTTTCTACTTTTCCTCATACAAAGTGTAATTGTGGTTAGCAGTCAGTGACCTTTACCACTTTTAATTCATTTCTTTGTTTAGTTAAATAACTAAATAGTGTGTGCCTGTGTATTTATTTGTTCAGGGGCACATGCCATGCATGCATGTGGAAGGAAACCAGAGGACAACTTAGGGGAACTGTTTTTTTTTTTTTTTTTTCACCTACCATTTAGGTTCCGGGTGTTGAACTCAGGTTGTCAAATGTGGCAGTGAGGTCTCTGTGGGAGCCCACAGAGGTTTCCTAGTGAGATCTGAGCTTGCTTTACCCGGCAGGGTTGCATCAGGGGATGGATTGACCACGTGTGTGGTTACCTTGTGTTTGGAAGGGTCTGCACTTGGCTGAGCTAGGGGGAGGTCTTTTGCTCCACCCCTTGGCATTCCTTTAAAAAGTCCTTTAGAGGAGACAGAAGGGGCTGGTGGATAAGGATCCAGGTCCTCCAGAGGCTATCCTGTGTTTCTATCTGTCTCCCTCTCCCCTCTATATTTCTATCTAAATCTCTTATCCCTCACTCCTCAAGAGCACCCTGGAGGAAAAGGTGGGGGCGGGTCCCCCACAGGTCTCTTACCTGATGAGCCATCTCACCAGCCCTTGGTGACATTTTTATACAACACCAATACTGAACTCACCTGCCTGCTTTGTTCTCAGGCTTCAGGCTCTGTCAGTGAGTCTGAGAGAGCGCTGGAGGGTTTAAAGATTTGTGTTCTGGGCCGGGCGGTGGTGGCGCACCCCTTTAATCCCAGCACTCGGGAGGCAGAGCCAGGCGGATCTCTGTGAGTTCGAGGCCAGCCTGGTCTACAGAGCGAGATCCAGGAAAGGTGCAAAGCTACACAGAGAAACCCTGTCTTGAAAAACAAAACAAAAAACCAAAGACTTGTGTTCTGATAATTGAATTTCATAAAATCATTGTAAAGAAATTAGAAAAGTCTAAAAAGTAAAAATAAATATGTCCTCTGTGTTTTCTCTTCCAAACATAAGCATGCCTGAATCTGGATATATGTCCATCAATTCACGTATATAGATGCACACACACATGTACTTAAATATTTTGAAGATCATATGGTACATATAGTATATGAAGCTATCTCTTGTGTTCTTTTGAAACAAGGTCTCTTGTAGCCCTTGCTTGCTTCAAACATGTGTAGCTGTGCTCCTGACACTCCTGTCTTCCCTCTGAAGTGCTGGGATTACAGGGGTTCTCCACCATACCTGTCCCCATTTTGATTTATTGTGATAAGGTTTCTGACATAGCTTAACTGATCTGGCACTCACTATGTGGACCAGGGCCATTTGGAACTTGTGGTAATCCTCCTGCCCCAGCCCCCTGAGGTCTGGTATTGTAGGCATTGCTATCATGCCTGGCTGTATGTTATTTTAGCTTACATTTTATCATGACTATCTCCCATGTTATAGCAAAATTTTCAAAGCCATCATTAATTTAATGGCTGCATAGTATTCCATCATTAGTATGAATCTTAATTTATCAAATTTATAAAATGTTCCTATTGTAGGGCATTGTAGTTGGAAACATGTTATAAGCAGCACAGTAGTAAATGTCCCAATGAAACCTCATTGTGTCTCTCATAATGTTCTTAAGGCAGAAATAAAAAAAACTAGAGCATCCATACCTACGCTAATCAGGACGGTATAGAAGAAGGAATTGCATTTTCATTTCTAAACTAGAAATATCACAAACATAAGAGAGACTGTACTTGTCAGAAGTAAATATTACCATTGAAAAGGTGTTGCCTGTTTGAGTACAGCCTACAATACTAGGTAGACAGCTCAGTGAGTAAAACGCTTGCTGTTTGAGTGTGCTGGCTAATTTTATGTCAACTTGACACAAGCTGAAGTTATCTGAGAGGAGGGAACCTCGGTTGAGAAAACGCCTCCAGAAGATCTGCTGTAAGGCAGTTTTTAAATTAATAATTGATGGTGCGAGGGCCCAGCCCGTGGTGGGTGGTTCCATCCCTGGGCTAGTGGGTTCTATAAGAATGCAGGCTGAGCAAGCTATGATGAGCAAGCCAGTCAGCAGCACCTCTGCATAGCTTCTCATCAGCCCCTGCCTCCAGGTTCCTGTCCTGTTTGAGTTTCTGTCCCAACTTCCCTCAATGACGGACTATGATATAGAATTGGAAGCCAAATAACCCTTTCTTCCCCAACTTGCTTTTTGGTCACGGTGTTTCATCACAGCAGTGGTAACCCTGACTAGGACAGCAAGCATGAGGACCCGATTGCAGATCCCCAGCCCCCACGTAAAATCTGACATAATAGTTCCCTCCTGTGGACCCAACACTAGGGATGGGGTATAGGTTGGAGATAGGCAGATCCCTGGAGGTCACTGGCTAGACAGCCTAACTATGTGATCGCCTTCTGGAGACTCCTTTTTTCATATGAGACTGTATGTCACTACATAGCCAGGCTGGCTTGGAACTTGCTACGCAGCCTGAGGCAGTCTGGGAGCATCCACTTCTTTGAGTGCCGGAATTCCATTCACTGTGGCGCCCAAATCTGGGAATCCTTGCAATCCCGTCCTTGAGGATGTTATTTGAAGAAGGCTTTCCTACAGTCTGCTGAATCACTTCAGGAAGTTTCCACTGGAACTGTTTAATAATGTGGCTGTGACCCGAGACCAGCTTGAAAATCTTAACTTGATTAGCAGTTCTGGGGTTTTGGAGGTGAGATGGTCAAACCCTCTTCAGACCACATGCTGTATTTTGACATGTGACAGAAATGATAGTGTCACCCACTGGGCAGGATAAATACCATGGTTACAGACTTTAACTCTGTAACTCGTGGTTACAACTCTGCAGATAAAGGACCCTTGATCTGAGTGCTCTGTGTAGCTAGAGACAGCCCTTCTGCTCCCCAAATGATCTAGAACAAGGCTGAGAAATGATGGCTTTGAACAAACAAGGCAGGCTCCTCGCACTTCATTGTGGGTAAGAATCACCTGGAGGGACTTATTTCTCTCATTCAGTAAGTCTGGGCGGTAACGGAGCCGTTGCAGTCTCAAAAGTCCCAGGTGGAGCTGATGAGCCTGAAGAAGACTCAGTAAGTAGCTCTGGTTCCAGGAGCCCATTTCTAGGGCTGAGTTACTCATCGAAGGCATAGTCATTAAACAATGTCTGTCTTTGGTCCTGGAGATGTGTGTAATCCCATTACCTTCTAGCACTAACATTAAGAGCAGGGAGAGATGATGCAGCCAGATGTTTTCCTTTGGGTGTAAGTAGTTTTCCCTTAAGAAGAGGCTCACAGGAAACCATTCAGTTTGTGTCAAACCCTGGAGGGACTGAAGTGAAAATTTTAATGGTAGAGTCACTGTACTATGGACAACTGAATTGGTCTTATCAGAGATCTAAATTGCAGCGAGAGGCAAGCTGTCCTTGGTAAATGGTCCGAATAATTGAGGGGCAGCTCTTCTCGTAGTGATGGGAATTAGAGGGACTGGGACTCCTGCCAAGGAGCTGGGGCTGAGAGAGGAGGTTTGAAAGATTTGGTGCAACCAGAGTTGGTTCTGGTGAGATCTCTTTTCCTGGCTTGAAGATAGCTGCTGTCTCTTGAGTCTTCACATGGCCTCATTGTGTGTGTGTGTGTGTGTGTGTGTGTGTGTGTGTGTGTGTGTGTGTGTGTGTGTGTGTGTGGTGGGGCAGAGGAGGGGAGAGTAAAAGATCTCTGCTTTCCTCTCTTTCTTTTATAATGCCACCAATCTTATCGCAAGACTCCATCTATATGACTTCATTTAACCTGATAAGCTCCGAAATAATCCTGTCTCCAGATAAAGTCGTACTGGACTTTGGGCTTTGAAATATAATTTGTCTTCAAGGGTCAAGTAGTTGTCCTCTGGGAGTGAGATGGGGGAAAGTGGATACTGACTAGAGATAGATCCATGACAGTCATTAGTAAGCCATCACCTTGATTGCCTTCTGAAGGACTGTAATATGAGAAGTGGCGAGGTGTAGCTAGAGTTTTCCTGCCTGGCCCACAGTCAGGACAAATCTCTCTCACCTGCCAGTCCCACAGCCACTCAGACCCGACCAAGTAAACACAGAGACTTACATTGCTTACAAACTGTATGGCCGTGGCAGGCTTCTTGCTAACTGTTCTTACAGCTTAAATTAATCCATTTCTATTAATCTATACCTTGCCACGTGGCTTGTGGCTTATTGGCATCTTCACATGCTGTTTGTCATCATGGCGGCTGGCAGTGTCTCTCTGACTCAGCCTTCCACTTCCCAGCTTTATTCTCCTCCTTGTCCCGCCTATACTTCCTGCCTAGCCACTGGCCAATCAGTGATTTATTTATTGACCAATCAGAGCAACACATTTGCCATACAGACCATCCCACAGCAGCGAGGCTCTCAGGTGTTGTGAGTACCTAGATGGTAAGAGAACGAGAAAGAATTCCAACTGCAAACGTGAGGCTGGAGTACATTTGTTCGAGAGAAAATTAGCTTTGAAATCTCACTGAGTTTACAAGGGTTCATTGCCGGGCGTGGAGCTTCCAGGACTGCCTAGTAGGCCCATGGAGCTGAACACGTGGGTGGGGTGATGCATGGGAGGGAGAGACTTGAAATGAGGTAGGAAAATGTTGTAGAGGCGGTGGGATGGCTCAGTGGGTAAAGCCACCTGAAGAGTTTAATCCCTAGGACCTACATGGTGGAAGAAGAAAACTGATTGCTGCAAGTTGTGCTTTGGCCCTCATACATCATAGCACCCCCCACATTGTGCATACACGTGTGCACATGCATTCTCTCTCTCTCTCTCTCTCTCTCTCTCTCTCTCTCTCTCTCTCTCTCTCTCTCTCTCTCTTTCTCTGTCTCTTTCTCTCCACCCCTCTCCCTCCAACACACACTCGTAGTCTTGTTGGGAGATAATGGCAGGCAGCCAAAGGCCAAGCAGCCAAGAGTGATGTAGAGAGTACGAGCTGGAACCCTGGGCCCTCGCAGCAGTTGGGCCCAGGCTCCTTTGCTGAGCCACCGTGTTGCTGATCAGGGAGGGGAACCTGCAGCCTGCAGGACTCCTGGGTAGACCTGTACTTCAGCAATTGGAACGGGAGCAGCGTTCCAGCCTCCGTCTCTATTTATAATGGTAACATGGAAAAAAATACCGCTGGATGAATCCAAGAGCCTTCGCTGCGACAGCCCACCGCACTGAAGACACCACAAGATACCAACAGAGCCCAAACAGACACCGCAGCCAGCACTGGAGAGAAAAACAGCATTCTGCCTGAGGAAGATTCCAGTGAGAGAAGAGAAGTTGAAAGCATCTTGAAGAAAAACTCAGATTGGATATGGGATTGGTTAAGTTGGCCAGAAAATATCCACCGCCCCCCCAAACTCCAAGGAGTTCCCTTTTAAACACCCGAAGCACACAGCTACTCTCTGCACGAGAAACACAAGGGTTATGGAGAAAGGCGTTTTCTCGTCGGACTTTCTGGAGGTGTTTCTCTGTCTCTGCTGCCGTCTCATCCGCTGGCCTGGCTTGAGGATCTACACTGCAAGGTGCCTGACAATCCCACTTCATCGCCGATGAAGAATTGCGTCTTACTTTCATTCACACAGTGAGGATTCATGTCTGAGCTGTGACAGCTAACAGAAGAACATGGTCCTTGGGTGTCTGCATCACGTGTGTTTATTTGTCTGTGAATCTGGATTTATATACTATTTATAATTGGATATAAATAGTATAAATAATTTTAATATGGTAGCAATGGTGTATTTAAAATGATCTGTAATTAATTGTAATCCAGTTAAGACAGTTTACACTTCAAAAGAATGAGTAAGTGATATTAAAATCATTAAAGGGTTTGTCCCAAAGGAATATGGTGGCCTTAAAATCCTATTACATAGTACAAAATGCCGAATGGCTAATTAAGTGGGTGAGGGTATCTGTAAAAACCTCTTACTATGTGAATTGTTAAGTAGCAGGTAGAAGCTAAGGTGACCCACATACCCCCTGTGCAGTCCCCTGCTATGATCTTCTTGCTCGCCATGAGGATTCCAGCCTGGCTGTCCGCCATTACCTTGGGTGGTCAGTTTTGTCGCAGGCATTTCATCACTGCTGGATTTGACCCCATTGTTTGGACTTAAAATTTGTGTGCTTTTAAAAATTTGCTGTTTCATAAGCAAATCTGTCTATCCTTAAAAGGCTAGGAGTGGAAAAAAAATCTTTGCCAAATCCTAAAAAGCAAAACAAAACAAAAGAGTGCTAGATGTCAGTAACATTGTGGAGACAGAGTCAGAGTTTTGTAGATGATTGAGCACAGGTAGATCGTGAGCGCAGGTCATGCGGTGGGGGTGGGGTCAAACCTAGAATGAGGCCAAAACAGTGCTCCTTACATAAACGAGGCTAACCCAGTCCCAGCATATTCTAGTACCAGCAATGCTCCCGACTTTATTCCATCCCTTCCTCAGATGTGAGGAGTGGGCATCAGGACAGCCTGAGATGCGCTGACGTCCATCGCCTCCTGGAGGGGAGGACTTTAGAGAAGTCTCTTGAATTTCAGAGTTGGGTAGTTCAGCTAATAACTCTGATAATCAAGTCTTCAGCTGTACAACATTGGGCTTCATAACTAATCAGGTGAGAGGTGATGAATTAACACATAATGGTTCAGGATGGGGGCTAGTATAATTAGGGCATTTTCTTGGAGTAATCTTCTTCTTTGGGGGAAAAAATCCAGATTTGGACCATTTTAAAGGACATTAAAAGGAGGGAAATTCTAGTTAAAATTGGACTATTATCTTTATCAATTCTTGGTCAGAAAGAGGTTGACATTTTTATTTTTTAAATTTATTTATTTATTTTAATTTTTTCATTTTACATACCAACCACATATTTTTAAACAATATAACCCCTTAGATTCTTTTTTTAAAACATGTCTTTTGCCGGGCGGTGGTGGCGCACGCCTTTAATCCCAGCACTCGGGAGGCAGAGCCAGGCGGATCTCTGTGAGTTCGAGGCCAGCCTGGGCTACCAAGTGAGTCCCAGGAAAGGCGCAAAGCTACACAGAGAAACCCTGTCTCGAAAAACCAAAAAAAAAAAAAAAAAAAAAAATGTCTTTTATTTCTTGAGATTATACTATAATTACATCATTTTCCTCTTTCCTTTCCTTCCTCCAAACCCTCCCATGCTCTTTTTCAAATTCGTGACCTCTTTTTAGTTGTTGTTATGTACATATATGTGTATGTGTGTTCCCTGCTCAGTCTGTATGATGTTACAAGTTTCCTCTTCTTAATGCGTGGCCTTCACCTTCTCAGCCTTGGCTATGCTTTTCCTCATCAAACCCACCAACAAAGGCTGTCGGCTTTGTTTTTAAAGCATAATTCCCCAGTCCTCAGGCTGGTCTTTGACTCACCTAGGGCAAGCCACCATCCTCACTCACCCGGCTGCAGAGGTGGCCTCCCATATTACACTCCCTGCACAATTTACAACAGTTCTTAGAACACAATTTAGAAAGCAAATTAAATGTCTTTTTTTTTTTTTTTGGTCTTAAAATCTTGTGGTGACTTCCTGGTATATTTAGAACAAAATCCACCCTTCCCTGTTCATTACACTCTATCCACTCTGGTCTCTTCAGCCATGCACTCATGCCCACTTGGAGCACCATCCTGGTGCTTCAGTCTGGCCTCTACAGGGGTGACTGACCGGCATCATCTAGGTCTTCACTCTGTGGTGTCACCCACAGATGGCGCTTTCCTGGCTCTTCACTATGCTGGGTCATGCTCTGTGTTATCTCTCTCTGGCCTTTTCTTTGGTGTTGTTCTTGGGTTCAAGTTTCTTGAGAGTACAGGTTTTGTCTGTGTTAGTCAGCACTTAATCCCCTCTGTCTAGAACAAGACTTGACATTTTACAGGAGCTACATTGTCATTGATTGGGGCCTTGAATGAATGCACGTTCACCCCCGTCCTCTCCTGACCCTTCTGAGAGCTCTTCTATCTGGTTTTCAAGAACCCCCCTCTACTTTGGTTATCATTTGTCACCAAGCACCGGCCACCACATGCTGGAGACACGGGCTGGTATAAGGAGGACAGTTTCTTGGAGTATCTTCCTGTTTTGGTAATGTGTATTTTGTTCCAGATTTGGAGACTTTAGGGAAATGTCTCCTTTCATCTAATTAGTAAAAAAGGAATAAAATGCAGATGGCCCCCACATTACTATGGTTCATCTTTTGGAGTGTAGGATGGTGTGAAAGATTATTGATACATACATTATGTTTTTCAGTAGTCAATAAGTTACAGGGGATTTTCAACATGTAATTATAGAATGCTGGAGGAATATGCCCAACTGTAGGGTGATGTGAGTTCTCTGAGCACTTTTAAGGTAGGCTGGTGTCTTAGCTATGGTTCTGCTGCCATGATAAACACCATGACCAAAGCAACTTACAAAAGTTAGGGTTTGTTTGGGCTTATGGTTGCAGAGGGTTAGAGTTCATGATGGTGGAGTGGATCATGTCTTAAACCACGATCACAGAGCAGAGAGAGCGCACTGGAAATGAGAGACTTTTAAACTTCAAAGCCAGTGACATGCTTCCTCCGAATGAATTCCCCACAAGTGCCTGCCATGAGGGGATTTCAACCAGGGTCCAGAACAAACGCTACAAGCAGCTAGGATGCTAATCTGAGGGATACAAATGAATCTAAGCACACAGAGCTCTTTAGTCCATTCACTTTATTCTTCTAAATCAAATCTATGCACACATTTTCTATTCTCATCCTTAGCTCCTCTCTGTCCCTTCTCTGTTCTCTCATGATTCTATCGAGTTCTTTCCATGTTCCTCTCATCTTCATTCTCTCATTGTTATGTCTTAGTTCTTCCCTTTCTTCCTCCTCCCAAGTATATATATATATCCATTAACAACTTGTTAGTAAAAATTACAAAGTAAACTCTCAGGGACAAGTATTCTGATAAGAGTCACATTTGGGGGCTGGAGAGATGGCTCAGTGGTTAAGAGCACTGTCTGTTCTTCCAGAGGTCCTGAGTTCAATTCCCAGCAACCACATGGAGGTTCACAACCATCCGTAATAAGATCTGGTGCCCTCTTCTGGCCTGTAAGCATGTATGTTGAACACTGTATACACAATAAATAAATAAATCTTAAAAAAAAAAAAGAGTCACATTTGGAAAAGACTTGGTCATCTTAATTGGTGACTGACAACAGCTATAGGTTGTAAAACGTTCTGGCTATCTCTTAAAGGGATAGCTACAAGGTTACAAGGGAAGAAATTAAACCAATGAGAGATTTAAGGAAAAGGCAAATAATACGTGTACCATTTTATGTGATTAATAATATCCGGACGTGATTAGTCAGTTAACAGCTTTTTTCTGTTAATCACTTAAATCTCAGGACCTGTACATAATGAGTCTACTGAGCCTAAAATTTTGCATTAAAGGGCTGGAGAGATGGCTCAGAGGTTAAGAGCACCGACTGCTCTTCCAGAGGTCCTGAGTTCAATTCCCAGCGCCCACATGGTGGCTCACAACCATCTGTAATGAGATCTGGCACCCTCTTCTGTGTACATAACAAATAAATCTTTTAAAAAATTTGCATCAGAAACTGGTGTAGAAATAAATACAAAGTGTTAATTGTTATTTGAATCAGAGTGGGGAGGGGCCAGTGGAGGAAGCTTAGGACAACATAGGTGCCATTGATCTCTTGAAGGACTAAGATATACCAGGGCCAAACACCTGCACTATCACTTCTAGTTGGCTGTAATTCTTCTGAAGGGTTTTGATCCAGCAAGGCCAGGCACCTGTAATTCTGCTCGGTGAAAGTTCTATGAGGACACTTTATCTGGCCAATTTTGCCTTGTCAGTGGCTAAGGATGGAGAACAAGACCTCTAAATGCCTACAGTCCACATGGAACAATAGACCCAATTATGAAGCATATTTTAGTATGTTTCTATTCATAAAAATTGTATAGTTAAATAAAAAACCGTCTTCTAGACTATCCACAATTATGTGTGCCCATAAGACTGAGATGTAGTCAATGAGATTGCATGTACACATAACATGGAAATGCACAGTAAATGGGGAGATATCATAGCTGTTATTGCACAAGAAGTTTACAACAAGAGACAGTCAATTCATTCAAAAGGCAGTAATTCCATAACACCTTGCATGATGGTTTCCTCCAACAGAACCCTTGGTTCTGATAGGTTGACCTTCTGAGCACTAGTTGTCACCTGCTGTATACTCCCATGGTCTTTTGCTACCAGCAGCTCTCAATATCTCCCCCTTTTTCATTTAATTAAAAAAAAAAAGAATGTGTAATTCTCTCTAGGGCAGCAAGTAATGTGGACAAGTTAAAAGTTTGGAGATGACTTGAATAATGATAAATAATGATTTTGAAATTAATAATCAGTAATTAATATTGACATTTAGTCAATATTTGTATCAATAACATATATTTATAACAATAAAATATATTTATAATCAATTATCAATATTTAATATTCATAATCACTAATTTGTATTTATGATTAGTGATCAATCAATAATCTATATAGATGGCAAGCTGAGAAATTAGTTTACCCATCTAATAGGTATAGTTGTATATAATTAGGATATCTCTGACTCAAAAAGGAGCAGAGGAGTAACATAAAATCTATCCTTAGTTAGCATGGCATAATATGGTTACGTGTGTCTAAATATTATGATTTCGAGTAATCAAAAAGAAATGGTTATTTTAGAATAATAACTCTATTAATCTTAGATTAGTGGTATTAATTTGATTAATCTGTATGTTAATGAAGCATTGTTAGATAAAGAGTTACCTGAATTAGTCACAAGCATTTGTAGGATCAAGGCTGCAGTTGAAGTTGACCTAATAATTTAAATTTGCAATCAAGGCAAATAATAAACAATTTAGTGATGAGAGGACAGTATCAATATGTATCAAGGTATACATAGCAAGATTTACATACAGAGCAATCATCAGAAGTACATAAGGAGAATGTCTGATACTATATATATTTCAGGATCATGGGCAGAATTTATACAATTAATAATAGAACATTTGTTAAAAGGCAGTTCAGTCTGTGGGTAAGAAATTTTCTGTAAGCAAAAGGAACGGGAGTATAGAATTCGCTCATGGTTACTTCATGCTGACATGGGGTGAAGTTGGGAGTTCAGAAGGCTGGAACACAGTGGAAAACTGGGAAGAGCAGTTTTTTCATGTGTTGCCCATGCAGGTGGCATTTGAATCAGTCTATACTGAGAGGTAACTGTGTAAGTGCAGTGGAACCCCCTGGCATGTGGGCTGGAGGGCGGGATGCAGACCTACAGCTAGACAGCACATCTGTGGCCCAGAGGATGACCACAGGTAACTCTCAGTCCTCGGGGGAGGGGGGACGGGGGGGGGGGGGGAGGCTTTGCCCTGGATGAGGTGGGAATAGGGAGTAGGCTGGGGGGAAGGGGAGGGGGGGGCGGGAGGGGGGGAGAACAAAGGAATCCGTGGCTGATATGTAGAACTGAATTGTATTGTAAAATAAAATAAAATTAAATTTAAGAAAAAAGAATTTCTGCTGGAACAAATATATGTTAATGGCAGAACATGAAGTCAGGGAGTTTTAAAGAGGAAACTTTTTCTCTTCGGTGTACATTTGGAATATTAAATACATGGTTTTAGTAGATGAGAGAAGGGCAGGGAGAGGGTGAAAGCTTCCCCCCTGCAAAAAAAAAAAAAAATGTAGGTGGGAAAACAAACTGTAGTCAGATAGTATTCCTCTAGAGTCTTTCTTGGCTTGTGGGCAATGGTGAACTTAGATCTTCTGAATCTTGTAAGAATCTTCTTGAAGAGACAAAAACCTTAATTAGCAACGTGATAACAGTGGTGATACTTTGTCAGAGCAAAATTATGAACCGTTGGAGTCTCAACAAAACAGCAGGCTAGCAAGAGAGTGAAATCTGAAACATGTTTTATTCTTTTATATATCTCAAATCTTGTTTACCTTTAGTTAAAATTAACAAACTATATTTAGAACAGAGTTATTATTTCTAATCATATTCCTTGAAGTTTTGACATCATTGATAAACGGAGTTCGTCAGAAAGACCTGAAATTGTATCAACTTATTCATAAAAATAGGCCCAATTATTAAGGATCTAGAGATAAATAATAGCCTATACTCTGATTGGCAGCTTCTGTGGTTACAAGGACATTGAATCAAGATAAAATCTTCATCAGCCCAGGCATCAGAGTGTCCAATAAAAATCATCAGGCCAAAACTGTTGTAGTTATTATTTAAATTCTGGCATGGCAGCTTAAGCTAATCTAATTTGTTGCTGTATATGTGATATAATTGCCTGAGTGTATAGTGTAAAGAAGCTTGTAATTTGAACTGTGACCAATTCCTCCAGCCCATCCAATATTGTTGACCCTTTCCTTTATCATTATTTGAGCCTTTTCATCCTCAGACCTCTATAACTTGCATAAAACATTGTTTATATATGTGCCCATACCTTAAGCCTATATATCTTAGACATCATAAAAACTTTATCCATATTTAAACCCTTATGAATTATCCCATAACTATAGACCTAATTTAGGCATGCATCCTCAGCATGTCTAGGTTATTTACTCAGACTCATGTTATCATATCTAGATGTTTATGCTATAGTTATCTGTCCCAATAACTTGTATTTCACATATCCTAAGTTATTTTTTAATTTTCTGAAACATTCTTTATATCTAAGCCTACATATCCTATTAAAAACTTTACATCTAAAAGCATCTTTATATTAATTTGTCAGGAGACGTAAGTGATTAATTATTGAGAGTAGCCAATGTGGAGTGAGTTTCTTTAAACAAAGGAATAGTAAAAGGTTATTTTGAAATCTGTTTGGTGAGCTATCATTTATTTGAAATTTGATAGGAAGGCAAATTATCTTTAGACCTGGTAAATGGAAATATAATCTAAATGATTCCAAAGTGTAATTTGGACAAAATTCTGGCAATAAGGGGCATGGCATAGTTTTGTCTATAGTGCAAAGCTTAAACATTTTAAATGCCAGGGGACTAAGTAAAGAATTTATTATACTAATATTTAGCATGTGTATCATGTATGTAAATATAGCTTTATATACATTAGAGAATTTGATCATTATAAGATGATCAAGCTTTAATTTGTATCCTAATAATTTTTTTTTTGTTGTTGTTGTTTTCGAGGCAGAGTTTCTCTGTATAACAATCCTGGCTGTCCTGGATCTCACTTTGTAGATCAGACTAGACTCGAACTCACTGAGATCCTCCTGCCTCTGTCTCCCAAGTGCTGGGATTAAAGGCGTGCACCACCACCGCCCAGCTCTAATAATTATTTTTAATAGCTTATAATTTAAGTAAAACTTATTCTTAATAGTTTATAGTTTAAGTTGGCCAATAAATCAGTAAGTTGTATATTTCAATTATCTTTAATAGTTTATAATTAAAGTAAACTTATTCTTAACAGTTTATAAGTTAGTTGTCCTTATAGACTTAGAACTTTAAGTTTTATCCCTGTTAGGTTTAGCCTTAAAAATAATAAGTTTGTATTGAAGTTATTTTAATAAAGAAACAAGAGCTCTTAGTCAGAAATATAGTATATAAGGAGAGTGGTAATTTAATAAATCCTTTATCATGTGTCATGAAATAAGATAAGCACAGTAAAAAACCTAAAGTAATTGTTTCATGAGTTAAAAGTGAGAAGGATTTATATTGAAGCTATATCAGCCTGTCTGTGTAAGGCCAGCCAGACATCAGGAATGGTAAGGGATGGGGAGGGGTGAAGAAGCAGGAGGAAATGAAAGCTGAGACTGGACAGCAGGGAAGTAATGAGACTGATTACAGGCAGGCAGTTAGGCTCAGAGAGAAACAAGGCAGATGCTCAGCAAAGGAGTAAGCCTTTATTTTGGCAGGATTCCTCAGTCTCCAAACATCTTTGGGATCCAAGAACGCCCCCCCCCCCCCCCCCCCCCCCCCCCCCCCCCCCCCCCGTATAGAATTACAGGTCCTGGGAGGAGCAGCCTCCTCCCATAGATCTGGTTCGGAATGAGTTAACTGGAAGTTCTTGGACTTGGCCAAGATTTTTGTAAATAACCAAGAACTTCGTAGTAACAGTCAACCCAGAAAGAGAGAGAGAGAAAGACACTTTTTAAATGCAGCTATAGGAGGAGAGCTGAAGGAATAGTTTATGTTGGGGAAATCACCATTTCAGTTTTTAAATCAGCATTGTCAGCAAGGTTTGTTTTGATATTTAAATGAGCCGTTGGAGTTCTGCGCTCCAAGGCGAAGCAGTTTCTAGGTTCTAAAGCACAAGTTAACCCTTTAGTTTCCAGTGAGTCATAGCAAAGAGAGCTATTTTCAGCAGTAGCTGCCACCCCAGAAAGCTGGGGGGAGAGCATAGCAAACTTCAACGGCCCTAGTTTACGTTCTCAGGAGGTCTCGTAGTGTGATAATATTGTGTTACCCTGTATAAGACCCTGAATGAAATGACAGCGGGTTTCTCCCCAGGGCAGAGGGGGTAGAATCTCTGCCACCTGTCCTAATCTGCTGGTGACTCTGTCCCACCAGGTCAGCGGCTCCCAGGGGTCCCCTTAATCTTTCTTTATGTTTCTCAGGGGGCCATTTGGGGTTAAAATAATCTGTTACTTCCTCACCTAAGTCTGTAAACTGACTGGAGCTGACTGAAATGCCTCTCATCTCAAGCCTGAGTCTTGTAATTTCTACCAAAAGCTGTTTCTCTTTAGACTCGTTCTGACCCATGGGACTAGAAATATTCTTAGGGGATGGAGTGCTAACGAGGAAAAGGGTACTCACTACTCACCGCTCCACCGGAAGATGTGGGATTCCTGGGGTCTGCAGCACCCTTCAGTGAGGTCCACTTTGTAGTTGAAGACTTCAGAGGTCACTGACTGGTGGGTTTACTGGGACATAGCTTCATTGTAACTTAAGGAGTGCAAAATCCTTTTCTTATCTCAGTTGACATTTTTCTTCTTTTTTTAAAAAAAGTAATACATTGACATTCTTTTAAAAATATTCATTTTATTTTTAATTATGTGTGTTTGTGTGTGGAACTGTGCATGTTGGGTGCAGGTACCAGCAGAATAAAGAAGGCTTTGATCCTCTGGAGCTGGAGCCATGGGTGGTTGTGAGTCACCAGCGTGGGTGTTGGGGACTGAACTTGAGTCCCCTGCAAGAGTAATATGTCCTTTTAATTGCTGAGCCATCTCTCCAAGGCCCCGGTTGACACGCTCTTCTTCAACTCCCATTCACAGCCCCATATTCAGTTTCATTCTCCTATCCCCTATTCTTGGGGATTGGATGTATACTCTCCTAATCTGTTTCCCAAACTGCTTCAGATATATATGTGTGTTCTTCTGTTTTTTGTTTTGTTTTGTATTTTGAGACAGGATTTCTCTGTGTAGTTTTGGTGCCTGTCCTGGATCTCATGCTGTAGACCAAGCTGGCCTCAAACTCACAGAGATCCGCCTGGCTCTGCCTCCCGAGTGCTGGGATTAAAGGCGTGCGCCACCACCACCCATGTGTGTTCTTGAAAAGTGTGATTATTCCTAGGGCATCTCCAGGACCTTTGTGGAAAAAAAAATCACAAATCACCATTAATATTATCTTGTGTTACTTTTGAGCATATAAAATCCCCAGATTTAATGGCTGGAAACCACTCTTTCTTGACAAGGTGTCTGAGGTCTAAATGATTTCCTTCAAGAGCATTGTCTATGTTCATTGAAAGCCTTATTAGACAAGGCACCGGGCCACCAGGTCTGACAAGGATGTGGAGGTGAATGACTCAGCCTTGCTCCTGAGCAGACAGGCTCACAGAAGCCTCAGGGCCACCCTGGTGGGTTGTGGGACTTCCCGAGTCCTCCTCACAGTTCAAATCAGGTTCAAGAACGACCCACAGATGGTCTGACATGTAGATGTGTCCTGTTGCTCCTCCGAATCTCTCTTTGTCTTTTTGTTATTTCTCAAGTCCCCACGTCTGCTGTGGGAACTGGCCTCACAGATTTCAGCCTAATCAAGACCCCAGCTGGCCTCTGATTGCTCATGTCCCTTCATTTGGCTGACATGTCTCTTCTTCCGTTGTCCCAGCCTGAGTGTTCTACTCACCTAACTTATTTGCTTGTTTGTTTATGTTTCCAGGTTGGAGCCTCCCTCTTTGCCAGTAACATTGGAAGCGGGCACTTTGTGGGGCTGGCGGGGACAGGAGCAGCCTCGGGCATTGCCATGGGTGGCTCTGAATGGAACGTGAGTGATCCCGGAGCCACTGTGTCCTGGGGGGCGGGAAGGAGTTCCTATCAGGTCCTTTTTCATCACTGTAATGAAATGTGGGAGGCAGGTTAACTTTATAAAGAGAAGATACTTAGTCACTAGAGCTGAAGGCTCAAAGTGTAAACAACATTGCACAGACTCTTGTGAGGGTCCCCCTGGACTCTGTGTAACCTCGTGTGGAGGGCAAGTGACGGGGTGGGGGTGGGGCATCACCCACAGCAGGAAGATGGGTTAGGTAGAACCAAGACTGGCTTTTGTAAAAATTGCCCCTCGGGGACTGATGACTAAGGAGTCCCTTTAGAACGACCCCAGTCACTTCTGTGAACAGTGCTCTCAAAGACACGAGGATTGTCCGTGTGCTCCGCTACCTCATGAAGGTGCTGCCACCTTCCACACTAAGGACTAAGCTTCCCGTACGTGATCACGGCAGAGTCTTGGCAGCCGGCCAGCTCAGCCTATGTTCAGAGGATCCTCAGAACCACCCTGGGTGCAGATGGGGGATTTCAACTCCAAGAACTTTCATAGGAGAGGCCCGTTTGCTATGATAGTCACAGGACCCCTCTCTTTTCCCTTGGTCCTCTAGACACGTTAGAGGTTGGGAAATGCTACTGGAGCTCCCTCCCTCCCTCTCTCCTTTCCCTTCATTTCTCTCCCTCCCTCCCTCCTTCTCCCCTCCCTCTTTCCCTCCCTCCCCCTCCCTCCCTCCTTCTCCCCTCCCTCCTTCCCTCCCTCCTTTCCTTTATCCCTTCTTTTCTCCTTCCCTTCTTTCCTCCCCTTCCCCTCTAAATGGTATTTTATTCCTTATAAACCAGGGAAGAGCAGAAAGAGAACTCAGAGCTCTAGCTGGGAGTCTGGGCTGTGTTGATAGGGAGCGTCCTGGGTTCCACTGTTGCTCACAGGCTTTTGCTGTAGGCCAAGCAAGTAGCAAAGCGCATGCATGCATGTGCACGCAATATACATACATACTTATATATATATATATATATATATATATATATATATATAGAGAGAGAGAGAGAGAGAGAGAGAGAGAGAGAGGTGGGGGACTTTTCTACAGTAGTTGAGGGTCTCTTGAGAGAGAGGCAGAGATGGGTAAGTTTCTCCTGATCTGAATTCACCTCTTGTTTTGGTTGCAGGCCTTGGTTTTGGTGGTTGTGCTGGGCTGGGTGTTCGTCCCCATCTATATCAAGGCCGGGGTAAGTACCCACTCTGTTATCTCTCCTCATCAGCAAATACACGTGTGAACTTGACCCTCTTGGAAGCCACGGGAGACTTTATGGCATAAATGACAGAGAATAGTCCGGGTTTGCTTTCATCCCTAGGTTTTAAAAGAGCTCCTGATTGCCTGCAGGAGTGTTAAACAGTCCTCTGGCCCCGTTCAGTCCAGGTTCACTACTCTTCCATCTAGGACAGTCCCTAAGTGACCCTATTTTATTCAGAGCCCCCTGAAGCATCCTACACCACCTTCTGGGTGTGTTCTTGTGCTACACTGCTGTGATCTTGTTTACTTCCTCCCCTAGAAAGGAAACAGGTTGAGAAAAAGAGCTATGTCCCCCTTCTTTTATGCACACCATCACCTCTCGTTTCGGAGCATGTGGCTGATCAAACACAGCCTTATCATCACCTCTTCAGTGACATATGTAAGCCCCTCCTACATGTAAATGTATACACTGGGAGCTAAAGGTGATGTCTGGCAAACTCTGCAGGTTGTACCTTCTGAAGGCTCACAGATTGCTGGTGACATATTGGTCCCAGAAGACAAGAGGCTAAGGGTACGGAAAGCAAAACAGGAAGTGTGGTTGGAATTCACAAAAGAGAACCATCAGAATATTTGGGAAGGCCTGCAGCTGCAATCCTTTGTACTGCCTGTGTAGAATAAGGTGACAGTCACTTTCAATCTGGACAACTTCTTTGGTGCAATGGCAAGAGGCTACCATTGTCTCATTTGCAGTAGATGAACTATATAGAAAAAAATACATACAGACGTAGACACACACAGAGAGACAGACACGTACAAACACATATGTGCATTTGCATGCACCTTCTCCAGGGCAAGCATCTGCCTCCTTAGTTATGTCCAGTCATGTGTTTATTAGAAAACATGTGTTTTTGAATACTTTTGATATATTGCACCTGAATGTTAGGGCCTCTCTACTTCTACTGTATAGGGTATGTAGAACTGAAATCAGCACATGGCATCTGGCTGCTTTGTAGACTTGCTGGGCTGACAAAGGGGTATGAATCCCTGACCACACTCCCGAGGCTCTGACACCAGGCTAGACCCCACTTATCTGCTTGCCCTGGGCTCTCTGTTTACTATGGCTCCATCTCATCCCATTAGGTGGTGACGATGCCAGAGTATCTGCGGAAGCGGTTTGGAGGCAAGCGGATCCAGATCTACCTCTCCCTTCTGTCCTTATTGCTTTACATCTTTACCAAGATCTCAGTGAGTGCATCGCCAGGGGTGAGGTGGGGCGGGCTGGGGGAGGGGAGGCTGGCTGCTGGTCCATCTTCTCACTATGCCACATGTACCGTTCCACCAAGAGGCAACTGTACCTTTCTATGGCCTTTGTGCGCTAAGCCTTCTTGCTCCTGAGGGGAAGGTCCTGTTTTATACATCAAGGAGCCAATGGAGCGCAGTGGGACTCCCTGTCCTCCACTGTGATGTGAGTTGACTATGTGGCAGGCTCATGAAAGTTCACCAAAAGCTGCTCTGAAGAAAAGATTAAAGGGGGGGTTGAGATGTTATCCCCACCACTGGGTATATACCCAAAGGAAATGGAAGTAGCATGTAAATAAATACCAATCTCCCGTGTTCACTGAAGCCTAATTTACAATAGTCAAGGTGTAGAGTCAACAAAAGTGCTCATCAGCAAGTGTAAGTGGAACCTCATGATACATACACACACACACACACACACACATACACACTGTTCAGTCTTAGAAAGAAATCTCATCATTTGACGATATGGGTGAACATGGAGGCCATTATGTTAAATGAAATAAGCCAAGCCCAGAAAGATAGGTGCTCAAGATCTCATTTATATGTGGGGTTTAAAAAAAAAATTAAACCAGGGGGCTGGAGAGATGGCTCCTCCATCTACACAATGAGAAATTAAACGAATCATTAAAAGTTCCATGCAATATATTTTGATCATATTATCCCCAACTCTCCTCAGATCTTCCCCACCTCCCTACCCACCCAATTTCATGTTCTTTCTCCTTCTCAAAAAAGAAAAAAAAAACATCCCAACATCAAAACAAACAACAAAAAATACCAAACCAAACAACAACAAAAGAGCACACAAAAACTTGGAGTCTGTTTTGTGTTGGCCGGTTACCTCTGAGCGTGAGGCCTGTCCTGGAGAGCAGTTCATGTGTCCAGTGACACTCCATCAGAGAAAACTGAGTTTCCCTCTCCCTGGAGGTATCCATAGTAAATCGCTTCTTGATTGGAGGTGGCACTTTTTATCCACTTTCCCTTCTAAGCCCCGGGATTTTGTCTGGCTTAGACTTGTCCAGGTCTTGCCCAAGCTATCACAGTCTCTGTGCGTTAGCCCCACTGTATTTGGATGATTCTCTTTCCCTGGGATCATCCACCATGTCTGGCTCTTACAGTCTTACTCTCTGCTCTTCTGCATGGATCCCTGAGCCTTGAGCAGAGCGGTCAATAAAGACATCCCATTTAGGGCGGAGTGCTCCAAAGTCTCCCCTCTCTGTACATTGTCCAGCTGTGGATCCCTGTGTTAATTCCCAGCTCCTCAGGAACCTCTGATGAGAGTTGAGGGATGTACTGATCTGGATCCCAGCAAAGTGTTTCCTGTACAAAACTTTGAAACATCATTGTGCCTGATAAACCACTGCGGATTGCTCGACTTTTAACAATAGCAACACTTTGCCATTCTTGGTTCGTTTATTTCCTTCTAATTTTTTTTAGCAGTATTATAAATCAAATCTTAGAATTCATAGGATTTTATTCTCAGTTCTCCAGCATACACCTTTAACTTTTGGAATCAAAAACGTTATGCTTTTATAACATTTAATAAAAACTTTAAAAAACCCATGATTTAAAAATTCAGATGACTTAATGTTTGGCATGCCCAAAATTTCTTGATTATCTAAAAATGTTTTCATAGGGTTAGGACATATTGAACTGCTGGTTCTTCAAAGAAAAATATTTTTAAAAGTTTTTAGCATACCACATTTATTTTTTTCCCTCCTATATTATCCCCTGGTCTGGCCTACATGCAAAGACCTAAAAAATTAGATTGTTTGTCTTCTTGTTCAATAATGAAAATTCTTTATAATATTCTGGACTCTAGACCCTTACTAAGTGCATAACTTGCAAGCATTTATATTTTCACTTTCTGGACACTATCCTTTGATGCACAAAGATTTTATATTTTGGCAGAATTATTGATTTTGTATTTGTTGCTCATGCTTTTGGTGATATTTCTTAGAATTTGCTGTAAAATTCAAGAGAATGAAGATTTATTTCCATGGTTTCTAGTAAGAGTTAAATTAAATAAAAAAGTGTGTGTGTGTGTGTGTGTGTGTGTGTGTGTGTGTGTAAATCCTGCATGCACATATGGAGGCCAGAAATCATTGTTAAATGTCTTTTTCTATTGCTCTCCACCTCATTCTTTTGAGGCAGGGTCTCTCACTGAATGTGGAGCTCACCATTCAGCTAGACTGGCTGGCTACCACGTCCCTGGGATCTGCCTGTCTCCAACCCCTGCACTGGGGTTGTAAACACATGCCATGTCTACCTTTTACCTAGGGCCTAGGGATTTGAATTAAGTTTCCTGTGTATGCACAACAAGCATTTTATTGACTGAGCCCTCTCCCAGCCTTTCTCCTATGAGTGTTATCTTTTATTTTCCTGGATTTGATCTATTTGAGTTAAGTTGTGAATATAAGGCAGAGTCCATGTGTTCTTTTGTATGTGGGCACTCAATCCTCCAGCACTCTTGGTTGATGGGACCACTGTTTCCCACCAGTGGTTTTGAGCCTGCTCTCACAGGTGAGGGCGAGAGGACTTTGTCTTAGGAGTTGGGGCTAACAATCAGGAAGGTTATCCCTCTTTACACCACTTCCTGACGCATACTGATGACGTCCTCAACCGGTAGCAGCTTGATTGTGGCCTCCTCATTCTCCTTCCCTCTTCCAGGGTTAGTTTTTAGTTACAAGATGAAAAACCTGGACTTTCCAGTCCTTGTTTCACTAACAAACCAGTGTGCAGAGCCTTGCCTGGGACGTGCGAGGAGTGCTGAAGGATCAGTGTGGGCTTCAGAAGGGAGGGAAGTTCCAAGTGAGAAGAGCAAAGGGGATGTAAACAGTGGGCCTGGGCACACCTAGAAGGGACAGGACGCTCAGAGGGAACTGGGTCTTAGTTTAGCTGTGAGGGTGTGAGCGTGTGAGCGTGTGAGCGCATAGGAAAGGGAACCTAGCTTTCCCTTCTGAAGGTCAGCGTTCAAGCCACAGTTCAAGCTGGTGACAGTCTATTGACGGCAGTTGCCATGGAAAGGGTACTCTTTGCCCTTAGACTGGTATAGGGGCGGTCATATAAACAAACTAGTGCCAGGCCTTTTGCCCTCTTATCACCTCACCTACTTTTCAGGTTACTGATTAAACCTCCCTGGACTTGAGAGCCCCCAGGGAGTCAAGGCCCAGCCCCTTGCAGCCCAGCATGAACGAAGGAGCAGGTCCTCCAGCCGGCACTGTTTCCAACATTTGGCAATGGACTTGTACACAGTTGCAGTCTGCTTCTGTGTGTGGTTTCAGAGGCTTCTGGCTGGAGGCCCTGGCCAGCACAATACTTGTTTCACCCAATGACTAAACAACCATCCCAAAGATGTCTTGAAAGGTGCACATGAAGATGCCTGAGTTCCCCTCTAGTTCCCACTAGGGGCTTTACCCACTGCCTTCTGGTTCTCCTCAGTGTACTTCAGGACTGGGGAGATGGCTCAGTAAAATCACTAGCCACACAAGCCCAGTGTCTTGAGTTCCATCCCCAGAACCCACATAAGAAGCCAGATGCAGCAGAAGGCGCCTGTACTCCCAGCCCAGGCACAGTGCAGTGGGCAGAAGAACTGGCTGCAAGGCTGGGAGCCTGCTACCCTGGAGTAGCTGATCAGAGAAACAAACAAGAGAGATCCTGCCTTTGTAGTTGGATGGTGAGAACAGACTTGGAACGTCTCCCTCTAACTTCCATATGTGAATACACGCATGTCGGCATACACACATGTGCGCGCGCGCACACACACACACGTGTGCACACACACACACACATACACACACACACGTGCACACACAGCTGGTATACAGACACACAGCTGTCCAGCACTGTGATTAAAACCTGTCTGGGTTCAAAGCTTGCAGTCTCACAGTTCTGCCCTGTGTTCAGGTGAGAAGAAGCCAGAGAATGATAGGAAGGGATAGACTGTCTCATCCTGTGTCCTAGTCCCCAATTTACAGATGGACAAACTGCACAGAAGGGCTTTGTGAGGTTCAACAGGAACAGAACGGAATAAGAAGCAGGTTTCCTGACACCCAAATCCTTTGTCCTAATGTCCTCTCTGTCGTATGACTCTTACATTCCTCTACGGACAAACCCCGGGAAAGTGAGGAGGGTTTACAATGCACCCTGTAACCGAATGGCTGAAAGAAGGCTCTGGAAGGACTGTGTGAGGCATCTGCTTCAGTGGGTGTGTGATGATGGTGAAGGAAGGGCGTGTGTACAGGGAAGCAAGACGTCCTTATAAATTTGGTTGGCTTTAGGTTCACTTTGCAGCATAGGATGATATTTTTAGAAAAATGACAGTGATGTCAGCTATACCTGTTGGGAGCTGATGTTCAGGAACACAGGGTTCATAGACACAGAGTTAGTTCCCAAACCACGTGGTAAGGATTTATATTAAACAAAGATTAGCCAGTGTGTGTGTGTGTGTGTGTGTGTGTGTGTGCGCGCGCGCGCGCGCGCGCGCGCGTGCACACACACAGATGGTTTGTGAGACTCATATCTAGACAGGGAATAGCAAAGGACCTGCCAGGAGGGACTTGGAAGGATGTAGGGATTTAGTAGGTGTGTGACTGGTAGAAGAAGAAAACAAAGGGAATTGCAGGTACAGGTCAGCGAAGATCTCAGTTGTGGCTGCCATCTTGAGATCATGTCTCTTTGTCACTCCATGAGTTTTATTGGCTCACTTGAACACCTGCCGCATCAATCTGCAAGAGGCATTTTGTTCTGTGAGATTTCCTGATGTGGTGTATCTCATTCAAATATGGATAATCAGTTGAGATAAAGCTTCAGATTTTATGAATCACTTGACAACGGGATGTCCTGGTTTCTATTTCCTGGAGCTGTTATCACAGATCATGACTGCAATAAACTTTTTACAGCAACCCCGCTGTACATTTCGGGTCTTTAGGTAGACGTAAAAGCTTTTGCTCTTGCTTAATGTTTGATGCTTGGGACCTGGACTGTTCACTTTGACAAATGGAAAGAGAAATTTGAGTAATGAGGCTTCTCCATCTGAAACCTCATTGCCAGGGAGGGCTTACTGGATGATCAGAGCTGTCTTGGTTAGGATCAGAATGGGCAGGAAACACACACACACACACACACACACACACACACACACACACACACACAGTCCCAGGGTTGGGTCAGGGGTGGTGGTGAACCCCTTTAATTCTACAACTCAGAGGTAGAAACAGGAGGATCTCTGTGAGTTCAAGGCCATCCTGGTCTACACAGTGTGTTTCAGGAAATAAAATAAAATAAAATTCCCAGGGTTTTAAACCTCTGAGCTAAGGCCAGGTAACCTGCCCAAGGCTCTGTTACTCTCAGAGGTTTCCCAACGGGGTCCATGTTTTATTGCTACCCAAGAGTTCCATAGACACAGCTCAGCCCACCTCTCAACGTGATAAGAATGATGCTCTTGGGTTGAACTCGACCTTTGATCCACTGCTATACACATGGTTTTGTTGGAAACCCCACAAAGCACAAGCCAAGGTGTTTATGTCATAGTAGGCTGTGCTCTTGTCCCAGCAGCCTTTGCCAGAGATGGTGAGGGAGGATGATTTCCTCCCACTCTTGTGGGTGTGTGTTTGTGTCACTGGGGATTGAACCAAGGCCAACGCCCCACCACTGAGATATTTAAAATTTTCTTATTTTGAATTAAAAAAATTTTAAAATTTATTTATTTGTATTTTATTTACATTAGTGTTTTACCTGCATGTATGTCTGTATGAGGGTGTCGGATCCCCTGGAAGAGGGGTTATAGACAATTGTGAGCTGCCATGTGGGTGCTGGGAATTGAACCTGGATCTTCTAGAAGAGCAGCCAGTGCTCTTAACCTCTGAATCATCTCTCCAGCTCCAAATTAAATTTTTTTGAGACAAATTTTCACCTAAGTTTCCCAGACTAGCCTTGGACTCTCTGTAGGTCTTAAGCTGATGATCTTCCTGCCTCAGGGTCCCTAGCAGTTGGGATTACAGGCTGATGCTGCCATGCCTGGCTTCCTACCCCTGTAGAAAAGGACCGTTGGCTCTTGGCTTTGAAGGACGTACTTTAAAATTGTTACTTCCGGTTGGTTTTGCTAAGCAGCATGGAGAAAGTTCCTTTCTTCTTCTCCTTCCCTTCCTTTCTTCTTCTCTTCCTTTCTTTTGTTCCTCCTGTTTGTTTGGTCTGTTTCTCTCTCTCTTAGTGCTAATAGAATCTTAGCAAAGGAGCGAGCTGGGATGATCTATGGATGTAGTGAGGACATAGGAGGGCTCTTTATGTCGAGGCTGGTAGTGTATTCTCTAACTCATCCACCATTTTCATAAGTGAAAAAAAAAACCCTGCCCCAAACATTTCATACATACAAAAGTACAAAGAACAATATGATAAGCACTTTTATATCTACCACTTGGACTTTATTTATGTAAGGAATTTATTTAAAAAAGAAATAAACCAGAACTTATTGGTATCTACCCTTGATCTCAGTTCCCTTCTTAAAAAGATAAAACAAAAAATAAACACAGTGGAGTAGGACAAAGCAAACAACCAGAAGGAAAAGAGCCCAAGAAAAGGCACAAGAAACAGATAGAGGCACAGAAATCACTTGTTCACACACTCAGAAACCCCATAAGAACACGGAACTTGAAGCCATAATATACACGCAAAGTACCTGTAGGATAAAAAATGAATGAATAAATAAAAATGAAAAGCATAAAATTTAAAAAAGAGAGATAGAGAAGAAAAAGCCCCGATGTGATGTTATGAGACTGAATCTCTAAAGGTGCTGTTGAGTTCATTTTCTGTCGGCCATCTACTGCTGGGCATGCAGCCTGTCCTTAAGAGGAGTCTGCTTTCCCAGGGAGACTCCCTTGCAGACAACTGAATTTTCATTTGGGAGTGGCTATCAACTGGAGACAGCTTCTGGGTTAGGGATGGGTCATGGGAACACTTCTCCCTTCAGCTCTAGGACACTATCTGGTGAGACCCACGCAGGCCCTGTGCAGGCTGCCTCAGCCTCTGAGTTCATATGGGCATTGGTCCTGTTGTATTTAGAAGGCCTCGTTTCCTTGGTGTCCTCCATCTCCTCTGGCTCTTATACTTCCTTCCTACTCTTTTGAAGGGTTCTCTGAGCCCTGAGGGAGAGATTTGATGGAGACATCCTACTTATTATGATCAAGTGTTTCACGTCTTTCACTCCCTGCACATTGTCCAATTGTGGATCTCTGTGTTTGTTCTCATCTACTGCATGAAGACGGCTGAGCAAGGCCCTGATCTAGAAATACAGCAGCGTGTCATTAAGAGCCATTTTATAGCTATGTTCCTTTAGTAAAACAGTAGTGTTTGGTTTTACCCTAGGTATCTGGGTTATCTAATCTCATGTTCTTGGTCACCCAAGCACTGTCGGGTATGGGTTCTGTCTTGTGAAGTGGGCCTCACATCAAATCAGATATTGGTTGGTTACTTCTACAAGCTTTGTGACATTGTTGCACTAGTATATCTTGTAGGCAGGACACCCTTGTAGATGGAAGGTTTGTAGGTGGGTTGGTGTTTACATTTCTCCTTTGGTAGTGTGCAAAGTACCTTCCAGTACCAAGAACACTAGCCTGTAGGGGTGAAGGCTCTGTGTAGGCACCACCTCTCTTTCTCAAGGTTCAGTGCATTGTGTAAGTGTTGTCTTCAGCTATAGTGCCTTGTTGTCAGTTTCTGGAGAGCAACCTACAGCCTTGGCAATAGCCTGGGTTGTTTGAGGGTTCCAATGGGACCCCCCTGGCCAAGAACTCAATTAGACAAAACCCGTTCTTGGTACTGGAAACTTCATTTGGTGACAAGAGATATCTAGTTGGGACTATATCCCCCATACTTGGCAGCTATGAGCATGGTTGAGCAAGTGTCTCTGGTAGATGAAGTGTCCTTAGGGTATATACCCAAGAGTGGTATAGCTAGATCTTGAAACAGATTGATTCTTATCTTTGTAATGAACCGCCACACTGACTTCCAAAGTGACTAACCATACAAGTTTGCACTACCAGCAGCAATGGAGGAGTGTTCCCCTTGCTCCACGTTCTCACCAGCATGAGCTGTCACTTGTGTTATTGATCTTAGCCATTCTGACAGGTGTAAGATGAAATCTCCAAGTAGTTTTGATTTACATTTCCCTAATGACTAAGGATGTTGAACATTACTTTGAGTTTCTTCTTTAGAGAATCTCTGTTTAAATATATACCTCATTTTTAATGTTTTTTTCCTGATGTCCAGTTTTTTTGGTTCTTTATATATTTTGGATATTAGCCCTCTATAGATGTGTACTTGGTAAAAATCTTTCCCCATTCTGTAGCCTGTTGCTTTGTCTGAATGATGGTGTCCTTTGCCATACAGAAGCCTTTCTGTTTTATGAGGTCCCGTTTATTAATTATTGATCTTAGTGCCTATGCTATCAGTGTTCTGTTCAGGAAGTTGTCTTCTGTGCCAATGTGTTCAAGGCTATTACCCACTTTTCCCTATTAGGTTCAGTGTATCTGGTTTTCTATTGAGGCCATTGATCCATTTGGAGTTGTTTTATGAAGGATGATGAATGTGGATCTATTTGCATGCTTCTACGTGCAGCTGTCTATTTTGACGAGCACTCCTTGTTGAAGACGCTGTCTTTTTTCCAGTGTATATTTCTGGTTTCTTTATAAAAATATTTGGGTGTCCATTGGTGTGTGGATTTATGTCTGGGTTTTCATTTCAATTCTATTGATCCATGTGTCTGTTTTTGTGTCAATTCCATGCAGTTTTTATTAGCAAGCCCTGTAGCACAATTTGAGTCAGAGTTGGTGATACCTCCAATAGTTCCTTTATTTTTAAATTTATTTTACATACCAACTACAGTTTCCCCTCCCTTCTCTTTTCCTGTTCCCTTCCCCCACCTCCCTTCTATACCCTCCCCCACCACATCCACTCCTCTTCTGTCTCCATTCAGAAAGGGACCGGCCTCCCGTGGGAGTCAACAAAGCATGGCACATCAAGTTGAGGCAAGACCAAGCTCCTCCCCATGAATCATAGTTGGCCAAAGCAACCCAGCTTGGGAATTGGGTTCCCCAAAGCCAGCTCAAGCGCCAGGGCAGGTCCTGATCCCACTGCTAGGAGTTCCACAAACAGACCAAGCTACACAACTGTCACACACATGCAGAGAGTCTAGGTTGGTCCCATGCAGGCTCCCTAGCTGTCATCCAGAGTAGATGAGCTCCCACCAGCTCAGGTCAGCTGTCTCCAGCAGTTCCTTTATTATTCAGGATTGTTTTAACTGTCCTGGGCTTTTGTGTTTTCCATATGAAGCTGAGAATTGTCCTTTCATGATATGTGAAGAATTGTGTTGGAATTTTGATAGGGATTGCAATGAATCTGGAGATTGCGTTTAGCAGTGTGGCCATTTTTTTTTTTTTTTTTTCTGTATTAATCCTACTGATTCATGAGCATGGGAGATAGTTCTATGTTCCGGTATCGTCTTTCCTTAATTCAGTGTTTAAAGTTTTTATCATACAAGTCTTTCACTTGCTTGCTTAGAGTTACCCCAAGATATTTTATATTTTTAAGGCTATTGTGAAAGATGTTGTTTCCTTGATTTCTTTCTCAGATTGTTATTTGTGTATAGGAAGGTTACTAATTTTTGAGAGTTAATTTTGTATTCTGCTACTTTGCTGAAAATGTTTATCAGCTGTAGGAGTTTCCTGGTGGAACTTTTAGGATCACTTATATATACCATCAGACTATCTGCAACTAAAGATACTTTGACTTTCTTTCCAATTTGTATCTCCTTGATCTCAATGAGTTGTCTTATTACTCTAAGATTTCAAATACTATATTGAATAGATGTGAAGAGAGTGGACAACCTTATCTTGTTCCTGAATTTAGTGAATTGCTTTGAGTTTCTCTGTGGGCAAAAGTTTCTGTCCCACAAACCTCTCCTAAATAGCTGACACAGAGACTTAATATGAATTATAAATGCTCAGCCAAAAGCTCAGGCTTGTTACTAGCTAACTCTTACATTTTAAATTAACCCATATTTCTTATCTATATTTTTCCATGTGGCTTGGTACCTTTTCTCAGTGTGACATGCCCATCTTGCTTCTCTCTGCATCTGCTGGTGACTCCTCCAACCCCACCCTTCTTCTTCCCATCATTCTCAGTTTGACTCTCCCACCTAACTTTTATCCTGTTCAACTGCTGGCCAGTCAACTTTTTTATTAAACCAATCACAGCAACATATATTCACAGTGTAAAGGAATATTCCACATTTCTCTCTATTTGAGTTGATGTTGGCTATGGGCTTGCTGAAATTGCCTTTATTGTGTAAAGGTATGTCCCTTGTATCCTTATTCTCTTCAGGACTTTTATCATGGAAGGTTAGGGAGTCTTGTCAAAGGCCCTTTATGCGTCTAATAAGATCATCATGTAGTTTTTGTCTTTCAATTTGTTTTTCTGGTGGATTATACTTATCGTTTTCATATGTCAAACAATCCCTGCATCTCTGGGATGAAGCCTCCTTGATAATGGTGGGTGATCTTTTTGATGTGTTCTTGGATTCAGTTTATAAGTATTTACTGAAAATTTTTTCATCTATGTTCATATGGGAAACTGGTCTATAATTATCTCTCTTTGTTGAGTCTTTATGTTTTTGAGGTATCAAGCAACTATGGTCTTGTAAAAAGAATTAGACAATATTCCTTCTGTTTCTATTTTGTGGAATAATTTGAGGAATATTGGGGTTAACTCTCCTTTGAAGTCTGGTAAAATTCTTCACTGAAACTGTCTGTTCCTGGGCTTTTTTGGGTGGTAGACTTTTAAATACTGCTTTTTATTCCACTGGGTGTTACAGTTCTGTTTAAATTGCTTATCTGATCTTGATTTAATTTTGGGAGGTGGTACATATTGAGAAAATTATCCATTTCTTTTGAATTTTCCGATTTGGTGGAGTACAGGTTTTTAAAGTATCTCATCATGATTCTCTGGATTTCCTCCATGTCTGTTATTATATCACCCTTTACATGTCTAATTTTGTTAATTTGGATCTTCTCTCTCCTCCCTTTAGTTAATTTGAATAAGGGTTTGTCAATCTTATTGACTTTTAATCAAAGGACCAACTCCTTGTTTCATTGATTATATTGTTTTTCTTGCTATTTATTAATTTTTGGCTCTGAGATTGGTGATATCTTGTCTTTACTCCTTTTGGGTGTGATTTCTTCTTTTTATTTTAGAGATTTCAGGTTGCTATTAAATTACTAATATGAGGTGTCTCCAAGTTTTTTATGTAGGCTCTTATGGGGCTATGAACTTGTCTCTTAGAATTGCCTTTATTGTTTCCCATAAGTTTGGGCATGTTGTGTTTTCATTTTTATCCAATTTTAGAAAGTCTTTAATTTCTGTCCTGACCCATTTTTCATTCAGTAGTGAGCTGTCTGTTTCCTTGAGTCTGTAAACTTTCTGTTGTTTGTTGTTGTTGACATCCAGTTCTAATCTGTGGTGGTCTGATAGAATGCAAGGTGTTATTTTGATTTTCCTATATCTGTTGAGATTTGATTGTGCCTGAGTATGTGGTCAGTTTTAGAGAAAGCTCCCTGAGCTGCTGAGAGGAAGGTATGTCCTTTTGTGTTTGGGTGAAATGTTGTGTAAATATCTGCTAGATCCAGGTGCTTTATGATGTCAGTTAGTGTCTGCATTTCTCCGTTGTGGTTTGTCTGGATGACCTGTCTGTTGGCAAGAGCGATGTATTAAAGTTACCCGCTATCACTGTGCAAGGGTTGATTGGTGATTTCAGATGTAGTAGTGTTTATGAACTTGGGTACCCTTGAATTTGGTGCTTGATGTTAAGAATTTAACATCCTCTTCGTGAATTTTTTCCTTTGATGAGTATATAGTGTGCTTGTCTTTCTCTTCTGATTTTTTTAAAATTTTTATTTATTTTTATTTTTTGAGACAGGGTTTCTTTGGATAGCCCTGGCTGTCCTGGAACTCGGGTGTTTATTCTCCTTAATTTCATCAAACTGTTTGTTTGTGTCTTCTTTAAACTCCTCGAATTCTCTGATGAAGTCATGATTGCTCTTTTCAATTCTGTGTCCTGGGATTCATCTAGGTAACTCTCACTAGTGAACCTTTCTACAGAACAGTGGATGAAAGGAAGAGGATACTGGCTTGACCTTTCACATTATTTGTATTTTTGTGATGACATGTGGCATATGGACTTCTTTTGTTAGTTCTAAGTCTGATATGGACAGAGCAGGTTGGACAGAGAAGAGGATGTGCCTGGGGGTTGCAAATGGCTCGGGTGGAAGGTCAAGTGGACAGAGCGGGGCTGGGCTGGTGTTCAGGATGTCTTCCCGGTCCATGCCTGGCGTGTGGTGTAGATATGGCTGGAAAGGTTGGATATGGGCACCGGATGTTGAACCTAGGCTAGATCTGGTGGGTTCAGGAGAAGTTGTGACGGAGAGGTCAGGAAAACTCACTGGAACGGATCCTGGAAAAGGAAGTGGGGTGTCTGGCTGGCTGGAGAGGTTAGATGCAATACAGAAGGGACTTGTAGTTGGTGGCAGATAGGCCAGGTACTGGTGGAAGCTCAGAGGTTGGTTTTGGTATAGGTAGGGCTGGCCAGAGCAGGCCAGGGTACCAGATGTGGTATCCACGCTAAATCTGGCAGGCTGGGGTGGGCGGAGGCATGGATGGCCTTTTTATACATTTTGAATTAAAATATAATCACATTACTTTCCCCTTCCATTTCTTCTTCCAGAGCCTCCCAAGTCCTCTTCCTCCAACCCCTTCCATATCACTGTTTTCTCATATTGATAGTCTTTTAAAAATTGTTATTGCCATATGTATATATATATGTGTGTGTCTCTCTGTGTGTGTGTGTGTGTGTGTTTGTGTATATCTGTATAATGGCTGCATAAACAAGACAGAAGCATCACAGCTTCAAAAGAGAATGCTAACACAGAAGGAGAAAGTCTCCTGGGGTCCCACCTCTAGACTAAGAACTACAGGCAACTGCTGACTGAGAGAGGGCCTCACTCCCAGGGAGGAGGAGGAGGAGGATGATGATGACAACAATAATCCTAGTTGATTGTTCAATACATAGTGATCAACCTTGAAACCATAGCCAGACAAGCACCAATACTTTTTAAGTACAAAAATATTTATTAAGTTGTTTGATAACCTAAGTGCAGAGCTTTTAGAAAAGGTAAAGATTTCTATAATGAACATATATTTAGAAACTTTAAAGTATTTTTTAGACTTTTAAGTAGTTTTCTTTGCCCAAAACCTTGAAGTTTATAACTTTTGTATACAATAAGTCAGATGTTTACTGATCTTGTTATTGCCAAGCAGATATCTCAAAGATGAGGAAAAAGGAATTCAAGATGGACATATTTCAGGCAAAATGCCAGAAACACTCAACAAAGTAAAAATCAGTAATTTGAGAACTTGATTTCTCAATTAACTAATTCCTGTTTTTATATTGTCAAAAGATTGTCAATACATACTCTAGATATCTGTGAAACTCAAAATACTTCCCTTTCATTAGCATAATCCTCACATTCTGGGGTTTAGGCAGCATAGCATGTCTCTGGGACCTTTTCTTGAGGTGGCTCATGGGTTGTGGCAAACAGTAATGCAGGATTTCACTGCCACATGCTCAACTTCACATCAGCAAAGGCTGAGCCCCGGCTTCACCTTTCTCCCACCACTGCCAGGAGATCGAAGTTTCTCCAGTCTCTTGTGTTTTGTGAAGTAGACAGAGTTCCCTTTGAAGCTATTTCTCCACATCCGAGGAAAGGGGAGTTCCAGGCCAGGAGCAGAGGCTGATAACGGACATGTTAGGAACCTGGATGAGACTTTGAAATTCATTACGTCTTCTCTGAATATCTTTTAGTAGTTGTTTGAAGCCTTGTATATTCTTCAGATGGGACATTTTGTCCATGTGACACCATCTTTTCTGTTTCCAATTCTTTCTTTGCCTCCAAGGCTTCCACTTTCCCCTGTGGTCTCTTCAGTTTGTTTCGTGAGCTGTTCCAGATGGCTGCAGTTGATCTTAGCTCGATTATCCATCCTTTCTTCTCCCTCCGTGATTCACCCATTACGCTTTTTTTCCCCAACCACTGTATCTGTTTGTCCTCCACTGTCACAAAAGAGCAAACCCGACTTCTCAACTTCTGGTTGCACTTTTCCAGCGCGGCTTCTTAAATGTCGGCATTCTTGTTTTGCTCTCTCCACGTCCTTAGACATTTAGCTTGAACCCAGCGGGTCATCCTCTGTGAGGATGTGAGGTCATGTGACTCTGCAAATGGCGGCTTGGCCATTTCAGGGTTTTCATCTCTTTCTTTGCTTTCTCACTACTCATCACTTGTTGTTGGAGTTTTGTGTTTGGTTTTTAAAAATATTTTATTTTATTTTTATGTGCATTGATGTTTTTGCCATGGGTGTCGGGTCCCCTGGAACTGGAGTTACAGACAGTTGTGAGCGGCCATGTGGGTGCTGGGAATTGAACCCGGGTCCTCTGGAAGAGCAGTCGGTGCTCTTAACCCCTGAGCCATCTCTCCAGCTCCTGTTGTGGAAGTTTTAACTTTTCATCGTGTAATACCACAAGATTTTGAGCCTTCCTTGGCAGCTTGTACTTCATACGTTAACACACGATCTCTTTCCACTAAGAGAACTTTGTGGGGTCCAACAGCTGCAATCCCAAAAGCGTAGGCAGAAATGAGCAAATGTCAATACTTTTTGAGTATCAAAACAACACATGCCTGTGGCAGCCCTGGGTAAGCTGTAAAATTCCCTGGAAAAGAAGAGGAAAAAAAAATCCCAGGGAAATGAAAAATTGAGGCAGGTAGGAAGAACTGGAATCCAATGCACAGAGCCCTCAGGCTAAGGCGGATTTCCTCGACTGGATGCACTTAGCTATGGTATTCTCAGCAGGAATCCTGGTTTTTGGTGTCCCAAGGATAGAATTCATGAGAGGGAGAGCTTGTATTAGTTTTTTTTGTTGTTTGTTTTGTTTTGTTTTTAGTTCAGCACAAAAGTTTTCTTTATCTATATTGGATACAAGTAGCATATCATAAATATAAGACTTACATTAGTCAATACTTAAGCAGCTACATGCACACACACACACACACACACACACACACACACACACACCACACGTCACTTGTGTGTTTTTGCAGGTGTGTGTGTGTGTGTAGACAGGAGTCTTATTATGTAGCTCAAGATGGCCTCAGAAATCCTCCTGCATCTCCATCTCAAGTGCTGGGATTACAGGTGTGAGTCACCACACCGGGCTCCAGGAAGATTTTATAGATGTCATTTATAGCACATCTTGTGATTGAGAGTTACTTATTGTGACTAGTGCTGGGAAGAGTGTCACAGTGTGGCTGTCACAAAGCTCTGAAAACCACATACTGGAAAATAAAGCAACCATGGTGTTTGTGCTGTTTTCTACTGGGGTTTGAACTTAGGACCTTGTATACACTAAGCATGGAATGCACCACCAAGCTACAGCCCAAGCCAAAGAGTATTTTTAAGGTAGTAGACACCTTCTAACTTTTTTCATGTTCTTAGCTAATTTGTCAAATCAAAAGTGTGTGTATTTAGTAGCATTCTTCAGTAACCAGTGAATAGGATTCCTTTAATTTAGATGACTTTGTGGAATGAAAAATGCATTATTTTAGGGAGGAGAAGCATTGTGAATATTCATCACAGTCTCAAGTGGCCTGGTGTGCAGAGTGTGGAAGAGGTGGCCATTTTACACTTAGCATGACTAGTGTACAATGGAGCTCTTTTCTTCTATTCAGCTGCTGCTGAGACATGGCTGTGGAGTGCTTCCGCTGCCTTTCCCACTTCCAGACACTGAGACATAGCTCTCTGCTTTAAAGATGAAGAAACGGAGAAGAAGAGAGATAAAATGTTTTGTCCTCATTCCTTAGGGCTGTAGTGGTAGTGCCCAAAGTCAGGCCCTCAATCTATGAGTCCGTGTGTGTGTGTGTGTGTGTGTGTGTGTGTGTGTGTGTGTGTGTGTGTGAGAGAGAGAGAGAGAGAGAGAGAGAGAGAGAGAGAGAGAGAGAGAGAGAGAGAGAGACTCACCATCTCTCTTATCGCCACATTCTGTCTGTCCTTCCTCACCAGGATTGGTGATGACATAGGTCTCTTTGGGTGAGAGCATCTTGCAGGGGAGGTCTGAGATGACTGGAGCTACAGCTAAGAAGTGGGGCCCCAAGAAGGCTGGGAGGATGGGACGATTCCCTCTTGGGGCTCAAGTTCTAACACACAGCCATGGAATTGGTATTAGGTGAAACAGTAGAGGAAGGAGACTAGAGCTTCCATCGGGAGGGTATCTTGGTCCAGTGTACTGTACTGTAACAAAATACCCGAGATTTATAAAGAACAGAGTTTCTTACAGTTTTGGAAAGCAGTACATCTGAGGGCACACGGCAGCTGGTGAGGGCTTTCTTGCTGTGTCACCACGGGGTGAAAAGGAGCTTGCAGCCTGGGCTCTCTTCCTTCTTCTTAGGAAGCCAATAATTGCATTATGGGGGTCCTGCCCTCTCGGTGTCACTCAATCCTAATTACCCCCCCCTCAAAGGCCTCACCTACAAATAGCATCAGTATGTGGATTTGGGCATGGTGTTTTCAACTCATGGACCTTTAGGGACACACTGAAACCATAGCAGAGTGCAGAACATGGCAGGGGACCTGAACACGGCTGGGCTCTGAGCAACTGCAATGGAGTAAGGAAGGGAGCAATGAGAATGGTGTGTGTGTGTGTGTGTGTGTGTGTGTGTGTGTGTGTGTGTGTAAAAGAGAGCCGAGTCCAATCCTGTTGGCACCTTCCCAAGGAGTGTGGCTTCATTCCTTTTTTAGATTTCTAAAATATGTTCTATTTTGTAAAAAAAAAAAAAAAAAAAAAAAAGACCAACTCATATACTTTGTGGAGGAGGAGTCTAATTTTGGTACCTGCAAATCTAAAAAGATTACCTTGTCATGGTCTCCTTCCTGGAAGCACAGTATTTTGATGCCCTCTGCTGGTTTATATTAGCAACTGCATACCATCCAGCCAGGTCGCTTTACTAGAGGCAGAGAAGAAAGCCCGGAAGAACCGTGTAAAGAACATAGTGAGTTCAGCAGTGACAGGGGGACAAGTCTCCTGAAAATCACACCAGCCAGTATAGACAGAAGCACTAGTAATGTGCAAGAGGCACTTAGTGTTCTGGATGAACTCCTTTGGGGCCAGGCAGGTAAAATGAAAATCTTGAAGAAGCAGCGAGTGGGGGCTGGGTTTCCCACGCACAGAACTGAAACACTCAGACTTGCTTTTGAGGGTAGAGATTATAAACCTGTGCACACTGGTGTGTAAAAGCCGGGAGTAATGGCTAAGAGCAGCAGCTGATGGGTGGGATGCTAACAGACATATATATTTATAGTTAAATGTTTGTGAAGCATCTTGTCCCTCAGCTATGTATTCACAGCCTATGGTACATATTAAAGGTGAAGGGATACGTGGCACAGAAGCCACTTTCAATTTGTGTAATCTAGCATTTAATAGATTGGGTTTTTTTTAACCACAGAGTCCTTTTTCTTGTGAAATACTCACTACTATCATGAACAGAGCTTGCTTTATGGCCCCTGTGACCAGATGACCTCTCTCACTTCTGCCTATGTTTCGCTTCTCTCCCCTCAGGCAGACATCTTCTCTGGAGCCATATTCATCAATCTAGCCTTGGGCCTGGATATATACTTGGCCATCTTCATCCTACTAGCAATCACCGCCCTTTATACAATCACAGGTGGGTCCATTCAAGCGATCGGCAGCTCAAGCCTGGCTCAGGGTTAGGCACTTGCGAAGGACAAAGGAGGTAGGGTTAGAACGGCTATTTTCTTGGTCTCCGCGGCAAGCCATGTGGATGTTCGGCGAAAGCTCCCGCGCTGGTTGGAAAAGTCAGGACAACCTTTCACAGGCACTCGGGAGAGCCTAGCCCTGAAGGTTGTGGCTAAGCTACGACAATTAGAGGTCTGCCAGGTGAAAAAAATAAGAGAAGCGGAGATTGGTGGCAGGAATGGGCGTGGCTCGGCTCAGAAGCAAGGCCAGCCCGCAGGTACCAGAAGAAGGTGGTTACTAGGAAGTAGCGGGGAGAGAAGGGACATGAAGCATGATGGTATAAACAGATACAGAGTCCTTGGGAACCATAGATCTAATGTGACTAGATTGGGAACCATTTTGAAGTGGGAGAAAGGTATACGAAGAGGTTTTGGAGTAAGATTTGAGGATGGCAGAGACTCGTGTTCTTTGCAGGAGTCAAGGGGCAGATCAACAGTGGAGCTTGCTGCTCCGTGGGAGCCCTGTATACCTGAGGACAAGAAGTTACTTAGAGAGGCTGGGAATGTAATTTACAGTTAGCACATTTGTCTGTCACATGCATGTGTACACGTGGGCGTGCGCGCGCGCGCGCGCGCGCGCGCACACACACACACACACACACACACACACACACACACACAGGGTGGGGACTGGGTTCCATCTCTCTAGCATTACAGAGTAAAAAGGAGCAAGCATTCTCTTGGGCCATGTCCTAGCTTAAAAAGCTCACAACAAGTGTTTTCCACTCAGGTATAGACAAACGCCCCGCCCTTTCCCAGGCCTTGTAGGTGTTTTTGTGAGAGGCAAAGGCTAGGAGAATATTGCAGCAGGATTAGGGAGGAAAGAAGGGAAGGCAGGCAGATGGTGGTGGCAGGGGCGGTGGAGAGCTCCTTGGCAGGTGCCTTGGTGGTAAAGAGAGGGTAGTGGGTAGGAAAAGGAAGCAGGTGGGCATCGCCCACTCCATGTGATCTATTGTCTTTTTTGCCTGCTTAGGGGGCCTGGCGGCGGTGATTTACACGGACACCTTGCAGACAGCAATTATGCTGGTGGGGTCTCTTATCCTGACTGTGTTTGGTAAGTGGGGTTAAGGCTAGCTGAGGAGGTGGGGGCAGAGGTGTGGAGTTCTGACCAGAGGAGAGCAAGTCTGGCTTGATGCTCTGCAGTATCGAGTCTTTGTCTGTCCCACCAGTGAGCCCCCAAATAATGACACAGGGACTTACTATTAATTATGAAAGCTTGATCTTACCTTAGGCTTGCCCCCAACTAACTCTTATAACTTAATCTGCTTTTATTAATGTATGTTCACGGCTTTTTTTTTTAACCTAGTCTCCATTTTTGTACATCGGACTTGTTCATCTCTGGCATCTCTGGAGTAATTCGTGCACCTAGACTCCTCCTCCTCCTCTTCCTCGATCTCTCCCCAGAAATCCCGCCTGCCTCTCCTGCTTAGATACTGGCCGTTCAGCACTTTAGTAAACCAATCACAGCAATACATCTTCACATAGTGTACAAATATCCCATTACACTCTGCCTAGCTCAGGGCACTGGCCCAGCCCTGACTGGCCATCCTTATGGGAACCCCCTTGCCTCTGTAGGACCCTTGTTGGAGCAGACCCAAGGAATACTCGAATTGCCCCTGTTCTTTCTGGATAGCTTGGTTCAGTGGTCTCCAGGGTAGGCCTGGGGAAATGTGGTGCTGTATTTGCAGAGAACCTGGGTGAAAATGAAGAAGGCTAACCACTCATCACGTGACACAGATTTACATGCTGTATTTTCAGGCTGAAACTATATCCTGCCTACACTGTGATGTTAAAAATCCAGCGTTTAGGCATTGTTGGTGATAGGTGATTTTTCATTTTAATGCTTCAGTTGACAAAATTTAAAAATTGTTCACCCACTGTCAGCATCTCCTATCATTTCTTGAAACTGTCCTGTCTATAAAAGACAGCATTGGAAAGCCTAGCTGTTAGGAGGAGACAGAAGACACATGTTGTTTTTCACGTGTATAGGACCCTCTGGGAGTCATTCAAAGGCTCCTGTCTACACTCTAGGGTTTAGTTTTCTGAGGATTTCATTTGGTTTTCCCCATAGACTCTGGGGGGTTGGCGAACACAGGCTAAAAGGCAACACTGAGCTGTGAGGTGGCCAAGTTCTGATCCCTCGCCCATTCCCGGTACATCCCTGGGACCTGCTGTCCGGCCTGTGGCCAGTCTCCAGAAGGCAACTGTGTGTCTCTAACTCTGTGTTCTGAGTTCCAAAGACCGTGGCTGACAGCTGGGATTTAAAGAAAAGACAGTCTGCATGTGGTCCAAAGCCCAGGTCTTCTTTTAATAAGACATTCCCCCTTTGTATATGGTTTTCAGTCAGGGCACTTACACAGGCTGTTGCTTTGAAATGTCAGTGGCTCCCAGGAAGGCTGGGCAAAGTTCACACTCCCATTTTTATAAATGAGAAACCTGAGGCCTGCGGGGAAGGTAATTTGCCCCAAACTGTGCACACTTCAAGGATGTTCTCCTGTGCTGGTATCCTCTTGGTGTCCAATATACTCATACATGAAATCACTATAGGGAATTAAATTTTTCACAGTGTTCTTTTTCGTGCCAATATTTTTCAGCTTTCAATGAAGTAGGAGGGTATGAAGCGTTCATGGAGAAGTACATGAAAGCCATTCCAACCGTGGTTTCTGATGGAAACGTCACCATCAGGGAAGAATGCTACACTCCCAGGGCTGACTCGTTCCATATATTCCGAGATCCTATTAAGGGCGACATTCCATGGCCTGGGCTCATCTTTGGCCTGGGCATCCTCTCCCTGTGGTACTGGTGCACAGATCAGGTATGCAGTCTGGGTGTGCAGGTAGACAGGTTGCATGATGGAGACTCCCACTTGGCAGGCTGCTGGGGTTGAGTATGGAGAGGAAGGTCTGTGGGTTTCTGGGGACCAAGGCTAAAGGCCCAAAACAGGGAAGCTGGGATGTCAGAGGGTCACAGTGTCACTGGGCTGCACAGCTCCTCACTGGGATGTTCTTGACAGGTCATTGTGCAGCGCTGCCTCTCAGCTAAGAACATGTCTCATGTGAAGGCCGGCTGTATCATGTGTGGCTATATGAAGCTGTTGCCCATGTTCCTCATGGTGATGACGGGGATGGTCAGCCGGATTTTATACACAGGTAATTCCTCTACCCGAGCTCAGCCCGTTGTTACTTTGCTAGCTGTATGGCACTCTGGAAGCCCTCCGGCTCCTCTGATACTCTTTCTTTTGTGCCATGATTACCAAGGGTCAAGGCGCCTGTGTCGGGCAGCGTGCACATCAGAGACACAGAAATCTTGGCATTGCCTTTCCCAGTCTCTTTTTAAATCAGTTTATTATTTGTTTTTGTTTTTAAAATTTAAAGTTGTTTGCTAGCAGGCTTGTCACCAAGGCCGACAACCTGAACTTGATCTCTGGGGCCCATGAGGTGGAAGGAGAGAAGCAATTCCCTCATTTCTTACATCAACAGTTGCCTTCTCGTTATTTTTCATTATTTTTCGAATCGTCCACAGTCATGACATCATCCACGTTCCCTCTTCCAGGAAATAATCTTTGCTCGATTGCTGTTCTGCACCCTGACCCCCAGCCTTGCAGCGGTGTCTAATAATTTATTTTGTAATTTTAATGTCAAAGGTCCAGCCAGTTGCTGATTGCCATGTTCTCTGCCCTGTTTCATGGATTGTTTCCTTGCAGGGGCCTCAAGCCTGTGACTTGCCATCTAGAGTGACAGATTCATCTTTGGCCTTTTTTGTGGCATCTCAGCATTGCCATTTACATGCTGCTGTTATGAATAAAAATAATTTTTGGTTAGCTGCTACGATTCAAAACTGTTTGAAATGCAAAATAACAACAATAAATAAATAGAGCACCACAGAGTGACACTTTGGCAAGCATCCTCCAAAATGAAGTCAGAAGAGTTGGCAGGCATTTGCTATCTTGTCCTTGGTTACATGCCCTCTCTAGGCTCTCCTATTCCTGTGCCGGCTTGTACACCATGAGGAAATATAATTGCCCTCTATATTCGTAACTCACATATCTGTGGCTCTTCAACCAACTACATATTGAAAAAAATCTGCACCTATGATGACAATTTGTAAAGTTTTGCTTATCACTTTTTCCAAACAACATAGTATAACAGCTATTTCCATAGCATTTATAGCTTATTATGTATTGTAAGTACTCTGCATGTCATTTAAGGGGAAGATGTGCATGTATTACAACAGATACTATGATATTTTATTTAAGGGGTTGAGTACCCACAGACTTTGGAATCCAATGGGTCAAGAGTACCCAGGAACCAGTCACGTGTGGATACTGAGAGACACTTGTCTAGCAAACAGAATGGCTCATTCCTTAATGGCTACTGCATGTATTTATTTACAAAATACTACTTTGGTGAATTGGTGCTGTGCAGTTCAGTGCTAAATGAGTACTTAACAGATGTTTGTGGAGCTGAATTCTATATAAGTTTCTAGAATTTGCTCCAAGATTCTAGATCTTGTTCCCTCCTCCTCCCAGTCTATTTCTTTCTTATCTCTGTGCCAGATTTCTCACATCTTGGGAGTCACCATAGTTTTCTAGGGGTTTGACTGTATGCTTAAGAGCTATTCAAAATAAACCTCAAAACTAGGAGTCACAAATAACCATGATTTTCAGGAGGAAAAAGAAAAGACGATTATCATCACCAAGCTGTTAAGATAGAAGACAGCGTCTCCTCCCTTCCCACCAGATCATTTCTTAGTTTCCTTTTTTCCCCTCTGCCTAAGAACCATTTTTCTCTGCTGTGGGAGCTTCAAGCTGTGTCCGGGATAACAGGGCCAGGATATGACACAGAACGGCTTAGCTGGGAGATGTTCTCTTCCTGGCAATGTTCTTGGGTGTTGGGTGGGAATATCTTGTTTGAAGTGTTGCTTTAAGAAGGTAAACATGCCGAGCGGTGGTGGTGCATGCCTTTAATCCCAGCACTCGAGAGGCAGAGTCAGGCGGATCTCTATGAGTTTGAGGCCAGCCTGGGTTACAGAGTGAGTTCCAGGAAAGGTGCAAAGCTACACAGAGAAACTCTGTCTCAAAAAACCAAAACCAAAAAAAAAAAAAAAAAAAAAAAAAAGAAGGTAAACATTTTGCAACTGTCTGAACCCATTGCAACCCAATGAAAACTTGCTGATACAACTGTTCATCTCTCTCTAGACAAAATCGCCTGTGTCATCCCCTCAGAATGTAAGAGGTACTGCGGCACTGCTGTTGGTTGCACCAACATCGCCTATCCAACCTTGGTGGTGGAGCTCATGCCTAATGGTGAGACTTTCTTGGGAGGTCAATTTGGTTTAGGCTCTACCTAGACTTTTGGGTGCATTCTGGGACAAAGCCATTTCCTAGCCAGGGCTGTGCTCTAAGGTGAAAGCCCCATTTCTGTGTTTTTGAGTTACTGTCCATAACATATGGTTCAGTTGGAGTCTATCATCCCAGGTCTTGTCCTTTAGTTGGTCTAAGAAAGGAAACAATATGAAAACTTGTTGGGGTGGGGGCAGAACTTCCCTATTCATGCCTGTCTAGATAGTCATTTAAAGCACTTAAACAAAGAGGTTATAACTTACAACAGTCATTTTGGAAAACAGTATGGAGGCTCCTGAAAAAAAAAATAAAAGTAGACCTACCATAGGGTTCAACGTTCTCCATACAGAGTTCATATCCAAAGGGAATGAAACCACTAGTTAAAGAGACAACTGTGTTCTAGTGTGCATCATAGGCTTGTGCACAATTGCCGAGCTATAGAACCAACCTAAGTGTTCAAACATAAATGGATAAAAATGTGATCTCCATAAACAATTCAGACTTGCAAGGTGATCTGTTCATTTGTGATAATATGGATGACGCTGCAAGGTGTTAAGTGAAAAAAGCCAGTTATAGAAACTCAAATGCTGAATGATCTCATTTCAAAATTTAGAATTTGTGTGTGTGTGTGTGTGTGTGTGTGTGTGTGTGTGTGTGTACACATGTGCACACATGTGGAAGCCACAAGTAGATATCAAGTCTCCACTTCTATTATTACTGTCTTAGTTAGGCTTTCTATTACTGTGAAGAGACACCATGACCATGGCAATTGTTACAAAGGAAAACATTTAACTGAGGTGGCAGCTTACAGTTTCAGAGGTTCAGTCCATTATCATGGCAAGGAGCATGGTGGCATGCAGGCAGACATAGTGCTGTAGAAGAAGATGCTACATGTTGATATGCAGGCAACAAGAAGCAGAGTGTCTCACTGGGCGTGGCTTGAGCATATAGGAGACCTCAAAGCCTATCTCCACAATGACACAGGTCCTCCAATGAGACCACACCTACTCCAACAAGGCCACACCTCCTAATAGTGCCACTTCTTTTGCGGGCCATTTTCTTCCAAACTACCATAATTACTTCAAATATTTGATTTATTATTAGGGTGTGTGTGTGCTGTGTGTGTGTGTGTGGACATCCGAGCACAGCCTTTAGGAGCTGGTTCTCTCCTTCCACTGTAGACTCTGGGGCTCCAATCCAGGCCATCAAGCTTGTGTACCCATCACTTTTACCTACCAAGCCACTTTGCTGGCCCATGCACCTTATTTTTTCTCACAATTTTAAAAATTTACACTGTGATAGAAATGCTAAGTGTGTAAAAGGGAAATACACAAATTTGTAGAGAACATTTTACCTGACAGTTGCAATAACCTATATTGTCACTCATTTATAATAGTAATAGTCCTTTTCCTGTTACATTTATTTTTATTATTATTAAAATATAATATATTTCTTTTCCCCAGCTCCTCCCATGTGTTTCTCTTTCACTCTCTCAAATTACTGTCCTTTAAAATTTAATACACACACACACACACAGAGCTGAGTCTATTTAGTGTTGTTTGTGTGTATTTGATTTCAGAGCTGACCATTTGGTATTAGATAACTAGTTGGGAGCTCATCCCAAGGAGAAGACTACTTCTGCTCTTAATGCCCCTTAGTTGCCTGTGGTCCTTTGCCTATGGTTGGGGCCCCTTCCATGTTATCATGTCTATTGATGTTGTCCTTGTTCAGGTCTTGTTTAAGCAACCATATTGTTAAGATAGCATGCATGAAACTTCCCTGTCATTTCTGGGAGACACAGTCTTACAGCAGATTTCCTGGTCCTCTGGGTCTTATAGTATTTCTATCCTATCTTCCAAGACGTCCCATAAGTCTTAAGCTGTGGGGTGTTTGTTTGTTTGTTTGTTTAAGACATGCTATCTCATTGTACTCGGTGCTTGTGGGAGCCCACAGAGGTTTCCTAGTGAGATCTGAGCTTGCTTTACCCAGCAGGGCTGCATAAGGGGATGAATTGATTGGTTACTGAATTGCATGGTTACCAGATGTATGGAAGGGTCTGCACTTGGCTGTGCTAGGGGGAGGTCTTTTCCTCCACCCCTTGGCATTTCTTTAAAAAGCCCTTTAGAAGAGACAGAAGGGGCTGGTGGATAAGGATCCAGGCCCTCCCGGGGCTATCCTGTGTTTCTATCTGTCTCCCTCTCCCCTCTATATTTCTATCTAAATCTCTTATCCCTCACTCCTCAAGAGTACCCTGGGAAAAAAAAGGTGGGGATGAGTCCCCCACAGGAGCTCTCAGTTTGGCTAGACTGGCTGACTAGGGAGCTCCAGTATCTGCATCTTTCCCATCAGCACTGGAGTTACAGATATGTGCTATAGTTCCTGGCTTTATGTAGATGCTGGGGATCCAAACTCAGGTCCTCCTGCTTATGCAGCAAATACCTTATCCACTGAGCCACCTTTTCAACCTTTCTTCCACCTATCTGTCTATCTGTCTGTCTGTCTATCATCTATCCATCCCTCTATCCATCCATCCATCTATCCATCCATCCATCCATCCATCCATCCATCCATCCATCCATCCATCCATCCAGGCTGGCCATGAATTGAATTGATGTTAGTCTTTTTGTCTGAGCTTCCCTAGTGCTCGGATTACTGGTGTTTACCAACATGGCTAGCTTTCTTTTTAAACTTCTTTCCACAAGCTTTATGCACAATCTTGAGCAGGACATTTGTATTCAACTCATATAAGAGCGGGAGTAATATTTAACTCCTCCACTGAACTTGGCTGCTTATTAATTAAGGTTCCGGCGAGCAACTGTCAGTCACACTGGTCTTTGCCGGAACAAATGTGTGACTTCTCCAAATTGGCCCTGTACCCCTCTGCTCTCATGAGACCCTAACACATGGTGCTAGAGTAGAACAGTGAACAACAAAAAGATGAGTGCATAACTCTGTGTTTGCACTCAGTGTTTCTGGCCTCCCGGCAGTCACCTGGCTTCTGTGAATACTGAATCCCATGTTAGACAACACAGACATTTCCTTATCCCTCACTTAACATCACTCAATAGCATTTAATGTCATTGATCAGTTGTCCTGGCTGTCACCTGGCTTCTGTGAATACTGAATCCCATGTTAGATCACACAGACATTTCCTGTCCCTCACTTTACCTCACTCAATAGCATTTAATGTCATCTATCAGTTGTCTTTCTCGAACCTTTCTCTTTGGATTCATAATGTTATCCTCTCCAGCTCGTCTCTTTCCCCCATCTTCTTAGGCTGCCTCTTTGGTTCCACTTGTAGATTCAGCTTTTCAGCCAGCGAGTGTTCCCCCGCTAATCCACATCACTTCTGCCCCTTTTGTCTCCTAATTATCACGTACTTTTCTTCCTGTCTGCTTTTGCCCCTCTTGCCTTACTAGTCTGCTATCCCATGATTTGGGGGCGGGGGCTAGGCTGCCGTACAATTACATTTAGCAAACATTTGTTGAGCAGATAAGTGAATGAAGGTCTAACAGGAATAGACCAATGAGAGGAAATTAAGTTGCTTGTCCTGATGCTGCTCAAGTCATCAATGGCAAAGCCGATGTCGGCGGAGTTTAAACAGGTCTTGTTGCAGGTCAGGCAGGCTGTGTCACAGACCCGCTTTACCAGGTGATTTATTAGTGTGGCTTACAGCTTGTGGCCCAGCTAGCCCAACAATCACTGTCTTCCAACAGAAAGTCCCAGAATCTAGTAGTTGTTCCATCCATAAGGCTGGGTGTCTCAACTGGTCTTCAGTGTATGCTGGAATCCCTAAGAAGTAGGCTCCAATGCCAGTGAAGGAATGGACTTGCCAGAGAGAGTGAGGGCAAGGAGGCAAAGAGCAAGAGCTTCCTTCTTCCAAGTCCTTTATATAGGCTGCCACCAGAAGGCGTGGCCCAGATTACAGGTGGATCTTCCCACCTTAAAAGATCCAGATTAAAGGTGGATCTTTCCACTTCAAATGATTTAATTAAGAAAATCCCCCACAGTTGTACTCAGGGGCTTGGGTTTTAGTTGATTCCAGATGTGGTCAAGCTGATAACCAAGAGCAGGCATCATACTCGGTATGCTACAGCTTTGCCAGATGTGACTTACTCATTTCTCTAGGCTCCCATTCATGGATGTCTTTTCATTCTCTTTTCAATCTAGTGTAGACATCCTTCTGCTGTATCATGACTCTTTTTGGTGAGAGTCCTTATGAAAGTCCCCTTGGTTGGAAATACCTGCCACTGCCATGACCACCACACTCACCACCACCATCATCATCACCATTTAGTTTAAAATTCTCTCATGTTTATCTTGTCTCTGAATCATTGTCTTCTTTCTTATAAAGTCTTAACAAAGTTAAAGAATTAGCCAGGGAAAGATTTTAAGGGAACACTCTAGTCAGGAAGTAGCCGGGTCTTTCTAGCTCTCTTCTTGTTTACTTCATGTTGGAAAACTATGGGAGATTCTCTTACACACTCTTACTTCTTGTGCACTTGGTTTAATTATAAAGAAGACTAGAGTTTCCATTGTCTTAGAAGTCCAGTTCTTAAAACCTCTATTCTTCCCGGAGAGATGAATTTGAGGACCTAGGCATGATTTCTAGAGGCAAACAAACCTTGGGTACTGCTGCACAAGAAACAGAGAGTTGGGGTGACGGATGTGTCACTCAAAACCTCTCTCTCTTCCAGGACTGCGAGGCCTGATGTTGTCAGTGATGATGGCTTCACTCATGAGCTCCTTGACCTCCATCTTCAACAGTGCCAGCACCCTCTTTACCATGGACATCTACACCAAGATCCGGAAGAAAGCATCCGAGAAGGAGCTCATGATTGCAGGAAGGTAAATGTGGCTTCCTCCACTCTGCCATGTGCCAGGGAAGCTGAAAAGATCACAAAAAGTTCTACCCACCGTAGTTCAGTTAGGCAAGATTGGCAGATACTTGGTATAATCGGAGTTGTCTCTGTGGCCAGTTATAGTTACCCTTCTCTGGCACTTTCTTTTTCTTTTCTGTGGCAATGGGGGATTGAAGTCAGGGCTTTGTATACTCCGGGCGAGCACTGTACCACAGAGCTAGACCCCAGTCCTGACATTTCATTTTACATTGAAAACAATTAAGCAGTGTCCCACTGGAGTTAGAAGAAATGTAAGAAATCAACTTCTTTATCTCAGGCTACTAATGAGGGTTACTGGAATGAAGTTATCTGTATCTTAACTAGGTCTGGACTGGGCAGAGCTAGGATTGCTGGTTACAGCCAGTTAAGTCCCTCCGCAGAGCTCTCAATATACTCTGTGAAGTACAAAGCACCAGCTATGTGCACATATACTTTAATTAATGGTGCTGGGATCAAACTTGGTACTTTGCATGGACCAGGCAAATGCTCTCCCACTGAGCTACATGCCCATTCCTTGTTTTCTGAGAAAATAAGGATACCTATCCCCACAAAAGGGTGTCTAACCAGCAGAGCATCTGCTACTTTGCACTCTACTGAGCAGCACCGAGACCTCACTTGTTTTTTTTCTTAGAAGGTACCTACTGGAAAGAAACCCAGTTTGTTGACTTGTACAGTTCTAGATCTCCTGGTCCTAAGATTGCATTAAATCTCACATTTTTTTGTGTATCCAATAACTACTAGCTTTGGGTTTGCTCAAATTAAACAAGCTCACAGTGGCATGAAGCAACTGTATGGTTTGTAAGAGCAATCCAGGACCCAGATAAGGGAGAGATGAGCATGGCTTAGTATAGTAGGGGAAGGTTTGGTGGAGGGAGAATTTGGAGTCAAGATTGGCAGGTAGGGTTTGGGTAAATAGTGGGTGGTATGGGAAGGCCGTCCCAGAGGGAGACTGATATGAAAACATTACTCATTTGCTTTAAATACACACGGGGTAAGGAAATTCTAGTCTTCTTTATAATTCAACCAAGTGCACAAGAAATAAGAGTGTGTAAGAGAATCTCCCATAGTTTCCCAACATGAAGTAAACAAGAAGAGAGCTAGAAAGACCCGGCTACTTCCTGACTAGAGTGTTCCCTTAAAATCTTTCCCTGGCTAATTCTATAACTTTGTTAAGACTTTGTAAGAAAGAAGAAAAAGAAGATGATGTTTTAAAATTTTTATTTAATTTAAAAAATTTTAATTTTAGAGCCGAGTGTGGTGACGCCTGCCTTTGATCCCAGCACTTGGGAGTCAGAGGCAGGTGGATCTCTGTGAGTTCGAGGCCAGGCTGGTCTACAGAGAGAGTTCCAGGACAGCCAGGACTGTTACACAGAGAAAAACCTGTCTCAAAAAAATCAAAAGAAAGAGAGAAAGAGAGAGAGAAAAAGGAAGGAAGAAAATTTTATTTTTTAAATTTAATTTTTAAATTTTTTAAAAAATTTAAATTTAAATTTCCTATTTGTGAGATGATTTTCTCTCATTAATCTTCACCCAACCTTTTATTCTCAGTTTTTAGCTGGAGAACTTGAGACTTGGAGGGAGATTGTTTCATGCAGGAACAGTGAGAATTTGAATCCATGATTACCTTGCTCCCGAGTCTGTAACCTTGTACCTACCACTTTGACTCTTCTCGAAGTGGGATTTTTGGGCATATAATCACTGGGCCTAGCTGCCTTTTGAAAGTCAAATGTGTCTCAGTTATTCATAGACACAGATGACTTTCAGTTAAGCAGAATAAGGAAGAGAGAAGCCTCCAGAATGAATTTGCTTCACTGTGGTAATATGAGATATGTATATATTTACATAATACATGTGTGCATATATATTTGCTGGTAACACCTACATATAGGTATGTGCGTATGTGTTTATATATTATTGGTATGTATTTATCATGTAGAACACTGATATGCTAGCATGTGCATATGTGTTTCTATATTACTGGTGTATATTTATCATGTAGAACACTGATATGTTAGTATGTGCATATGTGTTTATGTATTACTGGTATATATTTATCATGTAGAACACTGATATGCTAGCATGTGCATATGTGTTTCTATATTACTGGTGTATATTTATCATTAGAACACTGATATGCTAGTATGTGCATATGTGTTTATGTATTACTGGTATATATTTATCATGTAGAACACTGATATGCTGGCATGTGCATATGTGTTTATGTATTACTGGTGTATATTTATCATGTAGAACACTGATATGCTAGCATGTGCATATGTGTTTCTATATTACTGGTGTATATTATTTATCATGTAGAACACCGATACACTCTGGTGGGGCTTTGATTTCAGGTTGTTCATCCTCGTACTGATCGGCATCAGCATCGCCTGGGTTCCGATTGTGCAGTCTGCTCAAAGTGGACAGCTCTTCGACTATATCCAGTCCATCACCAGCTACTTGGGGCCGCCCATTGCAGCTGTCTTCCTGCTCGCTGTTTTCTGCAAGAGAGTCAACGAGCCAGTAGGTATCACTCCAGCAGCTCCAGAAAAGCCCGTGTGCTGCAGCAGCCGCTTATGGGGCCTTGCATAGTCTCTGTGAGAAGGATTCTGTATTCCAGAGATCTCAAACAGAAGTGGATGTGCAGTTATAGCTTTGACTGGGTGTGCCTCAAGAAGCCCTGAGGTCCCCTAAGAATGGGCATGAACCCTTAGGAGTTGGTATCAGACCCACTTTCTCTCTGACCCCCTTGTCCTCGCTACAAGGTCTCTAAACTAATAGTGTTTTTTTTCCATCCAACCTTCCCCCCCCCCCCCCCATTTAGGCACTTAGTTTTATTTTCTTTGAATTAGTCTCTGAAATGCTTGTGTTTATATTGCCTTCTAGAAACCTAACTTTAAAAGGTATTGGCCTTGTTTACTGAAGGAGGAATAAATAGAACAGGGGTGTCTCCTGTAGGGTAGGAGATGGCATAGACTATGACCAGAGAGCTTCCCCTCCCTGGCTCTTTGACAAGTTGTGTGGTGTCACATGAGGTTTGGGTTAGAGATGAGGGCTACACTATACTTTGCACACTCATAGGGCTTCTCTCCACGTGGGTTCACTGGTGCATGGTTTACCATACTTGTTACACATATAAGGTTTCCCCACTATGGATTCTTATATGAATATGTATAAGCTACAAGTGAAGGCTTCCCACAGTCCCTATGCCCATGAGGGAGATCTCCACTCTGAAGTCTCTGGCAGACAGTAAGGCAGGAGGGCAGACAGGAGGCTTTTCCACATTCATGGAGTAAGCTTTCTCTGCTGTATGAATTCTTTGGTGCACAATAAGACTTTTGCACACGCTTTGCACACATACGGCTTCTCATCAGTATGGCATCACTGTTTCTACCCATCCAGTCTTTGTAATTCTGACCTGACTATGTGGCTCCCACCAGGAAGTCTTGTTTGTAGTCCCTGGGTGAATGACACCAGAGGATGTTCTAGTACAAGTTACCTACAATGTGAACTTGCCTTTTTAGTCAGGATCTTCAGGGCCCAGTGAGGGACAAAGTCCTTGTGCTCGAGAAGTTCATCTGTGAAACTGTAAGAGAGATGACAAATGAGCCATGAAACGTGGGACAAAGTGTAAGTAGGCAGGGATTCAAAAAGGGCCATGTCAACGGACACCAAAACTCCAAGCAAGGAAGGCTGATTGGAGGGCATAGGGCAGAAAGGATTTAAAGTCAAGAAGAAAGAGGCATTCAAGATGGAGCGCACAACCTTGGCCAATGTGGAGGCCAAATGAAAGGGAGGGCCTTGTGAGGAGTTTACCCTGTCCAGAAATGGAGTTTATGTGTATGAAGAATGGGAGACACAGCTGAGAAACCAGGGGAGGAACAGCACCATCGAAACCCAGGTCAGTGAGTCTGAGTCCACTAACCTGGGGGGAGGGTGCTACCAAGTTTAAAGTACAATAGAAATGGTACCTAGAGATGGATGTGCTGTCCAGCCATCCACCCACATGAGAAGAGTTGGAAAAGGTGACTGCTACCCATGTGACAGGCTAATTGTCTGACACAATACAAATGATGACATGCTTTTTAATTTTCTTCCTGTAGGGTAGAAACAGATGAACACTCTACCAAGGAGATACCTTGGTAGAGTTTTGAGGTATACAGTTTTGAGGCACACAGTTTTGGGGTACACAGTTTTGAGGTACACAAATCTGTTATGTGCATCTCTTCCTTCATCATCCATGAAGAAGATAGTCCAGATGTTCTGTTGACACACAACTGGATGCAGAGATAGATGCACAGACCCAGAGATAGCAGAATTAAACTTGGAGTTGATTTTCACAGTTTAGTACATTATAAGTATATACCTTGGGATAAGTTTAGAAGAGATTATCAGAGGGCTGGATCACTGGAGATTACTAAAATACAAATTAAAACAGTGTGTCCGAGAGCCTTACTTATTCTTGCAGTAGCCCACAAGGATACTCAGTTCAACACTTCCAAATACTAAAGCTAAGAATTGGCATAGAGTTCCACAGTTACCAGCTCTAAGAGATTTTGCCTTCCCTTACTTCAAGTAGGACATTAGGTAATGTCTAGAATGTTTACACAGATCTGGTGAGTAGCAGTCCGGCATAAGCCAAACATCTTAAAACACATGTCAGCACTCCAAATACCACAGAGCCAAGGCTGCTCTTTTCTAGGAGTTTGGTTAAGACTGTGTGTAGTGTCTATTTGTGTCATTTTAACACAGTACCAAGGTCAAGGAGCCCTGGGGTGGAGTCTGGAGAACAGCAGGTACAGGTTGCCAGAGTCCTTAGGACTGGCCGGGAACGGTGTTTGGTGAGGCATCACCCAAGGCCTTGAGGAAAATATGGCTTCCAGACTCGCCAAGAGCTTTGGAAGGATAAAGGAATGGAGAGAGTTTAATTGCAAAGAGGGAGGGCCTAAAATGAGGAGGTGAGGGAAGAGGAGCAAGAGGAAGAGTAGGGGAGCAGGAGAAGAAAAAAAGAAGAAAGGAGAGCCTCATCAATGCTGTTTCTCTCAAGTAAAATGGAGGATGTGGGTCAGTGAGATGCTACGTGGGTAACAAACAGTACTTCCATGCCTGATGATTGGAGTTCGAGCCCAGGACCCATATCAAGGTGGAAGGAGAGAACCAACTCCACAGAACTGTCTTCTGATCTTCATGTCCATGCTGTAGTGTGCACAACCCTTCCCCCACATCAAGTGTGTGTGTGTGTGTGTGTGTGTGTGTGTGTGTGTGTGTGTGTGTGTGTGTATGCACAGAGTCAAAAATTCAAAAGCTAAGATTGTTTTTTATGGGTCTGGAGGAATGGCTCAGAGGTTAAGAGCATGCACCACTTTTGCAGAGGACTGGAGTTTGGTTCCTTGTTCCTACATCCAGTGGCTCACAACTACTTGTGACTCCAGGTATAGGGGTCTGATGCTTTGGGCCTCCACAGGCACCTGCACCCATGTGTACCCCCATACACACAACTAAACATAAAACAAATCTTTCAACACAAGAAAAATTTCAAAGGAAAAGTGTTTGCAGAATAATGGGAAACCTATTTTTTCCTTTTCCCATTTTCATTTATTTCGTTTAAAAGAAACTTCCAGATTTCAGACATGGGCTAGGCACTACCAACTGAAAGAGAGCAACATTTGATTTTTTTCTCCAAGCAAGCTCTAAGCTCAGATGAGGAGCTAGAGAAGTGTCTCCACAGAAAGGAGGACATGCCCACCTAGTTCTGAATCACTTACTTAGTCTAGACAACAGACTCCGCACTCGTCTGGACAGAGAAAACAACAGAGACAAAGATCCTGGGAGATGAGCATAAATGGCATCATCAAATAGCCAGTAATTTAGTATGTGGTGCTTTGAATGAGAATGACCCCCATAGGCTCATATTTTTGAATACTTGGTCCTCAGTTGGTTGAACTGTTTGGGAAGGATTAGGAGGTGTGGCCTTGTTGGAGGAGGTGTGTCATTGGGGATGAGCTTTGAGGTTTCAAAAGCCCATGCCATTCCCCAGTGATGCTGTCTCTCTCTGCTCTGTGCTTTGGAACAGATGAGAGCTCTCACCTACTGCTCCAGTGCCTGTCTGCTGCCGTGCCCCCTGCCATGATGGTCATGGACTCTAGCTCTCTGGAACTGTGAGCCCCAAATGACAACGCTTTCTTTTACAAGTTGCCTTGGTCACAGTGTTTTGTCACAGCAATAGGAGAAGTAACTAAGATGATATCTTGAAATATAAAGTATTTGAGTTCAGGTAGCCACCTGAATGAAACAAAGAGCAAAGAGACCGCTTAACCCATGAAAAAAAATCGTGAAGTCTCTTGCTGATAACACTGTAATTTGTCACTGACCCTTTCAAACTGTGGCCTTTGGAAGGAGGTATGGTTCTCCAGGTGAGGACTGGCCAGAAGGAAAGAAAACAGGTAAAAAAAGAGAGAGGATGGGAGGGAAGAGGGAAGGAGAGTGGAAACAGGTCTCTAAAAATGCAATAGGTACTTTTTAAAATCTTTTACATTTCTCATACATAAACCCCACTCAAATTTAATGTCAATCACATAGTAAAATTTCACTCTCAGATTAAACTTAGTGACATTGCATACACAAAGGGAGATAAACCAGGCAGTGGTGGTGCATACCTTTAATCTCAGCACTTGGGAGGCAGAGGCAGGTGGAGCTCTGTGAGTTTGAGACCAGCCTGGTCTACAGAGTGAGTTCCTGGACAGCCAGGACTGTTACACAGAGAAACCCTGTCTCTAAAACCCAAAAAAAGAGGTAAAAGTAAAGAAGGAGTATTCCTATTGTTTTATTTTTGAGACTATAATATAATTACATTTATCACTTCCTTTTCCTCCCTCTACTCCAATATACTCCTACTTGCTCTTTCAAATGTATGGTCTCCATTTTTCCATTAATTATTGTTACATACACATATGCATATGCATATACATATATATCATAGAAAGTGCTACTTACCAGTTCTGGCCAGAATCTGAATTTCAGTGCCTTGGCCTCGGATGGCCAGGAGGAACCTTTTCTCCTTTGTTTCTTCATCTCTGTCTTCTGCTCCTTAGGAAGATGAGAATGTCGTTGCTTTCTTGTTTCAGCACCATTAACTGGGGGGTTTTCTTTTGCAGGGAGCCTTCTGGGGACTGATTCTAGGCTTTTTGGTTGGAATCTCCCGCATGATTACCGAGTTTGCCTATGGAACTGGGAGCTGCATGGAGCCCAGCAACTGCCCCACGATCATCTGCGGGGTCCACTATTTGTACTTCGCCATCATCCTCTTTGCTGTCTCTATTATCACCATCTTGATCGTCTCCTTCCTCACCAAGCCCATCCCCGATGTGCACGTGAGTATCCATTTGAGCTAACCCTGCCCTTGTTCCATACCCCTCTGAGCAGCTCACACTCTACATGACTGAAATAGTTCCAGCTTATCGTTGGTTTCATGTAGAGGCATTCAGGATGGGAAACATGGAATGCTTGCTGTATCAACACTGTCTGGTGCAAATCCTCAGAGCCCAGACTTCAGTCTGGGGGCTGTTCTGTAGACTCGGCCTCCTGAGTGACAGATACAAAGTAAAGAGAGGTCACTCCACAGGCAACATAATGCTCTAGACTAGAAGTCCATGTCCAAAATAAGAAGCTGTATTTCTTGTGAAAGTTCCATGGCCAAATCATCCAGAAGTCCCAGAAAGGGACATGCCTAGTTACAAAAATCACCCACTCAGGGAAACCACTTAAACTATGGTTTACTTTTTGACTTCTTTCTAAATGAGACATTTTTAACAATATGTTTTATTCTGTTTTCTGCTGCTATAATTGAATGCCACAGACTAGGTACATTATAAATAATATTAGAAACAATATTTATAAATAATATTTATAATATTACAAATAATAGAAGTTTATTTCTCTTACCATGTGGATGCTGGAAAGTTCAAGGTTGAGAGGCTTTGTATGGTGGGGTTTCTTGCAGAATAATGACGTGGTAGCTGGTGTCTTAGCAGAGAGAGAGGAAGAAAGGATAGGGGCCAAACTTCATCTTTTTTGTTTTTAATCAGGAAGGTTCTCCCAGGATAACAGTATTAAGAGGTAATTGGATTACTCACCTCCAAAGATTATCTAAAGAAAACCCTGCTCTTGATATTGTCAAACTGGCAATTGCCTTCCAATATTTGTTGTGGACATTCAAACCACAATGCACGGCCAATGCCCACCCATTTCAAGCCTTCAGAAATCATAAACACTTCTTTAGGTGCATATGCTGCCATTGGATTAAAGTGATTTCACAGCTTTAGCAACTCAAAGAAGGATAATCAATAATGAACCCATTTTATTATAGTCAAAATAGTGTCATGACCCAACACATACAGCATTCTGTTGTTCCCAGGTTTGCAAGGGAACAGAGCTAAAAAATAAAAAAAAAACAAAAAACAAAAAGGAAGCCAATGTAGCATTTATCTGTGGGAAAAGGGTTGTATGAACACCTTACTCCAGTACACACAAATACAAGCACCCGTGGAATCCCTAAGAGACCTTTAACCTCCCTGTCAGATGATCAAGATCTGAGACAACCTTATTGTAACCCAGAATCCATGTTTATAGCTGCAGATTCACCAGCTCGTCCTTTGCCAGCTCTGTAGTAGGGATCTTTACATTGTAGCAACCATTTTGCTATATCTCAGTCTTCAGAAGTATTGAAGCCTCAAACATATTTAGCTCCGAGCTTCCTTGTGAAGTAGAGAAAGCAAGACACTCACCAAAAAGCATGATTGGGATGGAAGTACGGCATTGGTTCTCACAGGATTTTGCAAATTCCTACCTCACATTCCGAAGTGTATCAGTAGAAACTGACCCCGCTCTATCCTGTGTTGATATGGCTCATGTTTACAGTTTTTATTTCCATAATGTGACAGTGTTCAATAATAAGATCCTACAATGCTGGTTTGGAAAAATGACTTCTCGTCCTGTTTCTGAGAAGCAGTGATAAGAGGGCAAACTCCTTCATCAGAGAAAAGCGAATTCACCCACACAACAAGCATTTATGTTTCAGGCGGTCTCTTCTCATGAGGTTTTTAATTTTAAAAACTCCATCTTATTTATATATTTTGCACACACACGAAGGTCAGAGGATAATTTGTGTGAGGTGGTTGTCTGCTGCTACTCAGTGGATCCTCAGGATTGAACTCGAGTCTAAAGGCTTGGCTGTACACACCTTTATTCACTGAGCTATCTCACTGGCCCAGTATTTTTACATTTATTGTATTTTTATTTCATTTTGCCTTTTATTTTTGTTTAATTTTTCTGTTTTATTACTATTGATATTATTTTGCTCCTTTGATACTTTCATATGTGACTATACTGAATTTTGGTCATTTACACCGTCCATTACCATGTGTCATCCCATGTCTGTCCTGAAACTTTTCTTTCCAACAAGCCCCTTCTTAACTTTGAATCTTATCTTTTGACTCACAGAGTATAGTTATGGCTGCTTGCATGAGCATGAGTGGGGAGCCATACAGAACATGGGAACTTACCACTGGCTACACCACTGAAGACAATGACACTTCCTCTCCAGCATTCTTTAATTGGCCACAGTCCCTCACAGGGGTGGGGTCTCATGTGTGCCTTCCCCATGCACGAGGAAGTGGTGACAGGCCACATCTTGTGCAGGTCACTGCTGCAGTGAGTTCCTGAGGACAGTGGTGTGTCACGTCCAGAAGACACTGTTCACAGCACGCCTCCCCATCTGGTCTCTTACCTTCTTTCTGTCCTCTCTTCTGTGATCCTTCCTGAGCCTCGGAGGTGAAGATGCAGATGTGTCATTTAGGGATGAGTTGAGGCAGTCTCTTAGCCTCTCTCTCTATTATGCTATATATATTAATTGGGATGTTGATGGGACAGTGATCCATGTTTTCTTGGTATGGAAAGGCCTTATGCTTTTCCTTTCTTGATGTGTACTTTTTTGTTTTCCCCAAATTCTTGGCCTATTTAGATCTTTCTGGTGTTGTTCGAATCTTAAATGGTCTTATAATAAAAAAAAAAAACCAACAACCTGGTACCACATATTGGGATGAAAGCTGGAAGATTAGAGAGACAAAGGAACAAGCCACCTCTTACCTCTAGGACTCCCCAGCCTGAACAGCTTTCTTCAGCAGAAAGACTTTAGTTCCTGTCTCCTCACACCTTATATACCTTTCTCCACCCACCTATATCATTTCCTGTCTCAACTTTCCTAGTGCTGGGATTAAAGGTGTGTGATTCCCAAGTATTGGGATTAAAGGTGTGTGCCACCACTGCCTGGCTCTGTTTCTCTCCTAGACTGAATCAATCTCATGTAGTTCAGGGTGGCTTTGAACTCACAGAGTTCACTGCCTCCCGAATGCTAGGATTAAAGGTGTGTGCCATCACTGCCTGGCTTCTATGTTTAATCTAGTGGCTTGTTCTGTCCTCTGATCTTCAGGCAAATTTATTAGGGTACACAATATGTCAGCACACTCTGGTAATCCACTCTGCTTTCTCCACAGTTGTACCGTCTGTGTTGGAGTCTACGCAACAGCAAAGAAGAACGTATCGACCTGGATGCAGAAGATGAGCACATTCAAGAGGACCCTAAGGATACAATTGAAATAGGTGTGTTCCTAAGCCGTTTATTGAAGTCTTTAGCAAATGCCTTCATCACGGCTCATGTCCTTGAGGACTGGAGGAGGGCAGGGTGAAAGACAGGTATGCACTGAGGAAGTTCACCAAACAGGCGAAGGTGGGGGAGAAACACTTCCAGCTGCCTCACTCCCCATATTTTGCAGAACTTGTTGAATCAGTGAATGAAGAATAATTTGTTCTTGATTTGGAGCATGGTTGGCATGGCAGAGTTAGGGCTTTACTGACATATTCTATGGCCTGAGACAGAGACGTGTGCAAAGCTATGTTGACTTCTGGTGACAACAGGGTATGGACCAGAGGCTCTTGGCATCGTATGTCTTTCCACTTTAGATTAGAAAATCCAATTTCTCTGGATGCTTAAGATGATGCTTAGTGTCCATAGACTTGTCTTTTGTGATTTTTTTTTCAGTTCTGGGGATCAAGCCTTACTTAGGTTTAGCACACTGCGAGGAGAGCGCTCTATCTCTGAGCTACCCGACTCTAGCCCCAGGCTTACCCTTTAAATTAAGGCTCTCTTCAGCTTTAGTGTCACAACCTTTCCTCTCTATGTGGAAGAGATGTAATGCACGGGAACGTGTGTGTATGGTGTGCAGAAGACGTCTGGGGAAGTGAGGCGCTCAGGCCCATGCACTGATCGGGTGCTGAAATGGAAGGCCCATCAGTCCTGCAGGACAGCACTAGATGAAGCAGAACGAGTTACGAATCTGGCATCAGAAACAGAGATTCTTAGCTGCGGGCCCACTAGATGTCTACCTCACTATGGCCTAGAGACCATTTGCCCTCATCACCTCACTTTAGAGTTCTGATATACCTATGCACTTGATCACTAAAGCTCTTTTTGAATAATTGTGTGAGTTAGGAATGGTGGCACATACCCGTCATCTAGTCTGGCTACATATTGAGACTGCGCTCCTACCCCCAACAAACCGAAACAAAACATAACGGTCTGCATATAAAAACTAGGACATGCCAATCAGTAGTCTCTCAATGTTGTGATAAAATGTAGAGTGGATCTCACAGCTGGTGACTGGCAGAGCTGGCATATGAAACTATGTCTGTCTGTCTCCAGTGCTACAACTGACCTCCGAGGAGGGAATCTGTTCCTTTGCCGGCAACCTCTTCGGGTGTCAGCACCACTCGAATGGTTTGATCTAGCGGTGTTAACGTGCATCAGCATGTTCTAAGCCCAACAAGTACTGACTGTTGTTGTTCTGCATCAGGACCTGTGTGGAGTAGCCCTTACCCTCCAGATGGGTCTGTTGTGAAACCTTAGACTAGGCAAGTGCAGCCAACTCTCTGAGTCAGGCCAGCCTCACTGCCATCCAGTGACGTAGCAAACAGATACAAGCTCTGTGTTTCAGAGGTGGGTTTACCACGTTCTCCCTAAGTCAGCTGTCCGTCTCATAGTTAGCATGTCCCTCTCATAATCTATTATCTGACTATTCCAAATCAAAACACATTTTTATTGGTCCTGGAAGAGATAAGACTCAGACTAGTTGATCATGAGAAGGCAGAATCCAACTCAACACTGTCTCATGCTTTGAACATTGTATTCAATTTCCATTCCTAAAAACAAGAGAACTGGCATGCTTCTACAGAATGGTAAATGCTTTGTGGTATCCCATCTTCCCTGGAAACCCTTTCTAGTCCCTTTAGCCCAGTGGTTCTCAACGTGTGGGTCATGACCCCTTTGGGGGTCAAATGACCCTTTCACAGGGGTTGCCCCAAACCATCTGCATATCAGCTATTTACATTACAATTCATAACAGTGGCAAAATTACAGTTAAGAAGTAGCAACGAAAATAAAGGGTCACAGCATTCCAAAGGCTGAGAAGCACTGCGAGGCTTTGTATCCAATAATCCCTTTATGTCTTTCTGCAGACACAGAAGCTCCCCAAAAGAAGAAAGGATGCTTTAGAAGGGCATATGACCTGTTCTGTGGGCTGGACCAGGAAAAAGGACCAAAGATGACTAAGGAAGAGGAGGCAGCCATGAAGCTGAAGATGACCGACACTTCTGAGAAGCCTTTGTGGAGGACCGTGGTGAACATCAATGGCATCATCCTGCTGGCCGTGGCTGTCTTTTGCTATGCCTACTTTGCTTGAATCCCACCTCCTGTTGTAGACTTGGCAAGTCTGGATTTGTTATTTCCCTTTAGACCGTTCTGTGGTGGTAAGGGGAAATCGGCCAATTGTACATTTTACCCATTGGGATAAAATATGTATATATGTGATTTTAGGCTTGCTGGAGGAAAATAATTACGTCGCTGTGAATTTTTGCATTTGAAGCTAGTAGGGCACACTTACCTGTTTCTATTAGAGCTTCAGAGGAGGGAGAAATTGACTCCGATCCAGGAAAAGTCCGACTTAAGACACAGACACCTGTGTGGCCTCATGCTACCCTGCTTCGGTACATCCAGCTTGTAATTATTGTTTATAATCCTTCAATACTACTTTTTAAAATTGTGGTCTGGTTCCTGTCACTTTCCTACCTGACCCTCCCTCCTCCTTCTCTTCCTCCTCCTCCTCCTCTTCCTCCTCCTCCAGCTTCTTCTTTTTTTTTTTTAAAGAAATCTTTTCCCTTGACATCACATACCTCTAGATTTTTTTCTAGTAAAAAAAGAAAATCAATTTGACAAATGAATGAATGCCCAGAAGCTGAGGATAAGGACCTGGTCCTAGGAACTTGTTCTTCAAAGTGGTAGTCTCAAGGGGACAGTATTTATCTGAAGTGCAGGGACTCACACCAGTTGGGGGTGCAGACAATCTTAGGTACTGGGAATTTTCTGGTCGTTAAAGAAATGCCCAGTGTGTGTCTCCTGTGTCTGTTACTCACCTTGGTGTTTACTGAGCCTGAAATGTCTTAGTCACTCAGGAATGCTCATTGACTCCATGATTTTTATGGCATTTATCAACGGGTGCTCCCTGGTCCTTGCTTAGTTTATATTTTATTATTTTTTTGTGGCCGCACAAAGTATACCTGTGGTGTCTGTTATGGAGAAGAATGCCTCATGGTGCCGATATTGACATGAAATATGGACTGAGAAGTTGACACTTCATGATGGGACAGAGCAAATGCACCTACAGGACATATGCTACCCTAGTACAGCATACCTTCCCAGGGATCCCTGACATAAGTAGTCGGAGCTCCTCTTTGCCGTGTGTTCCCATGGCCACCATGGTTGCCTTTTAAGGTGTCCTGATTGGTGACCATCCCCTAACAAGGCTAGGGCAGATGGCCCGAGTTCTGGATGGCAGTGCTCGGTGGTTTTAGCTGGAAGAAAATGTTTATGATGAGCTAGTTTTCCGTGGGAAAAATAATTTTCATTTAACTTAAAATTAATGAATTAATTAAAATTATACTTGCAAAATCTCAATTATATTGTAATATGATCCCATTGAAGCTAGGAAATCAGCATGTTATTGTAGACTAGTTTCATATAGCTAGCTTAGGAAAGAGCTGAGGGAAGACTGGGCGTGGAAGTGGCTCCAAGATAAGTGGATGGCTTGTTGTTAGAGAAGAAAGGAAAGCTGGAGAGAGTTGATGGAGATCCTCTTGTTCCCGTGCAGCCAGGCTGAGAAGATGGGGATCGGGGAATTCCTCATGGCCGGCACTGCGCAGAGTGCTGTCTTGGGTGGGCTTTGTGGCAGGTTGTGAGCGGAGAGAGGGGAAGAACTGAAGCTTGAGGTGGGAAGGGCACCGTAAACTACCTAGATTGTTTGGGTTTCAGTTCTTGGCATTGGCCAATGATTTACTGTATATATTGTAATAAATTATTTTGTCTGAACTGTGTGTTTTCCTTTGTGAACAATGGAAAATCTTGGTGCTTATAGGATTTCCTGTGGAAGACACTTTGAAAAGGGGATGGGAGTCACATGCATGTAGCCATGTAGATGCTATATTAAGTTGTATTATAGTCCCATTGGTTAAAGGGTATTTATTTATTTATTGTTTTTTTGAGACAGGGTTTCTCTGTGTAGCTTTGAGCCTTTCCTGGAACTCACTCTGTAGCCCAGGCTGGCCTCGAACTCACAGAGATCCGCCTGACTCTGCCTCCTGAGTGCTGGGATTAAAAGTGTGCACCACCACCGCCCAGCAGGTTAAAGGGTATTTATGTTGATAAAAACAAAAACATTAAAATTTGAACAACTTTGAAATTACAGGTAAATAGTGATCCTAATTGTAATTAGCATTCAGATATGGGACACACACACACACACACACACACACACACACACACACACACACACACACTTGAACAATTAAAAATTGTCACCAAAGCCAGGTACAAAGGTGTGACCCTATACTCTCAAGTGCTAAAAAGGCCCAAGTAGAAGGAACACTTGAGCCCAAGAGTTTGAGATAGGCTGGGCAACATAACCATATTCCAATTCAAGAAAAATGTATCTAGTCAGCCTGAAATACAGGTTGTCCTCTGAGTTCAGACAGTTTTGTAGGACTTTGGATCTTCTAGCTTGTCCTTTGAGGTTAGGGAGTATACCAAGTCTTACCTCCCCACCCACAGTCACCTCTAGGGCCAGGGAAGTTTGCCAAACTTTCAGTCCTTACTCCAAGGTCAGGGAGCATGCTGAGGTTTTGGATTCCTCCATCAGCACCCCCCCCTCTGAGGTTAAAGACTTGGGTGCCCCAGCCAGAGCCTCCTCAGAGACAAGGAAGTGCAGTGAGATTTCAGCCTCACACTGACAGTCGCCCTCGGAGGTCAGGGATGAGCAGAGACTCTGGTTCCAGCCTGTCTCCACACAGCTCTCATTTCCCTCCGTAGCTATTCCTGATTTATGGAATACCCAAGGTCACTGCAGCTGGTCTCCTCGGTCCCCCGCTATTCGCGCCTTTCCTCCCGTTTCTCTGTAAGCCTCTTTCCAGCTCCCAAAGGACAGAGGCCTCCCTGGTTTACAGGATGCTCTAGTTTCACTTCGGCTGCTGTGACAAATATCTTGACATAGAGCCACATGGGGGAAGGAGAGGGTTTATTCAGTTTATAATTCCAGGTTATGGTCCACTATTTCAGGGAAGTTGAGGCAGGAACTCAAGCTAGTCACATCACATCTACAGCCAAGAGCAGTGAGAAACAATGCACCCATGCTGTCTGCCTGCCTGCTTTCAGCTAACTTTCTTCACCTGTGTACAGCTCAGGCCTCAGCCCATGATGGTGACACCCACACTCAGGACAACAAGAAAATTCCCACAGATAGCCCAGGAGCTAACCTTATCTCGATAACTCTTTAGTTGAGGCTCTCTTCCCAGGTGATTCTAGACTGGCTCAAGTTGCCAGTTAAAGCTACCTAGCTTCCTGCGACTCAGCTCCTGGGAGCTGAGGCTGTTGGGTTATCTGAGTGGATATTTCCCCCCTCTCTTTTCAGTCTACCTTACCCAAACTTCCACATCTCCCCCATTCCCAAATTGTCTCTTCCCGCTCAGTCACTCCCCCTTCTATGTATGCCCCCCCACTTCCTATGTGAGATTTCTTTCTTATTTTTATACCCACAATAACCAATGCATTAATAATGTGTGGTACTAATGCTGTTCCTTTATTTCCTAAAGCAATTGGTAATTAAGGAGTGACTGTGTTATACTCAACTGCTACTCTATTTTCATAGTTAGTTTATTGCTGGATGGGGACTATTGTTGCAGATAGTAATCAACTCTCAGGAGAGGTCTGAGAATTGGGCCTCATGCCCTAATCACCCATCTAGAATAAGGAATTATCATCTCAACATCTACAACCCAGTCTCTTATGAGACCACAAACACTTCCACTGCAGGTGAGCTGAATCAACAGCGGCAGCAATAACACTAACATTTAGCCAGTGACTGAATTCTATATGAGTAGATCCCAGTACAAAAGATAATCCTAGTATAACCCTCAATGACAGCAACTTAAACTAGGAAAGAAAACCAAGAGAATAACTATAAATATGTTCAAAGAAGTCAAAGAAGACATGAATAGCCTCCTGAATGAATTCCAAGAGAACATAAAGAGTTGAATGAGATAAGAAAGTCAATTCAGGATGTGGGAACAATAGAATTCAATTACGTTTCTAGCAATAGACCTGGGCTGTTCACAACCTTGGTCAAGAAGCTCCTTTTTTCAATGGACATCAGACAATACAGAGACTCACAACTGGTCAAAATTCTGTGAATCAAAGACTGAGTGCTCAACCCCAAGTTGGCCATCTTTATCAGCCACCCCACTTCTCAAGACTTAGGGAACACCCCAGAAGGGAAATGGAAAGGATGTAAGACCCAGAGCATTGGAGGAATGCTATGAAATGACGTCTTTCAGACATGATGTGACAATTGCAATCTTGAACTCACAGCAGCTGTGGGTACCTGCACAAGACCTGTACAAGATCAAGCCAACCAAAATTTCACATAGATAGGATAGAAGATCTCTAGGCCCCTCTCCTTACTGAAGAGCTATTGGCAGGTTATAGCTGACTGAAAAGTAAATTATTCTCTCTCTCTCTCTTTTTTTTTATTTGAGGGTATGTCCCCTGGTAGGTTTCTCTTGGTCCAGTGGGTGACTTAATGCCCATGCACATATGGGCCTCACCAGTTGGATTTACTGGAAGGGGGGACATGTTGGTGGGGGGTATGTGGAAGGAGTTGGAGAGAAAATAGGGGTGGCATATGATCATATTTCATTATATATATGTATGAAATTCTGAAGAATAACAGAAAATATTTAAAAAGATGCAACTTGCCTTTTTCCTTTCCCCACTAACATTTGCTGCCATTTCCTGCCTCACATCTTGATAATAATTTTGATTAATTTTTTTGTGTTTTTTTTTACAGTTTTATGTAACTTATAACAAAAGAGAACATATGTTCTTATATATGTCTCCTTTTCTAATAAACAACTAAACTAAAATGATGATGAAAATGAAAGGTTCAATAAGTCAAATAAGAAATTCAGTGGACAGCATCATCATCAATAGATTGACGCATGTGGAGAACAGACTATCAGGCCTGAAGACAAGGTAGAAGAATTGGATTACATAGTCGAGGTCAATGGTAAATTTAAAACAATGAACAGAAGGTCAGAGACCATGGGGACACCATGGAAAAAGTTGCGGTTGGGGTATAAAAGAAGAAGCATTTCATACCAAAAGCATAGAAAGTATTTTTAATAAAGTAATAGAAGAAAATTGCCCAAATCTAGGGTAAGAAATGACCATCCAAGCCGGGCAGTGGTGGCGCACGCCTTTAATCCCAGCACTCGGGAGGCAGAGCCAGGCGGATCTCTGTGAGTTTGAGGCCAGCCTGGGCTACCAAGTGAGTTCCAGGAAAGGCGCAAAGCTACACAGAGAAACCCTGTCTCAAAAAACCAAAAAAAAAAAAAAAAAAAAAAAAAAAAAAAAAAAAAAAAAGAAAAGAAAAGAAAGAAATGACCATCCAGATACAAGAAACATACAGAACACCAAACAGGACCAGAGAAGAGACTACACATCATATTATAGTTAAAGTAATGAGTATATAGAGCAAGGAAAGTATATTAAAAGCTGTAAGACAGAAAGATCACACGCATATTGTGGGGGCCTACAGAGGCTCCCTAGTATGGCCTTATTCAAGGTCAGAAAGTATGAGTTTGCTTTACCCAGCAGGGCTGCATAATGGGATGATTTGACCATGGGCATGGTTACCAGGTGTTTTGAAAGGTATCCATTTGTGTGTATGTTGTGCTTTGCTCTTGAAAGGGGGAGATCTTTTGCTCCTCCCTTTGTTAATGTATAAAAAGCCCATTATGATTAAACTCAGGGTGACTGGGTATTGACCCAGGGCCCTCCCAAAACTATCCTGTGTCTCTGTCTTTCTCATTCCCATCTACATTTCTATCTAATATTTCCTCATTCCTCTCTTCTCCCTCCAAGAACCGTTTGACAGGCTGGAGCTGGCCTCCAACAACATATAAAGACAGGTCCATCAGAATAATGGCTGACATTTCAATCCAAACCTTAAAAGCCAGAAGGGTTTGGGAAGATGTATTTCACATTCTGAAAGATCACTACTGCCAAACTAGGCTAATATACCCAGCAAAACTCTCTATCATAATTGAAGGAGAGAACAAAGCTTTCCATGATAAAAACAGGTTAAAGAAATTTATAGTTACCAAGATAAATACAGAGGATACAAGTAAGAATACTTCACTATGAAGGGAAAGAAAAATACACCCTCTATGTATTTTGAGTACAGCTTGGTCTATGCAGAAAGTTCCAGGACAGCCAGAGTTATGTAGAGACACTCTGTCTCAAAAAAAAAGGAAGAAAGAAATAGAAGACTAAAAAATATAAAAGACTACAGTATTAACAAATTGTCAAGAATCAATGCATACCTTTCAATAATAATTCTAAATATTGTCTCATGGCCCTACAAGAGACACAGACTAGCAGATTGGATGAGAAAATGAGATTTTTCTTTTTTGCTGCCCCCAAGAACACTTCACCATTAAAGATAGACAGTATCATAGGATGAAAGTATGGAAAAGGTAATCTAAGCAAATGGAACTAGGAAAACAAGCTGGCATTACTATTATAAAGCCTGACAAAACAGACTTCAAATCAAATCTAGTTAGAAGAAATAAAGAGGTGTACTGGCCATGTCAACTTGACAGAGGCTACAGTCATCTGAGAGATGGGAACCACAATTGAGAAAACGCCTCCATAAGATCAGGCTATAGGCAAGCCTGTAGGGCATTTTCTTAATTAATGATTGATGGGGGAGGGTCCAGTACATTGTGCATGGAGTCACCCCTGGGCTGTTGGTCATGGCTTCTATAACAAAGCAGGTTGAATAAGCCATGGAGAATAAACTGCATTCCTCTGCAGCCTCTACATCAGCTCCTGTCTCCATGTTCCTGCCCTGTTTGAGTTCCTAACCTGACTTCCTCCAATGATGAACATCAATGTGGAAGTGTAAGCCAAATAAACACCTTCCTCCCAATTTGCTTTTGATCATGCTGTTTTATCACAGCAATAGAAATCCTAACTAGGACAAAGGGTCATTCCATTCTGATTAAGAAAACAAGCCATTAAGAGCATATTACAATTCTAAGCATATATGTCCTGAGCACAGACAGACCCAAATTCATAAAACAAGTACTATTAGACAAAAGATCACAAACTAATCCCAACATAGTAATAATATGTGATGTCATTGTCCTTATTCTCACTATTAGACAAGTCACTCAGACAAAGATAAAACAGATAAATATTGGAATTGAATAACATCATAGAGTAAATGAACCTAACAGACTTTTATATAACATTCCACCCAAATACCACAGAATACACATTTTTCTCTAAAGTCCATGGTGATCTCATTAAAATAGACCATGAATTGGAACACAAAATAAGTCTGAACAAACACATGAAAATTAAAATAACTCCTTGTATTTATTTGACCACAGTGGAATAAAACAAGAAATAACAGGAAAAAATTACAGAAAACACATAAACTCATGGAGATTAAATAGCACACCATTTAAAGATAAATAGGTCACTGCAAAAATCAAGAAGGAAATTTAAAAACTCCTAGAACTAACTGAAAATGAAAATACACCAAGTCCTGTGTGATACAATGACAGCCGTCCTATGAGGGCAATTTATAGCTCTAAATGCCTAGACTAAATAGAAAAATAAAAAAATCAGAGAGATCTCATATAAATAAATGACTTAATGATGAATCTTAATGTGTCAGAAAACAAGAACAAACCAAACCTAAAGGCAATGTGTCTTAGTCACTGTTCTACTGCCATGAAGAGACACCATGACCACAGCAACTCTTTCTTTTTTTATATTCACCTATTTATTTTACATCTCTGCTGCAACCTCCCCTATTCTCCCCTCGAAGTCCCTCTCCCCCATTCCCCCCTCCCCAATCCTCTCCTCTTCTGCCTCCATCCAGGAAAGGGCCAGTCTCCTATGAGCATCAATAAAACATGGCATATCTAGTTACATTAAGAGTAAGCACCGCCGGGCGGTGGTGGCGCACGCCTTTAATCCCAGCACTCGGGAGGCAGAGCCAGGCGGATCTCTGTGAGTTCGAGGCCAGCCTGGGCTACCAAGTGAGTTCCAGGAAAAGGCGCATAGCTACACAGAGAAACCCTGTCTCGAAAAAACCAAAAAAAAAAAAAAAAAAAAGAGTAAGCACCTCCCATGTATTAAGGCTGGGCAAGGTGACCCAGTATGAGATGTAGGCTCCCCAAAACTAGTAAAAGCATCAGAGACATACCCTGTTCCCATTGTTAGGAGTCCCATAAGAGGACCAAGCTACACAACTGTAACATGTATGTAACTGCCTAGGTTAGTCTCATGCAGGCTCCCTGATTGTTGATTCAGTCTTTGCAAGTCCCTATAAGCCCAGGAGTTCCACGTTGTCCTTGACCCCTCTAACTCCTATACTACTCCTTTCTCCTCCTTCTCCACAGGATTCTAGAACTTCACCTAATATTTGGCTGTGGGTCTCTACATCTGCCTCCATCAGTTGTTGGATGACACCTCTCTGATGACAATTGGGCCAGGCACCAGTTCTGGTCACAGGAGACAGCCAGTTCAGGTGTCTTATCCACTATTGCTAGGAGTCTAAACTGGGGTCCTCCCCATAGACTCTTGAGAGATTCCCCTGCATCAGGCTTCCATCCCAACCTGAAATATCCCCCTCCAGTAGTTCCCCAAGCACTCAACCTCTCCATGCCCCCCCCAACCTGATCACTCATGTTGCTTTCTATCTGCCCTCAATCCACTCACAAAATCTCTTTTATTTCCCCTTCCCAGGGAGATCTGGGTGTTCTCCCATGAACTCTCCTTGTTACCTAGTCTCTCTGGGTCTGTGGATTGTGGCATAGTCATCCTTTATTTTACAGCTAATATCCCCTTATGAGCGAGTACATACCATGTTTGTCTTTATCAATCTGTGTTACCTCACTCAGGATGATTTTTATCTAGTTCCTTCCATTTGCCTTCAAATTCCCTGATGTCCTTGTTTTTTAACATCTGAGTAATACTCCATTGTGTAAATGCACCACATTTTCTTTATCAGTTCCTCAGGAGAGAGAGAGACATCTAGGTTGTTTCCAGGTTCTGGCTATTACAAATAAAGCTGCTATCAACATAGTTGAGCAAGTGCCCTTATGGTATGATTGAGCATTCTTTGAGTATATGTCCAAGAGTAGTATAGCTGGGTCTTGTGGTAGGTTGATTGCCAGTTTTCTGAGGAACCACCACACTGACTTCCAAAGTGGCTGTACAAGTTTGCACTCCCACCATCAACGGAAGAGTGTTCTTCTTGCTCCACATCCTCTTCAACATGAGTTATTGCTTGTGTTTTTGATCTTAGCCATTCAGACAGGAACTCCTACAACTGATAAACACCTTTAGTCAAGTGGCTGGATACAAGATTCACTCAAATAGATCAGTAGCCCTCCTATATACAAATGATAAACAGGCTAAGAAAGAAATCAAAGAATTAACACCTTTTACAACACCTTTACATAGCCTTAAATGACATAAAATATCTTGGGGTAACTCTAACCAAGCAAGTGTATAATGAGAACTTCAAATCTTTGAAGAAAGAAATTGAAGATATCAGAAGATGGAAAGATCTCCCATGCTCATTGATGGATAGGATTAACATAGTAAAAATGGCTCTCCTACCAAAAGCAATCTACAGTGTTGCTGGATCCCTCAAGGGAGGGGGTAAGAAGATGTGGCATCAACAGCACAGACACTGGGAGTCAGTTGAAGGCAAACAGCAGACTCGTTTATTCAATAATAGGGAAGGCCCTGTATATCCTCCTCCCAGAACCCAGTCTGTGTCCCAATCTGGTGGCATTGTATGGTCATCTCTCATTGGCTGGGCATGATCAGGAACTCTGACAGTGACCAGGAACTCTGATAGAGCCTGTTGCTAGGCCCTCAGGCAGACTCCAGGTTGGCTCATAAGGAAGTATGTTATGTGCATGCCTTGGCAACTGGTTTGAGCCAATTTCCTTGACCCTATGGGCCTGTCCTACTACATACTACCCTTTTATTTTATTATGTGGGTGCTCAGTGGAAGTCAGAGTTCTTTGCTCTGGTCTTGTTGACCCCACCTCAGGGGGGCTCAGCAACTGAATTGTGCCTGTATTAGGTCGGCTTTCCAAACAAGCTCTTACCTGTCATTGACTATCAGTCCTCAAGAGCACCCATCCCTGGGGAGTCACCCCAGGTGGGGAGGATCAGGCAGTAGCCTTTTGAATTTCAGAAACGCAGGCATACATAACCTCCTGTGGAGGGATATGAGTTAGATGTCTAAGAGCCATTAACACCTGTAGAGTCACCTTAGTGACTGCCTATTGTTTCCCAATGTCCTGTAAGCACCACCCTGCCAATCAAAACATAAGTAAAAATCCAGGAGGGATCAAACAGTCTTTTTATATCATGCCAAAGCATGATATAAAAATAGTCAAAGGCCATAACCTCTGCCCTTGTTTTATTTAATTGGAAAAGTTTGTATGTTAGCTGTAATAAATAATATAGAAACTTAGCTGACCATGGGGCCCTTAATACATTTATCTGGCTCTGGGCCTGCTAAACTAACGTTCCTCATCTCAAAAGGTGTCATTAGCATGCTGCCTGTCAGTGATGAGAGCATCCAGGAGGGCAGTAAGAGTGGCAATGGGCCCAGTGATGGGGTCGAGATCTCCAGTGGCCTGCACCCATTTCTGTATGTCCTCATTGTGCACTGCTGCAGCCAAATTATGGGTTTGGACATTGAGCCCCTCCCGAGTCAGCTGTTTAATCAACATAGCTCTAGTGGGGCCCACATCCACTCTGTGCTCTTCTGTCTCACTGACATGGGCCAGGAAGTCAGTGAAGAGTTCCCCTGGCTGTTGGATAAGATTGTGAAAGTTAGCTGAGGGTCCCAGGGAGTACAGGCTCTGAGGGCCTTGAGGGCCAGGTCCAAGATCTTTTGAAAATAGGCATTCAAGCCAATCTGGGCCTGGTACACAGGATGGACATATTCCCTGAGCCCTGTGGGTATATCATAGGTCACTGGGATGTTAAATATGATGTTTGTCCAGGCCTGCGATTCTGTCTGATCATCATAGGCCAATTTCCAACTGAGAAAGCCTGCAGGCTCCAGCACAGCTTTGAGGAAATGGTGCCAATCGAAATAAGTTTGTAACTGCATGGACCATTGATCAAGGACTTGCTGAAAATAGAGAGAATCTGGGCCTGACTCATTGGCTGCTTTCCAGATGAGGGAGAGATCAGTTACGGAGGTGGGAATCCAGGGCTAGGCATTGGCATTTGGGTCCATATTGTTTGGGAAAGCTTCTTTGGGCCTACAGACTGACAGTGGCACAGGCTGTGAGGGTTGTAAGATATCTGGCACTCAAGGAGAGTAGCCACCTCCTGAGGCAGGTGGGTATTGGGATAGAGAGCCCCAAGAGTACTGCAACAGAGGCATAACTGCTCATGATGGTGGAGCATCGGGGAAGCAGCACATGACTTAATGACAGCTGCCTTCTCCTTGATAGATTTTTTTCAGGGCCCAAACTGACAGCTATGTTCTCCTTGACAGATTTCACATGGCCCAAATTGTTTGTCTCCTCATCATTGGATATTGTAGAGATATCCAGCATAGAAGTATGGGGGTGATGAAAAGATCACCCATCTTTTAGAGGGAAACAGCAAGCAAACAGCAGTCAGAGAGAAGATGACAGTCAACAGGGGGGGAATTTGTATTGGACCCTTATGTCTTGTGCTTAGTGGGGGACTTCCACGGTTTTTCAGGCCATGGCCCTATGCCCACATGGTGTCTCTGGATGAGGGATGGCGATCAGGAGCTGAGCCTTGGTTTCACCTCCTGGGGGGTCAATCCTTATATGGAGGCACTGGGCAAACTGAAACAGAAAAAAACAAATGTGTCTTTCTAACAGGACAGGCAGACAAACATGACAGACAACACAAAAGAAGGAAAGAAATGGGGTCCTAACGTTTACCTACTGAAGGGACAGAAAAAAAACACTACACTGAGGGGCCTTCTCACCAAAACACACCGTCTTGGGAGCACTCATGAGTGAAGGGAGAGAGACAATCAGAATCTGCACTGGGAAAGAGAAAGTAACAGAAGCTCTACATTGCACCAGATGTTGCTGGATCCTAATGGCTCCCTCAGGGAGGGGGTGAGAAGGTGTCAATGGCACAGACACCAGGAGTCGTTGAAGGCAAACAGCAGACTTGTTTATTCAATAATGGGGAAGGCCTTATATACCCTCCTCCCTGAAGCTGATATTTGTCTTCAGCTGACTTCTGGTGTCTGCATTGTTGATGCCGCACCTTGTCACCAAGTGCTGGGATTAAAGGTGTATGCCACCACTGCCTGGCTAAGCACCCTTATCTGAACAGTTGTCTTAGTTACTTTGTAAAATTTTGTGGGTTTTTTTTCCACACCAACAAAAAGCAAAGTAGGACATCTATGATTAAAAAAAAGAAAAGAAAAGGAAAGAAAAACTGCTGGAGAAAGTTTGTTCCAGAGGAAAGTCTGTCAGAGGGTCACAGCATCAGGGGTTTAAGACAGCCAGTCACATTGTATCTACAGTCAAGAAGCAGTGAGCAATGAATGCTTGTGCACATCGCATTAATTCTTTTTATAAAGTCAAGGATCCCAGTCCGCCAACAATGGGCACGTCATCTCTCCTCAGTTAACCTAATCAAATTAACCCTTTCAGACATGCCAAAAGGTGTCCCAGGTGATTCTAGATTTCACCAAGGTGACAGTTGGAGGTAACCATGACACCTCCAACTTCACAGCCATTATTTTATTTTATTGAGACAGGGTCTTCTGTGTAGATCTGGCTTTCCTAGAACTCACTATGTAGACATCAGATGCACAGAGCTCCGCCTGCCTCTACCTCCCAAGTGCTGGGATTAAAAGTGTGCACCACACCAGGTGAACCTGTTTTAAACCACAGCTTTCACTCTTGTTTCCAAAGCCTTGCTAATCTTCTAATACAAAATATAATCCAAATTTACATTTTTATTATTATATTTCATGAGTATGTCTGTGTGCCACGTATGTGCCTGGTGACTGTGGAGACCAGAAGAAGGCACTGGATCCTCTGGAACTGGGGTGACAGATGGTTGTGAGCCACCATGTGGGTACTGGGAATCAAGCCCAGGTCCTCTAGAAGATCAGCCAGGTCTCTTAACCACTGAGCTATGGCTACAAGCCATAGTCTTTAACAATCCCCAAACTGTTAATTAGTCCTAAGCCTACATCTAATTTGAAATTCAATCTCTTAACTGTGAGCTCTAATAAAAACAAAAACTAGAGGCAGAGCCAGGCTAATCTCTGTGAGTTCGAGGACTACCAAGTGAGTTCCAGGAAAAGGCGCAAAGCTACACAGAGAAACCCTGTCTCAAAAAACCAAAAAAAAAAAAAAAAAAACCAAAAATAAGTTACATCCTTCTACTAGGTAATGGTAGAGACTAAACACTCCCATTCTAAAACTGAAGAATTGGAGCAACTATCACTTTCCATGTCACTACCTAGGTTCTCTCCAGTAAGACACTCCAAAGTCACTGTCACTTCCCACGTCACATCCTGGGTTCTCTCTAGTAGGATACTCCAAATGTCACTGTCACTTCTCATGTTACTGCCCAGGTTCTCTGGCAACATGTGGCCCTATCTTTTGGGTCCTGATTTGATCTGCAACCTATGAACTAGAACATAAGGAGTATCTTTGGGCCCTCATCATAGCTCAATATCTAATAGGACCTAGGTAAGATGGTGGGAAAATGCTCAGTGGTCCAGAGACAGAAGGACATAGGCCTCAGGGGTTCCTGTTCTGGGGAAGATCTTTGCTGGACCTTCTTTGCCTTCTCAGGCACTTTTCCTTCTCTCTCCAGTCCTGGTTCTGTCTTCTGGGAGGTTCTACAAGGGGAAGGCGCACAAGGAGTTTGCCCTATCCTGGCTGGTCTTCACTGTTACATGTGGTGGTATTGTGGTCCCCAAAATACTGTGCACCCTAATAAACTTATCTAGGGTCAGAGACAGAACAGCCACCAGATACAAAGACTAGAAAATGGTGGCATTCACACCTTTAATCCTAGGATTTCAGAGATAGAAATCCCTCTGGATCTCTGTGAGTTCAAGGCCACATTGGAAACGGCCAGGCATGGTGACACACGCCTTTAATCCCAGATAGTGAGTCTTTAATCCCAGGGAGTGGTGGTAGAAGACAGAAAGATATATAAGGCGTGAGGACCAGGAACTAGAAGCATTTGGCCTGGTTAAGCTTTCAGGCTTCTAGCAGCACAGTTCAGCTGAGACCCATTCTGGATGAGGACTCAGAGGCTTCCAGTCTGAGGAAACAAGACCAGCTGAGGATCCGGCAAGGTGAGGTAGCTGTGGCTTGTTCTGGTTCTCTGGTCTTCCAGTTCACCCCAATACCTGGCTCAGGTTTGATTTTATTAATAAGAACTTTTAAGATTCCTGCTACAGTTACAGGCATGACCGTATTACCCAGAGTCTAAAGGCAGAGATTTTTGCAATGTCTTGTAGCATCGATCACCTTCAAGTTAGCCATTCCTTTCTACCTCTGCTTGAAAGCCACCTTGCTTGAACTCATTTTTCCATGTGGTCCCTCAGGGAGGCAAATTCCAACACTTCCTTCTGCTTTGCTCTGAGGTCCCCAGAGGTTTTCCTCCCGGAGGCCAGTTGCCCCCTGCATCTTGTAACTGCACTGGTGTTGTATTTCATGTGTGAAACTAGTAATGGCCCATTTTAATGTCAAATAAGTCAACACATAAATATGTGTCTGCTGTAAGAGCATCCAGGAGTACCTTTTGACGTCTGGGACATTGCTCGTCTGAGAAACTCTGCTTATAGAACAGATGTGAAGAGACAGATCGAACTAGAAACCATCAGAGGACACTACACATGGAGATTAGCCACTTCCCTGAATCTTACTTCCTGGACATAAGCACAGTACACATGATACACACTGAGCGTGTTACAGAGGTCGTTCTACGGCAAGTCATGCACCTGTTGAGCATAGGCACACATGTGCGACCAGGAACTGCTGTGTTTCTTGTGTGCATTCCAAAGGGAATTCTGGTGGTTGAGTGGAAAGTAGTCTGCAGTGAGAGAAATTCGAGTGTGTAGCGGGGCACGTTACACAGAACAACTGAGAGGACACTCATACAGACCTACCCGAATGCGTGGGGGAAAGAGACCATGGCCATCTGAGAGACCATTCCAGGCTGCAACAGCAGGAAGACATATATCCTGCATATCTCTCCTCCCCACTTCATAAGTCTGCAAGAACTGGTAGGGGCTGTGTGAGGACCTTCCTGGGCTATTTACTTGTATGGGGAAACGTTTACTGTCTTTCCAGGGTTTAGGATTCAGGTGACTCTTTCTTAGTGGGATGATTTGGGAAAGGGGTGTTATTTGATCCGTTCAGCACTGTAGCTGAGTTTCACCAAGCCCTTCAATTATGGCTGGTCCAAATTACACTGTGTGTTTGTAAGACAGAACCCAGGTTTACACACTTAGCATGAATAAAAGGACATAAGATATCTTGTTGGTAACTTTGTATTGAGTGTACATTAGAAGGAAAGCTCTTGGTTTCTTTGTGTTGAGCTGTCATGTTTGTGAGGTTAGGTCTCCTTTTGCTGTCAGGCTGGTCTCTCTACTTGAAGGCACTAGGAATCCTCCTGCCTCAGGCTCCTTAGCAGCTAGCACTACAGGCCCATGCCACCATGCCCTGCCTGACAGTATATTAGATATGAAGTTAACTATATATCACAAGGGTTAAAATTGTAGCTGTGAGTAAAATCCTGTTTAATGTATGATCAGATAACTTAAAATTGCATCTCTAGCTCATTGGTCATTGATGATTTATATCAAGTTTAAAATAAGATGGTGCGCTTATTCTTTCCAAATTCAGAAGCTACATTATTAAAGTAACATTTTACCAGGAAAGTAATTCTCTAATACTAATATTATAGAATATTACTAATGGTGAAATATTATTTTAACTATGTAAAGATGTGGTACATTTGTTTATGCTGCATTTGTTTTAACAATGTAAAGATGTGTGTTTAATTATGTGAAGATATGTTGCATTGTTTTACATTGCCTGCCTAAGGCACCTGATTGGCCTAATAAAAAGCTGAATGGCCAATAGCTAGGAAGGAGAGGGATAGCTGGGGCTGGCGGGCAGAGAGAATAAATAGAAGGGAAATCTAGGCTCAAGAGAAAAAGGGAGAAAGAGAGGGACACACCCAGGGCCAGAAGCCAGGCAGCTGCCAGACAGACAGGAGAAGCAGTGAAAGTAAGACATACAGAAGGAAAGAAAAGTCAAAAGCCCTGAGGCAAAACATAGATGAAGAGAAACAGGTTAAGTTATAAGAGCTAGTGGGACAAGCATAAGATAATGCTGGACAATGCAGAACTAATAAGAAGTCTCCATGTCATGATTTGGGAGCTGGTTGGTGGCCTCAAAGAAAAAGACTGATATGTTAACTTCAACTTCTAATATCTTTTTTGTTTGTTTTGTTTTGTTTGCTTTTTTTCAAGACAGTTTCTCTATGTAGCCATGGCTGTCCTGGAACTCACTCTGTAGACCAGGCTGGCCTTGAACTTGGAGATCCACCTGCCTCTGCCTCCTGAGTGCTGGGATTAAAGGTGTACACCACCACTACCCAGCTCTAATATTTTTTAAATCATAAAAGTAACACACATTTATGCATATGTTTTGGTTTATTAAATCAAGCATTATGCAAATTATTTGCCTTCAATTACAATATTTTAAACAAGCTACTTAGCTATGAAGAAATCTTTAAGGTGATTCATTTTAAAGACTCCAACTGAGATAAAGATTAATATTCATACAAGAGCCTATCATGAAACATTTCTATTTGTATCTTCACTGGTCAGTTGGAAATTTTCCTCATGGCCCCATGCAGAAAATAAATAAATAGCTTTAGTTTCTTAGTGCTTCATGTGTGATTTTGGAGGAGAAGGTTACTGTATGCATTCTTGGTATTTAATATTATCCATTTAATATCATATAGAAAAGTAGAATATCATTTTCTAAGTTGGAATCTGTTATTTCCAACTTAGTGTGAGACAGCAATTCAACAAAATCTATTCTTTTACTTTGATGTAAAATGCAGGAACTTGATCTGTTGTTTTATACATTTTTCTATTATCAGGCAAACTGTGCATTACTTAATAGTGATAGAATTTCATCATTTAAGTTTTATGTTGGGCTCCATGGCACCTACTTGCCTGCCTTGTCTAATGACCTAGTCCTTATTTGTCAGATGAAGAAACTGAGCCTTGGGGATGACACAAGGCAAGTGAACAGATTTGAGCCCATGTCTGACCAGGAGCCATTGAGCACGGTTACTCAGAAAACACTTGATGTCATAAGAATGAAGCTGTAATCCTTAATGTGTGCACACTTAGGTCTCTACAGGTGAATGGATGTCTGGAAGCAGTCCTTTATTTAGTCTGGAAGCTCACACCCTTTACTCCTGGGTGAGCACTTTGCTAGTAAGTTTGGAGGATAAAAAGACAAATGAGGCCAGGGCGGTGGTGGCACACGCCTTTAATCCCAGCACTTGGGAGGCAGAGGCAGGCGGATCTCTGTGAGTTCGAGGCCAGCCTGGTCTCCAAAGCGAGTTCTAGGAAAGGTGCAAAGCTACACAGAGAAACCCTGTCTCGAAAAACCAAAAAAAAAAAAAAAAAAAAAAAAAAAAGACAAATGAGCCTCAGTCCCCTTTCCTAGAGGACCTCTTGGTGCCACAGAGTGAAGAAAGATGGCTCCTCCTTTCCTAGAGGACCTCATGGTCCCTATGAGTAAAGAAAGATGGCTCCCCCCTTTCCTAGAGATCTGCATTGAGATCTGGACACAGAACTTTAATAAGTTTCCAGTCAGTCTGAGCGTGATGGCTCTGCATACCAATCTTATGCTTGAATAGCGATATTGTGTTCAGCCACGGGCTACACAGGCATGGACTCACCAGCCTCCTCCCTCCGAATGACACAAACCATGTAGAATTAGATTCTAAGCAAATGATGTGTTGGCCAGGTGAATGTGAAGTAGAGGACCTCATGGTCCCTATGAGTAAAGAAAGATGGCTCCCCCTTTCCTAGAGGACCTCATGGTCCCTGTGAGTGAAGAAAGATAGCTCTCCGACTCCCTTCAGCCTGCACTGTTCCAGCTTAGAAAGATGGAGGAATGAGCAGCTTGTTCTTTCCTTGGTAAAAGGTTTTCTGTTGAGAAATGAATTTCTGACAGGAAGAGATCAAATAAGATGGACAGACGGACTGACAGTCTTGTCCTTTGAGTATTTGCTCATTTGTTCAATTAGATGCCGAAGCTTGAAGGCACCTTCACTAACTCTGTCTTTTGCCTGAACAATAGATACATCAGGGCCGCGTTCTCAAACTCAATGACATAAGCGGATGGCTGTACAAACGGAAAAAGTGGGGCCCTGGCATGCTTTTTAGAATAGTCTCAGGCTCTTCCCTTGCTTCTCTTTGTGCTGTTGTCTTCCCAGTCTCTCTCCCCCCGATTTTCACAAGCGAGGTGTCACACCATCTTCATCTACCTTTTCGCCCACACTGTCACTCTGTTCTCTAGTCTATCCAATAGTCATTCTTATAATAACAGTGAATTGTGTGGAAACCCGTTGACCTGGAAGTATATTTACACCTTCATGAACATCAAATTTATGGTCATGTAAATGCCTCTGGTGCTTAGAAAATCTTATGAATGCTCTGGGGAAGTCTCTCTTTACATAGAGCTGAATTGTGTATGCTGAAGTATAGATGCTCTTCGTCTGTTCTTAACACATTTAGAAAATAGCCAATCACCCATCTACCGTGTAAGAGTTTTCGTTATTAGAATTCCATTATTAATTCAGCCTTCAGCCTTCACTTGGTTTCAAGCCTGAGTAACCACAGTTCTTTTAACCTTCGCTCACAGCTCTTAGTTTTCAAACCCTTTAATCAACTTTATGGCTCTCTTTTGAATGCCTCCCAAGCTCTCCGGCTCCCTCTGTGGTTGCTGCATTGAGATCTGGACACAGAACTTTAATAAGTTTCCAGTCAGTCTGAGCGTGATGGCTCTGCATACCAATCTTATGCTTGAATAGCGATATTGTGTTCAGCCACGGGCTACACAGGCATGGACTCACCAGCCTCCTCCCTCCGAATGACACAAACCATGTAGAATTAGATTCTAAGCAAATGATGTGTTGGCCAGGTGAATGTGAAGTAGAATGTCCCTTGTGCACCATATAACTTGGATAATAGCACCAAGGGTTGAGAATTTCGACAGTTTATTATTCTCTATTTTCCAGTCTTAATTTTAATAGGTATACTAAAATTATGCACTCCTAAGGAAGAAATAAAATGGTTAATAAAGATGAAAAATATCCATTCTTACAAGTAATAAAAATTCAAACTAGAGTGAAACATCCTTTGTTTGCTGTCGTATAGTTAAGGACTTAAAAATTCTTGGATAATATGGAGAAATAAACACTCTCCAAATACTGTCAGAAGAACTGGGCAACTGTTTAGGGGCAGTGTTGTGGGATATTTGTACACTGTGTGGAGATATATTGCTGTGGTTGTTTTAATAAAGAGCTGAATAGCCAATAGCTAGGCAGGAGGTTGGTGAGATTTCCGGGAAGAGAGAGGAAGTAGGAGGAAATAATCAAGGCACAAAAGAAGCCAGGAGACACAGAAAGGAAATAGGAAAGACAAGATGGAAGAGAGGTAACACTGCATGATAGAACATAGATTAATATATAAATGGGTTAATTTAAAATATAAGAGCTAGCTAGGAACAAGCCTAAGCTACAGGCTGAGCTTTCATAGTTGATAAGAAGTCTCCATATCATTATTTGGGGCTGGCAGCAGAAAAGAAAGTCTGTCTACAGGCAGTTAAGCAATGTATGTTGAAACTTACAAAATATATAATCATTGCCCTAGCAACTTAACCTATAGAAAAGTATTCTCTGAACATGCGCAAGTACACAAGGTTACACATAAAAAAATTTTACTGTGCTACTGTGCTAGCAAAATTGTGGCTTTGAAATAAAGAACAAACACGCTAAGGAACCGTATGTAACAGCAAAAGAAACCAAGAAACAGGCACCATTACTAAAGATGTCCAGGCACTGGTGCAGGATGTGTGTGTGCCTCACTGTCCTAGGCTGTTCTCAAACTCTAAATCCTCCATGTCTGCCTCTGCCGGGATTACAGATGCACACCACACACACGGCTCTCTATACTGATTTATAGGAAAAGGCTTTATAGGATACTACTTTTATAAAGCACGCCTTTAATCCCAGCACCTCGGGAGGCAGAGGCAGGTGGATTTCTGTGAGTTTGAGGCCAGCCTGGGCTACAGAGTGAGTTCCAGGAAAGGCACAAAGCTACACAGAGAAACCCTGTCTCAAAAAAAAATCATTGTAAAAGTACAGACACCTGTGTGTGTGTGTGTGTGTGTGTGTGTGTGAGAGAGAGAGAGAGAGAGAGAGAAAGAGAGAGAGAGAGAGAGAGAGAGAGAGAGAGAGAGAGAGAGAGAGAGATCGATTTACCCTAACAAGCAAAATCTGAACAAACTAAAAATCAGTATTTCTTAGGTGGGTTAGAGAATTTAGTTCACATGACAAACTTCTGTCCACAATTTGGAGAGACAGACAGATATGAGGAATCACAACTCACCAGAGCAAAAAATGCACAAGCAAAAGCGTACAGAAGCTGGTACAAGGTCCCTTGTACTAGGCACATCGAGTCTGTATTTTAAACAAAAATCACAAGCCATGCTGAAAGGCGGAGCCCATGTGTGAAGACAACGTAAACACCAGTGCTTGGATGCAAGGATATTAGAATTACCAGGTCAAGACGCTTTCTAAAAAGTGATGCTAAAGAATCTAATGGAAAAGGTAGACACCCTGACAGAACAGTGGGCCATAGGAACTGAGCAGCTCTAAGAAAGTAAATGCCAGAGACAAAAATACACCATAAAAAGAAGCGAAGTCTCTTTAAAGTGTTCATTAGTGGTTGGCTGGAGCTGAGGAAAAGGTCTTTGAGTCTGAGAATGGGCCATCTCCTCAAACTGAAAAAAAGGAAAAAAAGAAAAAAGAAAAAAAGTGGGAGAGAATATCCAAGAAGTGTGGGGAAACTATAAAAACCTAACATGAAGGATGGTGGTGTCAGAAGGAGAAAGATCAAGGAGAGGAAGGAATAATTAAAGCAGCATTGATAACTTGACCCAAAGCCTGAAGGGGACTTGAAGCAAAAAGGAAAACTTCAGGTTAATGTCGGATGACAGATGTGGATGTAAGGGGTTCGGGAAACATCATGCAGGATTAATGCCCAAAGCAAAACTAGCAGCAGTAACAACAAAACTGGGTACATCATACTAAAGTGACAGAAGCCAGAAAGTCTGGAAAGGAGCCAGACGGGGATTTCACCTACCGAGGAGTAAAGGTAAGTCCGCCTAACTTCTCCGAGTCATACAAGGGGGGGGGGGGGGGGCGTGTCACGGGGGAGGAGCCCACCAACTTAGGCTTCTGCAAATTATCCTCCAAGAGTTGACCAGAAATATTCCATCAGAAAAGCCAAAACTGAGGGAATTTGTCACGGGTAGAACTGCCCTGTATGAAATGTTAAAGGGAGTTCTCCAGAGAGGAGGTGGGGCGGGCAGGGATAAAAATCTATGTAAAGAAAGGGTGAGGATTAGAGAGGGAATAAGTGGGGGTAAAATGAAATTCTTCTTGTTCTTCATTTACCTAACAGATAATAATTTGTTCAGATATTAGCAACAATTTACCTAATCATAATTTATGTATAAGTGAGATGATATCAAAACCAGGAGGATTGGGAATACTTAGCTTATATGCGCTTACACATGATGTAAAGTAACAAACTGCTATTTGAAGTGGACTTGGCTTTGTTTTAAATGTGTATTGCCAGTTCTGGGACAACATAGGAAAGATTTTAAAAGCTGTGTAATTGATACTCTTCAAAAAGGAGAGGCTGGGCCAGGGACATGGCTTAGCCGTTGAGAGCACTGACTGCTGTTTCAGAGGAGCCAGGTTTGATTTCCAGCACCCACACAGTAGCCCACAATCACTAACTCCAGATCCAGGGGATCTGACGTCGTCTTCTGACCTCCAGAGGCACTAGGCACACAAACTGGCAAAACACCCGTGCACATTAAAAAATTAAAATAAAAAAATATGGAAGGAACTGACAGTTGGTCAAATGCAGAGAGTGAGTGTGAGGGGACTGCTCAGCCAGAAGTGGGACTTTTATATCACAGCCCTTCCCTGCAGGACTCAGGGCCACCATGGAAGAAGGGGCAGAAAGACTGAGAGCCAGAGGTCAGAGGTGACCAGAGGAAAACGAAAGCTTGATGTCGCAGTACTGCTCCGCTCATGAACTCACTCAGTGGGTTGCCTGCACAAGACCTGCACACTATCAAGCCAGTTGACATCCCAGCACAGAGTGAGGCTACTGATGGTTTCTGGGGAAGAGAGTCGGTTTTCTTTACAAATGTGGCCATGCTCCAGAGGATGGCCCTCCACCCATGAGTGTGTTGGTAACACAAATTATACTGAGTGGGTTATAAAAAGAAAGAAAAGAGGACACGAAGTAGGGAGGGATGGGTGTGAGAGGAGTTAGGAACGGAATGGTGATAAATTTAGTCAAAATACAACGTATACATGTATGAGATTCTCAAGGACTTAATAAAAATATTAAAAGAAGGGGAAATGAGATTCTAAAAAATGCTGTTAAAATCACATAAAGCGGGGGATAGAGGGGGGTAAAAATTAGAATGAAGAACAAGGGCAATCATAGAAAACATTAACCTCGTAGATATTAGTCCCAAACTATATCAATAATCACTTTAATTGTCAATGGTCTAAATATATCAATTAAAAAACAAACTGTCGAGAAGCAGAGGCAGGTGGATCTCCATGAGTTTGAGGCCAGCCTGGTCTACAGAGCGAGTTCTAGGACAGCCAGGACTACAAAGAGAAACCCTGTCTCAGAACAAATGAACGGAAAAGGGCAAATTGTCAAATGAATGAAAAACAAGACTGGAGAGCTGGCCTAGCGCTTGAGAGCACTTGTTGCTCTCACAGAAGACTTCGTTTAGATTCCCAAGATTTTGGTTAGAGACCCACATGGTGGCTCACAACCATCCAAAACTCCAGTTCCAAGGGATCCAAAGTCCTATTCTGACTTCTTTGAGCATCAAGAACATGTGTTGTGTACATACATACATGCAGGCCAAACATGCATACATATAAAATCGATCTTTTAAAAATTCCATGTTCGCCGGGCGGTGGTGGCGCACGCCTTTAATCCCAGCACTCGGGAGGCAGAGGCAGGCGGATCTCTGTGAGTTCGAGGCCAGCCTGGACTACCAAGTGAGTTCCAGGAAAGGCGCAAAGCTACACAGAGAAACCCTGTCTCGAAAAACCAAAAAAAAAAAAAAAAAAAAAAAAAATTCCATGTTCATTTGAATTTCTGGTATTTTGTTTCATACTTGAGTCTCTATATGGTCCTTTTTCATGAACGCCCAATTCAGTACACACTTTTGAATGCTTATTGTTTTGGTGTGTAAAGAAAGAGTATACTTGGGTTTAAACATCTCAATGTTGTCAATGTTGACAGAATGACATCACATAAGTCATTTAACCACAGACCCCAGTTCTCTCTTTACAGTGGAACAGGACTATTGGAAATGGAAATGGAACGCAGAATATAGAGGTTTATATGGTCCATAGCTATTGCTATTGTTGGCACGGCTCATCCTCCTTAGCCAGGTGGTCGATCTCATGTCAGAAGAATAAGCAGATGTTCAAGGCTGGAGACAGAATACACTACTCTGAACATGTTGTCCCAAACAGAAACGGGGTTCTTGGGGGGTAAGATAGGACTATTGTTTTTTGAGACAGGGTCTCACAATGTAGGCCTGGCTCATCTGGAACTTACTATGTAGACCAGACTAGTCTTAAACTCACAGGGATCCCCTGCCTCTCGGTCTCACCATGCCTGACTTGATAGGACTCTCAAGGGTTCTGAGACTGTGAGAAACATTGCAACTACAGATGTTACTTGTCATTTTATCTCTAAATGGAGAGAAACTTCCTGAAAAAAAAATCAGGCCTCTGGAACAAGAATGTTGTCGCTCTTCTAGTCCAAGAATAGAGTTGGGAATGTATTAGGCCTATAATCTATGTTTGTTGAACTATTAACATGACATATTGAAAAAAAAATCTTCTCTTTTAGGAGGCAATGTTGTTTCAATCAATTGTGATTTTTAAAAAAGAGTTAGAGGCTTCCTGTGTTTCCCAGGCTGACCTTGAGTTTATGGGATCAAACTCCACCTACCTCAGGTCCCTGAGTATCCAGGACTGCATGTGCATGCCACTGCACCCAACTCAGGAATGGTGTATTTTAAAGAACTATTCTCTTTTGTCTTTTGAAAATGGTAAACTGGCTTTGATTTTTTTTTTTTTTTAGCTCAAGGGAAATGCTAATTTGGTTAAATAAGTATTGGAGATGCTTTAGGACAGTTTATTCCTGGGGAAGAAGAAGAGAAAACAAGGCTTTGATAGAGCAAGCGATACTGGAGCAGGGAGAAGATGACTGTCGTGACTTGAGTTAGGGAAAAGACAGTTTCAGCAGAACTGCGTCCATAAGGTGTTAAGTGTGCTTAGAAATAGGCCAAGACAGTCCTAGTCTATCTTCAGTGTGGACTTGAGACTGGTATCCAGTGAC